>NC_137841.1:74995355-76231605 GCF_948465745.1 Chenopodium album | reverse complement strand
AATAATAATAATAATAATAATAATAATAATAATAATCATCAATAAATAATAATAATAATAATAATAATAATAATAATAATAATAATAATAATAATAATAATAATAACAATAATAATTGAAATAATAATACTAATAATAATAATCATAAATAATAATAATAATAATAATAATAATAATAATAATAATAATAATCATCAATAAATAATAATAATAATAATAATAATAATACTAAAAATAATCAATAAATAATAATAATAATAATCAAAATAAAAAAATAATAATAATAATAATAATAATAATAATAATAATAATAATAATCAAAATTAATAATAATAATCAAAATTAATAATAATAATAATAATAATAATAATAATAATAATAATAATAATATTAATAATATGTACATTTGTATATACACATATGTATAGTAATAAATAATCAATAAATAATCAAAGATCACTAATCCGTAGTTAGAAATCACTAATTAATAAGTTCTGTTCAGTTCAGTTCAGTTCAGCTGAGTTTAGTCAATCGGAACAGGCCCTTAATTGGACTCTCGGAGGGTATTAGAGACCATAATAAACATTTCGGCAATTTTTATTTCTGTGAGAAAAAAAGTTAAAAAATTCTAAAATAGAAGTCTAATATCCACGCTTTTTGAGAAATTTTGTAGGTTTCAGGGGCCATGTGTTGAAAAGTCTTGAAATTTTAGGGAATACATTTCGGGGTCATTTAATGTCGTTTGGAACCATAAATGATTATTTTTTGTTGTCATAAATGTTCGTGGTAGGCTTGATTTAATGAAATCGGTGCAAGTTGTAAACCGATAAATCGGCTGTTTAAAGACAAATTGGATGATTGCACCTAGCCAGGTGGAGTCTGGAGGGTATTAGGGACCATGGTAAACATTTCGGCAATTTTTATTTCCGGGTGAAAAAAAGTCAAAAAATTCCAAAATTGAAGGCTAATATCCATGCTTTTTGAGAAATTTTGGAGGTTTCGGCATTCACGCCCCCTCACATACCTATATGTCACGCTGGCTTCGATACCATGTTAGAGGACCAATTCAACCAAAAGTTTAAGGTGATGGTTGAGGCCCAAGAATATGTTTTATACTTTATCATTGTCAATTCATCCACTTTTTGGTTTGAATTATTAGAACAGTTGAGAAAAAAAATTAAGAAAGAAGGGTTTCCTAATTAAATTAATTATCCTCGTCAAAAAAAAAAAAAAATTATCAATTTTGAAAATATATAATAAAATAATATTTCATATAAATCTAACAATATTTCACATGAGTACATGACTATACATGTTTATATGTCCGCTTAAATAGTATCAAGTATAAATCACCATGTATAGTCAAGTTAATTAGATAGTATAAACATTGTAAAAATCAAAGTATTGCAATTATTAAGAAACTAAAGAAGTATTGCATGCATATAAAATAAAAAATAAATAAATAAATTGATGATATAAATTGCATATATAGTAATCTACATACTACATTTGATCTTTATTAATTCTACTCTCTTATTATTACTCCGACACTCTGTATAAAACAAATAATATTATGTTGGATGTTTTTAGATTTGTTTAAATGTGTAGCTATCAATTCAAATACTTTCTCCATTACTTTATAATCATTACATTTGTAATATTTTAGTGAGAGAAAAATTGTCAAAGCATAAAGGTTAAAAAGTGACCGAGCGAATATCAATTTTATACTAATAATTTATACTATCACTTAGTTAATTAAAGATATAATTGGTCAAACATGTGCTTTGAAGACCGCATAAAATGTAACCAAGTACAAAAAAAATAATAGTAATAATAAAAAACAGAACAGAGGGAAATTTGAGTAACAAAAAAAGCCTAAAAAAGACCTTTATACCAGTTTAAATGTTGAATATGTAGTATGTATGTATGAAACCAGCAATGAAATTTGAGCAAAGAAAGTATACAATTAATTTTCTAGAAACATCTCAATTGACTGATAAATTTATAATTATCCCAATTTCCTTTAATTTCAACCTAATGATGGCTACAGTTTCTCAATTGTCACTTTAATTCAACTAATTAGCATCACTTTCTTGTTTGCTGGCCTCTAGCTTTATATCAGGGACCCTCTCTAAGCTGTGTCTAATAAAAGTTGATTTATTATAAAATTATGCATTATATGATTTAATCACCATAATGTACCTTCATAAATAAATGAGTCCGGTTTGATATTAAAATTAAATTATGCAATCATAATATGTGGCTAACTTCTAAATGGTTAGTTAGACAATTCATGCGAGTATAATATAATTTTATGACAAAATTTATAAGACGAAAGCTCAATGATATCTCATCACGAGTACCTTAATTATATTTCGTGAAATTTTGAAACCTGAAGGTCACGACATAATGTGTTCGCAAGAGAGAAAATCCGGTGTTGTTGTAAGGGATCAAAGTAAGAATCAAGCTTGATTTGAGCCATCCAAAGCACATGGGTGTATCATGCAATGACTAAACCAAGGCCCCAAAGAGGGAAGAAAAAGGAACTAAAATTACTAAGAAAATTTGGAGTGTACTCTTTTATCATATTATACTAATATTGTTGGATGTGATAACAAAAAATAAAAAATTGTTGGAAATGTAGCACAAGATTCCAATGTAGGAAAACTCAATACTAAGCACCGACGATAGATGCTTGATATTACACGATAATAAAAGTCTAAAACATATTGAAAGTTTTTTATAGTATTTTATTTGGACATATTTGGTCAATTAGCCCCAGTTTCAGGAAACATAAGACAGCCTCTAATTTTGGACTTAGGTGTTTGGAATTATATTTTTCAACTTAAAAGAAGATAATTTCATGATTAAATATTTCTTAGCTTTGGATTTACTAAAAGAAAATAATGATAGTTTAATTAATAGTTTAAACTTGGGTCAATTTTTATTAATAATATCAATATAATTCTGAATGTTTTCTAAACTGTGTTTGAGGATGTCTCCTACTCTCCTGTATACTTCTTTGGTATATTATATGCTTGTTAGTTTGTTTTTGTCAATCAAACAACTCCGCCAATTTTAGTTTTCATGAATATATAACTTCATATACGTAGTATATTGCATAAATTTCGTTGCTACATATTAACATACAATTAAACTTCATTTTTTTGTAAGCATCAAAATTTTAAACCCGAGACATCAATGTCAAAAATTTACTTTGCTAGAGTGAATGATAAAAATGTGTTCTTACTGTTCTACTTATGATTTTTTTTTTTAATAAGATTATATGCATTGCATAATTGCAGAACCAACATTCAATGTCATTTTCAAGCAATACCATCATCACCAATATTATCCAAGGTAAGAAGCCAGTTTCAAACAACCTAGGAAATTTCCTAAATGAGCAATTAGATATCGCCCGCCCTACAGCTAGTTTTAATTGATAGTACAAATTAATACGAATTTGATAAAAATAGTACAGATTATCTTCCCTATTCACCTAAAAATAAAGTGTATGATCTAATCCTTCCATGATCCATAGCAGCAGTGAAAGTGCAAAATCCTTTTCAAGATGTTAAGTATCACCATATTTTCGCTTGGAAGCTCCAGTTGGAGCATATGCTCAAGAAGATTTCCACCTTACACCCGAATTGACTAACTTGATATAGACATTCTTAAAATCCTCAAAAAATCTATCCTGGTCATTCGCGTAATTTGTAATCCATCTGCACTTGAAACAATGTTGCCATTAGGCATTAGCACTTCTACAGCAGCAAGAACAAGTATTTTTGATGCAGGTGTTTTGATTATATGGTTTTTTTAACCAAGGTTCGTGCAATGATCAATGCTCATAAAAATATGGAGCACTAAGGCTGTGTTTGGTTCAATTGTTCTAAAGAGTATAAGATTGGAGAGGATATAGGGAGAAAATTGGGAGAGCTATTCACCTTTTTACAAGCCAAACGAAGGAAAATGATTAGTAAGCTATGTACACTAGGTAACAAAACCTATATCTAAGGATTCCAGCAACTGTGAAGAAAAGATGCTATGCCCATATAAGATGCAAGCACTTTTATGCTAGAAACGGTATCATGTTAGGTAAGGCACAGACCAAGCAGGAATTATGGTTTGCTGTTGCAATACCCGAAATTAGAAAGAAGGCAATTCAATGCAGAAAATAATGATGAAATCATCATGAAAGGGAAAGTATCTGACCTTAAGCATTCATCATCCTCTACTAATGCACGATCTGAAGGAAGTCCAACCATACTTGACATTCCAGCTGAAATTAAGGAACAACATTTAATGAGAACTCCTAAAGCAGGGAATGTAATTGACAAAGTAACCATTAGTGTACATCATCACATGCAGAAATTAATCCTGAAATCCACTCAGTAATTTCAGTTGCTGGAAAACCGCATATCTGAATCTGATTTACTTAGTATGCTCATCATATAATTCAAGAACTATAAGACTGTTTTCCTCAGTTGAATAAGCATATGAAAGTGCAATTTGCCTGATTTCAGAATTTACACCAAATGGTGCAAATGTGCAATACTAGTAGTCACTTGTTCCTCTACTTCTGTGAAGTCATGTATTAACTTATGCCAAAAAGCCTTACAGATCGGGTGAAATGATATCATATATGATGCTGGCTGCGCCAGAAATACCAGTTGTTTATTATCTTCATGTATGCTTAGCAATATAAACTTTAAGTTCCTTGAACTATTAACATACAAGGAAGGGCAACAGCAATTCAAGTTATCCTATTATTCTCTTTGATTGTGGATTTGCAAATTAAAACACATTACTCAATAAGAATTTAATGATGTGAGCTGACTGACCTGACGACAGCCATGGTTTCTCAAGGAGAATTTTGTAGTATGAATTGTCAAATACGACGGGGCTTCCAAAACCTTTACTTCCAAGAGTATGTGCCCCAGAAAGAGCAACAAGTTCCTGTGTACTGTTCACAATGTAGGGCAGGGTTTAGATTAAACGAAAAACTAAATAAAAAAAAGGATACAGAGTACAATACAAGTTAAGCACAGCATGCATGATGCAATCATTTAATCAGTAGTAATCAAAGCAGTTGTAAAATGCCAGCAACTTTAAGGGGCAATTAATTGAGTTCTTAGTTACTTGATATTCTATCAATCCAGGAATGATTGTTAATAAAGTTGTCTGATTTCTTCATAATAAAGGACTCCACATGGTTTACTCAAAACGCCTCTTACAATAGTTGTGTGACACCTATCAAGATTTCACTCAATTAAGTGGAGATATCTTAAGAAATCCCATCATAATCAACATACATTTGGTTAAGTGACTAAGATCTCCGGACATTCCAAATAGTGCGACTATTGTATCCAGCGAAAAGAACTTCAGCAGGAACAACCTGATAGTGAATTACTAAAGTTCTGTGCTGAATTCTCAGTAAGTAGGTTGGCTCAAAACATGGCAGCCCAAACTTAAATCCAAGCTTTTATTTGCAGTTTCAGAGTCAGGGAAAAAAAAAAAAACTAGTGACAGACATAAGACCTAATTAGGATTAATATGCTTCATACTAACATTATAAAAGGACCATTAAACTCGGCTGTATTTTCCAAATCAAGATTTGGAACCTGGTGTCATGAATCTTGAAATAAACTGTAACAGATGAGGTGGTTTGAAAGCAATATGGCCCTATGTTGATTAAGTATCAAGTTTTAAAGAAGTTCAATCTAAGTATACGCACTCACGAAAAGCCCTTTCTTTGAAAGCACTGTTTTAAGCTTGGTGCATCCAGTGATTCCTCAGGTAGTTTTTCTTCGGGATCAGGAGTCCTGTAAAATGAAATAAGCAGGTAGTCATAAGAGCATGTACAACGGTGACCCGGAATATATTTCTATCCTCTTGCCTCTTAATAATGCAATATAGAGAGGGTATGTCAATGCATAAGGGGCAATATGAAAGGGCCCAACGACAATTTCTGTAAAGCCCTCTAAAAGATACATCATGCCCATATTATCACCATTCTAAGAATTATTACATATCCAAAATGAAACTCAACAGTAATAAAAAAATTAAACTAAAAGCTTTATACACAGGCACTCTCAAGCCAAGGGTAAAGAGATTACAGCGAATCAAGTCTTCCCAAACGAACTGGAATATCCGGACCTCCACAAATTGAGACTGCCTCAGCTCCTGCTACAGCAATCATGTCCGCCCAGGACACTAGTTGCACAACAAAATAAATTATAACTAATAAGCCTACCTGAATAAAAGTTCTAATACATCCTCGAACTTTTTAACAATTGTCAACAACCAGCTCACCTGATTGTCTCTCATCCACTACATTTTTGGCTTTCTCAATGATCTAAAACAGGCATCCGATGACAAGTTAGGAGGTTACTGTCATATTAGAGTGGAGCAGACATGACATGTATAAATAAATTCCCATAGAACAGGCTTTCCCTAATGATGCAACATGCAACTGCAAATATTTGCATGATGTGAAATCCAGGGATACAAATATTACCAAATATGAAATCATGAAACATTTTGAGGTTAGGAGGAGCATGCCTTGAGAGACTTTTTTAGCCCTTTATTCTCAGGTCTTTCAAGTTCGTATGTTATAGAGCCATTCATACCTCCTACACAGAAAAACCAGGGTATGATAATTGATAAGGGTGCGTCAAAATTAGTAGTGCCAAGTTGGCTCTAGATTAATAAAGAGTAATAAGGTTTATCTATGCCATATAATTTTTACAATATACCGTTATAGATACTAAAAGTTTTATTCTATCATGACAATGGGTTCAATAAACCAGGTCATGGAGACATCTGTCATGCTTATCTCTTTGTTGTATACTTGTATCAGCAGAATTCAATAGTATTCAGAAGTTGTATTCACAAAAATTTAAGGCTGTAGTTACATTTTGTGAGGGATGTGTTGTTTGTTTTACTCAGCTCCATATAATTGTTGACAGTCTAGCTTAAACCAAATTGTACCAGAATTGGATTAAATCATGTAGATACTAGCTAGGATAACAAGAATTCAGGACCAAGTTACAAGTTCTTTAACCCAGTAACAGTCCCTTAAATACCTGAATTCTCACTGAGATCAAAGGTTCCTGCATCATGAAACACGAGACGAAGTACACCAGCAGCCTTTCCTTTGGACAAAACCTTCCTTATCTCATCCTTTATAAGTAGGTAATCAGGAGCTCCCAGCCTTCATATATATCATAAAGTCGAGAAAAAAAAAAAGAAAAAAAAAAACGTTAAATAGATCTTGGTGAATCCAAAATGAAGAATTAAATTAAGGTTGGAATACACAAACTAAGATAATTTGATATCATAGATTCATCACATCACTTTTAAGTTCAAACCATTTTAAAATTCCACAGAATCAGGAGCTTCTGAAATTCTGTCATTGATGAGGACATACTCAAGTGAGGCAAAAGCATGCAAATAGTGGAATACTGGATCAAAGTTGGTCATGTAAGATAGTTTTTTACATTAAATCTAACATGTACTTATCTACAAAGTCGAGGCAGGAAAATTCAGGCTGAAAAGCACACCTTTCAGTAGTTACTAAAAGAACCCTGAAACCTTAAACATCAATTCAAAAAAGATCACAAACTATGCTATAACATGAAGATGGAAAAAACAGACCCAAAAGCAACAGGATAACATATGAACTCACTCTTCTGCTTCAGCATTACAATCTTTGACATATTCTTGCAAAGGGAATAAAGAAGGTAGAGTGACAGAAAGGAAAATGAGTCCTCTCCTCCCACACGAACCGAGATTTCCATAACTATCTGTCAACAAAGCATTAAGCATTTCAACACAAGACCAAACCAAGAGTGCATATCTTAAATCCATTGGCCATGTCAAGCTAAAATGTACAAGTAATAATCAGTCAAGTTACATATCTGTGTTTTACCATTATTTTGTATAAAAAAACAACAAAATTGTTTTTTTTTTTTTTTTTTCTCTCTTAAAACATGTATAGTAATAACTCATAACGGGTACATTTAAAACTGCAAATTTTGACATGTATTGATTGAAAATTGATGAAATAATCAAATCAGTTGCAATTTGGGTCAAATTTAGTGTCAATTAGTTTAATCAGTACTTAGTAAATATTATCTTCATGCACCTTAATCTATCATAACCCTTTAAAAAAAAAAGTATAAATTCTACTACGTATATATAAATCATTGTTGTATTCAATGCAGAAAATAATTATTTTACAAGAACAAATAACTAACACATATCAAATGCCCACAAAAATTGATTGAATGTATATGATGAATTACCTGAAGTGAGTGGAAGGGCAGAAGTAGGAGAGAGAAAGGGAGCTGCTTTGGCGCCAAATTGGACGGTTGAAGGCGGATTTTTGGCGGGAAATTTGGATTTATTGAGGGAATTTGATGATTTTTGAGGGGCTGAGCAGCCGCGGAAAATCGACGATTCGCCGGCGGTGGTGGTCATCTTCAGCCAACGGTCCAAAACATTTATCTGATCCATTTTATTCCATTTTTTTTATTTCTTTTTTTAATAAATTATGTGTATATTGGGCTTTATACAACATTAATTTGTTTGGATAGTGTTTATGACAAGCCCATGGTGATATGTCAAATAGCTAGATGTGTCGAAATTAACACGTACTTTATACTACCTCCGGTCCAAATTACTCACAACTTTGGAATATTTTATATCTCACAAATAATACTCCAAAGTTGCGAGTAATTTGGACCGGAGGTAGTATAAGACTTGACCCAACATTGCCCCGAACAAAAATTGACAGGAAATTTATACTTTTTTAATCTTGATGTTTTGAATTTTAGACGCATAACTCCGGTTGAAATGAGAAACAATTGCCTAGTTTATAGACGAGCCTGAAATGTGATTATGCCCTTAGATGACACGGTGCTGAGTTGCTGACTACCGAGGGTAGAATGAGGAAAACTAAGACAGCCACCCCAGTCAGCAACCGAACTTACCACATGCAGAAGAGATCACAGAGAAATTGTCTATTAGTCAAACTACTTGCATTTTTTTATTAGCAACAACTCCATTTAAACAAGAAAAATAATACAATATGTTACAATAAGGTTATCACTCAATGATGACTTCATGACTTGCTTAATTGACTTACTTAGACATAGTAGTTTCTCCTGCTTTGATTTAATAATCTTTCCTGCAGACATTTCATAAGTACCAAATCAGGCAAATAATGACCGACATTCCGACAAGATTATATAACAAGCTATTCCTTGATCATCATCTATTTCATAAGCACACTGATATCAGTGATAAGTTCCATACAAAAAAAATGACAAGAGTTCTAATGTTCTGAACCACATGATACTCCTGTACACAATTAGAAAACTTGATTAAACTAATGTTTAACCTATCTATAACACCAGCTATCTTGGCCCTGAGAGCTGGACAGCTGACAGAACAGATGAACTCCCAGTCCCATTGCCCGTTAATGTATATAACTTCGAAGAAAGCCCTGCAATTGATAAGGAAGATGTTGGAGGATGCGGAACAGGGCAGACCCCTTCAAGCATTTGGACAACTGTAGTCATAGGGGGTCTCATTGACATGTCTTCTTGTATGCACCATAATGCAACCTTGATCGCGATTCTTACACTCTCTTCATTAGGGTCATAATCTAGGCTAGAATCAAGGATTTCTCTTAGCATCCCTTCCTCCATCATCTTGAAAGCATAGCTTGCAAAATGGGATTTTTCAGAGGGAAGTGAAGGATCATAGTTTTTCCTTCCTCCAATGATCTCAAGTAACACCATTCCGTAGCTGTACACATCACTCTTCTCTGATATTGCATAGTTTGTTATCCATTCGGGTGCAAGATATCCCCTTGTGCCTCGAAGTGTAGTAAAAACATGACTTTGCTCCCTTGTCATCAATTTGGCTAGCCCGAAATCTGATACCTTAGCCACAAAGTGTGCATCAAGGAGTACATTTTCCGGCTTTATGTCACAATGAACAATCTTCACTTCACAGTCTTCATGAAGATATGCTAACCCTTTCGCAGTACTCACTGCAATGTTGAACCTTGTTGGCCAATCCAGCACACAATCATTATCAATATTCCTTTTGAAAATCCATTTGTCTAAAGATCCATTTTCCATGAATTCATAGACTAGAAGCCAATGATTCCCTTCAGTACAAAAACCCTTTATTTTGACCAAATGGATGTGGTGGATGCTGCCTATGATGCTAACTTCTGCTCGAAACTCCTTAACCCCCTGGCCCATTCCTTCGAGTTTCTTCACAGCAAGTAAAGTTCCATCCAGCAGCTTGCCTTGGTAAACTGACCCAAACCCTCCTTGCCCAAGTTTCAGAGAGAAGTTGTTGGTTGCTTCCTGAAGAAATTTGTAGCTATATCTGACTGGCATCCCAGAGAACGACTCGAAGAAACTTTCATCTTCTGAAGTGATAATAAAAGATTTGAGCACTTCCTTTTTCTTCATGTAATACCTGTATCCTCCACAAACCATAGCCACAATGAATACAGTAAAGACTACAATAGAGACGACAATTGCCAAGTGCTTACTTTTGCTTCGGTCATCCACTTCTCCAACAACTCCATTCTTTGAAACTTTAACATATACAGTATATTTGGAAGAGGGATCAGAGATAAAACTTCCAATCCAATCAAAGAGGAAGCAGTTGTGCGAAGTTTTATCAAATATTAAACCGAGGCATGAACAATTAGAAGCACAGGAAGCCTGGCAGCCGTCCAAATTTGTTTTCAAGGATGGCTTAGTGAACCCAAGAGCAAAGTAACTGAGGTCATCTCCAGCATTGACAAAATCATAACTCTCATCTGGATTTGCACACGGAGCAGAAATGCCAGCATTACACGACCGAGAGACTAGACCTGAAGGGCACCGGCACCTACTACTGGAACAAGCGAGATACAGATCACAAGGCTCAGGTGTTCCACAAGGATCATTAGGTATTTTCACTGCAGAATTAACCTTTAAAGGTCCATTTCCAAGAGTGTATAAGGCCAAAAATCCATCACTCCGTAAGACTGCAACCCAAGTTGAATTCCTAGCAGTAGGATTGGAAGAGAGGACAAATTGCCATAGCAAGGCCTTGTTCTTATCATAGAACTTCCATGAATTCGACTCAATCCTAGCTGAACTAATCACACCGCCATCCTTGTCAATGATCTTCCTGGTATCCTTTTTCGTGGACCAATATGTCTGGGGTGTCTTATGCCCAGTAGAAAGAATCATATCCCCAAACTTGATCTCAAGAACATATGTCAAGTTGCTCTTAGTAGGATCAGGAATACTCGATAGCTGCATTCCTTGTACAAAATCCTGATTTGAAAGAAGGGTGTTGGTAGGATACCTAAAACTCTCCCAAACTATGGTACTATTATCACTCCCAAGCAAAACCAAGTTCCCTGAGTTCTGCATTTCAATCACAGACACCAGTTTTCCACCAGTATCAGGTTCCCATACCGCCTTCCCTTTGCTATAAAGGGACACACTACCATTACTCCGAAACACAAACTTATCAGAATTTGCAACCGGGGAGGCTGTATTTGCAGTCCACACAATTGTGGAGCTGTCTCGGTGTATGATCACTAATAGGAACAAGGTGACATCATTTGTAGGTTTAAACCCAAATGCAAATGTAGAGTCATTTGATAACAGAAACAACCCATTGTGATCAATATGACTCATTTGAGAGGCTTGATACCCTGGAGTTATGGTGCCAATTTGTTGAACAGAAGCAATACAGGGTTGGAAAAATGCTAGAAAAACAAGTATACATACTGAGCATTTTAAGAGAATGAAACCCAAGTTTCCCATAGCTAACTAAAAACAAAATTTTTGTACTACTAAAGCTGAAAAAAGAGAAACCAATAAACTTTATAATTTTATATCCCAGAAAGATTGACTTACCTAAATTGAGTAATTTGATCAGGAAAGCTTACAACCTTCCAGGACTGATATAAGATACGGAGTATCAAATGAAACCTTTTAAAGCTTTCGGTGTGTTATAGAAAAGCAAGATGAAAACAACGCGTAAATATGACTTATATTACACCTAAGTTGGTAAAGTCGCGGGCAATGGTATACAAAACTTGACCAAAGCCGTCTTAACTATGTTAGAATAAAAACAAACTACCTTCTTGGAATGTATAAATTAGCTGAGAATAAAAATATAACAAATAATAAGATATGAATGGTAGTAATTCAATAAGTGCACTCAACTTAATTCAGAGAAGAAGGTGGAAATTTAACAGCCCCCACAAAGTTTAAAGTCTTAATGCAGTTGAACAGAAGTCAAAGAAAGGGATGGGCCATAAACTTATAAATGCTAGTAGCCGAATTAGAAGAACCTCAGTCAGCCCACACCCTCAACCCTCTAAGGCACCAACACTCCATTTCCCATATTATATAATTACAAGATTATCTATCATTAACTATATGTTTGTTTATATTATCTCAAACCAATATACACAAGTGGGAAATCTACTGTGTATGGGCATTTTTTTAACACATATGGTTAATTAACAGATCAAATTTTGTGAATTGTTGGGAGTAAATTTTGGTTATAATGTTTTCTAATTTTGCAGTGATGGCACTTGTAGAGCAATTCAATCGAGAACCAACTCCCAGGACAATTAAGACTACTAGCAGTGATTTGAACATGTAGACATATGATGTGCTAAATTCTGTCTGTTGGATCAGCAGACACCGTCGTGCACATTATTGAATTCACAAGCTACAATCAACTTAAACTATCTTTATCATTACTACATCCGTTTCATATTATTTGCAACGATTAGACGCACAGAGGTAATATATTCCGTGTTGCATAAATATTTGGATTATCGTAAGTTCTATATATATATTGGCTATACATAAAGCTAAGTAGACTGAATCATTTAAACTGCAAATTAAAATTACTATCTATTCATCAGTTTAATAAAACCAAATTACCATTGATTTAGGTAATTTTTAACATAATCTCCTTTAAAACCAAATTAAAATGATGACAACCAAACAAAAAATGATAGTAAAATCAATCAATTTCATTTATAAAGCCAAAAGTCTCACAACAATTGTAACGAGTTATAATAGAATTGTCCGGGCTAAAAACTAGTTACTACGCGTATTATCTTCATTATTTCAGAAAAGAAAACACATTTCATTTGCGCAAAATACAGAAGATTGAAATTTTTACAAGAATTCAACTTCAACACAATATAAAATGGAAATGAAATGAAGAAGGTCATGAATTACAATTACCTACAGTAGGGTTTTGGACGTAAAGTTATGACGCTTTAATTGGACCGTTGAAGGCGGAGAATTTGAATTTTACGCCTGCCTTAATCGAAGCTCGGCCGCCGGTACTGATCGCCATCTTCGGAAAACTATTGAAAAAATTAAATTGATTTTCTTCAAATTTTTATTTGTTATGGGATCATGTGTTAATATTGGACTTCCCTTAAAAGACCAAATTAATATTGGGCTTCGTATAAAAATTTTGCAAGTCCAAGTCAAGAATCGTGGAGTTGTGGTCAATACTCAATAGGTCTCCTTTGGGTCACCCTAGTTTTGGGATGTCAATTTTGCAAGACTGCAAAAAATTTAGATTTTTTTTGGGTAGAAAGTCGATTTATGTTAATATTGGAGTATAGTGATTACTCGGAATAAATACTCCATACATGAATGATGAATAAGATAATGCTTACTACCTAATATGTTATACGCATTAATATTTATGTTCTATATATTTATGTGTGTGAACTTAATTAATTTTATTATTTCACGTATTATTATTTCACAATCTTCATGTAGCATTTAGATATAGACTTCTCCTTAAGAAAGGTTTGATTTCCTATGGCTCTCACTTTTGAGGTATTTGTTTTATTGGTAGACTAAAAATTCAAATCGTGGTTATGACTAAATCTCATTTGTTGTAGACACGTAGTATATTGGTTGTTTACTCCGTAGTAGAATTTCTTGCAAAACTCAACCAACTTTTATTTTCTACGAGTAATAGATTCTTCACTTGTGCAACATCCCTTCCCTAGTTCCTCCTATCTCATTTTAGAGTTCGTTCTTACTAAATAAGGAGTAAGTACCACGTACGTAGTTCAAAGACCTAAGATATAAGTTTGATTTTATCTTTAATTAAAACTAAACACCCCTTCCCCAATTCCCTATATCCTTCTGTTATATAATGTGAACTGTGAAGTGTGTATAAATACAATGTACAATTGACAACCTTATTGGTCAAAATTCAAAAGGTCCAATCGAGCAAAGGTGCAATGGTCAAACTTGTTACATGATTGAAGTTGAAAATAGTCAACTTTTATTGTTTCTTAACAATGATTTAGGAAAAAATTGGATACTTTTTCCATATAATTTTTTTTAATAAGTTAGTCGAAGGCCTCTAAACATCACACATGTCAGTTTAGTCCGTGTTAGATTGAGTTCTCTTCACCTTAAACAAATAATATTCACTAATATATTAAGTTAAGTCTGAGTACGTAAAAATCAATAATTTCAAAGAACAGATAGAATCAATATCATTACTTACTCCACATCCTAGGGATATATACTAGATATATAAATATATTCTGTATTTGGGACAAATAGGCTTCACGATTCTAGTCATTGCTCCTTTGCCAACTTATTGCATTGTCTTTCCATTTTTATTAATAACTATTGTGGTGGAATCTCTTTAGTAATTAGAAGTCGTTGTTTCAGATTTTGATTTCAGAATTTGCTTTGTTAGACTTTTGTTTTTTTAGTTGATTGAGTGATGGACTGAGTAGTGCGATAGTAGTTGGACAGTTATGTACCAAATAAGCCTCCCATTTGCATGAGATTTCAATCATGTTAAAACTCTTGTTAAGTCAATCAAATTGCATAATCCGACAATTTAAATAATATTACGTCCGTTTTATATTATTTGCAACGATTCTTAGAAATGTCTCAAGTAAAAAAGTTGTTTATTATTTGCCGATGGTATAAAATACTTCATATGTGACAAACTTTGTACAGTATTTCGTACGAGTATTACTTAAGGGTGATGGAATCAATAATCATACCACAATAAATAAGCATGTAGATTAAAAATTAAAATAAAAATTAGCATATGATATGTCAGACAAGTCAGAACAGCAAAGACTCATTTATGCTTGGATGATTGATCCTGTTATGTGGCAACACCAGGATATACAGTAGTTTTTCTGTTGCTTTAATTAAATAATCTATTAAGTTGACATTTGTTCCATTAATTAGTAATTTTATAATTCTCCTTAATAATCCTAAGTACAAGGTTTGGTTTCTTGGGATAATACATTAGGAAGAAAATCAAATCTGGACAATAATGACAATTTTTATGTAACAAACTATTCTTCATACCTAATCTATGTCACAAACTCACAAACATAGTGTTTCATACAACAAGATATCATAACATTGTGTAACAAAACTTTCAATGACCTCTAACTAAATTATACCTTATGTACAAGATCATACACATGAAATATATTCCTGTATAGTGTATAGGCATCAACTATCTTGGCCCTGAGAGCCGGACAGCCGACTGGTAGGCTTCGCTGTTGCAATCTGATGGCCCTGATGAACTCCCATTCGCGGTACCCTCATTGCTAGATAACTTAAAGAAGTTAGAAAATAGCCTTGCACCCGTCAAGGAAGACGTTGGGGGCATAGGAACAAAAGAGATGCCTTCAAGCATTTGGACAACTTTAGTCATAGGGGGTCTCATTGACATGTCTTCTTGTATGCACCATAATGCAACCTTAATCGCGGTTTTCACACTCTCTTCATTAGGGCCGTATTGTAGACCTGAATCAAGGATTTCTATTAGCTTCCCTTCCTCCATCATCTTGAATGCATAGGCCGGAAAATGAGATTTCTCAGAGGGAAGTGAAGGATCATAGCTTTTCCTGCCTCCAATGATCTCAAGCAATACCATTCCGTAGCTGTACACATCACTCTTCTCTGATATTGCGTAGTTTGTTATCCATTCAGGTGCAAGATATCCCCTTGTGCCTCGAAGTGTGGTAAAAACATGACTTTGCTCCCTTGTCATCAGCTTGGCTAACCCGAAATCTGACACTTTTGCCTCAAAATGTTCATCAAGAAGAACATTCTCTGGCTTTATGTCACAATGGACAATTTTCACCTCACAGTCCTCATGAAGATATGCTAGTCCCTTGGCAGTACCCACCGCGATATTGAACCTTGTTGGCCAATCCAACAAACAATCATTATCCTTATTTCTCTTAAAAATCCATTTGTCTAAAGAATTGTTTGCCATGAACTCATAGGCTAAAAGCCGGTGGCTCCCCTCAGTACAAAACCCCTTCAGTCTGACCAGATGATTGTGGTGAATGCTGCCTATGATGCTAACTTCAGCTCGAAACTCCTTTTTCCCCTGACCGACCCCTTCAAGTTTCTTCACAGCAAGAGGAGTTCCATCAGGAAGCTTCCCTCTGTAAACTGATCCAAATCCTCCTTGCCCGAGCTTCACAGAGAAGTTGTTGGTGGCATCCTGCAGAGACTGGTAGCTAAATCTGACCGGCATCCCTGCTAACGACTCAAGAAAATTGTCCTCTTCGGAGAGTTCCTGAGGACTACCCGGCACTTCCTTCTTTTTCGTGTAATGCCTGTATCCTACATAAACCATACTGACTACTATCAGTGCTGTCAGGATAACTATGGTGATCACAACAGGCAAGTGCTTACTACCGCCTCCACCTTCCCCTTCTTCAACACTTTCATCCATAGTAGCTTTCACAAAGACGGAGTATTTGGATGTAGGATCAGAGGTAAAACTTCCAATCCTATCAAACATATAGCAACTGCTCGAGCTGTTATCAAAGAACAAACCTAGGCACGAGCAATTACCATTACAAGAGGCCTTGCAGCCATCCAAATCAGTTTTCATGGATGGCTGAGTAAACCCAAGAGCAAAGTAGCTAAGCTCATCCCCGGGATTAACAAGCTGAACACTAACACTCGAGTTACCACATGGATCAGAGATGCCGGTTGTACAAGACCGTGAGACTAGTCCTGCAGGACACTGGCACCTGTTACTAGAACAAGCATTATATGCATCACAAGGCTCGGGTGTTTGACATAGATCACTCGGTATTTTCACCTGAGAAGCCGCCTTTGAAGGACCATTTCCAATGCTTAGGAAGTCCAAAAACCCATCACTCCCCAACACTGCTATCCAAGTAGAATTCCTAGCATTGGAATTAGTAGAAGATATCACCAATTGCCATAACAAAGACTTGCTTTCATCATAAAACTTCCATGAATTCGACTCAATCCTCGCAGTCTTAATCCCCCCACCATCCTTATTAATGATCTTCCTAGTATCCTGTTTCATAGACCAATAAGTCTGGGATGTTTCATACCCAGCAGAAAGAATCATATCACCAGACTTAATCTCAAGCACATATGACAAGTTACCCTTATTAGGATTACTTGAAAGTTTCATCCCTTCGACGAAATCCTGATTTGAAAGAAGGGTATCAGTAGGATTCTTAAAACTCTCCCACACTATAGTACTATTATCACTCCCATACAACACCAAATTCCCAGTATCCTGCAATTCAATCACAGAAACCGGTTTTCGCCCTGTATCCGGCTTCCATACCGCCTTTCCTCCACTTTGGAGGGACACACTACCATCACTATCAAACACAAAACTATCAGAATTCCCAACTGGGAAAACTCTATTAGCAGTCCACACAATTGTGGAACTTTCTTGGTGAAAAATGACTAACAAAAACAATGTTACATCATTAGTTGGTTTAAACCCAAATGCAAAAGTTGTGTCATTTGATAACAGAAATAACCCATTATTATCAATAAAACCCATTTGAGATGCTTCAAACCCTGGAAATATTTTGGTATTTCTTTGAATACTACCAATACAAGATTGAGATAATGCAAGTAGAATGAGCAAAAACAGTGGGAATTTGAAGAGAAGAAAACCCCAGTTTCCCATTTTTAACAAACAATTTGCACAAACTTCTAGAATTTTGCACTAAAATAATTGTAAAAAATATAGCCACTTCAAAAGTTCAAAAACTGAGAAATAAAATCAAGTAATCTCCGAATCATTTTGGACTAATCAAATACTTTGTGTGTGCTTAAATTATACTATGAACAAAACAAAAATACTCAAAAATTGTAAAATTTGCATGAACCAAATTTTTTTAAAGGGTGTTCTGAATTAAGGCAAATATGAAAGAAAACAAACCCAGAAAATAGAATTTTGGATTGTGAATAGAAGTTAGAGGAATAATAGAAAAAATACCTCATCTTCTGGCATAGCTAGTAAATGAAAGTAGTTCAGAAACAAGAAAATTTTCTCTCTCCTAACTGGCCTAAGTTTCTGGATCAGAAAGATCAAATAATACAAGTGGGATTTTCTCACATGGGTCACCTTCCTTTTTCATTAATAAGATGAAATACTCAATTTTATTTATAGACTATACTCTGTTTCCTCTGTTTCTATTAAAAAGAAAGATCTGAGTTGGGTTTTTTTTTTTTAAAAAAAAAAAAGAAAATATGCAACAGAGAAATTCTGTATTATTATGAAGGTGACATATGCATAATTTGGATAGGAGGATTATAATACATAGTGTAATATATTACTTAATTTTAGGATAATGATATAGTATAAAGTGCTTGATAACTTTAGGAAATGGGTAAGCAAGATTTTCAATGAGGTTTGATGAGAGTAGATAGGAGTTCATCTGGAAGAGTAAATTGTGGGAAGGAAGAAGAAATTAAAGAAAAGTGGGTGATTTAACTAATGAGAAAGTTGGACTTGTTTTGCAACCAACTTTTATGCTTTACACACCCTATTACGCAGGCTTATTGCCTATTTTGGTCCAAAGTATTGAATTCTCTTATCCGATGATCAATTAGTAGTTTTTGGTACTTGGTGTAATGGTAAAAATTTATTTGTGCGATCAAACTTATTCGGGAGTTGGGAACACTTTGAGAGCGATGACTCTTACCATTTCCTCAAATCTTAATTTATAAAGGTTTTATAAGTACTAAAAGTTTTAAACAGATCAAATTTATACATCGAGATTCTTGTTTAGCACAATTAAGATTTTGGACTGAGGTGTACGATGACTCAATGACATTGTAGTCAAAGAACACATATACTCTGTACTTATGTAAAAGAACATGACATTATGATAGAAAGAACAGCACATGTGTTGTGATTTCATTCGTAGCTATAATAAAAATTGAAACTATACTCGTATGTATCATGTTCATTGTTCATTTGTCATAATGACATGTTCATTTTCGTGCACACCACATATTCTTTAGTTCACAGTGAGCATTATTGTGCACTCTTGTTCTAGTCCATAATCTACTAATTGCTTGTTTAGTAGGACACTTAAGTTATTACACTACCAAAATAATAGTAAAATAATACAAGTAGTAATAACAATTGGGTTTCTTTTGAATATTGGAAGAGACGGAAGATTTTGTTTCATTTTAATTTGCTTGTTTGATTAAAATCACAACTACTCTTTTGTTATTTACTGGTAGCTACTAGCTAGAAGACATTTATTTATTCGTTTGTCTACGTAGCTTGTAGTTCCAAACTTCCAACATTACTGCGGTGCTAAAGCCTAGAGGTATACCAACGTTTGCAACGTACCATGAGTCACAACACAAATTATATAAGTTTGACGCATGATCCTATCATCAAAGACCTCGATAATCTTAAATTCAAAATATAGCTGCTAGACCATAAGAAACCATTTGTACGGATACTCTTATTTTATTTTAATTTTTTGATGTAATATCGGAATTACTACTCATATTATTGACCAAATTAGATATATTAATGTACGAAATAACAACTAATTTTGACTTAGGGCCTGTTCTCATACGTTGAAATTCAGTTTAGTTCAGTTCAGTTCAGCTCTTAATTTCCTTCTCTTATAAAATATTCATTTCAGTTCAGCTGAGTTCAGTAAATGAGAACAGGCCCTTAAGATGTAGGTATTTTGAGTCTCTTGATCAGGAAATAGAGATTTCATACATAACCTAAAAAACTTCAATATATAATTCCCCATCGCTATAGTACTTGATCAGCAAGAGATTGAACATATTAATTTGGTGAGATTTTAACCTAAAATCGTCAATTAGTGTTACAAAGTACCAGGTAATCCACAAATGATAATTATAATGTGCAATCACTAATTTTGGTTGACTTTGATATGAACGCAGCAAATACTACTCAGATTAGCAGTTAGACACTTCTAGGAATATTGGTAGAAATACAGATAATTAAATGATAATGCAACAATATTATTATGTATCCCAAAATATCTTTGGTAGTGCATGCATACGCCACGTTGCATTCTGCATGGAGCATTACCAAATTTTAATCGCTTTGACAATGACCACGAACCCCAAATCTTTTTATTCGATTGAACATTTGAAGTCATTGACATTATGAATTTATGATATGACATTTCTTAAATGTTTAAATCAAATTATCCTGTCAAAAAAAAAAAAAAAAAAATTATAAAGATAATATCTCAAATCATGTCATACAAAATTACAATTCAGATTAGAACAAATAAAGTGCATATGTAAAAATATAGCTGGCTAAAACATCATAAATAAAATAAAACAATAATTAATGTCATAGTAAACCAGAAAAAATAATTTGACATTAAGTATTTTTTTTTTTTTACAGATTAATAATAATTGTGTGCTCCGCTTTTTATAAATGTCCACTGAGTTAATTAAGTACTCCGTAATTAAATAGTCAAAGTTATATCTCAAGCGCAAGGATGGCAACTATCTAGAAATGAAAGTGGCAATGCAATCAATTTGCAGTAAGTTAGACCTAGGCGACGACTAGAATAGAATGTAATCCACCGGCCCTAAAATAGAATAAGAAGGTCCCAAAATCACAACTAATATCATGTTTTTAATCAACAAATCAAATACCATGCATACGAGTTAAGGGTCACGTTATATGGTCCAACCTAATTGATTGATAATTTGATAGTGATATTCCTAATAATATGTGTATACACCATTTCAACTATGGCCAGCTCTTGTAGGGCTGCTTCTTGTCGTTTCAACTTTCAACCCCTTCTATCACCTTGCTTCGTACGTCAATGCATGTCCATCCAGTGTATCATAATTAGGCCATAAAGTACGAGTATGAGATTACTATTACAAAAAGATCAGATGGAAAGAGCAGATTTAGAAAATAATATATAGTCTTTTATCGATTTCACAATGAACGATAATCGGTAATCACCCCCTTATTGTGGGCTTGTTCGGCAAAATGTAACTATAAAGGTAATTGTTAGTTGTGATATTAGTTGTTATCTATCAACTAGCTGTTAGTTGTGAGAATAAATAATTAAGTATGAGTGTTTGGTAAACTAGTTATTAGCCTGTGAAATTCTAAAAATATCGTAGTAGAAGAAAATTTTCAATAGCTACCTAGCTTTTCACAAAAGCTAATAATATTTACTTTTCACAAAAACTATTTCAACCACTAAACTGTACTCCTACAAACTATATTGCCAAACACAAAAGCTAGTAATATTTTTACGAGTACTAAGTAATGGTTTGAATAAGTCAAACCACTAAAAGTTACTCAAAAGCTAGTTCCGAATTGAACACGTCATATCTATAGCCCTATTAGTTGTGAATTAATGCAAACCAATGATGTATATATGTTCCAAATTTTCATTATCCAATCAAATGAAACGTTTTTACTTATTATTATTATTATATCTAATAAACTTGCAATAATTTTCTTATGATTTCAACTTAATTATATATTATAATTTAAGCATAATTTCAATGGTGATGTGAGCATTGTTATTTTTGTTATCGTCGTTGGAACCGGCGGGCACCACAAAGGAACTAATTAAGCAACAATTCTTTAATTTGTTCAATTTCAATTTTGGAAGAAGATTATTTTTAATATCTTTATGGACCCAAATTACATACCATACTCATAGATTTTAATATGTACGATAAAAGTACATGTGCATAACTAAAAGGCAAATTAAAGTTGTTACGTTGAAAATTAGTCCCATATCATTTGAACTACTCACCAATGATAATACAGTTTAATGGTGATGATATGACTAAACTAGGGAAATCTAATGATCTCCCGTCAAAATTAGTGATTAATGACAGCCACATGACATGATAATGATGCAATCCAAGAATTTACATCAGTTTAGTCATAATTAAGCTATATTGGATGCTAATGTAGAGATCATATATCAAGTTTCATGTACAAACCTCTTTTTGTATCCCTCACTCTATAGTCTATACACGCAGTCATGCATCATATTGTGTATTCGATATTAGACTATGTGCTCTTTGACACTTTCTATCAAAAAAATGTTTTTTTTTTTTTTTTTTTTACGGGAATATATACTCTATTCTTTAATATTCATAATATTTAAAACTTTGATACTCTGCATATATACTACGTACACCCCTTAACAACAATAGATGCAAGGTACATTACTACTCCGTACGTAAGATCTAAAAGCTATTGCATATGCAAGTTGATGCGCCCATAGTAACCAGAAACCAACTATGGTGGAAATTTAAACTATCTCCTAAATACTTAGGCCCTACATGCATATGGTTAATGGTTTTATATATATATATATATATATATATATATATATATATATATATTATATATATATATATATATGCACCCATTTATATTTAGATTAGATTATATTATTAATAATAATTCTAATATTAAATTATGATATTAATACAATTAAATATGCCCACATGTACTTAGAAACGCCCATACACCCTCCAACTCATTACAGCCTTTTATCAACTTTAGAATATGGTGTTAATTCAATATTAAAGCTATTATAAGTAATGGAATAGGTCAAAAAAGGGAGTAAGTAAGTGAGGGTGAAAGATAAGAACGTCTTCATTCCTAAAAAGTTAAGTTTTTGCGGAATTTAATCTCATGACCTTACAATCATGAAACTATATCCTTATTACGGAGTACTAAACTAGGGTCTAAGGACAATACATGCACGGTGGTATGTATGACAGGCTAATGATCCCTCTACTCACCACCTATACTAGCATATGAATTTGTATATATACATATTACAGTTTTAATTGAGAGAAGATTTTCCTAACTTCGTTTTCTCTTTCTTAATAATTTATATACATATATATCTAGTATACAGTACACTAGCTAGTTGTTTAACCACCAATAAGTCATCATCTCAATTCAAATTCATTTGCCTTGTTTTTCATTTGTAACTAATTAATATTTTTTCTTTTGCTCCTATACCACACTAACAAACTAAAAATTTAAACTAGTAATAGAGTTAGGTAATTTATTTTATATGTGAAATTGGATTGGAAATAAACTAAAGTATCACGACGAACAAAGGATGGAGAGAGCACCACTGATCCACTGCACCTTAATTAATTACTTTCTTCCATTGACAAATTCAAAAATAAGAAGCTAATCCTTGCTTAGCTTTTTGGAAACTAATTGACATTATTAACCTAAATTATTAAGTGTTTGGTGAAAAAATGTCAAATTTGTTTGACAAGGTCGTTCAAATTGGTCTTGCTTATTGCTTATTTTTTATACTTAGTACTATTAAGTTATAATTATCATCCCTTTTATAGAGCTTAATTTATGTTGAACATATATTATTATATCATTCATGATATTTAATTTATAAGCTGCCTCCTTTTTATGATATGCCTAGTTGACAAACATTATCCAATCAAATTAAAGCTAAGCACTTATACTTGGGTTGGAATTGTAGCACAAATTTTTTGTTGTTCACATTTGCTTTACAGATATTAGATTTAGATACTCACTTCACAATTACTTTGTGAGTTGTTTTCTTTATATTTTTTTACTTTTGAGTATATATCTAAGTGATATTGTTGAGCATCAGCTGCATCCATATGTGAATTCTCACACATTGATCTTCTAGGGGGAAAAAAAATAAAGTTTATTTTACAAGTTAGAGAAGTTACTTTTATTATCGTGGGCTTGGACTTGTTACCAAAGATGTAACAAATGCAACATCATTTATCAAATTATCGTTTAGTGACACCTGACTTATTGCATGCTTCCTATTTTTTATCATTAAAAATAAATATATATACCTCGTACAAAGATTAATTTATTATTAGATGATTTCATTATTGAATAATTAAGGTAATTGTTAAATGTATAATAAACAAATGTTAAGTTATGCTCCATAAATCTTATTAATCAAACTTTTGTTTTCTCATTTGCACCAAAAAAATGAAGGTGTAAATGCAAAGACAAAAGAAAAGAGTGCCCATTATTAGAGTATTGATTCTGAGTCCTGAAATGCCTTCCATTATTTCTCTTTAAATAAAATATGAAATATAAAAACACTAAACCAGATTTGGTTTGACTAATTAAATGATTTAAATAATATCATTAGTGATTTTACAACTTAAGTTGCATGGATAGTTGACGTAACCCACTAAACGTAGCGAACCTAACTATATGATTAGTCTGAGATATAAAATATAATTATAAACTTCGTAATTAATTTGGATGTTCCAATAGTATGTCACCATGTAATCGAATTAACAATGTCGAATCTTTTCAAATCTCTCCATATTAATAATAAGGTATCAATTCTCTTAGTATATATGTATAATAAGGTATAGTATTAATAAAATACTTAATTTAAGGTTTTAATAATTATTTGTGTACTTAATTAGAAGATCATGCACAACCAATACGTATTTAATATTAATTAATCAAAACTTTGATAGATGATGGTAGCTAGTCTAATACATATATAGTAGTCTACATGAGAGTTAAAATTTGGAGGGAGAAAGAATGAACGTGCTATATGTCTATTGAATCAACCTATGATACGATGTATTCAATATTATTATCCTTAAATTAAAACTATTGAATGGTTGTAGTATTCTTGTAATGGTCCATTAATTTGTAATTAATTGTAATGTTTAACAACTTATGTGAAATTTGCAACTATTGCAAGAGACATGCCTTTCATTATTGTAGTGATTAATTAATATCACTCAATCATGCAACGACATATGTAAATGTATGCATGGAAGAAGGGGAGAAGATTTACTTTTGGTGTACGTAAATTGAGCCACTGAAATTTGATAGCAAGTCTTGAGTATCACCTTCAAGATCGACTCTTGACCAATTAAATTATTAGTTGTCACTCATAGAAAGAGAAATACTCCGTAATTACATCTTTTTCTACATCTTCCTAATTACTATGTATAAAAGTTATACACTAGCTAGTTCAAGGTAATAATATTTTAGATTATCTCAAATACATTATCCTAGAACATTAATTCACCATTATATTATGTTAACCTACATAATTGTAGGGACACATGGGTGTACATGTATGTAAGAATTTGTATTACTTTGTATGAAATTAATCTAAAAACTAAATGAGCTAAGGCGTATGATAAAGTTTAGAGCATATACTCTCTAATTGATGGATGTCAATTAACCTAGTTATTTGAACACAACTACCCTTAAAGAGAAGAAACCTTTTTGAATTTCGTTAGTTGACCTGATTCTCCAAATAGTGGCACGAGTATTTCTTTTTTATTCATGCTTCACTGTGTCAATTAGCAATGTCTTTATACTATCTCTGTTAATGGTTATCTGCAACTTTGGGGTATTATTTGAGAGATATAAAAAATTCTAAAGTTGCAGATAACCATTAACGGAGGTAGTATATTTTTTTTAAAAAAATACTGCTTAATATCCATTCTTTTTAAGTAAATCTAAAAAGGTTAGACCATAAACTAAATCACTTTATATGCATGGATCAGCTCATGAGTGGTACGTTGGGTTAGAGCCCACCTCAAACAAGGTATTAGGATTTGGGCCAAAACGCAAACAGGCTTGCCTTAGTGGAGTTTATTATTCTATTCAAAATCTTCTTCCCCTAAAGCTTTTGGATTGGGCTAAATTAATATAGCACCTCTAAAATTAAACCGATTTTTTTTTTTAACCCCATCAAAGTGGAATAATTACATGGGGCTCATCCGTTTTTGTTTTTGTTTTTTGTTTTTTTTTTTTACAACCTCTGTCTCATATTATGTGTAACAAATGAGGTTTAAATTTGTTTGTGAGTGTTGAATGGATAGAGAAAGATAGAGATGTATGTGATGAGAAGATGACTCAACTTTTATACATTAGGAATCACTCATAAAATTACTATTGTAACCTCTATTGAATACAACACATCAATTTATCATTCAAATTGGTAATTTAGTGCTTATATATTGGTGTTTGTTTGTTACTTTGGACAATTTAGAGGAAAAAATTTATTGGCTTACTTGAAGATTATAGCTTCTTTTGTTCATTATTAAACGAAATTGTTTGTGTAAATGTCAAAATGTTATGTACAATTCTATTGATGATTCCTCATCACAACTCATAATCATAGTACGAATTGCCACATGGTTGGTCATTCCAAAGGAAATAAATTATATCTTCATGAAATCCTAACCTTAAAAATTGGATACCTTTGTTTTTTTAAGGGGAAAAAAAAAATAATTTGAGACGTATTTATGCAAATAAAATGTGGCCGAAGTAAACATGAAACTAATTTGTAGGTAGATTTGGGTGTTGGGTGAAGTCTAACTATCAAATTTGGCCATTTGGGAAAATATTCTAGATTTATAATTAATAAAATTCCTAAAATTAGTAAGTCATAAAGAAGAAGATCAATATAGATTAAGCACAAAAAAGGAAATATAAAAGCATAGTTACGCGTTAGTGATTACGTACCCAATTGTGAGACAACTTTCCGTGAAAGTCACCAATCATCCTTACGTGGCAAAGGATAAGGTGGCTGTTACTTGGTGAAGAATCACCAGCATGTTAGATTCTAGATGACATCTGATATAAAATGCCCTTTTTCTTTTAAAAGAAGAAGATGATTGGTTTGGTGAAGCGAGTTTATCCGACTTGTTCTTTCTCTTTGTTCTTTTTGCTTACGCGTATTCCACGTACCTTTCTTGGTTCCCGCCATCCTACCTGTCAATTTACTTCCCCACGTGCCACATCATTGTATTATTATTTTATGGAATACTGAATAATTATAATATTTAGTACTATAATACTCGTAATGAAATACGTAACCCTAACCTCACAAACCTACATATAATAAGCTAAAATAGTTGAAACATGGATACACTTGTACAAATAGATATATTATGCAAAGTGCATTGTTAGAATATTAGGGAAATTATCTCGTATTTGATATATTTCATGTTGATAACCTTGATATATATGAAATAATATGGAGTATGTGTACTTTAGTAAACAATATTTTAGGACACCTAATTGTATAATATATTTTAATATAATCTTCCAACACCAACCTTCAACTTGCACAAATGGAAGATCTTCACCGTACAATACTTGTACCTTATTAAAGGAGTATTAATAATGGGGCAAAATACCACATATTTCTGTATCATATATACAAGTGTCTATACATAAAATATGGTCGACAAAAGTGCTCCAATACGCTATAATTGTATGATAGAATAGTATGTTATTTTATATGGTAATTACTAAATCCAACTCTTATCCTAAGGGAAAAAAAAAGGACAAAAAAAAGAACAAAAAGAAAAGAAAATGATGGTTGAGAAGACCCAAATAAAAAAAATAAAAATAAAAACTTTGGTTTCACGAGTTGTTTTCCTTAGGGCCGTTACCAAGTAAACAAGTCCCTTTTCCCTCTAAAACTATTCAACCTAATGACATGAGAATGTAATAAATATAAATAGCTTTCTTAGACTAAATCCCACCCCCAAATTCATAATCTTTTTTCTTCATTCATCTTTTTTAATTCTCCACAAACTTCTTCACTAATCAACCATTTTCATCATCATTTCTCAAATTTTCTTCTTTAATTTTTCCAATTCCAACATTTTTCCCAAAAAAAAAAATAGTACATAAAGACTCAATCTTTCTTTGCATAGATTGATAGATTACACCATTTTCTACCCAAAAATAAAACAAAAACAAAAAAACAGAGCATTTTCCTCTGTTTTTCTTCCTCTATATTAGTACAATTTGGATTGAAAAGATGGCAATTTGGTCAGGAAAAGGATCAACAACAAAGAAATTCCAAGTAAAATTGAAGGGACTTAAGCTTGAAGGATTACCAATTTTAGAAAAAGAAAGAGTAAAAATGGCAATTGAAGTGATTTGGGAAGGAGCTCAAAAGTCTGGATTTTCTTCATTATACAAGAAATCTCATCAAAATCGAACTGAATTTTCCAATGAAATTGAGCTTCTGAAATTAGGTGAACCCATTGAATGGAGCAATGAATTCGATCATATTTGCAGTTTTTCAATCAATTCTAAGGAACCCACTTCATTTGCTCCTTGGATTGTTTCATTCCACATACTTTCGGTAAGTTTATGAGTTGCTCTGTTTTTTTAATGAACATAATTAATTATTTGACAGTTTCATGTGTTACGATCATTTTATTTGATTAATTTGGTGAGTTTAGGCGTTTACATTTTCAGGGTTACTTAGGTTTGTATAGAATACACTCGTTGTATACTAGTTTTGTCGCAATATATTTACCAATAATTTTACTCTTTCGCTCAACTGCTTTATAAGCATGTTTATATGTATGCACATATAAAATTGGATTCATCTTGATTTGAGAAAAAGGGGTTAAGGGGTGGAATCATTTTTGTGGATTTGTTTGTTTGTTTTTTCCCCCAATTTAGTTGGAAATATTTTCTAAGATTTTATTTTTATTTTAAAATACTTTCCCGTGTTTAAAAAGCATCGTAGCATGTACTTTGTACTTCGTATTTTGATAAATTAAATTCAATTTTATTGTTGTATTAATTTGGCGTAATTATGAATGTTGAATGGTATAATTTATAATTATATTACCTTGGCTAATTTTACAGGGGAAGAGTGAAGAAACGTCATCATCACTAACATCATCAAGTGGTAAAATGCAAGTAATAGGGAAGACAAAATTAAATTTAGGAGAATTAGCTTCTAATAAGGAGGCGCAAATTCAGCAAAATTTACCCATTTCTTTAGAATTGGATGGAGTTTCCATGGAACCTTCTCTTCAAGTAAGCAACATTATTATCATTTTTCTTAGTTTGCCTTTTATCATACAAAGTATTAATAATTACTAATTATACACTTTATTTTGCTAGAAATGGCTTAGACATGTAAAAGTTAGAGAATCGAATGCTCATATGCTCGTTTTGTCTAAAATTAATAATGTGACAACTGAATACAGATAGAGCTAGTAAACGTTAACTTAAAGTGAAATCAGAATCTTATGAGTACTGTTAAGATTATTTTTGCGAACTTTTCATTTTTCTTATATGTATAGAAAAGACTTGATAAAAAAGGAATTCAACCCAAAAAAAACATAAGAAAGACAAGAATGAAGGAAAAGGTTAGCATAGATTCTGTATAGTAGACCAATATTTAAGATTTAGTATAATTTCATGTGATCATAGTTGTCTGGTCAATGATTTCCATTGCAATAAGCCAACCTCAATTGACGAATTCTTTGTACTCAATCAACATCTTCTGCCCTAAGTTATTATATAACTTTCTTGTCAAACTTTGTTATAAACTTATAATATATTGTGATACCAATGTGTTTGTTTTATTCGTATGAATATAATTCGGAGTATATCCTTGTGCTATTAATCGAATAAAAATACTTTAATAAGGCCAATTTGATTAAGTAATCATCATTTTGTTAGTGAGTCAAATACAAAATTAACATTATAGTTTTATAATCCTTGTCTAGAAACCAAGATGATTAAACGACTAAAATTAAACCAAAAAGTTACACGTCTCTTGAGCAAGAGAAAAAGGCAGAACATAGAATTATTATTGTTCTACCTCAATTTATTTAATTATTTTTAAAGGTTGACTTTACTCATCAAAGTACATTGAAATTTGTCATATACAAGTACTTGTCAAACTATGTACGTACGGTTTTTTTTTTTTTTTTTTTTTTAATTATAATGTGAAAATGTCATACATAACCTTATTTTAATTGGTAAGGTCATTGTCTAGACTATTTTTTAAATTGTTTTCGGTTGTTACAATGTCTTAACTAAAAAATGAAGTAGTGAAGTTTAGAATATTTGATCAGATAATTATGACTAACTACTTATAAATACAAGTTGCTTTTAGAAAAATTGATAAATTTCGATTTAAGGTTATATCATTGAATGTGTTATAAGTAGGGTTGTACAGTACATTGGTCCAAACTAGACCAGACCTGAATCAATAGGTCCGGTTCCGGTCCAGACCTGAAAAATCAGGTCGGTCCGGGTTTGGACCTGAATAGACCTGATTATTAATTTGTTCCTTTTTTTTATTTTTGTATATAAAAAACTTGTCGGATCTGTTTAGACCTGATATGGACCTGTTTAGACCTGATATAGACCTGTTGGGACCTGTTTGGACCTGCTAAATTAAAATAAAAAAAAGCATTTATACAGTTTCAGGTCCGACCCGGACCTGAAACCCGGAATCATGGGTTGTTAAAGACCGGTTCAGGTCGGTTTTCAGGTCCGATCCGGTCCAAACAAGTCTAGTTCAAGTCGTTTTCAGGTCTGGGCCAGTTTGTGTACACCCTAGTTATAAGTAGATGTAATTACTACAACATTAACTAAAAATATTAATGATTGAAATCATACATTCATGAACATAAAAATATTGCTACGGAATATTAAGAAAGAGTACGAGGAAAAATGATGAGTTCTCCTAAGCCAAAACTAACCTTAAAAATGCAATATTGCACTAATGCAGGTAGTTGTGAGCTTGATAGAGATGAAAAACACCTCACACTCGCGCACATTATCTCACGACTCGTTCGGAATCGTACAAAACTCGAGTGACCAAGCGAGTTTGCTAAGGAGATTCAATAGTCAAGGGGCTTCATTAACACAAGAGAAGGCTAAGAAAAACAAGCCTAGGCTATTTGGGAAGCAACTTAGTTTGAAGAACTCGGGAGAGTCTTTAGCTACTACATTCAACTCCGAGAGTGAGTATGTGGTTGTAGCATCCAGCAGCAAAAGCGGCGATGAGTCAAACAATTCGATGACTGAGTCAAAGAGCTCGATGAGCTCGGAGACTCAGTTGGACTTGGTGAAGAAAGGAGGGTTTTGGAAATGGAAGAGAAGAAAATCCATGAAGAAAGTTGATCCCAAGGCTGAATCTATTGTGGTATGTATACCTTTGCTTAAGCTATGTTTCATATAATACAACGAACCTTGATTTATATGCATTTCGATCTTATGTTTCTACACAGGAGTAAAAAGAGTAGAGTATATGTATACAACAGGATATACGATTAGTTGATATAGTTTAATTTAGAAAGATTAATAGTCAAAGTTTAGCATATGATGAGAATTTTTTTCGAATGAAAGATTTTAATTTATCACATGCACAAAATTTGAAAAATAAGGTTTAATTTGGTAGCAACAATATTGTCAATATGTAGTACATGTCATTAATCATTATATCTACAACAAGAAAAACTAATCTACCTTTTAATAATTATTAGTCCATTTTTAGGAAAATGTCTTCCTCCTAAAAATAAACCTAATGAGGACTTAAGGAGTCTTTCAAAGACATTAAGTAGGGCCTTAATAATCAAAGTGCACACAACAAGAGTGAAAATGCTAATAAAGAGGGCCCCATCTATGCTTAAAAACACACAAACATCAATGTAGATGAGTCCCACAAATTTTGTTTTTGTAAAAGGGCATAGCATAATATGTCAATGAACACAAAGGTTGGCAAAACAATCCAGTTTTTAGGGAGATTCATGCTTCCTCTTTTTTAAGGTTATGGGGTCATTTATGGATCCCACATTTCCTTTTTTCTTTGTTAATTATTTTGATGTTTATCTTCCTTTGAGTGGAGTGTAGGGTTCATAATTCCATGGATATGCAATAATTTATACTACATCATGTTTTTGAACATTTGGAATCATAGTCTTTATATAGACATCCTTCCACATTAGTGTATGTTATACCACCATCTTTGATGTGAGACCATCGAACTCCATTAGCCTTAGCGAATGGTCAATTCAAAACGACCTAGATTTTTTCCTCCTTTATATCTCATAATTCTTTATCAGTCCTTTACGTGCACGTTATAAAAAAAATATATATATATTTAAGGCACACAATGCACCTAACACCATAGTTGGCGGTGTTTTAGCTACTACACAAAGTTTAGGGTGCTCAGTGCACCTAAGCCATATTTCAGGGTATTACGGCCAATTTTGCTTATAAAAAAAAAAACTTTGCTATTGTGTGGCATATTGATGTGGATTCTTTGATGCAATAACAATTTAAACTTTTTGAGTCAATAAAGCTACAATGAAATTATTTTGCAATTACATGAGCAATTTATAAACTTATCTATGCACATCATTTTACAGGATGCTGATGCTGAGAAGTCTTGTAATCCTAGCAGTTGGGAAGAAAGGGAATTGGTGAGCAGAGATGGGAAAACAAAGCTCAAAGCCAGTGCATTTTTCGCCTCGTTTGACCAACGAAGTGAGAAGGCAGCAGGGGAGAGTGCATGCGCTGCAATTGTGGCAATCATCGCCCACTGGCTCCAACTCAACAGAGTCATGTCGTTGACAGGACCAGAGTTCGATCGCCTCATCACTGAGGGCTCCTTAGAGTGGAGAAAGCTTTGCAATGACGAGTCAAACAACCCTGACCGCCATTTTGATCTTGAAACCATTATAAGCGCTGAACTCCGACCCCTTGCTGTCCTTTGGAACAATTCTCGATTTGGGTTCTTCCATCCTGAGGAGTTCGACCACTTAAAAGACGCTGCTTCCTTCGATGAAATTTGGAAAGAAATCAATACAGACGTACATGAGTTAGAGCCAAGAGTCTATATTGTGAGATGGAACGAACATTTCTTTATACTAAAGGTTGAGGCTAACGCGAACTACATCATTGACTCCCTAGGAGAGCGGCTTTATGAAGGGTGCAACCAAGCATATGTCCTAAAATTTGATGATTCAACATTAATGCTTGAGAAGAACGATGAGGAAAAGGAGGAGAAAGGCGAAGATATGGTGATTTGTAGAGGAAAGGAGTGTTGTAGGGAGTACATGAAGAGGTTTTTAGCCGCTATTCCGCTGAGAGAGCTGAAAGAAGAAGAGGCTAAGGGCAAAACAATTGATGTGTTTGCATTGTACAAGAGGCTACAGATTGATTTTCATCTGAGTTCTAACAATTCTTCTGCTGCCTCTACAACTAATACTTCTATTACACCGTCTCCTGATACTGAGCCTCACTTACTTGGTGATACTGAATATGTACAGATTTAGACTATAGTTTCATTGTGTATAAATTGTTGTTATTACTTTGTTTTGGTTAGAAACTTAGTTTAGGATAAGAAAACCTCTTGGATGTGCTGGTGAGAAGTTCAATTCTGACCATTTTTCAATTGATTGAAAAGTTTTGTCCATACAATTGAGAATAATTAATTAAAAAAAAAAAAAAATTACTCCCTTCATCCCTAAACATCTTCAGAAACTGTCTAGCAAACATGTCGCGATTTCAAATCAAAGTTCTCTTGACCTAATTTTCTACATTTTACATCATGAATCTTCGTCGTCACTTAACCACAAACTGTACATTTCTCTTACGAAAATCTATAGTCCAAGATACAAACTCGGAATTAAAAAAGAAAAAAAACTTTAAACAGCAACATGTTAGGTACCTAACACACTCGTCATAGATCCTCAGTCCTCACTCTTCAACAGGCGCGGAATAGGAAAAAGATAGGGAGCAAAAGTATATTGATTAAGCTAATGAAACTTTAACCGATGTTGTTTCACTTTATAATAGCAGATTAACCTTAAGCACACATAATTCCCAGCCTTGCCTCAAGTTAATGAAATCTTCCTCAACATAATGAAGTGTGAGGTGTGACTGATCAAAGGCACTTTGAGGGACCAATAATGTTATGTTTATGTTATGTTGGTGGTGGTGGTGGGTCATTATATTGTCCACTTTTGAGATGTTATCCACCATTTTAACTTGTTAACCAGACAAATTTCCCTGACCATATATTTGCTTCATTTTTTTTTAACATATACTTTAGATTTTTATAAGATTTTAAACCCTTTTATTAACATTGGCTAGTCTATTCCAAACATCAAAAAAAGTTCAAACTTTTGGGCCACACTCAAATTTACCTTGGAAAAATTTATCAATTTTTATTTTATTTTATTTATTTAAAGAGACTAGAAAAAGACATCTCTTTGCACCCCAAGCACACAAGCCAAACCACCCCATTCTTCCCCACAACAAAAAAAGTCAATTAAACTCTCACAAATCTTTCTAAAAACCCCCTTTTTTTAAATCCATCAATTTCTTAAGTTACACAAAAGTTCAGCTTATAATTTGTCTTTGCTTAATCTGTGCAACAACAACAAAAAAAAATATCCACCACCTGGCACTCTTATTCATCACACATGTCTTTAAAAATCAGAAATGAATTATATGGTCTAATGTTCACCAAGTGAAAAATCGACTTGTACGAGATTTTCTATTTTTCCAATTTAGCCAGAGGTCTCAGTTTCTTTCAAACCATGGAGCGTCATCTAGTTCAAATCTAGATTAGTCGGAATCTAATGGGTTGTGATCACATACATTTATGTCCAAAATTTTCAACTTTCAACTGGGTTTTCGGATACAAATTACAAAAATGTATAGACTTGCTCAAATTGCAGAATAACATTATGGACCAAAAAAATAGGCAGCAGTTAAGTTCGAGGTAATAATCAATGTTTGAGAATTGAAAGTCTGATTAAATCAAATGATACAAACTCATCAAAAGAGTGATGCAGCTGAAATCAACACATCTGTTACAACAGTTATGTACAAAATTCATGGTTTTTCAGAAGGGACTCATCCTAGCAAATGACACAGCTGAAACAACCCAAATGGGAAAGCATTCCGCAATATGAAACTACTACATTTTTACATAAACAACGCCGACTAAACTGAAGTTCTCTACGCATCTACTAAAGGCGGGATAGCTACTAACTAACCTGTTGTACTTGTTCCTTCATTAGAGTAAGTTGGCAAGAACTTTGGCTCCCATGGATAACGCGGATCCTTCATTTGATCAACTGCCTTACGCTTCCTTACCATCAAATTTACATCCAAACTCTCATCTCTAGAACCAGCATTGTTCTTATGATACAAGGAAAATCTCTCTATAGACTCATGCTTAGAACCCACAACACTTACTTTCTCTTGAAAACCATTAATTTGAGCATCTTTCTCCTCTTGCATTGAAGGAAATCCCAAACGAAGAGATAAATCACACTCATTATTAGGTGGGTTGATAGATATATTTGGTTGGCGACTCCAATTCATTGTACTATCCTCACTACACAAGGAAAAGTTTCGAGACATGTCAATTTCAGGGCGGTCATTGCTAACAGATCGTAAAGTAGAATGATCACCAAGCTTTAGTTGTGGCTCTATAGGTCGAGAGCAGGAACCATAATACAATGGATAAACAGCATATGATTGTGATGAAAATGAACCTTGACCAGGCAAGCAGTTTTGGCTAGAAAGGAAGGGTTCACTGTTTAAGCAACTTTTAACAGGAAGGACTAGATTTTGTGGCTCTTTTCCTCGAAAATTCGAGTAGTGAGGCACAAAGGATGAACTCGGCTTAGGATTTCCTTCGATTACATTGGATAAATCCGGATTCCCGGTCAAGTAACCTCTGGGGTGATTGTTTCTTTGGCTCCTTGAAGCCCTTCTAGGAAAACAACCTAAATGAAGAGCAGCTGCATAAAGATGAATCATATACTTAATTGCATAATTCGAGCAAAAATGCACATACACCTATCGGTCTTATAATCATCAAACCAAGAAAAGAAGCAGAAATTCTAAATTTTCACAGATTAAAAAAACCCAAGTCTACAACAGTACAACACTTTCATACAAAAATGAACCCTTATCATCCCAATAAAACTAATGCGAACTAGCTTAGTTGGTAAAGTCTCGGGAGTTGTACCATGACCTAGAATCGAATCTCGTTTATATCTCATCAACTTCAAATTACATGCTAAAATCATCAAAATAATCAACACCCAGTTGGTAAATTATGCAATTTTTCTCAAAGCTATCAACTTTCTTTTCTTCATATTCACCAAATTGAAAACAAGAAGAGAGAGAAAATACCTTCAATACAAGGCTGCAAAAACTCCCCAGTATCTTCAGAGCACTCTTCACGGCGGATTATGGTGTTAATTGCATCATTTGCTCGATCCCACAGTGTTTTTGGATCCATATACTCAGCCTTAAAATAACCCACATTGTAATTTTTAACCAAAAATTAAAGTTTGAATTCAACAAGAAAAAACAATTAAATAACCCTAATTGGGTGAAACATATAACAAGCTAAAAAGTAGTTATATTAATAACAACAATCGACTCGTGATTTTGTCATAAATTTTAACGTCATAACTATACTTGCCCTAAAGAATACATACATCAAACCTGAAAAAATTACTAATTTTAATAAGTAATTAAAGAAAGGTTAAGGAAATGTGAACCTCAGAATTAGCTTTAGAGTAGATAATTTCCTCAGCTTTAAGAACAACAATGGGGAGTTTCTCTTGCCATTCTTTCTTCTTCTTTGTTGATGGACTATGAATCTCATTTGCAATCCTGAAAACCCCAATAAATTAAAAACAGGGGAATATCAGAAACAGAGGAATTAAAAACAGGGGAATATCAGAAACAGAGGAATTAAAAACAGGGGATTTTGTTAGTTTTTAGAGAGAGAGAGAGAAAAAAGACCTGAAAATTTCTTGAATAAGGGAGCCTCTAATGGGTTGGTGTCTTTCACTATGCCAAGCTCTTCTAACACACTCATAAGGCCTTGGACCTGGCCTTGGCATTTTGAAACAGGGGAGGAGAGAGAAAGTAGAGAGGGAAGGAGAAGATGATGAAGTTAGGGAAGAAGGAGAGTAAGTTTGGTTAGTGAGTACTCTATTTTTCTTTAGTGAATGTTTTTGTGGGCTGAAATTTCTTCTCTATGTGGTTGCTACTTTGCTAATGTGGGGGCACTTTGCAGGTTTCACAAAACTCACAAATAACTGAAATAAGTGAATAACAATGCCTTTTAGTTATTATAAATGTGTGAGAATTGAATTCAAATTCCAACTTTGCTAGGATTTCATCAAGTCTCACCCTAACTATGCAATTGGGTATGTTACTTGAAATCTTGAATATAGGGTATGTTACTCGAATATGGGTATGAGTGTCGAATGCACGTACACATCTGAGTATTCGATATGTCAAGGCTGATTATTTCAAAGATGAAAATATCGACTGGAGTAGAGTTGATGTATAATGATTTTTATTGTGCTTTAATAAGAATTGAATTTTTGAAAGATAAGTTTAAGAGTAATTTTTGTGGTGCAAGTTTGTAGTAAAAGAGGCTACTTTGCCAAAGGTTAACTATTACTTTATCTCAAGGTAATTTTTTTTACTACCTCCGGTCCAAATTACTCACAACTTTGGAATATTTTATGTCTCACAAATAATACCCCAAAGTTGCGAGAAGATAGTATTATTATTTTTCGATTAGCTTTACATCCTTGTACAATAATTATTACATATCCGTCTTTTTTCAAAGTTCGACATAAACGTCTTAAACTTAACTTGAACTTGTGAACTGTCTTTACTCATAAAACTCCTTCCAATCACTAGGTCGCCTTTTTTCACGATTTGCTTTAATTTAGCAAAAGCAAAGAAGATTGAAACCCTATACCATTGCAAAGGTAGGAATGTATGACACGAGGAATAAGGAAATCTAATGTGTCGTGAATTTAACATGATGAAAAAGTAAAAGTTAAAGACAATCACCAATTCACCGTATTAAAAGTAAATCTTATGAAGTCGTCATTAATTTTGGGTTCATAAAGCAAGTTTAAGCTATAGCTCAGCTCAAGCTCACATTATTCTCATCAAGCTAACCATTCTAAGCTCAAATGTGATTTTCATGGAAAGGAAAAGTGGAAAACACAACCTTTTTTCTTTGCTTCATCCTTCATCCACTTTCTTCCTTTAACTATAATAAGTAGATATCATTCGCATTCGTGTGGCCTAGAGAAATTTAAGTCCTTTGATCACCAATAAACATTGACTCAAACATCATGATTTTTAAGTTACACATGTTTACAGTTTTGGTACATCTTATGTCATCTACCCCAACTACGTACGATTTACTTGGTCATTCTAGGATAATAAATGATCTCTTATCTTCATGTTTACAAATCTACAATGCATCAATTATTTGTACGACTCCACAAACAAGTACTCCAAATTGTGTACTAAATAATTAGTTTAAGCAATGAAAATCAAAATGGAGTTAGTAAAAACACGTTAGACAAACCTAAAAATTATGTCAAATGTCGTGACACTAAATTGAACTGTCCAAAAAAAAAAAAAAAAAAAAAAAAAAAAAACCATGAAAGGGATTAGAAACGGACAAATCAATAGCGTTATCATTCCAACTAAATACACTTGTAGTAAGGAATCACTTTCTATCACATACATTTAAGATATTACGGAGTGCTACTTAAGAGGGACTACTATTCTAAGAAAGATGAGCCCAATCCAGATTCAACACGTGTACCAATTCAAATATATGTACCAATTCTAAATCAACAATTTTCTTAAGTGAATCACTTTCAAATGAACTTAGTCAAGTTACTCCGCGATAGAAACACATAAAAGCTGTGAGATTATGTCAAATATGGTGAAACCTAAATAAGTATGTCTCTCAAAATAACACATGCTATGAAAGGGGTTAGAAACGGGAAAAAATATAATTAAGATTGTATCATTCTAAACTACATACAGTACACATGTATCAAATTAAGGAATCATTTTGTACCACATATATGTAAGATATTATAACTTATAAGGGACTGTTATTCTGAAAGAGGTCAGACTGATTCAGACTAATGCGTATAGTACCAATCCAAATATATATAGTGAAAGGGAAAAAGTAATAGTGACATGATAAAAAAGAAAAGGAGAGGGATGTATCAAGGCAAGGATTTATAATATTGAGAGGTCCAAAAAATTTCAAACTTTATTTTAATGTACATTCACTTGTCAATAATTCAAAGTAAGAAGAAGAAGAATAAGGAGTAAATTGATTGGGAGGGTTGGGTGTGTCCCCCACAAAGCCACATGCCTGCTTCCCCCAAACCCAAAGGCAGTTTAGACCCACCCGACTTTCTCAAATAAAACCCATATTTTGGAATGGTGGACCGCCCATTTTCCCATCAACTGTGCTCTTGTCATTGTCGGTTTACCGGCACTTGGGCCTTCTTTGTAGGAGCTAACCCCAGCCTAAGGTTCTTATCATTTACCCCATATTATCCCTTCCTTTATATTAAGTGTTTCTGGTTGACTTTTTGCTTTATTTATATAATTCAATTTGACTAATGCTAGTGATTTAAATAAGAAATAAAATACAGAGTATAATGATGTTGTTATTGAATCGTTTCAATTTATCATTTTTGAATTTATAATTTATACTTATAAATTTAAAATATAATTAATCAGACTTTTACATTACTACACGTATTGGATCAAATTGGGGCACTTTTTGCTATTTCTTTTATGATTATTTTTTCATATAGTTAAGTATTATCACTTTGTCAAATCATTAGTCAACTAGCTTAGTAGTGCTTGAGTCCTAGGTTCAATTTAATGAATGTTAGATGGTTTTTTTTTTGTTTTTTTTTTTTTCCTTCTTCATTTAGTTGGATGACCTAGATTTTAAAGAAAGGACATTATTAATTATCTAAACCAATTTGGTCCAACTATGTAAGATACATAGTATCATACTTCTGGTTATCTAGTACGAGTAGTAGCATGTGTATGCTTTTAACCTTCAAGTCCTCATGGGAGATAAGAAGTCGAGTGAATGTGCATTAATTTGAAATGTTTTAAATTGCATCTACCAATCCTTTTTGTTCTTTTCTTTAATTACTTGAATACTTTATGAGGTCAAGTTACTTGAATACTTTATCAAATGGAATAAAAGTTTTTGATCATCCTTAATGTACTCTTTGTGGTGAAATTCATGGGAATTGATATGATTGCTTTAAAACTGATCAATGATTTCTACCATTTAATGAAGAAAGTGAAACTTTGTGCCTAATAATTGTATATTTGGTGTGACTTCAATAACACCAAGTTAGTACTTTGATAAAAACGACCCCACTGAAAATAATAGTGGTAAATGATTTGAATTTTTGTAAGATTTGATTGAGATAGGTTCATCTTTTTTAAAAGAAAAAAGGCATTTTGTTATACGTGAATACTTCCTCTGCTTTTTAAAAGAGTTACAATTGACACAAACCAGAATGAAGAAGAGAAAATATGCTAGTTTACACATTTGCCCATGTGATTAGTTTGATAGAGGGAATGTAAATGAGTAGGTGTATGTGTGTTGGTCCTAACATCTATTGAAACAAAATTGAAGATATAGTAACATAATTTTTATACAATAAGAATTTTTAAAAAGGGGAAAAGATGCATTTATAAAAACACTAAGAAAGTAATAAACAAAAACCCGCAAGAGAAAACATTCATACATTGAATTATGTGATGCAACTTAGCTAAACTCCTCTAAAAATAAAAAATAAAAAAGAAAAAAAAAACCTTGAATTTTGAAGCTTTTTATTCTTTAATTCACAGACAACATATGTTTTAAGAACGTTAATTGAGGATTAGATTGGATTAAAAATATGAAATTTATTTTTAAATTTGCATATTTGTTTTCATAAACGAACTTAAAAGACTGCGTCGTTAGCTCAGAGTTATTCATTGCTTATTTTTTTTTTTTAAAAAAAAGTCTCGGTCTCAAATCATATACTATTATATTGCATTACTCAATTATATCTTCACCTGACATTTTATTTTAATTTGTCGTCCACAAACTTGTTTAGAATCTATTTCTTTTTTTGTGTAAAAATAGTGTTGTCGACCATGTATTTGATGAAATTCTGTTTCATCAAGATTTCACTTTTGCAATGAAGATTATCCTATAGTCATCAAGGACCACTACACAAATCATACAACATAAAAAACACTCATTCATATCAATAATCAAATAGTCCAAATATGAAAATCAATCCATCACCCCTTGCCATACATATATGTGCCTCACAAAACATAAGTTTAGGAAGGGGCCTCCCTAGCAAAGGTCACAATATACATGTCATAAAAAGACCAAAAAACATGGACTGAATTACTGAAGCAATATCTTCAATATTCACAAGTAGTCCCCCCACCCTTTGTAAAGTACATAGACACAAGGGTGTGACAATCTCTACTACATGGGTAAATAATTTGTCACCTTAGTAAAGTTTGTTCTACTTTTAACAGTTTTATTTGTACTTTGCATAGGATTATGTATTGGTCCATTAGCACGTCGACACGATCAAGTTTGTAATAAGAGAAAAGGACTAGCAACTTGGCACTTGTACTAGTAGGTTTTGTCTATTTAGCCTATTTTTCCGATAATTTTTTAGGTCGGGATAGATTATGGGAAAATTGATAAAAAAAAAAATAATTCAAACTTTGAATGATATTGAAAGGTAATAGTTGTGCATTTTTAGGTGTTGTTTGGTTGATGTGGGAATTTAATTCCCAATAGGAATTTATACTTCATGGGAAGTTAATTCCTTAATGAAATTCCTAGGAATTTCTTAAATGTGTTTGGTTGGCAATAAGGGAAATTAGAATTCCCATGAATTTTGGTTTACCTAAGGGGGGCTAGGTAATTTACTTCCCATGTTTTGTGGGTAGTTGAAATTCCCATGAATTCCCACTTCCCCCATTTTTGCTTTCTTTTGTCAACCAAACAACTCCTCATTTTCTCAATTCCCATGAATTTTCAATTCCCCCATTTTAGAATGTCAACCAAACAAGGCCTTAGATTCATATTGCTTTTTTGTTGTATATTTTAAAGTTATTACTCCATGTCACTATTCTTGTATGAAAAATTACTGAAAGTTGAATTATAACTTCAATTATGAACTTTACTACTTGATTGAAGTAATCATATAACTATCGCGTCACCTTGGATAGATTTAAATAGACTTCATATGATAAAAAACCGTCAAGTGTCGCGCCACCTTGGATAGATTTCATAACATAAAAAAAAAAATAGGTAAGAATTCTATTTTCAATCAAATTAGGATAGAATTTTAGAATAAGATTATTAGTTTAGAGTTATTTCTTCGATAAAATACCAAATAATAAATTTATAATTAGGCCACAAGACACATCATTTAGTGTTTTAATTTTTCGCCAAGTATCGTACCACATTGGATAAATATAGATTGACTTTGTAGCAAAAATAGTTAATTTAAAATTCTATTTTCAATCAAATTGATTTATAATAGTATAATTTTATCTTAAAAGTCCATAAACTATCTGGGCATCGCCGGGGCACAAAACTAGTAACTAATATATAAAGCTAAACTTTTAGCCAGGCCACGAGACAACGACACTTGGCGCTTTAACTTTTCGCCAAGTGTCGTGCCACATAGGCGACATATAAGATTTAGTATGACACCTCTAACGCTAGATAAGAGAATTTAAGATAGATTTTTTTAAGATCAAAAAGTTATTTAGAGTTTTATTTCTGAAAAAAAAGTTATTTATAGTTTTATTTCTGATAGGACTTCTAATTTTCCATATGAATAAGTAGATTGTAACTTTAAAAATATATCTTATAAATATGTTAAATTAAATTTATATCATAAAAATTTATAAAGTTGTACAAAACAGGACTTATTTATGATACACTTTAATCAACCAAAACAAAACTTGGCATTTTGATTTTTCGCCAAGTGTCACGTCATGTAAAAAACAAATATGAATTAGTGTGACACGCATAAGATAAATAATTATAACTTTTAAATACTTTTAACACAACTTTAACCCGTCTTTATAAGTAGCGAATTAATATAAGGATTTTTAAAACATAAAGATATATATTGCGGAGGGAACTCGGGCATCGCCCGGGGTACGTACTAGAAACTAATATATAAAGCTAAACTTTTAGCCAAGTTACGAGGCAGTGACACTTGGCATTCTAACTTTTCGCCAAGTGTCGAGCCACGTTGGATAGATTTAAATACACTTCATAAGATAAAAAAAGTTAGTTTAGAATTCTATTTTGAATCAAATTTGGATAGAATTTTAGGATAAAATTATTAATTTAGAGTTTTAATTTCAATAAAATAAAATTTGAGTGTCGCGCCACGTTGGATAGATTTAAATCGACTTCATAAACAACCCGGGCATCGCACGGGCACAAAACTAGTTATATATATGATCATTATATATTTATATGTTAATTTTTTAGGTAAGCGAAAAAAGGTAACCTTATTAAACTAAAATCCTTTGCAATCAACAAGAAAAGATTAGAGAATTCCCATCTTAAAAAGCCGATAATGAAAATGAAACTTGATTCCAAAACTTGTAAAGGGGTAAATTTTTGGCCCACAATATATGTTTGATTGGATTGCAATGGAAAACATTGGGTTAGAAATTTATTGCCACGTACAGTACTAGTTCTGAACTTAACCGGCCCATTTTACATAAAGCATAGCATGATAAGTCCACAATACTTGTGTGGGCTAGCCCAAAACTCTCAACAGGGCTTTGTAAGAGAACGATTAAAACTCCAAAATTTTTTAATTTTTTTTTTCACCTTCAATGTAATCAATGTAAAATGTCAACCCATAAAATTCTAGTGGAATGTGAACCTTGAAGGTTACTCCATACCTCCAAAAATTTCAAATTCCTGATTCCAATTTCCTAGACATACCAAACAAAGCCATACTCATTGTTATAACTTTAACATTTTATTAGTTCTGAGTATTAGATTATGAGTCATATAAATCAAACCAAGTGTCCTTGTTTTTCTCTGTATTATGTCATACTACTAAACGTAAAAATTAACATGTATGATATAATTTATGCCAAAAAGAGTTACTTTGGTAATTCACTGAGTATTATTTCAAGTTTGTCGAACTTTATCTACGTAATATATATCATACACGTTTTTAGTTTCATATGAAGTATAATTATTCATACTTAATATTTTGTTTTATTTTAGTTGACACATTTCTTTTATCACATTTATCAACGTATAAATTTGACTACTAATATTTGATATTTAACTATCAATAAATCAAAATTACATAAAGATAATTTAATTGATACTTAAAAATATACATAAAAACGAATCAAACAAGATCCCACTTGATTTAGTTTTATCATAAATTTGTAATTATAAATTGTAACCTCGAATCAGGTAAGTATGGTTCTTAAGTTTAAATTTCTCAAACGCATAAAAAATGTGGAGACTTGATATATAAGATACGCCGGATAAGTAAGGCACATATTTCACAACATGTTTGACAATTCAAAGACTAATCACGAGAACAACATAAACCAGTGAACGTAGATGTGAACTTGACAAAATGAAGAAAACACATCCTAAACATAAAAACAATGATTTTAATTTTTAAACATAACTTTATAGTATGAAAATGCATGCATGAAATTAGGGGGAAAATTAAAGACTTGATTACTTTAAATCAAGACAAAATGAGAGAATTGAGGAAGCCGCAAAGCTTGTCACCTTGTCTTTGCTCCAATTTCAAGTAATTAGTTTAACAATTTACAAGAATCATACATCATATCATAATCTATAACACAAATATTAAAATCATGCATTTCATAAACCTTAAGTTAACATAGACAACGTGACCCCTCACGTGATCAGCATCATACCCGCCAAAAATGTATGATTTTGTGCATGGAAGCCACGTGTCCCGCCTTTTCCCCATCCACGGTGAAGAAGTAACCTCTAAGCGGGATCATACATGCATCAAACGGCCATAAATTCATGCAATTTTAAGGTTAGTTGGCTTAGCAAACAAAATCCTTATTTGGAGTAATTATTATTGCTTAATAACCCTCCTAATCCCAATTTGTCTTCTAATATAAAAATGGACGGATGAGTTACAAGATATGTATAATTCTAGAAGAATACAATTATAGAATAATGCATTAGAGTATATGTTTTTTTAATCACTTTATACTAACTTTCAATTTATAATTATTATTATTAATTCTTGCTTTTATATTGCAACAATCTTTAGTTATTCTCAAACAAGTATGGTGAGTTAACATGATTATGGTAGCTAGTGAAGGGAAATGCTTTCCCCTAACCCCCTCTCTCTCTTTTGTGCCGTCCTCCTTTGCTTCCCTCTTGCCCTTGTCTTTACCATTTCCTCCAATCCCTCCTCCATTGTTACTAATATTGTTAGTTACAACCTTGTAACACCTTCACCACCGCCGCTTCCACCACCGTTATCATCACCTCCCCCACCAACAATATCACCGCCGCCGCCACCACCACCACCTCCTCCTCCACCACCTAGGTCCATTATACCCCCAATAATCCCAACAAAAAAAGAAAACACTACACCTCCTACAAATAAAACCATTTCTAAACCACTTATTATCGAACAACTGCCACCGCCACCACCACCACTTCCCGAGGATGACAAGAAGGATGTGGACCTCCTTAAACGAGCATCACAGGTCAACCCAAACCCGACCAGAGGCCACCTTAAAAAGGTGGCATTTCTATTTTTGACTGTCAGTCCACTCCCATTTGCGCCACTCTGGGAGTTATACTTTAACCAGAGTGGCGCAGGGAGTACTAATAATAATAAAAGGAAGTACAACATATACATACACGCAGACCCAAACTCTCAATACGACCATCCATTTACCGGGGTCTTCTCAGGGCGCGTGATACCCTCATCTAAGCCCACGCGCCGTAACACTCCAACACTTATAACAGCAGCGCGTAGATTACTATCCCACGCGCTCATCGACGACCCCGATAACTACATGTTCATCCTCCTTTCAGACACGTGCATTCCCATCCACTCATTCAACTTCACATACACCACACTCGTGTCATCGAACAAGAGCTTCATCGAGATTTTAAGCAACGAGACGACAGCATGGGGGAGATGGACGGCGCGTGGGGAGTCCGCAATGCTCCCTGAGGTAAGTTTCCCTGACTTCCGAATAGGGTCACAATTTTGGTCTATCACGCGCCACCACGCGCGCGTGGTGGTGGAAGATGTGAAATTATGGCGGAAGTTTAGGCTACCATGCGTGACGCTTGGCACGTGCTACCCTGAAGAGAATTATTTTCCTACATTGCTTTCTATGGTGGACCCAGATAATGTGGTCCCCGCTACACTTACTAACGTGAACTGGCGAGGACGGCACGACGGTCACCCGCGGACTTACAATGCAACGGAAGTGGACCCGGGTTTGATCCGATGGCTGAGAGATAGTAGACCAAGATATGGGAGTATAAAGATCAACGGCTCTGATTTGTCCGTGAGTCACAGATGGGACCCGTTTTTGTTTGCTAGAAAGTTTGCTCCAAATTGTGTAGAACCACTGTTGAGAATAGCTAAGGATTTCCTATTCAAAGATTAGGTTGTCCAATTTATAAAAAAAAAAATGTAAAAATAGTGTGATTTAATTATATTTTGATTTAATTATTTTGGTAAAGTTGCAAGTGTGAATTTACGTAGTATATAAGATTATAAACTAAAGTGGTGAAAGGAAACATCAAAAAAGGCAAAAGGGGTTGTTTTAATTTCTGTTTATAGTAATTTTATTTTTGAATTTCTCTAATATTGGGCTTTGATTTAATATAGTGCCAATAGTGGGTCTTTGATGTAGAAGGACCTTGGATGTGCGTTATATGGAGCCCAGCCCTAATACACTAAGTAAGATTTGCTTAGCGAAGCTTATGACATGATTTACACACCTGTTTCTCCCTTAAACACTCAAGTTATAACTTTTTTTTTTTTTTTTTTTTTTTTTGGAGTGTTCCACCCGGTTCACCCTTTGAGCTCATTTGGATTCAGGAATCAGTTCTGGTAAGCTATAACTTATAGTGTGTAGTATTATCTGTTCAATATTATTAATTGGTTCCAATTGGTGGTTTTATTTATTTATTTATTTATTTATTATTATTTTTTTAACTATTAATGTCATAATGAGAAAATTTTCTTAATTAGAGTCATTTTGTATAATTGAAAAAAAATTGAAAGTCACCATTAGTGCGTAGCAAAAGTTTGGGTCACCGTTGAGAATTTCCCTTTTAGAAATGGATCAATTTTGCATATGACGCAAGTAGGCAATGTTTGTGAATTGTAAATTGTATATCTTACGGTCTTACCTACTGTATGATTAATTAAAAAAAAAAAATACTTGTAACTCGGATATACCGATATACATACGAAATTGTTAAAAGTTATTTTGAGTTATGGAGAGAGTAGAATACAAAATTAAATAAAGCAATAGCAAATTAAGAACAATCAATCAATCAATCAATCAAAGCCTTAATCCCAAAAGTGGGGTCGGCTAACATGAACCAAATTTGATTATTCCGTGTAGTCATCAACATAAATCTTTCTCCTCCATCCCTTACGATCCAAAACTTCATCCTCACGTAAATCCATGCACTTCATATCCTTCCTCACTCCTTCCAACCAAGTCATCTTTGGTCTCCCTCTTCCTCGTTTAATCCCTCCATGGTCCCACTCTTCCACTCTTCGCACCGGTGCACCCTCGGGTCTCCGTCTTACATGTCCAAACCAACGCAGACGATTTTCCCTTAATTTATCTACAATGCCCGCCACACCTACTTTCTTGCGAATAACCTCATTTCTGATTCTATCTCTTAAAGTGTTTCCACACATCCACCTTAACATGCGCATTTCCGTATTGCCCCTAAATGCAGTAGCTGAAAATCAGACCAAATCAAATTCGGTCACTAATCCAAGCCAAGCTACAGTACATTGATGAGCACCTAAGCAAGGAAACCCCAACAAGAAGCTCAACATATCATGGCATCTAGCACGACCCAAACATAAAGACTCCCCGAGCTCAGCATTATCAGGTGACCATATCAGGATTCAGGAGTATCGAGTGTTTAATATGATTGCAGTGCCAGTGGACAGGTTTCAGTGTTTCACACTCTGGTGGTTCAGTTGTTAATTTGTATCTGCTAACCTTAGGCCCTGTTCTTTAGAGCTGCTCTGCTCTGCTTTGCTCTGCTCTGCCTTGCTCTGCTCTGCTAAAATCTGCTCTGCTTTGCTCTGCTCTGCTCTGCTGAAATCTGTTCTGCTCTGCTCTGGGTTAATATCAATTAATAATATCAATAAACCAATAATTAATAATACTTAATAATTAAAGTACATAATAATTAAAGTACATTTTTTAAAATTATAACAATTAAAAATTCACAATACAGATTTTTTATTATTTATTAATAATAATGTCTAACAATTTCTAAATACATATTGATCTTTATAATAACACATAATACATGTTTTTTTTTGGAACAATAATACTACATTATTATAATAATAGTGAAAAATAATGATATAAAAAGGAAGATATTTTACTAATTTGTTACCTTTTTTTTTATTTAAAGAAAATAAAAAAGTAAATTATAACAATTAAAAATTCACAGTTTGGGTGATCCAAAATTTAATTTCCCTCATCCACCTCCGGGTAAACTCTGATTCTTCAATTACGTATTAAATATATTTTTTCATTTATTATGTGTAAAGTACTCTTAAATATATATATTTCAGGAAAATATTATTTGGCGGACTCGGCATATCCAAATACTCTTGGATATATGACGCCATACTTCGGGGGAGTAAGAATACATATGCCTGATTTTAGAATACTGTCACCTAGAGGATTAAAAGAACATTTTAATAAGCTTCATTCATCGCTAAGAATGAAGGTGGAATGTTCATTTGGACAGTTAAAAAAAATGTGGAGGATACTACATAACATGCCACAAGTGTCACAAAAGAGTCAAATGTCAATCATTATAGCCACTTGCACACTACATAATTTTATTCGGATGCATAAGCTTGGCATACCAATCATTCAACATGACGCAAGTATAGGAGTAGCAGATTCAACTATGTATGCACAATGGCGCAAAGTTAGTATGGCCAAAGTGCGACATCGTATAGCACGCCGAATTTGGAGGGCTAATCGCTCGGAAAGCGACAATGAAGGTGATGACAATGAATATCAAGATGGCAGTGAAGATGATGAAAATGAAGATCAAGATGACAATGAAGATGATGAAAATGAAGATCATATGGAAGTAGATGGTTAATTCACCACAATGTTTTAATAATTTGAATATGTAATAATTTGAATATTTTAAACCATTATCGTCTTTTATCTATTCAGTATAAACATATGTTAACGTGGTACACATCTATTTATGTTTTCATTCACCCATCAATTATAATAGTGGTAGTAGTAAAAATAATAATAATAGTGGTAGTAGTAGTAGTAGTAGTAGTAGTAGTAGTAATAGTGGTAGTAGTAGTAGTAGTCGTAATAGTAATAATAATAATAATAATAATAATAATAATAATAATAATAATAATAATAATAATAATTAAAAAATAATTCTAATACTACTAATAATAAATGGTAGTACAATGCGATAATGATAGTAATAGTAGTTAAATTAAATAGTAACAACATTATTAATAATAATAATAATAATAATAATAATAATAATAATAATAATAATAATAAAATAAAATTAAAAAAAATTAATAATAATAATAATAATAATAATAATAATAATAATAATAACAATAATAATAATAATAATAATAATAATAAAATTAATAATAATAGTTGTATTAATATTAATAAAAATAATGCTAAAATCTGCTCTGCTCTGCTGAAATCTGCTCTGCTCTGCTTGCCCCTGCTCTGCTCTGCTCTGCCCTGTTCTGCCCTGCCCAGAAGCTCAAAAGAACAGGGCCTTACTTTTTCACCAACATTAAGATGCATGCATTTATAAAGTCAGTCAGTGGTCAATCATCCTGTAGCCAAAACAAAGCTAGGATAGAGGAGAAGCATATAACAACATTTGCCCCAAACATATGCAAGATTAATTGAACTAAACTCAAGGAGAAACAAACTGAAATTGTAACATCACAATCAAGAATAGCAATGCCATTATGTGAATGCTTATTTGTGTAAAAAGACATATATAGATATATCAAACATTAATCAAATTAGAAGTGTTGTGTAATCGTTTTCCATTCAAAACTCTCGGAGCAAAAGACCATAATATTGAAAACTTTAGAGGGATGGTTAACCAAGTGGCGCCCTACGGGGGTAGGATGGATTGCCACAACTCGAAACCTGTAATCAAGTCGATCTATATTGACATTATAATAGGGGTCTTCACATGTCAAACACGCCCAAGAAGACGACCCCCGTTGATCAATTGGGGCGCTCAAAGTAGGAGTGGGAGGAAGAGCGAGCCATTGTTTGGTTACAGGATTACAGATGATATAATAATAATGCAAATTACTTATCCCAGGACTTGTATTCGACCACAATATTAAATCCTTGAATGTGTTAGCAACTTTAAACGGAAATGGCAGGAAATTTAGGGTAAAGTTGGGAGAATTGAACACCTTATGATTTGGGATTTCATACTTATCATCATCATCATCTTCATCTTCATCTTCATCTTCATCTTCATTACTCGTCCTCCTCATCTTCATAGTACACAGAAAGGCCCATGGTAAATGCCCCTTTTTTGCGTAATTCAGGAATTCAACCACAAATTTAGGGTTACGGAGTATAAACAACCAACGTTTGGATACTAACTTGCAATTGATCACACTTTCATGGCAGGGAAGCCTGGTAAATATCTCACTCAATAATTCATCACCTAAATCTTCAATTGATCTTGCTAATGACTCGTTTCTCTTCATAATCGGGGCATCCATAATCATAATCTAGGCTTTTCCGCAACAGAAAATAAAAAATTAGGGAAGAGATCGTCTCTAAAAAAAAAAAAAAAGATAAGTATAGAGTTTAGAGTATAAATATAGATATAGAGACGCGATGTTAAGTCCAACGGAGTAATATATAGAGACGCAATGTTAAGTCCAACAGAGTAATGAACAGCGCTTGGAAACTATGTCAAGTAAAAAAAATGTAAAATCAATGGTAAAGGAGTGCAAAATGTGCACCAGGTAGATTCAAACTTCAAAGGCAGTGTCTTCAATGTGTCAGTAAAATATTTAAGATTAGTTACAATTCTTACAAAGACATTTCAATAGATGTCCATCTGCCTTATCTCTTTTGAATATCAGGCATAATTAAAGAACTTCATACCACTATAAACGGTTGAGTGGTAGTGGTGGTGGTGGTGGTGGTGTGGTTGTAGCCAATTCCTGTAAATGGGAACCACTGAACCACACCAGGATAGTGCAGGAATCAGTTTCAGTGTCAAGTACCCAGCCATTTCATTATTTGCAACGATTTTACCAAGTGTAGTATTACAGCCCCTATTTGAAAGGTAACTAACTACTAATGTATGCTGTAATTGTTTTGCTTATACACTAGAGCATAACAATCTATGAAAGTGAAAGAAATAGCCATTCAAACAATTTATATATGCATCTAATAAGGTGTAACAGATAGTCCAATCCAATACTGGATCACTTCCCAATATAATATGATTTCCTGCAGTACATATATTCTATTATAGGAGAAATAGCCTGAACATTTAGTTATATATCCAATCACCAAACTTCTGAGCTACATAGGTTATAATTACCATTAACAAAGAGCACACAGACAAATCTATCTTAAAAAGACCCTAAACAGTACCAAAAGATCGAACATGGAAGCTACAGCATAGAGTACATCAACAGGACAAGCTGCAAAAACATCAAGAATTGCAGAGAACATCAATAAGAAACTTACACTAATGGCAGAGTGGCCGTGCAGCCAATGTACATCAACAGAAATGAGAATTCAGGACATCTGCATGCACTTTGCAAGGTAATTCGCCAAAGAATTGATTGGCTTCTCTGTCGCAACCATAATTCCCTTTTCTCTTCCATTCCTCACCTTGATACGAGCAAGGTAATCAGCGGGGACCCAGGCAAAACTCAGAATAACATTCACCTGTTCTTCATCATCAGGGCCTAGCACCTCCATTGACTTTTTCACCCATTCAGAATGATAAGTCACCTGATACCACGCTGAAGCCTTCTTCTCATAAATTGAGTTCTTCTCCTCATCACCTAGGTGCTCAAAATCAGCACCAAGTTTATCAAAATGTTGCCTAAACTCTCTCTTTAGACAACTGTAAGCATGCTTGAGCTTTTCCTTGAGCTCTCCTTGCTTCTTACTGCTGGATCTGGGCATGGACCATACATGTCCAGTTACAATCTCCTCTTCATTGCTGACTTTATACTGTTCTAGCAGGCCACAAAGCTGTCCTACATACGAGCACTTGAGACCCCATGCCTCGTTTGTGAAATCGTCTGAACCTGGAACCTCCAGATCTGTGTCATAAGTAATATCCTTAGGACTGACGTTTAATTCAGGAGATAGATAACTGTCTTCGTCATAAGCATCTAAAATTCTTCTGTACAATCTTCCGAGGATCTTGTCAGACTTGTATGATTGTGTCTCTGGCTTTCCCATGAAATCAGGGTACATTTTAGGTTTCAGTTCGTTAGGCATGGTTACCACCTTGCCTGTTTTCGGAAAATCCACAGCCAATGCAGCGAGTTCTGCTAATGTGAGACACTTTTCATCTAATGCTCCATATGGAGTAAGGTCAGCATGAACTACATGGGCATTGCAAATTGTTCCTAAGTTCTCATTAACCATGTTCCTTGTGAAGAATTCTATTATGTCCTGCAGAAAAAAAAAAAAAAAAAAAACCAAATATAAGTACGCAGAACAAGTTATCCAGGCTATAATCCGAACCAGTAAATGTCATAAAGATGAGCAATGATCATATTTGTTATCCGCCAAGCACCACTAAACTCAAGGACTTCATTATACTGTGCTGCTGCATGCTTCAACATAAGTACTAACAATGTCATTGATAATGCTTTAAATTTTTTAGATGTATTCTATAATTATTTCCTGGAAACAAGAAGTCAGTGAGCCTAAGAAGGAAGGTGGGACTTAATAGAAAAAAGGAGCAAGTACCAAATCCAACCCAAACCAGTTCCATCAGCAGGATTTAGTGCTTCTACCAAGAATAGTTTTTTAAGGATAAATAATGGCATCTTGCTTTATTTAGCAATAACAAGGAGACACATAACACTTTTATGTTACAGAAAACAGCTACTAATCACGAAATGCTTACAATTTTTTTTGGGTTATTCATGCTGACATCTTCTAATCATACCAAAAGATGAAGCAGTAGACAAAAGAGCAGATAATTACCAGATGGTTCACTGGACGAGGCAATTCCCTAACCACAGCAGGTGTATACTCCATAGGTATCCAGCTTCGCTTACTAGGTGGACTAAGATTCTCATCCCAAGAAACAAAGTATAGATCCCCATCCAAATCGCTGCCTGACGCTTCATTTGTATGTGGTCTCTCCCCCTTTTGAGGAAAGACAAGACAGTCAAAAAGATGATGCAAATCTGGGCAATCTACAGCCTCAAGAATCCTTATATCTCCTGGATGAAGACAAGGATTCTTGGCAACAATGACCAAGCCCTTAACAATCTGTAAATTCCTTTTCACTTCTGAAAACCTTGAACCATGTTTAGAGAAGCAGTTTTCCAGCGAAGGGTTTGACACCTGTACAAAGCATTGACCTTGTTCAAGTACACCAACTTCATCTAGACAGCCCATCAGCCATCTACCCAACTGAACAAATATTCTGGCCTTTTCTCTGAGGTCCCCAAGCTGTGCTGCCCTAATGCAAGACAACATGCCCCGTAGATGAGGCTCCGTTTGTGGCTTAAAACCAGCACTTAACATTATGGCTGCTGTATTACCTTGCTCGGCACATGAAGCTGTTAGAACATCAAAAGCCACATCAGTATTCACTAGCATCTGATTGAGTTTCGCAATCATTGTTTCCTGCATTCTCCAAAACACTTCATCAGGAACCTCAAGTGCTGAAAGCAAGGTCACTATTTGTCGATTCAGAAACCCTGGTTGGAATCTTGTCCATGAACAGACTTCAACAACTGTGTGCCTCGATTGAAACTTATTCATACTTGGACGAAGATAAATTTTGATCTTGTCATCCTTTGGCGGCCAGCATGCCACCACACCTTTGCAACCTCCAAACCGGATCTGATATGCACAGGGTGGGTTGTCTTTAAGTTGCAGTTTTTCTGCAACCTCCATAGCAAGATCTGGTGATATGATCCCAATTCCATCAGAGAAAACATAGCCATTCCTTTCGATATCTGGAAGCTCTGAGTCAACTTGATCTGATGAAATTTCAACAGTCGCATAGGTGGAAGAGAAACATTGTCCCATTCTTGCAGCACATTTGGCAACATTCCTGTTGGTGAACTTTCCCATCCAGTTCCTTATGCTATTCACTGTCAGCCTCTTGTCCCTCTTGTCTTCAGCAAAGAACCAAGCAGATCGATCCCTCAACTGGTTTGAAGAAAATGCTAAGAAGGTATACATCCTCCCACACAGGTAAAATCCGTTTTTTAACAATATGTTCACCCTCTTGAAAATTGATGTCCTTTGAGGATATGTATTCGATGTAATCATCTTCACAATAGGTGGAGCATAGTAGGAAAGGACATTGGCATTCAACATTCTCATTCCTTCATCCATGAAGGTTACTCTTAAAAAGCGATCAGATACATCTTTGTAATGCCTAAGAACTCGATTGGAAAGTTCTACATCAGGTGGAAGACAATAGGCCTTAGTCGGGGTTATGATCAGCCTCCTAACTTCTACAATGTCAGTCAATTTTGTAGAGTCCCTCAACAGCCTGGGATTTTTAAGCAACCAATCATATACTAGTTTCAGTCTTCTACAAGCATCAAATACAGGACGCTTGTAAGAACAGATATGCCTTAAAGCAGCCAAGTTGACCTCTGCTGATTGAGTTCTAAGCAAATCGAATAATTTCCCTGTTAACTGGTGCTGATTTATGATTCCTTTATGCACAGTAGCATTCAGCATAAAGGTTACATCAAATGGTACACCTTCTTCATGCTGGACACAGAAAAAGGGATCGGATATCTGCACACCAAAACTAGGTTCATCCCTGACCCTAAGTGGCAGTCTTGGATGCTCAACTGGGACCCGTCGCTCAATAAGATAATTTATAGCTCTCTCTAACTTCCGACCATTACGGGGTGGAACTGAAATCCGGTATGAATTACACCTACCAAAAACCCCACTGGGCGTAAAATCTGTAGTCCTTATCCAAGGATCATCATCATCCAACAAGCTAAATGGAACAGACTCAAAGATATCATCATCAGCAGTACGGTAGAAGAGCAAGGGAGTTGAAGAAAGCTGAAAATAGATAATCAGTCCTGAACGATCTGTATATCGTTTAATCTCATTAATCTCCCTGGCCAAAAATTCAACTTTGAAATCACAATTAATAACAGCATTCTTTCTTTCGTCTTTGAATGCGAAAACTGTCTTTTTTGTGAAGTTGAGCCTGCAGGTTGCATCAAAAGGATCGACAAGGAAATCTACCCCAGCAGAAGGTCCTTTCCAGCCAACAATCATCTCATCTCGACTAACAAGAGTCCCAATATCAACACGAACATCTGTCAGCTTAAATGGAGTAGTCGTTCTCCTCATCTGATTAATACGAAAGGGATTCATAGGACCTAATGTAACTTTGAGCACTTTCCCGTACAAAATAAGACCATTTCCCCCCGCAACATCCAAAATATAGCGTACTGATTCAGGGGAAGCGAAATGAACAAAAGCATGGGGCTCCACCTTCTCATAATCATCAGTGTTAACCAAATCTTCAATACTTTGAATTTGGAAGTCTGGATATGACTCTGGAGGAGTCCAAGATTTCTTCAATCTGCACCTCCAAACTTGTACCCCCATTTCATTCTCGATGTAATCCGCAAACATTTTGGCAGTGATGTCATTATCAAACCCACCAAAACTGAGCTGAGTAACCACTGAACCTTTTTCAGTATTTTCTGATCCCATTTTGCCCGAATAACAGACTTTTTCCCCTGCAGTAACTCAAATGAAACCAAATCAATGTATATCCATTTTTATAATAATAAGATAGAATGATATATACATACACCAAACAGGAAAGTTAATTAATTAAAAAGCACACGATATTTGCATCTACACACACCAAAACTCCAAAAGCTTCACCTTGGCATGGACTTCACGGCTTCACCCACAAATCTTATCAGCATAAATAGTACCATAACTGCAGGTACTACATTCAAGCCTAGGGCATAACATTTCTACAATAGCAACTACAGAGTATTTTAAACCTCAATAATTATATTATTGATTAAAAGCTTTTCACATAAATCATGTTCAAGAGCCTATTTGCATGATGCTTTCACAAATTTAGCAAAAGATAGCATATTCCACCAGAACCCATAGCCAACATTATGCACGCGCCACAAGATGGCCTGTCTCAGTTTGGAAGGAGTTGAGATGTTGGTCAAGTGTAATAAAGTGTTTTATATGTTATATGCAGTTACTCACTAAGCACAAAAGAAGTAATACATGCAAGCTTTATCAAAATCTTAGCCAGAAGAAACACTTCTAAAGGACGGCTAGTACAAGATGCTGAACAGCAATAAACGAGTAAAAATGTTTTTCCATCCAATGACATCTTGTTGCTCAAGTTAACATATAAAGGGCGGCTAGTACAAGATGCTGAACAGCAATACTCACTTTTTTTTTTTTTTTTGAGAGAAACAGCAATACTCACTTTAATACTAACAACATATCATATCAATATTCACTGGTCTTCTACATTTGAAAACAAGGACTACATCAATTAACCGAATGAATTCAATAAATAAAATACTTGATAGACAACTATCTCAAAGCATATATAATAACTCCACTTGAAAATGCTAATTGGTAAATATTTAACTGAATGTGACTAATGGCATCACAAAACATTTACGATCCTGTAATTTGATTTGAGTCAACAACCAAGCAGAGGATAGTATCCAAGAGGCATAACATCAGTAAGCAGGAAACATAGTAATTATCTCATATAAGGAAGACTTCGTAATTTCGTATTCACCCAATGTATGTTATCGGTTACAAAGCCCCTCATAGAAGGCACACATATATACGGATGACTCAATTTAGCAACATGTTCATGAATAATTAACTAATTAAGCAACAACAACAACAAAAGCAACAAGTTATGCTTAATACACTAATCAAATCAAGAATACCCCAATTCAACAATCAAAGCATAAGACCCAATACTAATGTTGGGATACATACATCTAAAACCCACATAATTACCCTTTTTGTTTTTTTTTTTCTTTTTTTTGCCAATGTCAAGAACAAATATCAAGAACTGAAAACAATTACAGTATATTTAATATCCCTACTCACATTAAACATAAAATTGGAAATTAATCAATTGAAAACTCAGAAAGAAACATAATTACACCAAAAAACTTATTAAAAAAAAAAAAAAAAGCATGATCAAATTTTCACCTAATTCACAAATTTATGTTTGAAATTCATAAATTCTGGACATTCAACAACATAAAGGTCATCAAAGAATAACATACCCACAAAATAAAATTCTAATCATCTAAAAAAGAAGTGTAATTGGACTATTGGAAGCATTCAAAAGCAAGAAAATACCACCAAAAGAAAGAAAGAAAAAAAGTAAGGATTGTAATTTGTAAATTGAAAGACAAATTCACCTGGTAATTAGAGTTGATCAAAGTACAATGCTTGAGAAATAGGGTTTCATTGAGGAGAGAAAATGGAGAAGGAAAATCGAAGAAAAAGGGCGAAACTTTGTTGTGAATTTGAGAATGTTTCACTGTACTTTGGTCTTAGTCATTTCCTTCGCATGGAAGTTTTTGAGTGAGAGTGTGATTAGAGTGTCTGTCTGAGTGAGAGAGAATTAGAAAAGGACTCATTTAATGTCCAAGTCAATGTGTGTGTCAATGTATCACTGGTTACCGCCCCAACCTCCAATAAGAACTCGATATGTCGACTAACTTAGTTGATTAACGTTTAATCTAAATGATGGTCGTGTAAAGGGCTTAGACGTGGAACTTGGTTGATTAACGCCTAATATGAATGATCGTCTAATCAAATATTACAATTTAAATTTTTAATGGTGTATGATGAATATATTTGTACTCCTTAAAACCATTTTTTTTTTCAAAAAGGGGCCGTTATTTTATTTTCATATGGAACCTTCCTTCAAAAAAAAAAAAAAAAAAATTCATATGGAACCTAAATTAGAAATTGAATTTCTCATGTTTAGCATGACAAAATAAAGAGTTAATTCCATAAACTATTGCATACAAACACTTCTACATATATTGTGGAATAATCAAAAAAATCTCACACAATCTTTGTGCAATGGAGACTCGTCTTAAGCATGAGTAATTAATCTAATTATCGATGTTCGTTGTAAAGTTATTGTAAAAATTATTATTATAATCCCTCCAAATGTCATGCTCTACCCTTATCTTAGTTCGTTGTCCTTTTTGTTTCTCTATATACAAATGACTAGCTCCCTATTTGATTCATTAATCATGTTGTTGCATTAATAGTTGATAACAAATTACCAATCTAGTTAATATCAATAACCCAACTTAACTATCTATAATTTTACTCCGTATATACTTATTCTATTAGGCTTATTAGCTAATTACAACATTTTTTATTAACAGTAAGATACGGGGTAGGCTACCCTTAAGTGATGAAGATTGAACCCCCATCACTATGGGCGGGGGGAGGGGGGTGGAGGGATGGTTCGGGTCTCGCCCATTGTGTAGTTATGTTTCAAAGGATAATCCAAGCTTAACTCATAGTCATAATAGATGTGAGATTAGTATAACGTGTCATATTCATCCTTAATCTCTTGCCTGAATCCCGTCATGTCGTGCTTTTTTCATGTCACATCTTAAATATTAAATTAAATTAAATCGTGATTATAAAAAAAAACAAAAATAAAATAAAAGGCATATAAAAACATCTATCTTATGAACCACCACCACCATGGTCTTGATATATTCTCTCCACCATCCTTTCTGAAACTCCATCTGAAATTCTGACATCTCCCTTTCCACCCAAATATTCCATCTTCATCATCTTCTTCTTTCTCTCTCCTCCAATTTCTTGATTCGATTATGAAATTCTGGAAAATCTTAAGCTCTTTAATCCTTCAAACCCTACCTGATTGGCGCGACAAATTCCTATCATACAAAGATCTCAAGAAACAATTGAAGCTTATTTACCCCATTAATGGCGATCACGACGCTTCTAAACCCAGTAAGCGTCCTAAACTTAGCGTCGAAGAGGGTGAAAGCGACGCCATTCCTAAGGAGGTTAACAACTTCATCCACCTTCTAGAAGCTGAAATTGATAAGTTTAATTCCTTCGTTGTTGAGCAGGAAGAGGAGTATGTTATTCGTTGGAAGGTATTCTTCGATTTTTGTGTCTTCTGTTTATTTAATTATTTGTTATTTGGAATTATTGACATTACTCGTCCCAACTATCGCCGATTTACTTAAAAAGGTCTCGACTTTCGATTAACTCGTAACGGGTCCCAACTTAAGGGGCTGGGGTCCGGATTATTAGTGTCAATTTTTCCTTTTTTTGGTGGGTTTTTTATTTATTGTTTGATTTGTGATGGAATTAGTGAATTATGAGAAATTTTAGGCTATAATTATGTATGATTTTGATTCAATTCGGTGAAATTTGCTTGATTTTTGAGGTGTAAGATGATGAAGCAGTAGCAGCTGCATGTAGATGTGATAGTAGTGCTAATGAAATTGTTTATTATGATTAATATTAATTATTATTATTTAAATTATATGAATAGATAATTGTGGGAACTAAAATATACATCTTTGATTTTATCTTCTTGCCTAAAAAGGAATAGGCTTAATTGTTTAATTAATTTGTTGTATCAATAATTGATTACCTTAATCAAGATATTTATAAATGTTATTCAGCGGTACTGTGGTCAGCTGTGTCGGGTTGCTGTCTTGAAGAGTTGAAATAGTTTAGACACTTGACAAATAATCCTGAAAAATAATACTGGAAAGCTAGTATTTGAGAGTATTTATGTGTTGTAGTAAGTTAGTAACCATTAGTTTACTGGAAAGCTAGAGAGTCTGAGTGATGGCGACTGATGACACCGTGATCGGTCGCTGCATTGTGAGGACCCACATATGCTTAAGCATCTAAGGGATGTTAGTGAGTGTGGTGATGTTGGCAACTTGTTGAGATGCTTGATACAAGTGGGATGAAATTTATATTATTAAGGCTTGGCAAATATGGTTGAGTTGACATTCAGAGCATAAATGACATCTGGAAAAAGAGTGGAGAGTGTTCTTTATTCCCGGATAAAGTATTCTTTTTCATAAACCAAAATAAAAAATGCAAGTCTTTGGTCTTTGTGGAAAGGGTGACCGTCCTCGTAACTTGTAAGGTTATGTGATTTGGGGAACCCATGAAGCTAAGTTGCTGACTAGTAACTAATAATGTATGATCTTTTTATATGAGTGACTTGATCTTCTCAGTGTTTATCTTTCCTTTTACTAAATTTAAACGAATTAATCGTTTGTGTTTGTAGTAGACGTCGAAGAGAACTTTAGCCAAGTATAATAAACCCATGTCGTGTTGTTTGAAAGACTAAGGTTAAAATTTATCTATATTTTGGGAGAAAGTTCAAGTTCAAGTTCATGCCATGATAGTGTATGCAATTGCGATGAAATATTGCAGTGCTTGGTAGCTAGTTGTATTGTTTATGCTTGATAGTGTTTGCAATTGCGATGAAATAATAAACCCATGTTTTATTGTTTGGTAATTTGCCATAAATTTATAAAATTTTCCCCTGTTTGGCTGTTCTACATGAATGGTACCAACTCAGGCCTCTTTTTCTAGCTTTTGATGTATCATGTAAATGCCTTTTACTTCTTTGCACCTTCGAGGATGTCACGAAGGCAGCCTTTTGGAACATGGTATTCATGTTTATACCATGTTTCCCCAATATATGACGGAAACTAATCTTTCAATAATGACTTATCTAACCATATCTAGGTGTGTTATGTGTTACCCTTGATTCAAGAACCCCCCCCCCCCCCCCCAATTAGAAAAGTCCCCTGTAAATAAAATACGGAACCTGCTAGGATCCGTCTCCCTTCATTAAAAAACCTCATGTCTCCATGCTTCATTTTTTCCTTAATTTATAGAATTGTTAATGATTTGATATGGTACCTGGCCTGCTTGTGACTTTTGTTTTATTGTTCCTTAGAATACTTATAATAATCATGAAAGGCATCTGTTGACCTGGCACCTGAAGACTTATTGCTTCTTTTTTTTTTTTTTCTTTTTTTTTTCTCTCTTTTCTACAAGGTATACTTGTTAGTCCTGTCCTCGTCCAAAGGTTTTCCTACTGCCACCACGGAGAACTTTGTCAAATATTGAACATATTAAGAAATGCCCTTAGATTATTGATTCTCACCCAAATGACTTGTTACAATGGTGACATGATTTTACCTAAAAATGGATCTTGTATCTATCTTCCTGAGCTCTTTTCCTCCTTAGTCACCAGTTAAGTTACTATGCCTCAGATAATTCATTTAGTGTATCCTAGATATTGTCGCCCAACTTATGTAGAAAACCATTGTCTCTCTCTCATAAGGAATTTTTGAGAAACTGAAAAGAAATGATGTGGTCGATGCACAAGATGATGATCTCTTTTGACCAATTATCATGCAAAATTGGATGAAGTTTTATATGGGAAGGACTCAAATCTTTAGTCAGTGCATATTCATCATTCAGACAAGCCATACTCTATGCTGGTTACCTGTACTATTTTACTTATGCTCAATTGTTCATAATAACAAAAAAGAAGGTTTTTGCAAGTGTGTTGTATTGAAGGTGATGGCTGCAAGTTTAATGAGCGGTGCTATTATTGTCTCTTACATATTATTTCTTGTTTTACCCTATTTAGACTAGAACTCCTCTTCTCTCCATCTTGTTTTTTCTTTCTCCAAATTCTATGCAGTACTTGCTTTGTTCATGTGACTTCCATTTTTCCCCCCTTCTTTCTATTCTGGGTAGAGTTAGGCGAAAATTACCTTTTTAGGTGTTCATCCCTACCTCCTTAGTTTTGAAACAACATGGGGAAGAAGAAGAATCTTGCTTTTACTAATCACAGGGTTCAAACTTAACTACAGAGACACCCGTCACTTGGGTATGGCAGCATCATTTTTAAACTCTGGCTTATAAATGAGATCATTGGTTATAAATTGGGATTTTGTTGATTTTATATAAATGCTGTCAAAATCAGATGTTCTAACTTTGGATTACTTCTGAAAGTTTTTAGTGCAAAGGAGTTAGGATATAGCTTTCCCATACCATATAATTCAATTCTGGCCATTGGATTAGATTTTGTCAATCTGGATCGTTCAACAGTTTTCCTTTTCAAAATGTTACAATATGGTCAACTCTTTTGCCACTTCAATGAGACAACAAGTAATTAAACTCTCATCTGGGGTTACCTTCATATTGCACCAAGTTATTTTCTTGGTGGTGCATGGATGCACCTAATCTCCTCCCCACCCCCTCCCCCAATAAAAAAGGGAGAAATTCCACGTTGGGTTTTCTGCATGCTTGTTAGTTGTGTATTAAGAGTTAAGCTCTAACTATTTCTCAGATCAATATTGCCATATGCTCATTGATAGGCTGAAATTATGCTAGTATATGAAATAATGAAATAAGCTGAAGTTCTCCTTTTTTTTTAGTTCTTTAAGGAAGAACATTACCCTTTATCCGTCTTTATGTTTTTGCAAATGATAGCATTTGAGAGATAATTGATACTTAATAATTCAGAGAGTTGGCATCCCATCATGATAGTTGCTGGTTAGAATTTGCTTCTGTTGTTTACTGGTTTGGTACTAATGCTTGGTACTCACTGGTTGGAAATCAAAATGAGGGGACTGCATTGCATGGCAATCTAATTGTTTGAAAAACGCCCCATTCAAAGGAAATTCCAATCTTTTTTCTATTTCTTTTTCGTTTTGTTAATTATTCGTTTATTTACAAGTTATTTTAAAGAGGTCCTGGATTAAGGCTTTGAATGCTAATTAATAGCTTCTAGTGCCATTATAGACTACTTATCAATTTTATAATTAGCTGTAATTTAAAAAAATTCTTGAGGTACGCTAACCTTTGTTGTTTCTGTTGCTCATTCTTTTTATCAGCGTTCTTGTGTTTCAACTTTCAACTGTAAATCCATCTGCTTTGTATAAGTTGAGAAAATTGGCTCTTTGCCTTGATTATGACTGATTGCTTGAAATTAGAAGATATATCTGCATGGTCTTGATCCTTTAGTGTGTAAATAGTCCACCTTTCATCCATTTAAGTTCTAATCTCTATTTCTCATGCAGGAGCTGCAAGACAGGTTAGCAGAGGCCAGACACTCAAACGAGGAGTTGATGAGAGTTGGTAGGGAAGTTGTAGATTTTCACGGAGAAATGGTTCTGTTGGAAAATTACAGTGCACTTAATTATACAGGTGTTGCCTTCTATCCTTTGGTATTTTAATACTCCATACTTTTATACACTACTTTGCAGTGCACTTAACTCTTTGACTGTTTGATATAAAAATCTCTTTGCTCATGAATGTTGTATTCCATGTTTTTTTTTTTTTTTTTTTTTTTTTTTTTCAGTTTGAAAGTGTCTTTTTCTTGGCTTATTTGATGCCATGGATAAAATACTGATAAGTTTCAAGTCTCATGACATTTCATGTGCTAGAAGTTGAGTTATAGTACAGAGTATGTGAAAGAGAAAGTGATTAATTTAAACATGTGGAAATGTTGTTCCATGGATATGGTCATTTGTTTTTTGATTGATGACTTGGATTTAGGTGGTTAAGCCAATAGCCCACGTAAGCCTTTTTTGGTTCCTTTCTAATTACTTTCAAAATGGTATTTTCGTTGCAAAACAATTTGTCATGGTTCATTTGCTGTCTTTGAACAGTAACCTCTGAACTTTTACCCCTTCTCCTCATCTCTTTCATGCTTACTTTTGAGAGGCTTGATTTGGGATGGATGGAGCTAGTAACGAAGTGCAGTAAAGGCATGTTTGTGTTGATTAATTGCTAAGAAATCTTTGGATATTCATCTTGTCTATGTTGTCTCGCAGTTGAAACACTTCTGATGTGCTTATCCCTGATGTCTTTGCAGGTCTGGTGAAGATACTTAAAAAATATGACAAGCGTAGTGGTAATCTAATACGCTTGCCGTTCATCCAAAAGGTTTTGCAAGAGCCATTCTACACAAACGACACCATATCCAAGCTTGTAAAAGAATGTGAAGCCACTCTCGATCGCCTTTTCTCACAAAATGAAGCACATGAAGCATCCCAAGTAGCCAATACAGGTGAAGCTTCTGAGTCAAATTCTGGCAGCACAAAGAAAGAAAGGCTGCTTACTGCCGATAAAGAGATATCAGAAATTGAGCATATGGAGAATATGTACATGAAGCTTACTCTCTCAGCCTTACGAGTTTTGAAAGAAATCCGAGGTGGAAGCTCCACTGTGAATGCATTTTCGTTGCCCCCGTTAGATAGTAGCACTTTGGAGGAAGAAACTTGGAAGAAAATCCCTTTTGTAGAGCAAGCTGCCAAGTAGAGTGAGCAAGAAAAATCCCTTTTAGGCTGACATGCTGTCCGATTTACAAGGCCTTTTTCCAATTTCTGTGTGTTTTTTGTAGTTCTGATTTGGTTCAAAACTGTCATTGCTGTAAGTAAGATCACTGTATAAGCACCTTTCTTCGTGGATAGAATGAAGGATGATCTTTCAGCTTGTACGGGTCATTTCACTGTTAGTTTGGGCAGGACTAATGAGTAACAACTAATGTTAATTTGTTGGTGATGTACAAAAAGGATCTAAAGTTAGATGGTAATTGTGCAGTCTTTTTATCATTATATTACCTGTTTTCTACTTTAATAACAGTGTATTTTTAACTCATGTTTTCTTTCTCTACTTGAGAATGGATCATTTCAGCTGATCTATTTTATCAATTACGGCGCCTGTAGCTCAGTGGATAGAGCGTCTGTTTCCTAAGCAGAAGGTCGTAGGTTCGACCCCTACCTGGCGCGGCAAATTTTTAATCCTACTGCCTATTACCCTGCTATTATATACTTTACCTTAAATTCTTCTTGTGCCTGCTGATTTATCTGATATTACTCTGTCACAATTTCTGTGCTTTGCTACCTATATTATCTACTCTCCAACTTATCATCCATCTATTTTATCAATTTCTGTCACAATTCGGACCATCTTTGAATGATTCATCCATCTTATCTACTCTCCAACTAATTTATTTCTAAGAATATGAAATTTTTTCACTCAAAACGTCTGTCCTTTTATTGCCAAAGCACCAAGCTTTCTCCAACATCTTAATTTCTAACCCTTTACCTCATCCGTTCTCCGGGTATAAATAGTTTCAGGCATCAGCGAAACAAACGACAACCCTTTTTGAATCATACAATGTCTCTTATTGCTGAAGCACCAGGTTTCCTGCAAGTATTTTCTGATGGGACTGTGAAGCGTTTTGCTCCAGACATCGCCTTTGCCTCACCAGAATCTTCCGAAAGTTACAAGTCAAAAGACGTAGTCGTTGATCCATCCAAACCTATAACAGGAAGAATTTTCCTTCCTAACACACCAACAGTAAACTCTTCGACTCATAAGCTTCCTGTGGTAGTTTATTTCCATGGGGGTGGGTTTTGTATAGGTTCAACAACATGGCTTAACTACCATATATTTTTAGGAGACTTAGCTTCTTTAGCAGGAGTAATTGTCTTGTCTATTGACTACCGCCTTGCTCCTGAGAATCGACTTCCAATAGCCTACTCCGATGGTTGTAGCTCTCTTGAGTGGCTAGTAAAGAGCTGCTACACCGAGCCATGGCTTGAACGAGCTGACCTTTCACAAGTGTTTCTCTCAGGGGATAGCGCGGGTGGGAATATTGCACATAATATCACCATAAAAGCTCATACAAGTGAAGATCATGACTTAAGTGGCATTCATATAAAAGGGATCTTACTAATACACCCTTATTTTGGTAGTGAGGAAAGAACTCCTCAAGAAAAGGCAGCTGATAGTGGCATAGAAGTACAAATGAATGATATGTTTTGGAATTTAAGCATACCTAAGGGATCAAATCGCGACTATTTTGGGTGTAACTTTGAGAAGGGTGGACTTAAACATGATGAATGGAGTTTATTTCCAAAGGTGGTGGTTTATGTGGCGGAACGCGATTTTCTAAAAGAAAGAGGGGTGATGTATGTTGAATACCTTAAAAGAAAAGGGGTTAGGGATGTGAAGTTGATTGAAGCCAAAGATGAAGGTCATATACATCATATCTATCATCCTAAATCAGAATCCACATTTTTGCTTCAGCGCCAAATGGATGAGTTTATTAACAACTAGTAGTGCTAAATTTCCTACAATTACATTATGAGGTTCACATTTCATAACACATGGAATAGTTATTGTAAAATAACATGCTATGATAATTGCAAGAAAGAAATAAGATGAGTTCTTTGTTTGCAAGAATTATTATTTTGTATGGTATTAATGTTACTCGTAATAGATATGTATTGTTTTTAAAACTTTGACTATTACTATAAATATTATACACTTATACATACACTTTATAGAAGTTAAAATTATTGTAAAGAGTAATTCATTACATATACGTAGAAGTGGTAGTACGACAAAATAACAACAATGGAGAAGATAGGTTGAAAAGTTTGAGGTCACAAGCTAAGGGGACAAAATGGGTGAGACTAAAATTTCTTCAATTATATTAGCAAAGTCATATACATACATATACATATACATATACATATACATATTTTGAGGAATCATAGTATGCTAGGTTAGTAATCGTGCGATGCACGGGTTTACCAGTAATTTATCTTTGAATTTTTTGTAATTTTTTTTTAGTTCATAAGTTCAATTAATTGACCTCAACTATGCTAACAACTCTTATAAAGACTCCAACAACCAATATCAACATAAATCACCAAAATAATAGGTACTTATTTTAAGTAAATTACCTAAGGCCTTGTTTGGTGCTAGTGTTTGAGGTAGCGGTTAACGTTTTGACCACTCAAAACACTATTAGAAAAAATTTAAGAGTATTTGGCAAGGTAGCGATTCTAGTAGTGGTTAGCGATAGAGGTAGCGTTTAGGTAGCTTTTCTCAAACGTTAAAAATAGTAGCGTTTAGAAGTAGCGAGTAGCATTTGGAAATTATTTTTACTTTTAAAACAATATTTATATGAATTTTGATATATTTTGGTATTGCAACCGCTACTTTTGCCAAACACTCATGCTATTAACCGTTACTTTGACAGCTAACCTCTACCCATTACTAATTGACCGCTACTCGGCACTCGCTACCTTAAAAGCTACCCGCTACTCCACCGCTAAAAGCTACCCGCTACCGCTACTTTTGCCAAACAGGACCTAAATAATAGCTACACAATCTGCTTATAACTAATTAGCATTTTGTTTTTTAAAAAAAGCATTTGAGCGGAAAATTTTTTCATAAAATAGCGCCACGTGTACAACTTTGAAAAAAGATGACATCAGTGGTTTCTACTTTAGTATTAGTTATTATAGAAGATAGATTTCGTTGTACTTTGTATGATTGTAAGTTAAATTATGAAAAATTTACACGTTGATTATGTGATAATTGACAAGTATAGAATTGATTTTTTTTTGAGGAAAAATGTTAGCAGTAATTGTATTTCAAGTAAAGTTCCGCTAAGGTAAGGAGGCCCCATGGAGAATAGAGTCAAAACAAATAAGCTCCAACTAATTATGACTGAAAGAATTGATTAGCATTATATTTCTTAATCATTTTTTCCCTTAGAGAAAAACCAAAAAATATAGAAAAAAAAAAAAAAAAAAAATTACATGAAAAAAAGGATAAATAGATACTAATTGATATTGATTTTTTTTTTTTTTTTTTTTTTTGTTGACAAGAATTGATATTGATATTGATATTGATATTTTCCTAAAAAAAATATTGATATTTTTTTATATTTTTTTTTTAAAAAAATATTGATATTGAATATTGATGTATACACTATACAGTTACAAATTACGGAGTACAAAAATGTGGATATTAATTGGAGGCAAGAACCAATAAGAGTTACAAATCAAGTACAAAATCTTAACCGTTGATTTATTTCCTCTGTCCAACTTTTATCCCTACGATTATCTTGCCGCCTCAAATGGCAGTTCCCACAATTACTCACAACCAACAAGGATAAAATCGTCCAAAAAAAAACCCATTTCATTCTCCCTTATAAACCCTATTATCACCTCATCCTTCAATTTCTCTCTCCTCGATCTCCCTTTTTCGTCTAACCTTTTCCTTTGCAGACTTTCGAATAAACCCTAACCCTAGTTCTTAATTTCTACTACCGAAGGTATTATTCTTCGATTTTTCTTAATTAATCTTGTAATTTCTGTTTCTGCTGGGTTGGATCTTGTTTAATTATTGTTTGATTTGATTTTGAAAACCCTAATTTGATTTGAATTTGTTTGTGTTTAGATTACTATGGGAGAAACCAAAGAAAATGATGCTTATGAAGAGGAGCTTCTTGATTACGACGAGGAAGAAGAGAAGGTTCCAGATCCCGCTGTCACCAAAGCTAACGGCGAAGCCGCTAAAAAGTACGATTTTTTACACTCCTGTTTTATCGATGTAGTTTTCTATTATTATTATTATTATTAAAGTTTATGATTTATTTGTTCAATCGAAATTTGTATTTTGTTAAATTAGGGTTGTATAAAGGATAGAAATTTGACTTTAGGCTCAGATCTTATGAAATTATTTGAATTTGTTGATTAATTCTTTTTATATTGGGGCTGTATATCTTGCGCAATGTGAATTAAGTTCTTTTGATAGTGATGTATGGATATAAATTGATACTGTTGAAGTTATGACGGTTTAATTATGATAGAGAAAACTTATTTGGTTGATAACGTATTTCAATTTGGTCTTATAGTTTACTTTGGTTGAATTCTAAATTTTGTATTTATATCTATATATTTGTGGATTTATATTCAATATGGTCTGTAAATTTGTTTGTCAAATTTGAAAAATGGAGTTTAATTTGAAAAATGGAGTTGTTTTGCTGATCGAATGTTTTTTGTTCTATCATAGGGGTTACATTGGAATCTACAGTTCAGGATTCAGAGACTTCTTGCTGAAGCCAGAGCTGCTGCGCGCAATTGTCGATTCTGGTTTTGAGCATCCATCCGAAGGCAAGTGCTATGTCTTTGCACTGATAGCTGCTGTTTTGTTGCAGCTCTGGTCAGAATTGGCCAATTATTGTTTTATCTTATGAATGTTGGTAGCATAGTTAATAACCTTGCCTTCATTATGCTGAGTATCTCCGGTGGAATTTTGTCCATTGTATCCCTCTATGTTGGATGGTTGTTAATAAATGGTTATTAAGTATTATTTTTTGGCCAAGTTATATAGACCCAACTATATGATTGTTACATTCTGATTTTACTTTTCTTAAGCTCATGATAGGGATAGTTCTAAATTTCTGTTATGACTTTTCAGGTAATTAACTTATTCACTCAACTTGGAGATGTTAAATGGTCTGGTAAACATTTCAATTACAAGGACCAGGAGGTCATATTATACTCACTGCGGGTTCCCTCGCACCAATTTTTTGGTATTTCCTCAGTGCAACACGAATGTATTCCTCAAGCTATTTTGGGTATGGATGTCATCTGCCAAGCCAAATCTGGTATGGGGAAGACCGCTGTCTTTGTTCTCTCAACCCTACAACAGATTGATCCTGTGGCTGGACAAGTTGCTGCACTTGTTCTTTGTCACACTAGAGAATTGGCATATCAGGTATTTATTATCCTGAGCCTTTTTCAATAATTATTAAATTTAAGTTGGCAATATTCATTTGAAAGCTAGTAATTAAAGTTAGCTAACACATACTCTTTAATCTAATTGCTGTAGATATGTCACGAGTTCGAGAGGTTCAGCACATATCTACCTGGTATTAAGGTTGCTGTTTTCTATGGAGGTGTCAACATAAAAATTCACAAGGATCTGCTCAAGAATGAATGCCCTCACATTGTGGTGGGTACTCCTGGAAGGATCCTTGCATTGGCTAGAGACAAAGATCTGTCACTAAAGAATGTCAGACACTTTATTCTTGATGAGTGTGACAAGATGCTTGAGTCACTGGGTATGCTTCTTATGCATGTTCATTCTTGCATTTCCTGCTTTCCAGGTTTCATTTATGTTGTGATGTCGTATTTTTTTTACTAAGTGTCTGGTCTCTCTCTCTCTCTCTTTTTTTCCCCTTCCATGCAGACATGAGGAGAGATGTGCAAGAGATCTTTAAAATGACACCCCATGACAAGCAAGTGATGATGTTTTCTGCAACTCTTAGCAAGGCAATCCGACCTGTTTGCAAGAAATTTATGCAAGATGTAATGTCTCGTGGCCAGTTCTTATTGAATTTGAAGTCTTCAATTTTCCAAGCTTTCTGCAGAAGATATCTACCTAAGTTTATAGATGTTATGGTCTAAAATGCTCCCTCTCTTTGATACACTTCTCGTCTTTTGAGTAAACAAGATACTTGGACCTTTGGGGTAGGCTAGGGTGAGCGTAGTGTAGGCTTTATTGGGAGGTTCTCTGTGACTTGGTTCGACTATTTTCCATCAGTTCAGTTTCTTTTTGTCAGGTCTTATGTTGTTCTAAGGGCTTGGGTTTCTTTGAGTTTTGACTGTTACTTGGTGGTCGTGTGAGTGTATATTTTAGAGAGTAGTTTTGGTCTGGGCTTAAGGGTATTCTGTACTATTGTCATCCTTGGAGAAGAATCCTAGTTTATAGATGATGTGATCCAAGATGGGCTAGTAATTGGCTGTAAAGCAATGTTGTGCTAGCTCTGTGATATCAAGTATCTTCAAGGAGACATCTGTGGATCTGAGAGGGATCTTCAACCATCTTCATTTGATATGGATTCCTTTCGATTGGAGATGCCCCTAATATGCTTTACTGTGACATTTCTTCCTTTCAGCCGATGGAAATATATGTGGATGACGAAGCCAAATTGACCCTTCATGGTCTTGTACAGGTGTGTAAATCAAATCATGATTTTTTTTTGGATTGACTATGGATGTTTTCATCTTAACTCATTTTTTATATTTGCATTGTAGCACTACATCAAATTGTCCGAGTTGGAGAAGAATCGCAAGCTGAACGACCTGTTGGATGCTCTGGATTTCAATCAAGTTGTCATTTTTGTCAAGAGTGTCAGTAGGGCTGCTGAATTGAACAAACTTCTTGTGGAGTGCAACTTCCCTTCGATCTGCATCCATTCTGGCATGTCCCAGGAAGAAAGGTTTTTGCTTCTTTCTTTGTTTTTAATGTCTTGAAAAGCTTATTTTGTAGTCCTCCAGTATGTTTTGCTGCTGGACTTCTTTGTGGTGTAAGATAGCTTTAGAACAATGCTATCTTTGTTCTATTAATACAGAAATGTATAGAAGTCATCTGGTTAGTTGAAATACAGATCATTATCCTGTACAATTAATTGAAGTAGGGATTTTTGCTGGTTTTTGTTGTTGCATCATGTTTGTTTTTGTTAGGATTTTTTGTTTACCATTTAGTAGGGTTATCCCCAGAAAGCAAGTAAGTAAGCTGCAAATAAAATGTTAATACTTCGTATGAATCTAATGTGTTGCAACTTGCAAGTGAGTTTTAGTTTACTCTCTTTTAATATGGTTCATGTCCTTTTCAATTTTTTTAGTTTTTATACCTTTATAATTCTGTAACATACGATATTCTATATTTGATAGAATTTTGTAGTAAAGGTTATTGATAAATTTTTCTTGCGTTTAATGTCTTATTTTCAATTGGAATGTTTGTAGATTGGCTCGTTACAAGGGATTTAAGGATGGAAAACAAAGAATTCTTGTTGCTACAGATTTAGTCGGCAGAGGAATTGACATTGAAAGAGTAAACATTGTTATTAATTATGATATGCCAGATTCAGCCGACACATATCTGCATCGGGTAGGAAAATTTCTTTTCATCTTTTTTTAAACACCCATCAATTTATTCTCTTTTGCCTGCTGATTACATTGTTTTGTTTATATTAATTATCTGCAGGTTGGCCGAGCTGGGAGGTTCGGAACTAAGGGACTTGCAATTACGTTTGTGGCATCTGCTTCTGACTCAGATGTATTGAATCAGGTATGGTATTTAGCTGTTTTCTTTTATTTGATTTACTGTCTTTGCATTTTTTTGTTGGCATCTTGGATAGTTGAATGTACCAATATGTTATCCTATCTCTATAATTTTTTTCAGACTACTTGGAAGTAATTATTTTACTGATGAGTTGATTGGTACACAGTACTATTGTTTTAGTTAATGTAATGTGATCAAAGATTGCATTTGTTTATTTTTTTTTAGTATTTACTTGTACTATTTTACTGAGGTTATGCTGTATAATTTTTTATTGATTTATCTTTGCTTAAGTTTTTTAAACCTTTGTTTTTTCTCCCACGCTTTTAGTACTCCTTAAATATTTAATCTTGGAACTCTTTTAAAAGTCTCTTTAATTTTATTCTTTGTACCCTTTTAAAACTCTAAAATTTTATTTGTCTGTATTTTTTTTTTTTAAAACACTTTTTGACAAAAAATCTTATTCTTAACTGGTAACTTGTAACATTTTCTTCTCAGACGGTTCCTTGTGACTATTTATGGTAGTCAACCCCATATCATTTTGGAACTATAGCTTTGTTCTTGTAATGTGATAAAATGTAGCAGTCATCGCTTTTGAATGTTTTGTTGTGGTAAACTTTGTTTAAAGGTTTTCAATCCATCTTTTTTTTTTCTCTCTTTTAACCTTACAGGTACAAGAGAGGTTTGAAGTCGATATTAAAGAACTTCCAGAGCAGATCGACACTTCGACATACAGTACGTTCTATTGTTTGCTTATCATCGTTGCATAGAAAACTTGTTTATGGTTGTTTGCATCTCGGGCGTTCAATTTGTGTGTGCTCTCGCGTTATATGATTGTAAATTATGTACTTGTAGGTTGATTCTGTTGAATATGTCTTTTGATGTGTTTTTGTTTTTAAGATTGTCTTTTGATGTGTATGTTTTTCCCTTTTGACTTTGATTTGCGTTTGTGATGCTGCTTTCTATTCTGGTAATGCATATGTTTTATTTCTTCACTCCTTCCATGTTTGCTTAAATGTTCTGTTTCGTTTGGCATTTATATGTTACCCCTTTGGTTATTCACTTTCCAGGGGAATATCTTTTGTTCCTTAACACTTGTTTAATCATGTGGTTTCACAATATTTCTATCGACATCTAAGTACTGTAAAAACCATTCATGTTGCTGTATGAAATGAGTTGTGTGCAAATGAGCTTTTCATATTTATTTGTAGTAAATTGTGTTATGCTGATTTTTTTTCTTCCTATGATGCAGTGCCATCATAATTGAACGCGCTACATCGTTTGATCACATTGTGGAACACTAGGCATGTTTGGAGAAGGCTGATGATAGAAATAGAAATCTGACCGTGGCTTTGAAGTTTGCTCTGTGAGCTGTTTAGTTCAGCAGTGTTTGTAATTCTGGCAGTCAGATTTCATTGTACTAGTTATGTTTTTGTCGTAGTGACTAAATACTTTTATCTGTAGTTTTCCTATGCTCAACTTATTAAAGGATTATTACTTTTTATTGCAATACATAGGATTTTGCTAGCAGGTTTGTTTAATGACTTCTGTGGATATGAGCAGGGATTTTTGTAGCCCTTTTTACCCTTTTATAGGGGGGCTGATTATTTAGTTGTTTCTATTTTAGATTCAGTTATATAGCCTAATAATGATTTTTTGGCCCATTTGAAATGTGTATGATGCTAATATGGGGATATATGAAATTTGCTGTCTATTGCTTCATTCAAAGGTTCTGTGTATCCTTTTGTTGGCAAGTAATATAGGTTGGTTGAAGGCCTTGGCATCAACATTTGCATTTGTAGTATTGAGTCACTCCCTTTGATTTTATTACTTGCTCTATGCCAATGTAAGTTTTTTATTAATTTTATCTCTAATTATCAATTAAGCATTGTATATATTACTCCATATAATAATTGAAAATTAGTAGTTTATTTATTATGACTGTTCCAATATTACCATGTTTTGTGGGAAGTTGCAGTTTCAATGACTTTGCAATTTCCTTAATTTACACTTTTTAATGTCAACCAATAACCCTTATTTAAAATTCCCATGATTTTCTCTTTTCTTTATTTATTTTTGCAACCAAACAGGTTCTTAAAACTCTCATTTAAAATGCTTAGATAACGGAGAAGGATGATTGATCAATTTTGTTTAATTTGTTCACTTTGTATAATGATATGCACAGTAGCTTAAAAAAGTGTGATTTTATCGATTAATAACTACAAGAGTACTTGAAAAGTGTAGATTTTAATAGTTACTCGAATGATTAAGCTAAGCATTTATACAATATATATTTGTCAAGAAAAGAAAAAAAGGGTTTTGGATAACTCAAGAAAATTATCAAGATTACTCAATGAACTTTGATTATACATTTATACTCTAACAATAACGCCACTATTAATCAAAAAACTTGGACAAAATTACTAACTAAATGAGTCTTAATACCCAAAACAACCTACATTTATTCACAAGCCAATTGCAAAATACTTGATCAAAGTTTACCATGAAAAACATAATTTCGAAGAAATTTACTAACTAAATGAGTCTTAATACCCAAAACAACCTACATTTATTCACAAGCCAATTGCAAAATACTTGATCAAAGTTTACCATGAAAAACATAATTTCGAAGAAATTTACTAACTAAATGAGTCTTAATACCCAAAACAACCTACATTTATTCACAAGCCAATTGCAAAATACTTGATCAAAGTTTACCATGAAAAACAGAACTTCGAAGAAATTCGACAGAGGTAGTTTAAGCTCGTCATTGCCTACGCCGCCTTCTCCTCCGTGCCACTTTCTTGGACTTCTCGAACTCCGCTGCTGCCGCTGTCACTTTCTTGGCCTCCTCCATCTCCGCTGCTTCCGCCGCCAGTTTCTTGGCCTCCGACGGGTTCTTGCACTTCATCTCCGCCGGTAGCTTCTTGGTCTCCTCCGACGACGGGTTCTTGCACTTCTTCTCCGCCAGCAGCTTCTTGGTCTCCTCCGCCGCCAGCAGCAGGTCCAACATTTCCATCAATTCCTCCATTATTGATCAATGCCATAAGCTTACATCTCATTGAACAGTAAACAGAATCTGCGTTGATATAATAACCACATGAAGAACACTCTCCATGATAGATGGAAGAATGCAGAGACTTTGGATTAATATAGCAAACCTTGAATGCATTACCATGATCATGCACTTGTATTCCCGAGTCGTCGAATACAACATCCAAATTATTAAACTCAGTCCTTTTGTATGCAAATCCGCAATTCTTTCTAATTTGGTCTGGGGCGATTCCAGTATGGGTTCAGTGGGTTCAGCTGAACCCATACTGGATTCGAAAAAATCTGGTAGGTTTCGTTTAAAATGGGAAAAAAACAAAGGTATAAATAATAAACAATGCGAATATTTACAATGTGCACTCAATTGGTCTAGTGGTGAATAGCTATAATGATGTGAAATAGTAAATGTTAATGTGAATATATATATTTTGGCTCTTTTATTGTTTGGAAATGAAATGTTTAGAGTATTTTTGGGAAATGTTATTTGTTAAAATCATCATTTTTCTTTCTTTTTTAATTTCATGTTAACTTTTATCCCCACAAATGTCTCTCTCATCTTAAGGAAGTTTGATTTTTAATTTTTAAAGTTGTAAAATTAGTATGATGTTGTTGATTGAAGTTGCTATTTAATTGATTAAAGTAGTCAATTTGTTGATTTAAGTTGTACTTTTTATTTTTTTTAAACATTTGTTGATTGGAGTTGTAATATTGTTAATAGCTATAATGATGTGAAATAGTAAATGTTAATGTGAATATATATATTTTGGCTCTTTTATTGTTTGGAAATGAAATGTTTAGAGTATTTTTTGGAAATGTTATTTGTTAAAATCATCATTTTTCTTTCTTTTTTAATTTCATGTTAACTTTTATCCCCCCACAAATGTCTCTCTCATCTTAAGGAAGTTTGATTTTTAACTTTTAAAGTTGTAAAATTGTATAAATGTTAATGTGAATATATATATATTTTGGCTCTTTTATTGTTTGGAAATGAAATGTTCAGAGTATTTTTTGGAAATGTTATTTGTTAAAATCATCATTTTTCCTTTATCCTTCCCAAATTAAATTCTAACTAATGAACTGTCTTAAAATTAAATAAACCTCCAATATCTCAAATCAACATATGTATTGTGCACACCCAATTTATCAACTTAAAATTTTATTTTTAATTATGATACTAGAAATCATTGTATGCGTTTGAAAATTCCGAACCCATAATAGCAAATTTCTGGAATCGCCACTGAATTTGGTGGACTTTGAGTATGTTGTGATCTTCATGAAATCCCCTAGCTTCTATTTCCGTTAACGAAAAACCTCCGCAGATAAAACAGAAATAGTTTTTGTCTCTGCCATTTCTTTCGGAACTGAATCCTGAGTTCACAAAATCAACAAGGATTTGCTGCATTTTTGTATTTTGCTGGTTTTTTTTTTTTTTTTTTTTTTTTTTTTTTTTTTTTTTTCTGTAAGAATTTTATTGTATGGAAATGTAGAAGTAGAGAGAGGAAGTATAAAAATTTCCTTGTGGAATTCAGTCATATATATATTCACTACTATTATTCTTGCACGTGTTTGTTTCGCACTCATGATTCCAAATAAACAACCAAAAAATCTTTTTTTTTTTTAATTTTATTCAAATATTTCCTTCAAACGGATCACGTTATCCTTTAAAAATTAAAACTGAACACGTAGGGTTCGTTTGGCATCGCTGTGGTTTTCTTTTTTTTGGTTTTTTGTTTTTTAAAAGTATATTATATATGTCACATAATGAATCAAAAATTATTTAAGCTTATTAAAACCATAATAATTTTGAAAACCAACAACAGAAAAGTGGAAACACCTTTTTCTTGTTTCATGTTTTTAGTCCTCCCCATGAAGTGAATTCCTAAATTGTATACTTGCTTTGCAAATTGTATCATATATCATGAATAGTATGTTATGCATGAAGTTGTTTAGGATTAGTTTCCTAATTGTTGTAGGTTTGCTTTGTTATGAAATAGGAACAAACTTTATCTTGCCGCCATATAACCCTAAATTTATTATCTTGTCCAAAAAAAAAAAAAAAAAGTCTAAATTTATCTTTATATGTATTTCCTTTTATATCTTAGGTAATTAGAGTACAACTAGAATTAGGATTTAATACTTTGTATATATAAATACACGTTGTGTGAATAAGGAGAAGATTGAGAGCTTGAGATTAATCCGACAATGGGTAATTGGAGTGATTTACCCGTTCTTAGAGAAATAGTGTTGAAACTAGATTCTGCCCAAGATTTAGTCTTTTTCTCGGTTGTATGTCGACCATGGCAGTATGCATATTCTACGACCAAAAATAATTGGACTAGGACGATGCCATGGTTGATGCTACCCGAAAACGCACAAAATAGCCCTAATTACCCCAGGATAATATACTGTCCTAATAAACAAAGGTGTTACCAATTACATCTCCCTCAAACTTATGGCTAGATGTTGGGGTTCGTCGTGTGGTTGGATTGTGGTACTCGATCATAACCTAGAGATGTACATGTTGAACCCGATAACTAAGTCTCGTATTTGCCTACCCCTCCTATCAACCATGCCCAACGTATGTGTTGAATATGAACGGCCCTGAGTTCTTACAATTATGTATCATACAAAAGGCAGTCGTAATTGAAGCTGACAGTGAATACATTGTCATAACAACACCTGGTATCTTTTATCACAGCGTACATTATGCAAGACCTGGTGACCAAGAATGGACTTGGGTTTATTTACCCGATACTTTTGAAGGGAATGTGACAGATGTTACGCGCTGGGGTTCAAAATTGGTATTCATAAACGAGTTTGGAACAGTTGGATATTGTGAGATGAGTGCATTCCTAACTTCACAGTCTGTTACTCTAATGGACTATATACCTCGACCCTCATTTATGTCGAATTACATAGTACCATTGGCGTCTAATTTTATTGAATTAAATCAAGTATACTTGTTGGAATCATTTGGTGAACTTGTTATGGTAATCAGATATAGAGTGGAGCTTTAGAACGATGATCCTTGGGAATATCAAACGATAAATTTTAAGGCATACAAGTTCAACTTTGAGTCCAAAACTTGGGCACAAGTCTATGACTTGGGTGATGTTGCAATGTTCCTAGGGAGTAATACTGCAGAATGAACTGCATTTATTTCACGAATGATGAGTGGAAATTGCGGGATGGGAACCCTCTTATTTTTGAGGTGACAAAGCTGACAATAGATTTTTCAACATATCAAATCAGGCATTTGAAACCATTTATAGAGGTCATGATAATCGTTCTTAATTAAGCTTTTCTTTTTGGTTTATGCCCAAGTTTTAACTTGGGAAAGTTCAATTATATCCTTTTTTCTATAATCAAACAATTTTGTTTTTAGTGGTTTGATTTATAGAGGTTTTTAAATTGTGTATCAAAAAATAGTATGTTATCAAAAAACTTAATTGTATTATAAGTTTTAAAGCTTGTTAGAAATGGGAAGAGTATGTACGTAGTGGGTTGTAGTGGAATGGTAATTAGTGAATTGGAAATGAAGTATTGGAGTCAATGATGATGATGTAAATAATGTGTTTTTATTGCATGGCTTGAATTACATTGCAAGTATGTATGTCCCTATTTATAGTGGGTAATGTCGGTTACTTCCACCGACTTTACACCTTCAATTTATTTCTCGATTTTTCTTCTTCTTTCTAGATTATTCTAGGTAGTATGCTTTTGTCTAGGTTATCTAGATTCTTATTTATTAGAAAATTTTCTAGGTTACAAGATATTTCTAGATTAGCTCATTTTCAACAAAACTCTGGTGTTGGCTACATTACCTATATATATGAAACAACTTATTGGTTTAATTATGTTTAAATTACTCTGTTTTTTCCAACTTATTTCAAACTAAACAGGGGGCCCTCTTATAGAATTAAGAAGATCAAAGGCACATATTAGCTTAACCTCTAAAATTTGTAATAACATTTGATAATTATGTTTAAATTACTTGAGGTACAACTAGATCTTTATTTCCTTTTGCGCTTAAGCAAACGCCAGAGGCCTTATTCAAGGGATTCGAAGCAGTAATATTGATGATTCAATTGATTCATATATAAGTGCAATACACAGTGAACCAACAAAATCGATCAATTGTCAATGAAAGGATTTTTTTTATTAAAAATCTACCTAATAAAACTTGGATTTTGTGAGAAACTACCTAATAAAAAAAGTGTTGTAAGAAATTACTTAGCAAAACTCAACACGATTTGTTGTGACTATTTTTTGTGACTATATAGTCTACTTTGAGCATCGAGAGAAGATGGAACGATGGGGCGTGGGTGGAATTGAAAAGATTGCAACAAAAAATTAAGAACGCAATAGGGAAAGATTGTGACGTTTTACATCTAATTCCATCGGCTTTTGTTTCTATGAATATGAAGAATATGATTGTTAAGGAAAAACGTTTGAATGAAACTGAATTCTATGATTGAATTACTTCATAAGAATCTTTTATTCACATTTGAATAAACAAAGTAATAAACTAACACTGCTAAACAAGTAACAGAGATGAAATGACCAAATACACTAATTCAACTGGTATTCTAAACTAACTAACTCAGTAAACAGGTCAATTGAAATAGGAAGAACACTCTCCATGATAGATGGAGGTATGCCGAGCTTTTGGTCTGATATAACAGACCTTAAATGTATTACCAAAATCATGGACTTGTACGCCAGAATCATAAAAAACATCATCCAAATTATTCAAATCTGTCTTTTTTATATAAACCCCTGATTTTGCCGAATTTGGTGGACTTGTTAAAAAAGGCTAATATAGAAAATTCTTGTAATAAGTAGTTAGTATATTTAAGCTAATGTTATAGAATAATATATTATGAAAATATTTAGGAGAAAAATCTAGTCTAGAAAAAAGTCTAGATCTAGAGTAAGAGATGTAGTAGTATGTCCACCAACATACACTACTATAAATATGACTATATGAGTAGGAGTTGCTATGCAAGTAATGTAACTCAAGCCATGCAATAATACTCATCTTTGCAACCCATCACGTACTACTTCCACTCCCATTTTTAACAGGACTTTCATTACCTGATGATTCTCATGTACTTCCTTAGCTTCTGATTGCGTCAGTGCAGGACCACCACATGTAAAGCAGAAGTAATTTTGATCTCTTTGATTTCTTTCTGAAGAGAAGTTTGCGTTCACAAACTCAATTAGAATATGCTGCATTTTTTTAGTTTTGGATTGTTATTTTTTAAGAAGTTTATTGGTTTAAGTGAAGAAATGTTTTGACGGAGTTAATGCTTTGGCTTTTATTTATAGAGAACATGTAAAACAGAGTTATAAGCTATAACATAGGAACTCACACATTGGCAGATGTAATGATATGCACTGACTATGAATCAATTGAATCATATGACAGTTTAGCGATATCAAATTTTGCTTCACGCAAAGCTTTATCCGAAGTGCAATTGAAAATTAATTGAAAACAGTGTTTAATTGAAAATTTTCATGGGGTATAATTAATTGATCTAGACAACAAAACAAGGTACTCGAGGTACAACTAGATCTTCTGTCCCTTTAGCGTTTATGCAAACGCCAAAGGCCTTATCCGAAGGATTCGAAGCAGTAATATTGATGGACTCCATGGTGATGCCGGTACAAGCAACCGTGCTGCTACAATTTAGACTAATTGCTGCCGCGCTTGCTGATGTTCCTTGGAAGCCTTTATAGGTAATGCCTTCAATCGCCACAGCTGACTTCTTTAGTATGGTCATGTTGCGGTGTTATGAGCATAAGACATGAAGAAAGACAACAAAGAAGTTACTCAATTGTACAACTTTCTTAGGTGTATATATAAGAGGCTTATTCGATCAACCTCGAGTTTTTTTTTTATCAACTTAAACTATATTTACCTGAGCTGCACAAGTTTGACCAGGATTGCAGTAATATTGGTCAATAATAATTGGATTTTCTACGTTTATCAGAGGAATATCTTCAAAAGTGATGTTTCTTGCATAACCTGATCCACCCTATGTAACAAAAAATTAAAATAAAACTGCATTAGTTACAGTATAAGAACATCTTAAGAAAGTGGCATTCAATTGGAAATGAATTAATCGAATTTTCTTGTGTAGATTGTCCTGTTAATTAACCTGCCATGTTTTGATCCTAGCGCCGTTTGTGCTTCCATTAAAAGTGCAATTTCTTACATGAATTTGTTCTACTTGAGCCGTTTCTCCATCTCTTCCCAAGCTTCCAACACTACATGTACAAAAAGACACGACAATATATGTACGTGTGCCTCTTAGCTTATATTTATATATATAATCCAGACTTAGAATTCGAGCAAATTAAAAATGTACTAAGATTGACAACGAACCTTATACCGTGGCCTGGTCCACAAGTTATTCCTGTTATGTTAAGCTGTGATGTTCCTGATCCGATTGCTATACAATCATCACCTACTCATATGATTCAAATGAATTCGACGTGTTAGTAACATTAAAATCGATAATGAGTTTGTAATACATGAAAATCATGACTTATAAAGATTAAACACACCTGTTTCGATAATGGAATCGCTTATCTGAACTTGAGTCGAGGAACTAATATCGATTCCATCTGTGTTGGGGCTGTTTTCCGGAGCTACTATATGAAGATTTGAGATAGTTGCATTGTTGCAACTAACAATTGATATATGTCCATTGGGACTGTCTACATGTGTTAGGTCTTTTAATTGAAGACCATTGCAACTTAACAATTGTAGAGCCTGTAAATTTTGTTACCATAAAGACTTTAAAAATCAAAGCTAGGCTAAATGCGCGCGTGCACACACACACATATAAACTTATATATATATATACTACTCCGTAGTACATTTTATTAAATCGAATTACCTTGGGACGTGCACACACATTGCTCTGTATAATGACAATTTTAGTTAGTGAATGAACGTACGTATGGGATTAACGAATTGTACATGAACTATGAAATTAAATAGTAGTACTAGTCATATTGAACATACAGTAGAATTGGTGTCAAAATTATTATCACCAAAGGAAAGGTTAGCACTGTGCCACCAATTCGCGCCTTTGCCATTGATCTCTCCTGATCCATCTAAAATGAGGTTGTCAATGCCTGAAAATCTTATCCAAGTGTTATCTGTACAGTTCTTCCAAGTTTCAGGATTTTCGGGTGCCACGAGTTTTCCTTGGATCTGTCATTAATTAAGGATGATAAGTACTTAATTATCTATAACATGTATGAACTTAGAGTGATTTAATATGAACAGCATATAATAAGACCTGAACATGAATGCTGCTTGCATTGCAAGGACCTTGGAAAGAAACTGGAGTTAATAAGAATGGTCCATCCGGTATTGTAAGGGTTGGAGTTTCCCCTGTAATAGCACATACTGCTTCCCATGCTTTTGAAAATGCCTTCAAAATTCGAACATACACCATATTAAATTATTAATAAGTCATGCATCTCGAATATTACCTACTTTATTTTTCAGTTTTACTTATTTACTATTCATGTGATCAAAGTAAAAAAAAAATAAAAAGTGAAACGATACTTAATTAGTGATTATAGTACAATTCAATATCATGTTAGACCGATTTAATTTCATGTGTTTTTATGATTTATTTTTATTTTCTTATCAATGGTGGAAGACCATGCATGTAAAATGCAAGTAAATAGAACCGAAATTAGAAAATTAAAGTCAAGTGTTACAAATCTTTTACCTACATTTTCTTACAAAAATACGTACTTTGTAAATTTGTAACGATGACTAGTTGCTATAATAAACCTATGCGAGCATAATTATATAAAAAAAAAGTGCAAATCTTCTAAGCTCAAACTATATATGACAATTGACAACTTCAGTTTTCCACAGTAATTTTCCATATATAATTATGAAGAAGTTACGTAAAATTGAGGAAATAATATTAAAAAATAAAGTGAAAATTAGAAATCAACCAAAAATAATATAATCGTATATTTTCAAATAAATTTGATTCCGGACTTATAATGTAAATGTCAAAATGAATAGAAGATTGGAATAAAGAAGTTACGAGACTATCGTCTTTTAGGCCATCGCCAACGGCTCCATAATCTAGCACGCTAATATTATTCGATGGTGATGCTAGAGGACTACCATTCTCCATACGAATGCCCAAAGCAAGCTGGGAGACAAAAACATGTAGAAGAACGTACACACCAATTAACAAGGAATTGCCCTGCATATGAATTTCAACAACAAAAGAGTACATACGTTAGCACATTAAAAAGACGGTTTTTGTAAAATAAAAAGAGCCAAAAAGAAGTCAAGAAAATGTTGGGAGTTTCATTAATCTCATAAACAAAAATTTATCTACCACTTTATTCAACAACATTAAACAATATCAAAAAGTATGTGTCGTAAGATACAAAGAACATTAGATTTTAAATATAGATTATACGTCTTACCATTTAAATTGATCGAACACACAATTTGAAAAACTACGACTATTATTTAGAGCTTGCTTTTGCATACATGTAATAGTCGAGTATTCACTAAGACAGTGTAAGAATTTATGGGACGAGTTTACATTGCTTTTTTTTTTTTTTTTTTTTTTTTTACTGCTAAATGAGCATTCAATAGTTGGAAAGTAAATTTTGTTTTTATCTTGCAATTTAAGGCAATATAAATTGTAAAATATCCTTTCAGATAGTGTTCTTGGGGATATATTAATAACTAAGGTATGAGACAAAATTGGGTGCACTTATAAATTCAATTAACCAATAATATCAACAGTTAAATGGCAAAAAGAAACTAATATCTTAGGAGTTATTTGAATTTATTAAATACTCCGTATGTTACCCAAAAATAAATTCGATACTTTTAATATTAATATAACTAAAAATTGATACTTGCTATAATTTAAATTTTCTCATGTACTAAATAATTAGCTTCATTTTATTTTTTAACAAAAATAATTAGCTTCATAAAAATATGCAAATTAAAGATAATTGTAAGCTATTCATACCATATTTCTTACGTTGTTGCATCCTCCATTTCTCCATAAGTAATTGTTAATTTGTTATGCTTTTTCTTAAAGATTGGCGGCTATTTGTTAATTCTTTCAAAATTTGTACGTTTTTTTTTTAACAATTCATTAAATTTTTTTATTTAATTGATTGAATAATTGATTTCCATGGATTGAATTTTCCATTCAAACTTTGATTGAAATTCCGCTTACTCTATTTGGTTCTTAAACCTCTTTTTCCGCATCTTTTCTATTTTTGGCTCTTTTAATTTCTGCTTCTAAACATGCTTATTGTCAATGTTTTCCAAGTTTTTTCAAAAGCCCAAAGCGGTATTTAGGGTTTTATATAGTACTCCCTCCGTTTTTTTTTTAATTTGCTGGTCCCATAAACTATTTTGGGCGTTTCAAAAAAGATAGTATAATTTTGTCACAAAAATCTTTAGAGTTAGATTATACTTTGCATTATATTTATTTATTATTATTATTTTAATAAAAATACACATATTTTGAAACAGTGTGGCACAATGTAGCTTTGGGACATTAGGGACTTAGGGTGCATTTTATTGCAATCTTTTTGCACCCAATCAAGCCAATTGCTTTATTTATAAATAAAAAAAACACTTCTTAGTGTTGTTCTTAGGGATAGTGAGAGATAGTTACATATACTCGGGTGCATGGTGCAGCCAAGGGTATTGTTTGTTCATTATTTCCCATGCACCCGGGTATATATAATTATTTTTAAGGGATAGCAAAATTAGCAATGGCAAGATCATAATTATGTACAAACATTTTTGGATTGCATTGAATATTTATCTATTAACCGAGAACATGAAATTGAGAACAAAGAAGAGAACATACACAATTTTAACATGCTATTAAATTAATTGACTTTGTCAAAAAATAAATAAATAATTGACATATAATTAGTATATATACTACCAAATATCTAACATCAAATTATCAAAACACGAAAGAAATTTTTAAAAAACTTTATATTATTGGTTTTCTAAGAAATATTACCTTCAATGTGGATGAAAGAAATAAATGAAACCGTATTACCTGCATAAACTGAAGTTTGTAAATTATAAAGTAAATAGAAATTGTAAATAGGCACATACTCAACATCAAGCCAATACAAAAGCTAAAAGGAGGGGAAAAAAAGGGTACCAAAAGCAAACTTAAAGCATGCATTTCTTTTATTCGATATACTTAATACTTGTATGAGTTAGTAAACAAAGGTACTAGATAAAAGGTGATAGTTTTTAGGGGGGTGTTAAATACCGCCATCCAAAATTATCAAAACCGTCAACATTTAGTGTGAATGGACAATCATGTCCTTAGTACTTCACTACTATCTTCCCTCTTGCCATCAATCACTAACACCTTGACACCACCACCCTAATTGACGACTAACACCATCACCACCCCCACCATACTGACCGGCGACGATCACCACCGCACTAGCAACCCACCACCTTCCCTCCTTTTTTTTTTTTATTTTTAAATTTCAGATTTTCAGGCAATCGTGGTAACCAAAGCCCAAAATCAATTACCGTGTATGGTAAACGGAGCCTAAAATCGGTTACCGTGCATGGTAATCGTAGCCCAAAATCGGTTACCGTGCACGATAACCGGTTTTGGGCTCCGGTTACCATAGAATCGATTAAGGTGCACGGTAACCGGAGCCCAAAACCGGTTACCACGCACGGTAACCGGTTTTGGGCTCCGGTTACCACGGTTGCCTAAAATAAAAAAAAACCACCACCTTCACGCGACCAGGGAAGGTGGTGGGTTGTCATAGAGGGGGGTGTGGTGGGTCGTCGGTCAAAAGGGGTTGTGGGTTGCCGAAAGGACGAAGGGATGGTGAAGTAGTAAGGGTATGATTGTCCATTCACACCAAATGTTGGCGGTAGTGATCATTTTTGTTGGCGGTGTTTAGCAATCCACAGTTTTTATTCATTTTATGTTACATATAATCAAATACTTTGCAGTACTCTTAAGTCTTAATAACTTGATAAGTATTGAATATCTAATTTTCGTCAAAAGAAAAGTATTGAATGTAATTAAGGAAATAATTAAATATCCAAGGAGTTTTTTTTTTTTTTTTTTTTTTTTTTTTTTTTTTTTTTTTTTGAGTTGGAAAATATCCAAGGAGTTAAGTATCATTAGTATGAGTAATTTCGGAAAATTAGCTTGTAGACCTAAAGAGTTACATTGTAGGGAAAAATTAAATACGGAGGTTGTTAATAGAGACCATGGTAAACGTTTCGGCAATTTTTATTTCCAAGCGAAAAAATAAAAAAATTCCAACATTAAAGGCTAATATGCACGCTTTTTGAGAAATTTTGGAGGTTTCAGGGCCCGGTGTCGAAGAGTCTTGTAGCTCTATGGGATACAACTCAGGGTCATATAATGTCGCATAAAACCATATATGATCATTATTATTTTTTGTCATAAATGTTTGTGGTAGTCTTGAATTAATGAAATCGGTGCAAGTTGTAAACCAGTGAATTGGTCGTTTAAAGGCAAATTGGATGGTTCCACCCACATAATTGGACTCCCAGAAGGTATTAAGGACCACAGTAAACATTTCGGCAATATTTATTTTCGGGCAAAAAAAAGTCAAAAAATTCCAAAATTAAAGGCTAATATCCACGTTTTCTGAGAAATTTTGGAGGTGTCGGGGCCCGGCGTAGAAAAGTCTTGATATTTTAGGAGATACATCTCGGGATCATATAATGCCGTTTAGAACCGTATATGATCATTATTTGTTGTCATAAATGTTCGTAGTAGGCTTGAGTTATTGAAATCCGTGCAAGTTGAAAACCGATAAATTGGCCGTTAAAAGGAAAATTGGATGGTTCCACCAACCCAATTGGATTCCCAAAGGGTATTAGGGACCACGGTAAACATTTTGGAAATTTTTAATTCCGGAAGAAAAAAAGTCAAAAAATTCCAAAAATGAAGACTATATATGAGAAATTTTGGAGATTAAGGGGTCCGGTGTCGAAAAGTCCTGAAATTCTTGGGAATATATCTCTGGGTCATATAATGTCGTTTGGAACCATATATGATCATTTTTTGTTGTCATAAATGTTCGTGGTAGGCTTGAGTTAAATTAATAAAATCGGTGCAAGTTGTAAACCGGTAAATATGTCATTTAAAGGCAAATTGGATGGTTCCATACACATTATTGGACTTTCAGAGGGTATTAGGGACCACAGTAAACATTTCAGCAATTTTTATTCCGGGCAAAAAAAGTCAAAAAATTTCAAAATTGAAGGCTTATATCCACGATTTTTAAGAAATTTTGAAGGTGTCGGGGCCCGGTGTAATAAAGTCTTGATATTTTAGGGGACACATCTCGTGGTCAGATAATGCCGTTTAGAACCATATATGATCATTATTTGTTGTCATAAATGTTCGTAGTAGGCTTGAGTTATTGAAATCCGTGCAAGTTGTAAACCGATAAATTGGTCGTTTAAAAGCAAATTGGATGGTTCCACCAACCCAATTGGACTCCGAAAGGGTATTAGGGACCATGGTAAACATTTCGGCTAAATTAATTCTGGGAGAAAAAAAGTCAAAAAATTCCAAAACTGAAGACTAATATTCACGCTTTTTGAGAAATTTTGGTGATTTTAGGGTTCGGTTCGAAAAGTCCTGAAATTCTAGGGAATACATATCTGGGTCATATAATGTCGTTACCATATACTTCCTCCATTCTTTTATTATTGCACCACTTGCCTTTTTAGGAAGTTTCACAAATATTGCACCATTTCCTCTTTAGGAAAAAAATTATTTGTGTTCACACTACAAAGACCCAACATACCCTTGCTTTTTCACACTTATTTTTTAGTTTATCAATATATCACATGGGCAGTTTTGTATTTTTACCTTTCTCTCTCTTACTTTTTTCCACTACCAAAATATTTGTACCCAACCCATATGGTGCAATAATAAAAAAACGGAGGAAGTATGATGATTTTTTGTTGTCATAAATGTTCGTGGTAAGCTTGAGTTAAAAAAATCGGTGCAAGTTGTAACCGGTAAATTGGTCGTTTAAAGGCAAATTGAATGGTTCTACCCACACAATTGGACTTCCAAAGGGTATTAGAGACCACAGTAAACAATTCGGCAATTTTTATTCCGGGCAAAAAAAAGTCAAAAACATTACAAAACTGAAAGCTAATATCCACGCTTTTTGAGAAATTTTGGAGGTGCCGGGGCCCGGTGTAGAAAAGTCTTGATATTTTAGGAGATATATCTCGGGGTCATATAATGTCGTTTCGAACCATATATGATCATTATTTGTTGTCATAAATGTTCGTAGTATTCTTGAGTTATTGAAATCCGTGCAAGTTGTAAACCGATAAATTGGTCGTTAAAAGGCAAATTGGATGGTTCCACCAAACCAATTGGACTCCCAATGGGTATTAGGGACTCAGATAAACATTTCGGCAATTTTTAATTCAAGGCGAAAAAAAGTCAAAAAATTCCAAAAATGAAGACTAATATCCACGCTTTTTGAGAAATTTTTGAGATTTCAGGGTCCGGTGTTGAAAATTCCTGAAATTCTAAGGAATACATCTCTGGGTCATATAATGTCGTTTAGAACCATATATGATCATTTTTTGGTGTCATAAATGTTCATGGAGGCTTGAGATAATGAAATCGGTGCAAGTTGTAAACTGGTAAATTGGTCGTTAAAAGGCAAATTGGATGGTTCCACACACACATTTGGACTTCCAGAGGATATTAGGGACCACAATAAACATTTCAGGAATTTTTATTTCCGGGCAAAAAAAAGTCAAAAAAATTCAAAATTGAAGGCTAATATCCACGATTTTTGCGAAATTTTGAAAGTGTCGGGGCCTGGTGTAGAAAAGTCTTGATATTTTAGTAGATACATCTCGGGGTCATATAATGCCGTTTAGAATCATATATGATCATTATTTGTTGTCATAAATGTTCGTAGTAGGCTTGAGTTATTGAAATCCGAGCAAGTTGTAAACTGAAAAATTAGTCGTTTAAAGGAAAATTGGATGGTTCCACCAAACCAATTGGACTCGGAACGGGTATTAGGGATCATAGTAAACATTTCGACTATTTTTAATTTCGGAAGAAAAAAAGGCAAAAAATTCCAAAAAAGAAGACTAATATCCACGTTTTTTGAGAAATTTTGGGGATTTTGGGGTTCGGTGTCGAAAAGTCCTAAAATTCGAGGGAATATATCTCTGGGTCATATAATGTCGTTTGGAACCATATATGATCATTTTTTGTTGTCATAAATGTTCGTGATAGGCTAGAGTTAATGAAATCGGTGCAAGTTGTAAACCTGTAAATTGGTCGTTTAAAGGCAAATTGGAAGGTTTCACCCACACAATTGGACTTCCAGACGGTATTAGGGACCACAGTAAACATTTCGTCAATTATTATTCCGGGCAAAAAAAAGTCAAAAAATTCCAAAACTGAAAGCTAATATCCACGCTTTTTAAGAAATTGTGGAGGTGCCGGGGCCCGGTGTAATAAAGTCTTGATATTTTAGGGGATATATCTCGGGGTCATATAATGCCGTTTTGAACCATATATGATCATTATTTGTTGTCATAAATGTTCGTAGTAGGGTTGAGTTATTGAAATCCGTGCAAGTTATAAACCGATAAATTGGCCGTTTAAAGGAAAATTGGATGGTTCTACCAAACCAATTTGACTCCCAAAGGGTATTAGGTACCATGGTAAACATTTCGGCAATTTTTAATTTCGGGAGAAAAAAAGTCAAAAAATTCCAAAAATGAAGACTAATATCCACGCTTTTTGACAAATTTTGGAGATTTCAAGGTCCGGTGTCGAAAAGTTCTGAAATTCGAAGGAATACATCCCTGGGTCATTTAACGTCATTTGGAACCATATATGATCATTTTTTGTAGTCATAAATGTTCGTGGTAGGCTTGAGTTAATGAAATTGGTGCAAGTTGTAAACCTGTAAATTGGTCGTTTAAAGGCAAATTGGATGGTTCCACCCACACAATTGGACTTCCACAGGGTATTAGGGACCACAGTAAGCATTTCGGCAGTTATTATTCCGGGCAAAAAAAACTCAAAAAAATTCCAAAACCGAAAGCAAATATCCACGCTTTTTGAGAAATTTTGGAGGTGTCGGGGCCTAGTGTAAAAAAGTCTTGATATTTTAGGGGACATATCTCGGGGTCATATAATGCCGTTTCGAACCACATAAGATCATTATTTGATGTCATAAATGTTCGTAGTAGGGTTGAGTTATTGAAGTCAGTACTAGTTGTAAACCGATAAATTGGCCGTTTAAAGAAAAATTGGATGGTTCTACCAACCCAATTAGACTCCCAAAGAATATTAGGGACCATGGTAAATATTTCAGCAATTTTTAATTACGGGAGAAAAAAAGTCAAAAAATTCCAAAAATGAAGACTAATATCTACGTTTTTTGAGAAATTTTGGAGATTTCGGGATCCGGTGTCGAAAAGTCCTGAAATTGTAGGGAATACATCTCTGGGTCAAATTATGTCTTTTGGAACCATATATGATCATTTTTTGTTGTCATAAATGTTCGTGGTAGGCTTGAGTTAATAAAATCGTTGCAAGTTGTAAACCGGTAAATTGGTCGTTTAAAGGCAAATTGGATGGTTCCACCCACACAATTGGACTTCCAGAGGGTATTAGGGACCACAGTAAACATTTCAGCAATTTTTATTCCGGGCAAAAAAAGTCGAAAAATTACAAAATTGAAGGCTAATATCCATGATTTTTGAGAAATTTTGGAGGTGTCGAGACCCGGTGTAGAAAAGTCTTAATATTTTAGGGGACACATCTCGGGGTCATATAATGCCATTTAGAATCGTTTATGATCATTATTTGTTGTCATAAATGTTCGTAGTAGGCTTGAGTTATTGAAATCCGTGCAAGTTGTAAACCGATAAATTGGCCGTTTAAAGGCAAATTGGATGGTTCCACCAACCCAATTGGACTCCGAAAGGGTATTAGGGATCATGGTAAACATTTCGTCTATTTTTAATTCCGGGAGGAAAAAAGTCAAAAAATTCCAAAACTGAAGACTAATATCCACGCTTTTTTAGAAATTTTGGTGATTTTGGGGTTCGGTTCGAAAAGTCCTGAAATTCTAGGGAATACATCTCTGGGTCATATAATGTAGTTTGTAACCATATATGATCATTTTTTGTGTTCATAAATATTCTTTGTAAGCTTGAGTTAATAAAATCGGTGCAAGTTGTAACCGGTAAATTGGTCGTTTAAAGGCAAATTGGATGGTTCCACCCACACAACTGGACCTCCAGAGGGTATTAGGGACCACAGTAAACATTTCGGTAATTTTTATTCCGGGCAAAAAAAGTCAAAAAATTCCAAAATTGAAGGCTAATATCCACGATTTTTTAGAAATTTTGGAGGTGTCGGGGCCCGGTGTAGAAATGTCTTGATATTTTAGGGGACACATCTCTTGGTCAGATAATGCCGTTTAGAACAGTATATGATCATTATTTGTGGTCATAAATGTTCGTAGTGGGCTTGAGTTATTGAAATCCGTGCAAGTTGTAAACCGATAAATTGACCGTTTAAAGGCAAATTAGATGGTTCTACCAACCCAATTGGACTCCGAAAGGGTATTAGGGACCATGGTAAACATTTCAGCTATTTTTAATTTCGGGAGATAAAAAGTCAAAAAATTCCAAAACTAAAGACTAATATCCACGCTTTTTGAGAAATTTTGGGGATTTTGGGGTTCGGTGTCGAAAAGTCCTTAAATTCGAGGGAATACATCCCTGGGTCATATAATGTTGTTTGGAACCATATATGATCATTTTTTGTTGCCATAAATGTTCGTGGTAGGCTTGAGTTAATGAAATCGGTGCAAGTTGTAAACCTGTAGATTGGTCGTTTAAAGGCAAATTGGATGGTTCATTCCACCCACACAATTGGACTTCCAGAGGGTATTAGGGACCACAGTAAGCATTTCGGCAATTATTATTCCGGGCAAAAAAAAGTCAAAAAATTCCAAAACCGAAAGCTAAGGGCTTGTTTGGCATCATTTTTGGTTTTCAGTTTAATTTCCTGTTTTTTAGAAAACTAAAAACCAAAAACAAGAAACAAGAAAAAGGTGTTTCCACTTTTCAGTTGTCAGTTTTCAAAATTATCATGATTTTAATAAGTCTAAATATTTTATGATTCATTATGTGACATATATAATATACTTTTAAATAACAAAAAACCAAAAATAGAAAACCACAGCGATGCCAAACGAACCCTAATATCCACGCTTTTTGAGAAATTTTGGAGGTGCCGGGCCCGGTGTAAAAAAGTCTTGTTATTTTAGGGGATATATCTCGGGGTCATATAATGTCCTTTCGAACCATATATGATCATTATTTGATGTCATAAATGTTCGTATAGTAGGGTTAAGTTATTGAAATCAATGCAAGTTGTAAACCGATAAATTGGCCGTTTAAAGGAAAATTGGATGGTTCTACCAACCCAATTAGACTCCCAAAGGATATTAGGGATCATGGTAAATATTTCGGCAATTTTTAATTAAGGGAGAAAAAAAGTCAAAAAATTCCAAAAATGAAGACTAATATCTACGTTTTTTAAGAAATTTTTGAGATTTTTGGATCCGGTGTCGAAAAGTCCTGAAATTTTAGGGAATACATCTCTGGGTCATATTATGTTGTTTGGAACCATGTATGATCATTTTTTGTTGTCATAAATGTTCGTGGTAGGCTTGAGTTAATAAAATCGGTGCAAGTTGTAAACCGGTAAATTGGTCGTTTAAAGGCATATTGGATGGTTCCACCCACACAATTGGACTCCCAATGGGTATTAGGTACCATGGTAAACATTTCGGCAATTTTTAATTCAAGACGAATAAAAGTAAAAAAAATCCAAAAATGAAGACTAATATCCACGCTTTTTGAGAAAATTTTGAGATTTCAGGGTCCGGTGTCAAAAAGTCCTGAAATTCTAAGGAATACATCTCTGGGTCATATAATGTCGTTTAAAACCATATATGATCATTTTTTGGTGTCATAAATGTTCGTGGAGGCTTGAGATAATGAAATCGATGCAAGTTGTAAACCGGTAAATTGGTCGTTAAAAGGAAAATTGGATGGTTCCACACACACATTTGGACTTCCAGAGGGTATTAGGGACCACAGTAAACATTTCGGCAATTTTTATTTCCGGGCAAAAAAAAGTCAAAAAATTCAAAAATTGAAGGCTAATATCCACGATTTTTGCGAAAATTTTGAAAGTGTCGGGGCCTGGTGTAGAAAAGTTTTGATATTTTAGGGGATACATCTCGGGGTCATATAATGCCGTTTAGAACCATATATGATCATTATTTGTTGTCATAAATGTTCGTAGTAGGCTTGAGTTATTGAAATCCGGGCAAGTTGTAAACCGATAAATTGGTCGTTTAAAGGAAAATTAGATGGTTCCACCAACCCAATTGGACTCAGAAAGGGTATTAGGGACCATAGTAAACATTTCGGCTATTTTTAATTCCGGGAGAAAAAAAGTCAAAAAATTCCAAAAATGAAGACTAATATTCACGCTTTTTGAGAAATTTTGGGGTTTTTGGGGTTCGGTGTCGAAAAGTCCTGAAATTCGAGGGAATTCATCTCTGGGTCATATAATGTCGTTTGAAACCATATATGATCATTTTTTGTTGTCATAAATGTTCGTGGTAGGCTTGAGTCAATGAAATCGGTGCAAGTTGTTAACCTGTAAATTGGTCGTTTAAAGGCAAATTGGATGGTTCGTAAAAAAGTCTTGATATTTTAGGGGATTTATCTCGGGGTCATATAATGCCGTTTCAAACCATATATGATCATTATTTGTTGTCATAAATGTTCGTAGTAGGCTTGAGTTATTGAAATCCTTGGAAGTTGTAAACCGATAAATTGGTCGTTTAAATACAAATTGGATGGTTCCACCTACCCAATTGGACTCCGAAAGGGTATTAGGGACCAAGGCAAACATTTCGGCTATTTTTAATTCCAGGAGAAAAAAAGTCAAAAAATTCCAAAACTGAAGACTAATATATATCCACGCTTTTTGAGAAATTTTGGTGATTTGGGGGTTCGGTTTGAAAAGTCCTTAAATTCTAGGGAATACATATCTGGGTCATATAATGTCGTTTGGAACCATATATGAGCATTTTTTGTTGTCATAAATGTTCGTGGTAGGCTTGAGATAATGAAATCGGTGCAAGTTGTAAACCGGTAAATTGGTCGTTTAAAGACAAATTGGATGGTTCCACCAACCCAATTGGACTCCCAATAGGTATTAGGGACCATGGTAAACATTTCGGCAATATTAAATTCCGGGAGAAAAAAAGTCAAAAAATTCCAAAAATGAAGACTAATATCCATGCTTTTTGAGAAATTTTTGATTTTTCAGGGTCTGGTGTCGAAAACTCGAAAAGTCCTGAAATTCTAGGGAATGCATCTCTGGGTCATATAATGTCGTTTGGAACCATATATGATCATTTTTTGGTGTCATAAATGTTCGTGGAGGCTTGAGATAATGAAATCGGTGCAAGTTGTAAACCGGTAAATTGGTCGTTAAAAGGAAAATTGGATGGTTCCACACACACATTTGGACTTCCAGAGGGTATTAAGGACTACAGTAAACATTTCGGCAATTTTTATTACCGGGCAAAAAAAAAGTCAAAAAATTCCAAAATTGAATTCTAATATCCACGATTTTTGTGAAAATTTTGAAAGTGTCGGGGCCTGGTGTAGAAAAGTCTTGATATTTTAGGGGATATATCTCGGGGTCATATAATGCCGTTTCGAACCATATATGATCATTATTTGTTGTCATAAATGTTCGTAGTAGGCTTGAGTTATTGAAATCCGTGCAAGTTGTAAACCGATAAATTGCTTGGCCGTTTAAAAGCAAATTGGATGGTTCCACCAACCCAATTGGACTCCCAAAGGATATTAGGGACCATTGTAAACATTTCGGCAATTTTTAATTACGGGAGAAAAAAAAAAGTCCAAAAATGAAAACTAATATCCACGTTTTTTGAGAAATTTCTGTGATGTCGGGGTTAGGTGTCGAAAAGTTATGAAATTCGAGGGAAATTGGATGGTTCTACCCAACCACTTGGACTTAATGAAATTGGTGCAGGTTGTAAACCGGTAAATTGGTTGTTTAAAGGCAAATTGGATGGTTCTACCCAACCACTTGGACTCCCGGAGGGTATTAGGGACCATGGTTAACATTTCGGCAATTTTTATTTTCGAGTGAAAAAAAGTCAAAAAAATGCCAAAATTGAAGGCTAATATCCACACTTTTTTAGAAATTTTGGAGGTTTCGGGTAGAGCTGTCAATTCGGGTAAACAGGTCGGGTTTGGGTCGTTAAGAGTGGACGTGTCAACTCGGGTCTGGTCAATTCGGATTAATTCCATAACCTATGCAGGCCGGGTTTGGGTTGGGTCATGCTTGAGTCGGGTCATACTTCTTATCGGGTTTGGGTTGGGTTTAGGTCGGGTTACATTCGGGTCGGGTGATAATAGGTCGAGTTTAATTCGGGTTTTTACTGGTTCAAACGGGTTAGGGTAATTCTCGGGTTACATTCGGGTCGGGTCATCTCCAGGTCAATTCATGTTCGGGTCTTACATACTCGGGTCAACTCGGGTCCAGGGTTGGTTTCAGGTTGGGTTTGGATCATCATTTTTTTGGGTTCAGATGGGTCGGTTAATAATCGGGTTTAAGTCGGTATTTCAAATTGGGTTAACTTTTGACAGCTGTAGTTATGCCTATCAAAATTAGTAGTATAAGACTGTACTATTACAAGCATATTTTATTTTGAAGCAATAGTTATTAATGTCATACTAAAATGCTTGTTTAATTCTCACATTTCATTTAAATTGTTGCATGTGCTAATTCTTTTTCTTACGACAACAATGTTTATTTTTAGAATTGGAGGGTTGACGCAAATCACATGCAGTTTTTTAGGAACGCTTTTTAATATAACTAGTTTAACTCCCGTGCAATGCACGGTTTTTACTTAGCATATTTATAAATTATAATGTTAATTTAACAATAATTAATTAAAATTAAAAATCAATATTTTTAATTGAAACAAATACTTGATTTTCTTTTCCATAAAATACCTATTATAAAATATTATATGTCAAAATATTTTCATTGAATGCATGTAGAATATACTTTATATATAGTTGTCAACTTGAAAGTTAAATATTATAGAATATTATAAAATAATGTTCATAAATATTTGTTAAAAAAAGAAAAGTAAAAGTAGCGGGAATTTTTTTATCAAAACCTGACAAGTGTCATACCAGATTCACCTTTAGTATAATGTAATTGATGATTATAAAATAATGTTCATAAATATTTGTTAAAAAAAGGAAAGTAAAAGTAGCGGGAATTTTTTTAATCAAAACCTGACAAGTGTCATACCAGATTCACCTTTAGTATAATGTAATTGATGATTGATTGATACGGAGTACTTCATACAGAGTAATAAATATAGATATGGAAAGAAAATAGAAAGTAAATTATTGCTTACCCTGCTCTTTGTGTTCTTTCCAATTGTATATATGTCTTCAATTCTTCTGTTTGAATTTAAAATAAATGCAGCTAATAATACAATTATACAAAAGTGGCAACATGATGAGATTGCAGTATTTAATCTTGGTTCATGCATTCCTCCTGGAAAAAAAAAAAAAAAAAACAAATCTTGGTTCATGCATGAAGTATCAACCTCAAATGAATTAAAAGGGCCAAAATCAAAACTTAACTTTTACTATATGATTTGTATTTGATTTAGTAACCAAAAGTAGTTGTATATATATATATAAAATTCTTGTAATTGGAGTATATATAGATGAAAACAACTAGCTAGTAATAAGCTAAGTAAAATAATAATCGTAAGGGAAAACCTTAATACATTGTCTATACAATTCTTCGTTTCTACTTGTTTTTGATAAGTATGGTGAGTTAATTCTTGCATATATGATCTATTTACCTCACAAATTAGCTAAATTTTATTTTTCTTTATTAATGTTCCTTATTAATGAATTGTTATGTATGTGCTTGTTTTGTGTGTTTCTTTGTTCTTTATAGGTCATGCTTAACTAGTTAATTGTGTAATTTATATGATTATTGTGTTAATTGTGTAATTTGTGACTCGTATTGATCGATGAATGTGTGTTTTGGATTATAATAAACAATTTCATTTCATATAATTAATATTCTTTGATTGCAGGGTATTAAAATCATTTTCGCGGTTTCTTGCCTAGCATTTCTCACCTGTTTAAGCCACACTACAATGGCACAATCAGTTGTTGTTGCACCAAAAACACCACAAGAGAAAAATGATTTTAATGTGATGGATTATGGCGCTATTGGTGATGGCAAAATTGATGATTCTAAAGTATAATTATTTTTCAAAATTTCCATGAACCAATAGATTATAATTATAATTTTATTAATATTATACCAAATTAATTTATCAATTATTTTGTTGTTTTGAAGGCTTTTCTTAAAGCATGGACAGATGTATGTGGAAGCAACGGAGAAAACCAAGTTTTGGTAGTGCCACAAGGAAAAGAATTTCTATTAAGCCCGTTAACATTTTCTGGTCCATGTAAATCGTCACATATTCAGATTTCGGTACGTTTATATTCTTATTTCTTACCTAATATAAATTTTACAATTTTAATTTATGATATATATTTCTATATATGAATAATTTGACGGTTAAATGCATGCTTAAAAATACTAATTTTCTCTTAATTTCGTTAAAAATTAAGGTACAAGGAAATCTGGTAGCTCCCAATACTAGTGATTTATGGACTAAATGCGAAGAAAATTCGTGGATTCTTTTTAAAAATGTACAAGGTCTCGGTATCATTGGATCGGGCAAAATCGACGGCCAAGGATCCCTCTGGTGGAATAAACCACTAATTGTTGTACACTTTAACTACTTAATTATATTTTTTTTTTAATATTTTTTTTTATATTTTTACAAAACTCCGATCCAAATTAAATTTGATCATATCAATTAACATGATTTCTATTATTTTATTTCGTGTTTCAGACTAATGGTTGCACTCAGCCTACGGTACGATTTTTAGCTTTATTTTTATTCTTTTGACGAGTATATAGAATTAGATTTATTTAATGATCCAAACAATTTAATTTAGATGTAACAAAATATTACTTTTTATTTATTTATTTATTTATTTACAGGCATTAAGATTTCATAGTTGTAATGGGCTCCAACTTAGAGGCTTAACACATTTGAATAGTGGCAAACAACATATAAGTATAGCTAATGCCAAATTTGTGGAATTATCACACTTAAATATAATAGCTCCGGGGGATAGTCCCAACACAGACGGAATTAACATTGCTAATGTTACTAATGTTTTTATTCATGACACCATCATTGGCACAGGTAATAATTTTTTATTTATTTATTTATTTATTTTTTAATTTTTTTTCCCGAATTATGTAAGATGATTTTTAATTGATTTTGAAATTTTATGTTGATTTTTTTTTAATTAAAATGAAATTATTTAGGTGACGATTGCATTGCAATAAAGGGTGAATCATTTTTGGTCAATATTACAAGGGTTACATGTGGGCCAGGTCATGGCATAAGGTATTGTAATCAATTCATAGGTTATAATCCAGAATTTATGAGGATTTAATTTAATTAATTTCAGGATTTTTATTTCTACGATTTGGAATTTCATCTTTAATTCATAACAAATTCTTCAATTGTTATGAACATAACTAATTAATGCCAATTCAGAAGAAAAAAAAATATAAAAAATTAACGTGTCTAAAAAAAAATTATTCCAATTTATCAATACCTTATCCATGCACTAAGGTATACTTATATTATAGCTTGATTTTCTTAATTTTTTTAAAAAATATTCAAAATCGCGTGTTAATTTTTATAAAATTTCATATAGTATTGGAAGCTTAGGAAACGATGGAGACAATGATGTAGTAGAGCAGGTACTTGTGAAGGATTGTACATTCAATGGATCAACAAATGGAGCCAGGATTAAGACGTACCAGGTGATTAATTTAAATAACTAACATCTCAATTTTACTCTCATGTGAACAAGTTATTATTGATCACATCAGATTATCGATAGATATCCTTATTATTTTTTGGTTTAAATGAATCATAAGAACATTACAAATACATAGTGAATCCTTTTATTAGATTATGTAATTTCGTCTTCTTAATTTGCAGGGTGGATTAGGACATGTAAGTGACGTCACTTTTCAAGGAATAAAACTCATTAACACTACAAACCCCATAAATATCGATCAATTCTATTGTGTTAACCGGGATTCATGCCCAATCACGGTAAATATTTGCATATATATAATTTTTGTTTTTTATTTGTTTAAATTTCACAATTTTTTTTAATATAAGCTCATCAAACAATTTCACATTGTTAGCTTAATATCGTGCACCATAAATCACAATTATTTTCATATGATAGTCATAAGTAATACGTAGTACTTCCTATACATGTTGTTCGTTGTTGTCCATAAACACACGTATTACTTATGTTATCGGTTATCCTTTGGTCTAAAGTTTCAATAATGTGGCCGGATTAGAAATTTTGACAAATATAATCACAATAATAATTTATGTCTTTTTTTTTATTTTTTGAAGAAACGTGCGGTGCAAGTAAGCGACGTGACGTTTCGTGGGTTCCAAGGTACATCAGCAAACTCAGAAGCAATATCACTACGTTGTAGCGCAAGTGTGGCATGCACAAACATAGAACTTGAAAATATCAAAATAACACCCTTTAAAGATGGACTAAACCTAACTACAAAGTGTGAAAATGTTCGTGGAACAATTTTGCCTCCTGTAACGCCAGATCTTAGTACTTGTCTTTCCAAATGATCCACTAGATTGTTTTACTCGTATATATTTATGTTTCTCATCAATTTTTATAGTTTTTAATAAAATATTTCCTCATATTATTTTCACCATTTTGTACGGTTCACATACATTTGTGTTATGATTATTGTGAGATCATTTATATATGTGATTTGAAAATAACAAAGGAGGTATATACCGTATAAGTGTATGACAATAACAAAAAAAAATTAAGCTACTTCCTACTTGTTCACAATTAGTTTTTTTTTTTAGTTACTCATATTTCTTAAGTTAATTTTTTAGAATTTCGTTTAAAGTTCTTAAAATTTTTTAGTAAGTTAGTTTTATTTCATTTTTGCATCACTTACTTTTATTTTAAATGAATCATTAACTTTCTCTTTTCTATATATAATATTTAATCCCCCAAACAAATCTCACTTACTCCCTCCGTTACGTATTACTCGCAACAAAGGAATATTTTATATCTCACAAATAATATCCCTTTGTTACGAGTAATAAGTAACGGGGAGAGTATATATTGTTTTAACTTTTAAGAAATTTATAAGAAATTAAATACAAAATCATGAAGTTAGCTTGTTACACTAAAAAAAAAGGGAGTAATTTTAAGAAATTTATAAGAAATTAAACTGAACAGTACGTGACTTGCTATATTACAGACTTTCAGCCCAAAAGATAAAGCTTCCACTTCGAGTATTTCTACCCTTTTGCTAGGAGATTTGTCTAGTGTTCTAATTTATTTATTTTTTTTTATTTTTTTTTTGAATAGCAGTCTAGTGTTCTAATTAGGGTTGTGCAAAGCCATTCGAAAATCTGATCCGAAAATTAGGATACCAATTCGAACTGATATGATATGAGTTTTGCATTGATTAACTGGTCCAAAAATTAGTTGTAGGGTGCCATTATGATACATTATTCTAAAGGTTGAGAACTTATACTGTACACCCGGGTGTACCGTACACCAAGGTAATGCAAAATTTAATGAGTAAATAACCCGGGTGTACGGCATACCCGGGTGTATATAATAAATTTTACTGTAATTTTGGGTACTCAATAAATATATGTATGAATTGGATATTCATTATTTATTCCTGATAAAGTAAACACATGTTTTGAAAAGTTTTTATTTTTAGATAGATGTTGAGTTTAATTTGGTATTTTGGTGTGACCAAAATTTCTACATTATCTGTTTGTCAAGAAAAAAAAAAATTATTTCTAGCCTCATGGCTATTAAAATAATATTTAGAGTTGAAACTTCATAGTCTCCAAAAGTTCTTTAATGACTTTCTTAAGCATCATAATAACCTAATCTCTGACAAGGGCTCCATATATATGACTTCTTTAAGATAAAGCATAACCTAATCTCTAAGAAAGTTATTACAGAATAATCAAGTGATGACATCCAAAAACATACCACACCTTTTGATCATCAATTAGGCAAAAAATTATTCTCTTCTAGTATTTCCTTCGTTTCCATCCGGCTGTCACGTTTCTCTAATCGCATTCGTCAATACATTGATTCTACCATTATTAATTATCGATAAGTACAATTATACAAGTATAACTTGATATTTATATTTAAATATCGAGATAAATTAAATAAGATCATATTATGTTAATTTTTTGTTAAATGTTGACGACTAAAAGAAATGGAAGAAGTACTCTTTATAATTAAAATTGATATTTAACTTAAGGGTGAGACTAATAAAATTGATATTATATCTAAAGGGTGAGACGAATAATGGAACTTTTGACTATATACAAGTACAAGTATATGATATCTATGTATTTGAAGACCTTGACATCAATCAACTGTTAGTCAAACATATATTAAAAAATAATCAATAGATGTTGATTGAATAATTAATAAGTAGATTAGAGATGAGATTATGTAAAGTTTCTTATAACCTTTTGTACATTAAGTTGCCGGCGAAGTTCCTATCAAAAGAAAAGAAAAGGAGGGAGGTTTAGAAATTAGGTAGGGAAAAGTTCAAATGTGATTAATAAGTCTACTTTGAGCATAAACACAAATATAATAATCGTTAATCCGGCTTGTATATGCTTATATGCTATAGCATATGAATTAAAAACAAATGATATTAGATTTCAAAGAATCACTAGGAACAATGACATAGAACTATAGAAGAGATTTAATTTCAGGAATACCGCCTTAAAACGTACTTTATCATGCACGATAATAAGACAATTATATTTCGAGTAGAGTAAGGAATAATACAGCAAATCTTGTACGAACTATATATATATAAGACATGCATTACCTAATACTTGGTACTGTAACATATAAACTGTTAATTATAAATTTATAATCATTGTTAGGCTGAAACAATGTTGGAAAAACAGCAAAATGTGGACCACTTTGTTTAAGAATATTTTACTGCATGCTTAGGAAGTAGGAAGTATTCATGTCAAACACCATTAAGGATGATCAAAGACAATTTCATAAGACAGGACAAACAATAAGAATATTCTTAAATTAAGGGATTTTTGCTCTGAAATACAATTTCATAAGTAGCTTTTTTTTTTTTTTTGGGGGTGGGGGGGTTGATGTTCCAATTCTAAAATAATTGGAATAGAATACTAAAAACTGACTTGTTGAGAGTATAATTCATCAAAGTAAAGAGTATTTTGTAGGACTCTTATATTATATTGTATGAATAGGTTAAGTTGTTTAGGACACAATATATACTCAATATCCTACACTAGTAACACTACTAGAAATTTGGACAATGTTCATCCTAAGAGTATATTGTAGGACTCTTATATTAAATACTTCGTAACCTATAAATATAGTATGGGTTACACTTTAAACTAAAATGTACGATGAAAACCTTGACTAAAGATGTGTGTTAAGACTAAGCAAATTAGTTTTCCTCGTCTGTTAGATAATTCTCCTAAGGCCAGTGTAACCTTAATTACTTGTTGGCCCCAAATCATTATATTAGGGCCTCAAATTATCAAAATTAAGTTTCATGTGCAGGAAATTTAATTAGACTTAGATATTGTCTTAGAAGTTAGAACTGTTGTATGATGTTAACAAGAGCAATTATTAATTTTCGCTAGAGAATTGAAGATAAGCATAGGATTAAAAAAATAATAATAATATAATTATTGGAATTTGAAAGCACTGTTAATGGAGATTGTTCAATGTTAATCACTAATTAAAAAGGTACTTTTGCATTCAAAATTTAGAAATTACTCTGCACTTAAGAGTTTAAAACGTGATTACAAGACTTTAATTATACCTTCCACTATAGCTACAAGTGCTGAAAAAAAAAATGTTACTTAAGATTCGTGTAAAAACCATGTTTGTTATACTGTCATATTCATTTCTCAAGTTAATCCTTATTCCAAAGGATTTTTTCTATAACATATATAAAATAACCTCATACCTAAGCTTTTGCACAATTTTCTTAATTCTTACTCCATCTGTTTCTATGTTTTATGGCCCCCCTTGTATCAAATTCATTATTTATTTGAAAATTTGATCGCAGATCCTCACTAATTTTAAAGCGTATTTTGTTATGATAATACTTGTACACTAGAATATATGTTGTACACATGTGACTATGTGAGTTGATATCCGAATTGGAGGAAAAAGCTCTACAAGCTTGAATACCTAATTGATTTTGAGATAAAATTTCACAAGAGCTTGTAACTTGTCGAATTCCCCAGAGTTATAATTAGCCTTTAGTCATACTACGGAATTTTTTTTTTTTTTTTTTTTAAGATTAGGCCGAACTAGTTACTCCGTAACATTCACATCTTTCTAATCATAATCTAAAAGTAGTCAAAACTTAACCTTTATACTTTATGCAAGAATTGTCAGTCAATTTTTCAAATGAGATATGTGTGTATTGTGTAAAACCTTCTTTATCATTATAAAACTACGTTAATAAAAATGTACTGAGTAAAATACTACTCCGTAATTGTATGTTGTCCCTATTTATAACACTATTAGAAATTTGACACATTATTAAAACAAGAGAAAAAATTAAGAGTCAAATATAAATTGAATTCAAATAGAATTTTGGCCTATAATTCTAACCAATAAAAACATAACAAATTAAAGTTGTACTCCCTCCGTCCCTAAATTACATTTCTCTTTCTCTCTATTATGTGAGGAATAAATGATAGAAATAGAAATGTAATTTAGGGACGGAGGGAGTATGTAAAAACCACATTAAACAGCTGTATGTTTAGGGGTTTAGCCTTTAAGTGAACATAGTATTGCAATTGCAACATTGTATAACGAGTTACATTTCCTAAACTTCAGCTGAAATGCATTTAATTGGGCTACTATTCCTTTCTCCCAAGTCTCCCATTGGTGGTTGCGCCTTTTGTGGCCCACACTCATGGCAAAATTATGTTTTTGCGATCTTCTCTGCTTCCAAAATGGCATCCATCAATTATTATTTTTATTTTTTTATCAAGAAGGATTTTTGTATATTTTTTTATAGGATCTTACTAACAAACACTCCCATATTGAACAAACATTTAAAATCGGGAGTTTTTTCCCGAGTTTTTAGAGAGCCACGTAGGATTTAATTTTTTCAGCGCGCCACGTAGGATAATAAATTTTAGTGGTAGCCAATTAAATATGAGATTATTAATTTCTTTTAGAATTAAATAATTTAACTGACACGTAAGCAAAATTGGTGAATGAGATATTCCAGTTTAAATTAATTAAATATAAAATATTATCTTTTAATATCAGGAATTTTATCTAAACATTTAACAATTTTTAGCACATCAATATATATGTAAAAATATTATTTAAAAAAATTCAAACATCTAGTATCACTTAAAGTGGTATCAATTTGGGAAAACATGACAAAATCACGCATCGATCGGTATAATTAATTTAATTTTTAGTTTAATCTTTTTACTTTTAGCTAGCTTATCTAACGCCATCGTTATCTTTTACCTTTTTTAATATACTCCTACTTTGTATAATTGTATTTTTATCATTCATTTTTATATTACTTATGTTCCATATTATTTACAATAAAAAAAAATTATATTTCACAAATAATATGAAAAGGAGGCCGTACTTAATCACATACTACCTCCGTTACAGGTTGTGTGCAACGAGTAGACATTTTTTCTTTCTACTTTATGTCAAATGGTTGCACATAACCTGTAACAGAGATAGTATTTATAGAATTACAGTGTTTTACTAAAGATGTCTAAAAATAATAAATCGATCTTACTCAAATATTTTCTCATTATTTATACAAATTTTCACACTAGTATTCGAACTTATAGTTTAACATAATTCCATTAATGGATATTTTTTGTTTTTCTTCTTTTTTGGGTGTGTGTACATAAACTTATTCTTTAAGAAAAGTCTCTTAAATTGATAAATACCAAAAGGACCACCAAAGAATGAAACAAATTAAAGAAGTTCAATTCAACATTACTTTACCAAGGCAAGAAATCAAAGAATATTAGTGGAATGTATTAGAGCAGGACCCCCTAATTCTCCAATAGGTTATTGCTGTGCTGTTAATTAGTGGCAGAACAAGAAGTCAACAAGTTATCTAGTTTTTTGTGGGAATAAAAAATATCGTTGAATTAGAGCTTTCTTTACTTTGACTTATTTTCCATTCTTCCATACAAATATACAATCACTAGCTTATTTGTCTAAACCACTACCTCACAATATTTGATATTTCCATCTAGTACGGACTACTTTAATTTCAATTTATACGGCTAGTCTTCTACACTAATTTATCTTACTCCACTCGTTTCATAATATACGGAGTAATATCCACGATTTATATTAGGCGTCCAAAAATGATGTACACATCATGATTCATATAATAATAGCGTTGCATATGTAAACTATTCATAAACCATTACGCTGATGCTAATATAATACGTAGTAATAGTTATAGAAAGGTGTAGTACTTCATATTATCATAGTGCCAAGATCTAGTATGCGAATGGTTAGCTGGTTGCATACACCCATATAATACTATCCATTACAACTAATTATCACTTAAAAAAAGTAGATAATAAGTGTGCGACAAAATAATGAATCCAAACTATATTTAGTCCTAACATATTCGAGTATCATATTCTTCCACAACTATGCAAACAACCCCCCAATCTGAACATTTGGAATTAGGAAATTTGATTCCAACTTCCAATTATTTAATGGACACTGTCAATCTGGTCCCTAGTGTCTCTTACAAGATAATTAATAACATGACCCAAGACTTAATAACTTTCTGTGGTACTCTCATGAGTCTCATCTACTTTACTCTTATATATTAGACGAGATTTGATTTCATGTCTTTATTATTTTCCGTATAAATATATAAAAAATTATTCATTCAATTTCACACTATATACTACTTCCTCCGTTTTCTTTTACTTGCAACACACCTTTTAGGCACGCAGTTTTAGGAGATGATTAGTGAGGATAAACGAGCGATTTTATCAATATAATTTTTACACGAAGATTAGAATAGGGTTAAGTATCATTTGTAAAAATTATAATGAATAATTTATCCGTTTACATTACATAAACCCGACCTCAAAACACGTGCCACAAGGTTGTGTTGCAAGTAAAAAGAAACGGAGGAACTATTAGGTATCTAATAGTTTGTCCAATTATATACGTAGTCTAGCCTGTTTTAGAGGGCACAAGAAATGTAAAATATGTTTGTGGGACCTAATTTTGAAGAAACAATGAATAAGACAATTCCACCCAAATGACCATCACCTTATATAGATGACCATGGTTAAGTTAACATGGACCTCATATGTAATTCATGCATATTCATAAGCATATATATTTCTAGAAATGACCAAAAATCTAGGACTTTGAGACTCATGTTCTTCTAATAAACACCCATCTCATCAATTCTCCTAAAACTTTCATTCCTTCCTCAAAAAAATAACCAACCATGCCAACTTCTACAAAAACACTCCAATATTCTTATTATTTCCTACTATTTTCTACCACAATATTTCTCTTACAACATTTAGTCACACCATCAACTCTAACTTGTGATGATCAAGATAGCGTTATATTTTCGTTTCCTACCTTTAACACATCAAATTGTAAAACCGGGGGTAACCTCAAGTGCATGGGAGCCGTCAACCTTGGTGAAGGCTACTTGAATCTAACCACGGTGTCGACGAATAGCTCGTCGACATCGGATTTTAACTCAATTGGTAGAGTATTGTACAAAGCTCCTGTACTAGTATGGCCAGCTTCGTTTTGTACAAGCTTCTCTTTCAAAATATTCTCTCGATTTGATCAGTTGTTTTCTGGTGATGGTATGACTTTTGTTATGGCTCAAGATAATCAACCTTCCCCTATTCAAAGCTTTGGCTCTTATCTTGGTCTCCAAGATTCATTACTTTCTGGTTAGTAATTCTTAAATTTTCCCATCTCTTTTCTTTTTGTAATTTTCTGTTTTTGTTGGACATATTTATTTATTTTTTTAGAAAAAAATTCTACAAAATCAATTACTAAAACAAAATGTTACGGAGCTAATACTACGTATATGAGATAAACCTGCAAACATATCTCCTCTCACAATTTAATCTTTTTTATTTTTCAAGTAATAATAAAGGGGTACGAAAACAAATGTATCCATTTAATAGAGTTAAATTAATCATTCTCATGCCGAAAATAAACTTGAGTGAATTATTTTTCCTTGTTATGTTTCAATTAGAATATTATGTGGAATTTTTTATTGTTTTTAAGTTGAATTTTGATTAGAGTGAAGTTTTATTCAATTCTTTGGATCTTAATTTATCAATTTTCTGAGCAGTTCATTTTGGTTGTATTCTTATACTCAATTAAAAGTTATTAGAGTATGATGTATGTTTTAGTTGGCAATTAAAAGACTACAACCTTAAATTTCATTCGACTAATATTTTAGTTTAGCAACTTGTAATATGATACGAGTATAATAACATTATCATGTAACATATGGTAATATAAATTATTTACGGAGTACTAAATTACTTTTCAAAGGTGGTTAGTGGTTACATGTTAAAGTTGAGACAAAATAAAAGAGCTTCTTCATTATAGGTAGTATTATTATTAACAGGAACTTGACAATGATTTGTGTACTTGTTGACTTTTCAAAAGATATTAGTGTGAAGCATGTGTGTACTTGAAAGTTGGAATTTTGGTGTATTGAGGAAAAAAAAAATTGCATTTTCAGGAAATAGTATAGTTGTAGAATTAGTTGGTTAACAAAAATACAAAGAGCACTTTTAAATTAGATTCAGATTTTTAGATATGGAGAATTTCAATTTACTCATCATGGAATGGTGGAATCAATTCCAAAATTGTTTTATCTCTTTGATTTTGGCACTAATATTAAGATAACGACTAATACAAAGACTCACAAGACAACTATATATGTGGACAAGATATGAAGTACTCGTATAACATATGAGTGCGAGTTAATATTTTGCGCACTCTAAGTTTTTTTTTCCGTAACAACTTGAAAATGATAGACGTAGAGATTTTTAGTGATAATATATCTAATCCATAGAGAACGTGTAAATAACTTCGTTCATCCCGAGAAATAAGAGATAGTTTTAGGGGGAAAAAAATGAGTAAGAGGATGATAAAATTACTTTATTATTGTCCATATGTGAAAAAATGTCCATGAAAAAAAAGAAATACCACCTTATTAAGTTGTATAGTAATGAAGATAAACAAGGTCTAGATTAAGTTTCTTCACAAAATACTACTAAGATAAAAAAAGGTTCCTTTATAAAAAGAAAAAGATAATAAAAAAAAAAAAAGAGAAAAGCAAAAGCCCTAACTTAGTTTTTAGAAAAGATAAAAAGTGGCATAATTTATGGTGTAGGTCCATGTTAAAATACAAGTTGCAGAAAATTAACATGGTAGGTCATTGTTTAATTATCTTTTACCTAATGCTTCATATTCAAATACAAGCTGCAGAAATTGTACGTTAGTCCAATCTTAAGTTTAGTTTAATGGGTTGATTAACTGTTCCAGTTGTTTGGTAGCTAGGTGCCTTCTTTCTACTGTATAAAAAATTAATAAGTGTGTTAGCTAACGAAAATAACGAGACAACTCGTGAGATATTTAAGGTTACCTCGGTTAAAAAAATTATCTGATCTCGACTTGAGTGAGCTCGACTCAAACCTAAACATGATTAAAGATACTACTCCGTACTAACTAGCTAGTCATAAAGTTGACCTCGAAGTAACTCAATTTTCTTGTATGCATATGTTTTTTTGTAAGATTATGTTGCTTGATTAATTCTCCTAAATTGATTTTATTGATTGATTTATTAGGTCATTCAAAATTCCAACAACTAGCAATTGAATTTGACACATTCAAGAACGAGTGGGATCCAGATGGAAATCACATTGGAATCAACACAATAAGTGTAATGAATTCTTTGGTTGCAAAATCCTTAAATTCATCCAAAATTTACCTCAAAAGTGGCAAACAAATTAGAGTGAAGATTGAATATGATGGTTGGAAAAAAATGTTACAAATATTTGTGGGTTATGAAGGAAGTCCATTAAAAAGTTTCATAAATTACAAAATAAAAGTCTCAAAGAAAATCCCAAGTCAAGTATACTTAGGTTTTACAGCTTCAACTGGTACACTCACTGAGACTCATCAAATACATGATTGGATTTTCACTTCTACAAAGTTGCCTTACTACACTGTCAAGGATAACAAGAAGAAGGCCATAGTGTTGGCGAGTGTGATACCGGTTGTAGGGGCGTTGTTCATCTTTGCATTGATTGCGATCCCTGTGTTTCGACGTAGAATGATCAAGAAGAGGGAGAGGCTTAGGAGAATGGAAGAGCTTGAGAGGCAGTCAGCTGCCGCGGCTCCTAGGAAGTTTACGTACAAACAACTTGCTAAGGCTACTAAGAATTTTAGTAAGGATAATTTGTTAGGGACTGGTGGTTTTGGAAGTGTTTATAAAGGCCAGATTTTGGATCCTCCTCAAACTATTGCTGTTAAGAAGATTTCATCTACTTCTCAACAAGGTTTGTGTTATCAATTTACTCGAATTTCTTCATGTTTTTTTTTTACTTATAGTATATTTGTTTACTCTTTTCCTAGATGAAATCATTACATTGGTGTAAATGTTGGTGCTATGGTAGTAGGATATGTGTTTTCTTTTTGACAGAAAGGTCACGAGTTCAAATTTAGGCTACGTCCCCTGCCTCTCTAAGGCTAGTCCGTCTTGTAAAGTTGAGCGACTAAGGCTGTTTTATTTTCTTGCTTGACCAGGTGAGCGCGAATATATAGCTGAAATATGTACAATTGGACGGTTAAGGCATAGGAACATATTGCAACTTCAAGGGTGGAGTCATGAAAACGACAGTCTTCTTCTAGTGTACGACTACATGGCAAATAAGAGCCTCAACGAGTACCTCTCAGGGCGAAAGTTCCTAGACTGGAAGACGAGGCACAAAGTAATAATCGGGTTAGCATCAGCATTGTTGTACCTACATGAAGAATGTGGTGATCCAGTGGTGCATAGAGATGTGAAGCCTAGCAATGTCATGCTAGATGCAGAGTTCAACCCGCGTCTTGGTGATTTTGGGTTAGCTAGGTTGCTAAAGAACACAGCCGGGGTCACCACAATGGTGGCGGGAACCCTAGGGTACATGGCTCCTGAGGTAAGCTACACCGGGAAGGCAACAACAGAGTCGGATGTGTATAGCTTTGGTGTAGTTGCATTGGAGATGGTGTGTGGGAAGAGGTTTAGTAACCTCCTAGGCGAAAGTTGCTTAGTGGATCAAGCATGGGATATGCACGCAAAGGGTGAATTGGTAGAGTGTGTGGATCCAAAGCTAAATAAGGAGTTTAACAAGGATGAGGCTGTTAGGGTTCTAAGTGTAGCACTAGCATGCTTGCATTTGGAATCGAACTTGAGACCGAAGATGCGAAAAGTGGTTATGGTTTTGTTAAATTCAGATGAACCTCTAATAGAACTCCCTAGTACTCGTCCTAAAGGAGTGTATGTGTCTCTTTACGGATTTTCAAATCCACCAACAATGACTAGTTCTAGTCCTAGTACTCCTTTGTTCACATGGCCTGATTACCCTTCTTCTAGTGCCAATAACTTGCCTGATGAATCTTTGGCACGTTGATAAATATTATCACTAAGCTAGGTTATTAATACTCAATATATATAAAAGTAGTTTAATCTTTAAGAAGTTATTGTTACAGTTACACATAATGTACTTGTAATTTATTTGTTCCTGATATTGTATATATTTTAAAGTCTTTGATATGGTTTTCCAATGCTAAAAACTATTGCCTCGTTTTTCTCATTAATCTAACCTTGAAGACTGGTGTGAAGAAATTCGTGGTCCTGCGATCACTACACATATATGTACACAAGGTTGATATCCTAAAACAATGCATCAATGAAACTTTTCACTAGTGGCTTGGCTTCCTTTCGATCTCTCATTACCATTTACCAAGATCTTCCACCTTACTTAAAGGTGTTAGGTTGCTACATTTATATTCATACAAAACTTTGTACGTAAAAGAGATATTGATCTTTTTATTGACCTTTGTTTAGGAGCAATACCCAGTCAATTCCTTTGTTTATCTGGGGGTATAATTGTCTTTTCAAGTATCAGTGGAGGGGTATATGCATCTTTTCATGTACTAGTTGAGGGGTACATGTGTAATTTCCTTACCAAACAGTAAAAGCAAAAAGCAAACAGTAATTAGACAGCTCACCAAAAGTACTGAATAAATGACCCTGCTTTTTCAATATATTTACAAAAATGCCATCAGATTAACAAAAATTCGTTTATCTGGCAGATTAACTTGTATTTTCTCTTTGTTTAGCTAGTTTGTATGTTGTCGTTAGTGTTTCTTTATTAGTGCTAAATAACACAGTAAAAAAACGAGTTAACGATAGAATTTTGATCATTGTACAACATATGGATGCATAGTAAAGCTAAAGGAATCGTTTTTAAGTGTAATTTACCATATGATCAAATGGTATATAAATACATCCGAATGCATAATGTACTTAATAGACGTCATCCTTAATTGATCATAAGTTCATAACCCACAATATATTCTATGTCATCTTCATTCAATTCACAAAAAAGTATAATGATGAGTGTGCGACACCACGATGGAACTAAATTTTCACAAGTCTATTTTTCCCGTGACCACGTACACCTTATTGGAACAAGCTAAGGAATTGTATTAGTGGGATTAGAGTCAATATGGATCCTAGACTCCTAGCATTAGTCAAATATTAATGTAAGACCAAGACTGTAATCCATGCGCTTAATTAAGTTGATATGGACCTAATGCATATCACCTATACGATTTTTATTTCCTAATTATATTTTTAATAGCCCATGATCCATAGTTTTGATGTAGTGACGAAGACTAAAGGCATTCTTAGCATTAGTCTTGATGTATTATAATCCCAAGTTCGAATCCCCCATTTCTTTTTATTTGTAATTTGTAATGCCTTATAGTATCTCATCTAGACACACTAAAAAAAAGTTTTCTAATAGGTTTAAAATTCAAAAAACACATTTTATATTAACTAAATTTAGGGCTTTGGATTAAAATGACATCAATATTAGCTAATCTCAGATTGAATTTTACTTAAAATTACCCAAACGTTCATGATGAAAAGACCGAACTATCCTTACCCTTCGCTTTTACTTTTACACTATGCCTTTACCTTTTACACTACCAATGCCACCACAATTACCAATTTACCATAACTAAGAACACCAATATGTAGACAATGGGTTTTTTTTTTTCCTTTACAAAACTTGGGCTACAACAACTATGTTGGATTGACTTTGACATTGCAGAGATGATATGTCGTGCATTAATAGTGTGGTGACGGTGGGCATTAGGGCCCGGTCCCTGGTCCAAGCCCAAAAAAATCATTGAATAGAATGAGTGACTAATATGGATATATCCCCCCACCCACCCCCCCCCCCCCCCAAAAAAAAAGGGGTCTTTATTCCAACTTTCCACTATTATTTTCACCAAATAGTATGAGATGAGCCTATGATTCACTTTTTTGACCAACTTTGTGATACATTGGTTATGATTCACTTTTTGACTGACTTTGTGATACATGGGGTTGGATTTATTTGAAATTTGAATCATGTTAAATTATAATGTCTATATCATTGACCTAAAATATAAATTGGGTTACTTAATGTAATGTTTAGTGATTAATGATGGTGGCAGTATTGTCTTGTCAAAAGGTACAATGGTAAACATTTGGGCAATTTTTATTTTCGGACGAAAAAAAGTCAAAAAATTCCAAAATTGAAGGCTAATATCCACGCTTTTTGAGAAATTTTGGAGGTTACTTGGCCCGGTGTCGAAAAGTCTTGTAATTCTATGGGATATATCTCGGGGTCATATAATGCCATTTGGAACCATATATGATCATTATTTGTTGTGATAAAAGTTCGTGGTAGGCTTGAATTAATGAAATCAGTGCAAGTTGTAAACCGGTAAATTGGTCGTTTAAAGGAAAATTGGATGGTTCCACCCACCCAATTGGACTCCCGGAAGGTATTAGGGACCATAGTAAAAATTTCGGGAATTTTTATTTTTTGGCAAAAAAAAATTCAAAAAATTCCAAAAATTGAAGGATATCCACGTTTTTTGAGAAATTTTGGAGGTTTCGGGGCCCGTTGTAGAAAAGGTTTGATATTTTAGAAGATACATCTTGGGGTCATATAAGGTCGTTTGGAAGCATATATGATCATTATCTATTGTCATAAATATTCGTGATAGGCTTGAGTTAATGAAATCGGTGCAAGTTGTAAACCGATAAATTGGTCGTTTAAAGGCAAATTGGATGGTTCCACCCACCCAATTGGACTTCCGGAGGGTATAAGGGATCATAGTAAACATTTTGACAAATTTTATTTTCGGACAAAAAGAAGTCAAAAAATTCAAAAATTGAAGGCTAATATCCACACTTTTTGAGAAATTTTGGAGTCTTCAGGGCCCCGGTGTCTAAAAGTCTTGATATTCTAGGAAATACATCTCGAGATCATATAATGTCGTTTGGAACAATATACAATCATTATTTATTGTCATAAACTATTCGTGATAGGCTTGAGTTAATGAAATCGGTGCAAAGTTGTAAACCTGTAAATTGGTCGTTTAAAGGCAAATTGGATGGTTCCACCCACCTAATTGGACTCCCGGAGGATATTAGGGACTATGGAAAATGTTTCGGAAATTTTTATTTTTGGGCGAAAAAAAGTCAAAAAATTCCAAAATTGAAGGCTAATATCCATGCCTTTTGAGAAATTTCGAAAGTTTCAGGACCCGATGTCGAAAAGTCTTGAAATTCTAGGAGATACATCTCGGGGTCATATAATGCCGTTTGGAACCATATATGATCATTATATGTTGTCATAAATGTTCGTGCTAAGCTTGAGTTGATGAAATCGGTGCAAGTTGTAAACCAGTAAATAGGTTGTTTAAAGGCAAATTGGATGGTTCCACCCACCCAATTGGACTCCCGAATGGTATTAAGGATCATGGTAAACATTTCGGAAATTTTTATTTCCAAGCGAAAAAAAAAATCAAAAAATTCCAAAATTAAAGGCTAATATCCACGCTTTTTGAGTAATTTTGGAGGTTTTCGGGCCCGATGTCGAAAAGTCTTAAGATTTTTGGGGATACATTTAGGGGTCATATAATTCGTTTAGAACCATATATGATCATTATATATTGCCATAAATATTTGTGGTAGGCTTGAGTTAATGAAATCGGTGCAAGTTGTAAACCGGTAAATTGGTCGTTTAAAGGCAAATTGGATGGTTCCACCCAACTAATTGGACTCCCGGAGGGTATTATAGACTATGGTAAACTTTTTGGAAATTTCTGGGCGAAAAAAAGTCAAAAAATTCCAAAATTGAAGGCTAATATCCACGCCCTTTGAGAAATTTCGAAAATTTCAGGGTCCGATGTCGAAAAAAAAAAAAGATTTTAGGGGATACATTTTGGGGTCATATAATACCGTTTGGAACCATAAATGATCATTATATATTGTCATAAATATTCGTGGTAGGCTTGACTTAATGAAATTATTAAACTGGTAAATTGGCCGTTTCATGGCAAATTAGATGGCTTCACCCAGCCAATTGGACTCCCAGAGGGTATTAGGGATCATGATAAACATTTTGGCAATTTTTATTTCCGGACGAAAAAAAATGTCTGTAAATTCCAAAAGTGAAAGCTAATATCCACGCTTTTTTAAAAAAAATTAATTTGTAGGTTTAAGGGCCCGGTGACGAAAAGTCTTGAGATTTTAGGGGATACATCTTGGGGTCATATAATGCCGTTTGGAACCATATATATGATCATTATATGTTGTCATAAATGTTCGTGGTAGGCTTAAGTTAATTAAATCAATGAAGTTGTAAACCGGTAAACCCGTTTAAAGGCAAATTGGATGGCCACCCACCCAATCGGATTCCCGGAGGGTATTAGGGAACATGGTAAATATTTTGGTAATTTTTATTTCCGAGCAAAATTAAGTCAAAAAATTCAAAAATTAAAGACTAATATCCACGCATTTTGCAAAATTTTGAAGTTTTCGAAGCTCGTTGTCAAAAGTCTTGAAATTCTAGGGAATACATCTCGGGGTCATATAATGTCGTTTGGAACCATATATGCATGATCATTATATGTTGTCATAAATGTTTGTGGTTGGCTTGAGTTAATGAAATCGGAGCAAGTTTTAAATCGGTAAATATGCCGTTTAAAGGCAAATTGGATGGTTCCACCCACCCAATGGGACTCCCGGAGGGTATTAGGGACCATGGTAAATATTTCGAAAATTTTTATATCCGGGCGAAAAATTGTCAAAAAATTCCAAAATTGAAGGCTAATATCCACCCTTTTTGAGAATTTTCGAATGTTACAGGTATTGAAATGCATTGGGATTTTAGGGTATACATCTCAGGGTCATATAATGTCGTTTGGAACCATATATGATCATTATATGTTGCATAAATGTTCATGGTATGCATGAGTTAATGAAATCGGTGAAGTTGTAAACCGGTAAATTGGCCGAGGCAAATTGGATGGTTTCATTCACCCAATTGGACTGCCGGAGGATATTAGGGACCATGGTAAATATTTTGGTAATTTTTATATCCGAGCGAAAAAAGTCAAAAAATTTCGAAATTAAAGACAATATCCACGTATTTTGCGAAATTTTGAAGGTTTCAGGGCTCGGTGTCGAAAAGTTTTGAAATTCTAGGGAATACATCTCGGGGTCATATAATGTCATTTGGAACCATATATGATCATTATATATATATTGTCATAAATGTTCGTGGTAGGATTGTGTTAATGAAATCGGTGCAAGTTGTAAATCGGTAAATTTGCCGTTTAAAGGCAAATTGGATTGTTCCACCCACCTAATAAGACTCCCGGAGGGTATTAGGGACTATGGTAAACATTTCAGCAATTTTTATTTCCGAGTGAAAATAAGTAAAAAATATTTCAAAATTGAAGGCTAATATCCACACTTTGTGAGAAATTTTGGAGGTTTCGGGGCCCGTCGTCGAAAAGCCTTGAGATTTTAGGGGATACATCTCGGGGTCATATAATGCCGTTTGGAACCATATATGATCATTATATGTTGTCATAAATATTCGCGGTAGGCTTGAATTAATGAAATCGGTGCAAGTTTTAAATCGGTAAATTGGCCGTTTAAAGGCAAATTGGATGGTTTCACCTACCCAATTGGACTTCCAAAGGGTATTAAGGACCATGGTAAAAATTTCGGCAATTTTTATTTCTGGACGAAAAAAGTCAAAAAATTCAAAAATTGAAGGCTAATATTCACGCTTTTTGAGAAATTTTTGAGTCTTCGGGGCCCGGTTTCTAAAAGTCTTGAAATTCTAGGGAATACATCTCGGGGTCATATAATGTTGTTTGGAACCACATATGATCGTTATTTGTTGTCATAAATGTTCGTGGTAGGCTTGAATTAATGAAATCGGTGCAAGTTGTAAACCGATAAATTGGTCATTTAAAGGCAAATTGGTTGATTCCACCCACCCAATTGGACTCGTGGAGGGTATTAGGGACCATGGTAAACATTTCGGCAATTTTTATATCGGGGCCAAAAAAAGTCAAAAAATTCCAAAATTGAAGGCTAATATCCACACTTTTGAGAAATTTCGAATGTTTCGGAGCCCGGTGTCAAAAAGTATTGAGATTTTAGGGGATACATTTCAGGGTCATATAATGCCATTTGGAAGCATTTATGATCATTATATGTTGTCATTAATGTTCGTGGTATGCTTGAGTTAATGAAATCGGTGCAAGTTGTAAACCGGTAAATTGGTCGTTTAAAGGCAAATTGGATGGTTCCACCCAGCTAGTTGGACTCCCGAAGAATATAAGGGACCATAGTAAAAATTTCGGCAATTTTTCTTTCCGGGTTAAAAAAAGTCAAAAAATTCCTAAATTAAAGACTAATATCCATGTTTTTTGATAAATTTTGGAGGTTTCGGAGTTGTCATCACTGGTGGTGGTGAGAGGGTTGGAGGATCAGATAAAGTGGTGGGGAATGAGTCGAGTTAGAGTTTAACTAAGGATCATTTAGTTTAAACATTTCAAGCATTTAGTGGGTGTGATCTTATACATAGTATAATAGTTGTACACATGGAATACAAATTATTCTCTTGTGTAATATGACCCTAGGCACAAACATTGCAAATGAAAATTACATATGATCTGAATTCCTAGGAGATAGATAAAATAAACTATAAACTATTATAGACCACAAACAGTTCAATCAATCATATAAAAAAATCAACGACTTTCAAATTAGACTCCAAGTCTTCCATTCTTCCTCATTATAAAGAAAAACCATGTAATTAATTTCCTTATTTTCCATCTCTTCTCTACCTCTTCAATCATGCAAACATTTCCAGAAAAACACCTACTAAATATCATAGTATTTTCTATTATTACTAATATACTCTTCCAAAAAGCATACACAACATCTTCACCTTCTTCAAACTGTGATGGCAACGTTATATTATCCTTTCCAACCTTCAATGCATCAAGTTGTAAAGCAGGAGGTGACCTTTTGTGCATGGGAGCCGTCTACCCCGGCGAGGGGTTCTTGAACTTAACCAAGGCCGCGTCGAATACCTCGTCGGCCTTGGATTATATGAGAGTCGCTAGAGTATTGTACCATAAGCCTGTACAAGTATGGCCAGCTTCATTTTGTACAAGCTTCTCTTTTAGAATTTATTCTAAACTTAACCAATTGAATTATTCTGGTGATGGTATGACATTTGTTATGGCCCAAGATAATAAGTCTCCCCCAAATATTAGCGTTGGCTCTTATCTTGGTCTTCAGGATTCATCACAAGGTTATAATTAAATTCCTACATACTTTTTTTGTACAATAAATTTGTTTTATTTGAACTGTTTTAATATTACCTCCGTTACATATTATGTGTAACTTTTGAATTTTTTATATCTCACAAAAAATAACTAAAAGTTGCAAACAACATGTTATACGGGCTATGAATGTTTTTTCCTTTAAAATAAGTCAAATTACTTTGATTGAAAATAACTTGTCAATTTATTTCATCTCTGTTTTTTTTTTTTTTTTTTTTTTTTGTACATTATGTTTTCTTGGTAATAGTCAGCAGACTCGTATTAATGTGTATTTTTCAACGATTGCTTTAGGAAACTCGGACTTCAAACAACTAGCTGTCGAGTTTGACACATTCAAGAACGAGTGGGATCCTGATGGTAATCACATAGCGATTGATACGTTAAGCGTGCATTCTTTGATTGCAAAGTCATCTCCCGTTGACCTAAAGAGTGGTAACAAAATCAAAGTCAAGATAGAGTATAATGGACACAAAAAACAGCTTCAAATATATATGGGTTATCAAGGGAAACCATTAACAAGTGTCCTAAACTTTCCAATAAAAGTATCAGAAATAATCCCAAGAAATGTTTACATCGGTTTTACAGCATCAACTGGACTTCTCACCGAGACTCACCAGCTTCATGATTGGGTGTTCACTTCCACAATATTATCAGACAACACTTTGAAAGATAACAAGAAATTATGCATCATTATTTTGTCAACTGTTATACCAATTTTAGTCCTCTCAGCAGTGATTGCAGTACCTGTCATTCGACGTAGAATGGTTAGGAAGATGCAGAGGATTAAGAGGATGGAAGAGCTTGAGAGGCAGTATGCTGCTGCTGCTGCTGCGGCTCCTAGGATGTTTACTTACAGGCAACTTGCTAAGGCTACTAAGAATTTTAACAAGGATAATTTGTTAGGGACTGGTGGTTTTGGGAGTGTTTATAAAGGGGTTATCGCGAATCCTGTTCAGACTATTGCTGTCAAGAAGATATCATCTACCTCTCAGCAAGGTAAATTATGTCAAACTATCTTGTATTTCATCATGTTTTAATAGCACATCATACATTTAGACTAAGACCTTTATATTTTTTGTTTGGTTGTTTTGCTAGGTGAGCGCGAATATATAGCAGAAATATGTACAATTGGGCGGTTAAGGCATAGGAACATATTGCAGCTTCAGGGGTGGAGTCATGAAAACGACAGTCTTCTTCTTGTATATGAATTCATGGCTAATAAGAGCCTAAATGAATTCCTTTCAGGCCAAAAATTCTTAGATTGGAAGACGAGGGAAAAGGTAATAACCGGCTTAGCATCAGCATTGTTGTACCTACATGAAGAATGTGGTGATCCAGTGGTGCATAGAGATGTGAAGCCTAGTAATATCATGCTAGATGCAGAGTTCAACCCGCGTCTTGGTGATTTTGGGCTTGCTAGATTGCTAAAGAACACAACGGGGGTCACCACAATGGTGGCGGGCACCCTAGGGTACATGGCTCCTGAGGTGAGCTACACCGGGAAGGCAACAACTGAGTCGGATGTGTATAGCTTTGGGGTGGTGGTGTTGGAGGTGGTGTGTGGAAAGAGGTTTAGTAACTTCCTAGGGGAAAGTTGCTTGGTGGACTATGCGTGGGATATGTATGCAAAGGGTACATTGGTAGAGTGTGTGGATCCTAAACTTGGGGAAGATTTTTTCAAGGATAAAGCCGAAAGGATTTTATGTTTGGCACTTGCGTGTTTGCAATTGGAGTCGAACTTGAGACCTAAAATGAGAGAAGTGGTAATGGTTTTGTTAAATTCAAATGAACCTCTTATGAAACTCCCTTCTACTCGTCCTAAGGGAGTATATCTCTCATTGTCAGGATTTTCAAATCCACCTAGTACGAGTAATTCTAAGCCTAGTACACCTTTATTCTCATGGCCTGATTACCCTTCATCTAGCACCAATACAAGCTTGCAAAATGAATCTTTGGCACGGTAGAAAGTGTTATTGTTGATCTATGTATCTATGTAGTTTTATAGCTAAAGAAGCAATATTGGTGTACAACAAAGTTTTAATTTTTCCTGATAATATTTTAGATATTCATACATATTCAAACAACAAGTGTAAAAATCGAAAAAATAATTACAACTTAAAAATAGATGTTTATATACTCAAAATTTTCTTCCTTGTTTTCTTTTTCACCTTATGCATAGCTAGCTAGTAACCCTTCCCTATTCTTACAGCGGGCCTAAGTTTGAACTACCTTACTTTTAAGATACGTTAGATTTTATATTATTCTCTTTAATTTTGAAAACAAAATATCAAAACAAAACCGGAAAACTTTTGTATACACCCGGTTTACACTAATATTAGTGTACATCGAGCAGTATAAGGGTAAATTTTAGGGTAACTTTTTGTCTTTTTTTGGGTAACTTTAAACATAATATAATTTTGGGTTTTTCTATATAGTGCCCCCGAGGTATCGACTTTTCCAAGCTGTGCCCACCCATTTTCAAAATTCTACGCTGTACCCCTAAGGTATCTTTAGTGTCTACGCTATAACCCTACCCTAATCCTTCCGTTAACTAAAGTTAACTTTTCGTTAACTTTAAAATAAATAAATCAAAAAAAAAAAAACAAAAATACCCAAAAACACCCAAACGCCTCTATCTCCTCCATCACTAGTACCCACCACCGCACCACCGCACCGCCGCACTTTCGATCCAGCTGCACCGCCGCACCATAGTGGCTCGCCCTTCTCTCCTCGACCCACCCCCGTATCATCCTCCTCCCTCCTTCTCTCTCACTTCTCTTTTTACTGCCAGATTTTAATTTCGACCATTTTTCGAAAATTTTTGGGCGTAATTCGAACAATCTCGACCAATCAAACCATATTCGTGCAGATTTTCATTGGAAAAATCAATCAAAACAAGTTTTGTGTATTTAATCTCAATCTAATTGAACTAAAATTGATGATTTAACAATTAAAATCAAATTGGGGAAAAATTAGGGTTTGGTGTCGTTTGATTGCGGTGGTGCGGGACTGCTGCGGTGGTGCGATTGTGGTTGCGCTAATGCAGGGGTTGCTAGTGTTTTTGTGATTTTAGGGGCTGAGGTGAGAGGAGAACCTGGTCGGTGGTGTTTGTTGGTTCGTGCGGCTGGTCTAGCTGTTTTGGTGCGGTGGAGTACGTGCAGGGAGCAGTTGGGAGTAGGGTTGTGGGTTTTCCGGTGCGGGAGGGGATTGGGGTGACTGATATTCCAGCAGGCAGTGGGCGGTCGAGGAGAGAGGGGCGATCCACTGTGGTGCGGCGGTGGTGCGGCTGGTGTAGTGGTGGCTGGTGGGTAGTTGTGACTTGTGAGGGAGGAGAGAGGTGGTTGTTTTTTTTTTATTTTTTGTTTTTTTTTTAATTATTTATTTTGAAGTTAACGGAAAGTTAACTTAAGTTAACGGAGGGATTAGGGTAAGGTTATATCGTAGACACTAAAAGTACCTTGGGGGTACACCGTGGAATTTTAAAAATGGGTGGGCACAGCTTGGAAAAGTCAATACCTCAGGGGCACTGTATAGAAAAACCCTATAATTTTTATATATATAGACAACATGAAAAGTTTTATAAAGTTAATGTAATTACATTAAGTCATTAATAATTGATTTTTAGTCATTTAAAATGTGATTCTTTATTAATAAATCGTACATAATTTTTATTTGTATTGGGTTACTTTTATGCATATAGCCATATAGGAGGTAACTTTTATTCAGGGTAACTTTTAATCACTTTAGGCTATCTTGATAATGGATGTACAATAATTATTGTTCACCCGATTTTTTTAAAATTTTGTGAACAAAACCTAGTGAATGACAATTTAAACATAAAATTAAATGTAATTAAAAGAAAATTTAAGTGTTGAGTTCAATGAATAATGGATAGTTCTATGAAGTAAGTACTTCAAAAATCAATACATTACAACAAACAAAAAAACGGATGATGTTAATGATAATATGGCCCTAATGGGGACATATCACATATGCTTAAATTCTTATCCGCAATTATACCATATTTTTAATGCAATATCAAATTACTACGACTAAAGTTTTCTTGATTTTCCATTTCACCATATATTGTAACCTCCCTGTTCCCATGGCGGCCTTGGAGAAATTTTGTCATGGTCAGTGATCACTACTCGCTTAAAGTTATGTCCAAAATCAATGCATCATCATGTAACTACGTAGAACGTATTAATAAATAAACTTTTCTCTAGCCGCCCCTCATCCCAACACACATTATTATACCTCCCGTTTGAGTTGATTATTTTTTTTCTCTCATTTACTCATTAAGTTCGAAAAAAATTGGGTAGAAAATGACATTATATATGAAATATTGAAACTAATTACTTTGTAATTTATTACTTATAATAGTATTAAGTTATAAATGCATGATAAAATCATGGTATAACTTTAAATCAACCAACTGAAAAAAGTAACACATGAAATACATGACTTATTACAAACTGTACGTAAGATACATAAAAACTCAATATATGATCCATATTTGAACTTAATTTTATGTCTTGTTCAATGTGTACATTATATAATGCCTATACAATGTATGTCTCAACTTTGTCTCAATATATGTCCAAATTTTTAAACATATATTCTGTATCACTTATTAAATGAACATAAGGTATAATATTACTCTGTCATTCATAACTTACTATAGATTCTCTGTCATCTATATTCAAAAAGTAAGTGTGCGACATCATAATGGATCCAATCCATTTCCTTAAACAAATACTATAACATATTCTCCAACTAACATCATAAAAAATGTCTACATTTTTTATATTGGAGATCGAACAAAGATATTGATTCTTATTAGTTATTATTAGTGAATTTATAGTCAACTTGTGTCGTCCCTAGCGTCTTTTACACGATTAATAAAGAAATATTACGACTTTAAACCTCTGGTTAAGTTAATATGGACCTCATAGACATTACTCCACCTTTTAATTCTTAAGCAAATAAGCATATTTCTAGAATGTTTTCAAATAGTAATTTTTATAAAATATATAACAATGACCAATTTTGTATTTAATAAAACACCTGTCTTTTTATAGGATCAAACAATATATAAAACAGATTCTTATTTGTGAAAAATATGCAAATTAAAATAACTGTAAACTAGGTTGATTAATTTTGTTATGACATAAAATCAAGTCATAACCATAGTTGATTATTAGTATATAGTTCATATATGAAATACCTTAGTGTATGGATCGGGCTTCATTGAACTTGACCGATCATATAAATCAAACTATAATTGTATGGTTGTAATATGAGTATATAAATTGAAGCATCAAAACCTAGAATCAGAATTGGTTTTAAGTCCAAATTAAATGATCTAGTCAACACCAGAAACCATATCTTATTAAACAAAACAACATAAGATCATAGGAGGCCCTTAATTCAGTACTACTATCGAATTTAGTAATAAGCACTGAGCCAAAAACAATTGATCTATACCATAGATAATAATATATTTTTGTTCATAATCTTCCTAAAAATACATATAAGTGTCCCACGTTTTTAAAATATGAGTGAGTTAAACACTTTATAAGGCTACTAATGAACTACTTCTCCTAATCTCCTTTTACCAATTTGTCATATGAGTGAACTTAGAGCAGGAGCAGAGCAGATTTCAGCAGTATAGAGCAGCTCTAAAGAACAGGGTCTTATTCTCTTAGTAATGCGTGTGGTCCAAACCCTAACAAACTTTAAAGGGAATTTGCTTATTTATTGGACTAGTGCACTTGAAATTTGATCATTAGTGGTCAATAGTCAGTTTTTTAATACTCTAGCGGGATCACTTTAAATTATTCACGAATAATAGTTTCATCATTCTCCTTTATTTCACATGGGATAGTTATTGCCTTATATATTAGATGTTTAAGAAATGAAAAACACTTGTATTTTTTGTCGCACTACATACCCTTTTTGCATTATTATTAGCAACACATCATACCCTTAACACAAAGGTTCATCTAATAGTACAACCATCTCAATTTCAACAATTCTCATCTATCTCCCAAAACAATCAAACATCTAAACAAAAATGCAAAAATCTACAAAAATTCAACACATTCTTGAAATTTCAACAATAATATTATTCCTCTTACAACAACAACATTCATTATTAGTCACTTCATCTTCATGTGATATTGTTAAAAATAATCATGTAACATTCTCCTTTCCATCCTTCAACACTTCAAGCTGCAAAGCAGGGGGTGGCCTATTGTGCATGGGAGCAGCCACCCCAGGAGGAGGGTTCTTGAATTTAACCACGGCCGCATCGTCGAATAACTTGTCCGCATCGGGTTACATGTCATTTGCTAGAGTATTGTACCATAAACCTGTACAAATATGGCCAGCTTCATTTTGTACAAGTTTCTCCTTTATAATTTTCCCTCGTTTTAATCCCTTGAATTATTCTGGTGATGGTATGACTTTTATTTTGGCTCAACATGATAAATCTCCTTCAAATATTAGCGCTGGCTCTTATCTTGGTCTTCAGGATCCATTACAACAAGGTAAATTTTTATTTTAATTTTTTTTCCTTCAATTTTATTATTTTGGTTTAACATTTTATTGAGTTTCCCACTTTAATTAATCATAGATTTGACTTCGTCAATGTTAATTAGTGTGTACTTCCTCCGTCTCTATTTGTTGTTCATCATAATATAAAATGACTTTTTTTTAATTCTCTTAAGAGACTGTGCGAAGAACAAAAAGAGATAGACGGAGTATGTGATTTTCAACATCAATTCGTATTTGATAGGCTGTCCTTTTAATCATTTCAGTAAAGTATATTTTCCATAGTTTAAAACCATTAAATTACAATTATAGAACATCAGTGGACAGTGATCAGTCTCAATAATTAGTGCATTTAAAAAATATATATATATTAAAAAAAAAAAAAGCCTTATTGGTCTATAAAGAAAACATGCTTATTACCACCTTAGTACTCTGTTTTGTTTTTTTTTTTTTTTTTTTTTAATGAAAACAAGTAATACGGCGAGATTTTATTAAATTCATTTTAATGTATATTTTCTAACAATTTATTCAGGCAACACCGATTTCAAACAGCTAGCAATCGAGTTTGACACATTCAAGAACGAATGGGATCCAGACGACAACCACATTGGGATCGATTCATTAAGTGCAATGAAATCACTAACAGCACAGACCCTAAATTCATCCAACATTTATCTTAAGAGTGGAAAACAAATCAATGTCAAGATAGAATACAATGGACACAAAAAAGAGTTTCAAATTTATGTGAGTTATCAAGGTAACCCATTAGAAAGTGTCCTAAACCACTCAATAAAAGTCTCAAAATATGTCTCAAAAAATGTATACATAGGTTTTACAGCATCAACTGGGCTTCTTAGTGAGACTCACCAACTACATGATTGGGTGTTCACTTCCACAAAATTGCCAAACAACACTTTGAGAGATAACAAGAAGTTATGCATCATTACTTTGGCAAGTGTTTTACCGGTTTTAGTCGGGTTAGTCCTCATGTCTGTGCTTGCAACTCCTGTGATTCGACGTCGAATTATTGACAAGAGGGAGATGATTAGGAGGATGGAAGAGCTTGAGAGACAGTACGCTGCCACCGGCTCGGCTCCTAGGATGTTTACTTACAAGCAGCTTGCTAAAGCTACTAAGAATTTCAGCCAGGATAACTTGTTAGGAAGTGGTGGTTTTGGAAGTGTTTATGAAGGACATTTTGTTGATTCTCCTCATACTATTGCTGTTAAGAAGATTTCAGCCACCTCTGAGCAAGGTAATTAACTCTTTTTAACCTCAATTTTTTTTTTTTTTTTTATTACTACTATAAATTTCAAAATTTGTCTTGCATCCATAATAATTCACTAACGCCACATAGCACGTTATTCCTTGTTAGTAATGCAATCCTCTCAAATCCGAGGAATTTTTTATTGAGATACTCGATCAAGTAGCACCACATCACCAATGTTACTCTTAAAAATATAAATAGAACATATAGAATAAAATTTAGCACCAACCTATTGAGCTATAATGTTCGGTCCAATAGTACACAATTTAATCTAATTTAAGGCTAGTTGAAATTCTTTTTCCTTAACTAATCTAATAATCCAATCTAATCTAATCTAGTAATCTATTCTTAGTTGAAATTTAGTATTGATATTGCCAATGAATATATGCTTTTCCTTTTGCCTAAAATTAGTTTTTAATTATTATTTGACTTTATTGCATGGTCCTCAAAATACACCTTTAACCATATCACTATCTTTAAACATAGGGTATTTATATATTGATATGAATTTTAAATATTTAATATACTATTATGATCAAAAGTTTATAAATTTGGCTTTTAAATGTCAAATGTAACAACTATTTAGTGATGGAATCCTTTAATTTAACAGGTGAGAGGGAGTATTTAGCTGAAATATGTACTATTGGACGTCTAAGACACAGAAATATATTGCAACTCCAAGGTTGGAGTCATGAGAACAACCACCTTCTTCTTGTATATGACTTCATGGCGAATAAGAGCCTGAATGAGTTTCTTACAGGACAAAGCTTCCTTGATTGGAAAACGCGGTGTAAAATACTTACCGGGTTGGCCTCAGCATTGTTGTACCTCCATGAAGAATGTGGTGATCCGGTAGTGCATAGAGACGTGAAGCCTAGCAATGTCATGTTAGATTCCGACTTCAACCCCCATCTTGGTGATTTTGGGCTAGCTAGACTGCTTAAGAACACCGCGGGAGTCACTACAATACTTGCTGGAACCCTAGGGTACATGGCCCCGGAGTTGATCTACACTGGCAAGGCAACAACTGAGTCGGATGTGTATAGCTTTGGAGTGGTGGCACTAGAGGTAGTGTCTGGAAAGCGATTTAACAACCTCATAGGGGAAAATTGCTTAGTAGACTTTGCATGGGATATGCATACAAAGGGTAAGTTGGTAGAGTGTGTAGATCCTAAGCTAAATGGGGAGTTTAACAAGGATGAAGTTGTCAAGATTTTAAGTGTGGCACTTGCGTGCTTGCATTTGGAATCGAACTTGAGACCGAAAATGCGAAAAGTGGTAATGATTTTGCTAAATTCAGATGAACCTCTTATAGAACTCCCTAGTACTCGTCCTAAAGGAGTGTATGTGTCACTCCAAGGAATTTCAGATCCTTTTATCTAGGTAAATGTTTTTGTACAGCATTTGGATGATCCTTCTAATTAATCTTGATATTCAAATCGCCTAGATTAATCTTTGGCTTAATGAAGTTTGTTCCAATTAGTGTACTTCATAATTCATACACTGATATAAATTGTATAGATGATGTTAAACCAAACAAACTTATATTAAAGCATGCATGGTTGTTATATATTTTGTGCAGCCAACATGAGCTTCAAAACTAATAAAATCCCTGAGTTATCACTTACTTCACCAAATACTCATCAGAATTTTTGAATCCACCATATACTCGTAACTTATATTACTCAAGGTATTTTTGCTTATTTACTTTCGATGATTAAATTAACGGATGTTTACTTCACCAAATACTCATCAGAATTTTTGAATCCACCATATACTCGTAACTTTCATGAAAATAAATGTCACCAAATACCCTTAATCACTAACATCGTTAACTCTACTATAATAATTTGGGTCAAACTTTAAAATATTTAACGGTAAAATAATAATCTTAATCTATACGGAGTAAGAGATAGTATAATTATATGAGATCTTATTGCATTCATTGTAAGTTTTATTAATACTGAACTGAGCTCCGTACTAAGGGTATGTTCACATTTACTGAACTGAGCTTAATTGAATTGAACTGAACTGATTGGAGCTGAAATGAATATTTTATGAGAGAAGGAAATTAGGAGCTGATTAGAGCTAAACTAAACTGAACTGATTGGAGCTGAACTGAACTGAACTGAATTGAACTGAAATTAAACTGATGTGAACAGACCCTAAAACTCGTTTTGGAGATCAAAAAAAATTAAATGAGGCAAAATTTTAGGGAAAGGGAATATAATAAACCTTAAAAACTTAGTGAGGAAAAAAAAAAAAAAAAAAAAATCGTTCGTTAAAGGTTGAAGTTCCGCCGCTTCTACAACAGAAGTGTGACTCCCAACAGAAAATCAAAATCAATATCTATGGTATGCGGATACGTACTATTGCAGCTCATTTGCGAAGAACCCTAGCTTCATTTTCCAGGTTATACACCATTTTTAAATAAATACTCTCTGTTTTCTTCTTCTGTTCTAGCATTACATTTATATTTTGGTTGATTCTTTAATTATGTTGTTTGATCTTCTGGGTATTTTGAGTTTTGTTCAAATGTATGCTGTAATTTGTTTTTGGAGGCTTCTTTTGATTGAGTGGTTAATTTGGTGTGTTAGTCTTTCTGGGTTTGGTTAATTAGCTTCTGATTTTTCTGGAAAAATTACTAGAATTGGATGAAGATGTTGACATAATGGTAAATTATTTTGTGGGTAATTGTTCATTTTTGCATTTTGGAAGTGATTTGGGAAACCCCAATTTTGATTAGGTGGTTCTTTGTATTTCCTAGTGCTCAAATGTTTTGAAGCATGTATAGTTTGATGGGTAATTTTGCAACTTTGGAACAAAAAATGCTGTCAAAATCACAACTTGTACTTGTAGTTCTGACTATATGATTGGATAATGATTTGGTTGACATTGATGTGATTTTGGACACTGGACTGCTTGGTTTGATATGTCCTTGTTTACAAATGAGAGGATACATTCGATTTACACTGTCAAAGAATTACTAAATTCGAACATTGATTTCACATATTACTTGATTCGAGAGACTGCTAACTTCTGAGATTTTAAGGAAATTTCAGAGGCAATTTCAAGCTTTTAGACTTGTTGCTAGGTTAAAATTTTACCTGACATTGTGGTTCTGGTTGGAAGAGAGAAATAAAAAAACGAAGCTTCTTTATGATTGAGGCGTGTACAATGCACGAATCACACTATTTATGTGGGTTTAGATTTGTTGGAAATACTTGGTATGAGAATCATAAATCCCAGTAATTTTTTTAACATTGCATAACTTCAAATCTTCTATGTGCTTCTTTGGACTAGTCAACACTTAAGTAGTTTATTTGGAGGCCAAGTATAAAGACGAACTTAAATCTATTTTGATCCCATCACATTTACCTTTTTCCAGAAAAAGGTAGTGAGTAATTCTGGATTTCAAATTTGTGTTACTCCTGTCTTTTGTATAAGTGTAATTCATTTTTAAGAGTGTTCTGTTGAATGAATGCTTGAGTGTACAGGCATTTGTTATTTCTCGTTGTCATGTACTATTTTATTCTAATTAGCTAAAGTATCTCTGTACAGGAAAACTAAATTAAGCTTGATTTACTTGTCAGGCACCTACAACAGCTTCAGAAAGGCTGCTCCACACTAAATACAAAATCCTTTCCTCAGATGGATTCCTCAGAGCGTTATTGCTATAACCCAACTCTTAATTGGAATCCTCAGGTTGAAGAATACTTCATTAAGGCATATGGTGCTGACCATTTTGATCGTATCTCTAAAGCTCTCACACGTCCTTCTTGCTACTCTTGCCTACGTGTTAATGTAATGAAGACAACTAGTGATGCTGTCATCGAGAAGCTGTTGAGTATGCAACAAGGAACAGATGGCAGAGACATAAACAATGATCTCATACACAAGTGCCCTATACCTGGGCTAGACTATGTTGTCTTTGTTCAAGGCACAGGACCTCATAAAATTGAATATGCTGATGTAACTGAACAGCCTGTAAAGGAGGTTGTTGTAAGCCGCAAATGTGCTGAGGCTGTTCTTCGGGGTGCTCAGGTTTATGTCCCTGGTGTTTTGGCGTGTAGTGCTCATGTTGAAAAGGGAGATTCTGTTGCTGTTTCTGTTGCTATCGAACAACCTGAACCTGATGGTAAATGGGGAGGTACTGGAATAACACGTGGGATTGTACTTCAGGGCTCTGAGACAGATCCCCAATATTTTCAGCGGAAAGGCCTGTATATTGGAAGAGGAACTGCAATGATGTCTAGGGCCGGAATTTTCCGAGTGTTGCAAGGTATTGCTATTTCTATGAGTAATAGGGTTTTTGATCTTCCTTCTTTTAACAATGTGCTTGAGGGTGAGATCTTTCTCCAGAACCTTCCTAGCATTATTGCTGCTCATGCCTTAGATCCTCAAAAGGGTGAAAGGATATTGGACATGTGCGCAGCTCCAGGGGGTAAAACAACTGCTATAGCTATGCTTATGAGAGATGAAGGAGAGGTTGTTGCTGCAGATCGATCACACAATAAGGTAATGGATGTTCAAAATCTGGCTGATGAAATGGGCTTGAAGTCTATAGTAACGTACAAGCTTGATGCTCTGAAGTCTGTTGCTACAGATGCTCTTGCTACAGAAAAAGTGCCTGGCAAGACTGAAGATACAAATTCGAAGTCTTGTTCCATTGCTAAGGAAAAGATGAATGGTAATTTGTTTCACAGGGAAAACGTAGTCAATGGAGATGGAAATGGACTAGTACCCAATATCATGTCTGTATGCGGGAAGGATAAACAAAGAACCAAAAATGGGATTGGAAAGAATCACGTCAATGGTGGTAGAGTTGAAAAATCAAAAGGCTTTGCTCCTTACAGTTTTGATAGAGTTCTGCTTGATGCTCCTTGCTCTGCTCTTGGATTGAGACCTCGGTTGTTTGCTGGTGAGGAAACCTTAGAATCTTTGAAGAGTCATAAGAAATACCAGAGGAAGATGCTTGATCAAGCAGTGCAACTAGTTCGACCTGGAGGAGTTCTTGTATATTCAACTTGTACAATAAACCCTGGTGAAAATGAAGCTCTGGTGCGTTATGCTCTTGATAAATATTCGTTTCTGTCATTAGCACCCCAGCATCCAAGAGTTGGTGGGCCGGGCCTGCTTGGTCACTGTGAGTTGTCTGATGGATATGTTGAGGAATGGCTAAAGCCTGGGGAAGAGGAACTTGTGCAGAGGTTTGATCCTTCTACATCTGACACAATTGGGTTTTTTATAGCCAAGTTTAAAGTTGGTTGCAAAGAAGCATGAGTCCGATAGCTATGTGCCAGAGAAAATCTAACTAGCATACAGGTAGATTTTTGGACTTTTTTTTGTCACTGCCTTTAACCAGATCTCTTTGAAGTTTGAAGATACCAGTTCAACCACAATACTGTTTGAAGTTTGAGCCAATTTTCTTGTGGCGACTATCATGATGCTTATGATTAGAAGTATTTATACACCATTCATATTAGGGATTTAGGGATCATTTTTCATTCTTTGATATAGCGTATTTTTATACTAAATATTCTTCTTGTGATAGCTTTTTCAAAGATCGTTTTGTATCACCTTGAGAAAGATTCATATGAAAAAATATATCATGGCGTATCAGCCAAAGTGTGAAGTGATGAAGTTCTGGTGAGGCACCTGCAGCTTGTACTGGTTCAAATTTCGCAAATGAGTCCTATCAATGTTGTATACTGGATTAGTTTAGGTGTAATGAATGTTTGGGGTTTGTTTTGATGAGTAGAAACCTCTAAGTAAACACCAAATTATCTGTTCAGTTACATAAGAAAATAGGGAAGAACTGAACTCCCCATTACATTATCTTGTTGATGTACGGTTGAACTCAAGAACACTGTTGTTATTCTTCTACAGAAACCCTAATCTTTTCTTTGTATCAGTTATGATGGCAGTATAGCACTTCACCGCAAACACATGCCCAACAAACCGATGTAAATTTTGATCAATTGCAATGCAAGACTGATAGTGTTATGTACCATTATAATGGCAAAACCTTACACTGTTGAGAATCTCTTTAAAAGTATGTTTGATTGGCATATGTGGATGAAAAGGAAGGTAAGAAAAAGGCATGATGTCACGGGTCGTCTCCCTCATCAATATGGGCGTCGAATGGGTCATTAGACACCAAGGCATAATCAGGTTGCCCATGGTGCGTGGAAGCACACTTCTTCCTTTAGAGCTTTATTTTTGTTATGTCAATTGGGTCACTAGGCATCAAGGCATAATCGTGGCCAAAGGTTGCCCATGATGTTTCACTTCCCACTATACAGCTTAATTTTGTTTTAGCTTCTGTAACACAGTAATGGGTTATTTGCTTTTACTAAATGGTTGATGTCCTTGATGAGATGCTAACTCCAATATCCAAAACAATTTTTTTTCCTTCAAACATTAAACTATTAAAACTCAATGAGCTCAATTGTTACTAAAATTGTAATTTTTTTGTCAAATGAACATGTGCATGCGAATTATTAGTTTAAATTTGTATTTCGAATTATGTTACTTGATTTCATATTTTCAATACATGTGTTTAGAGAGACTCCGAATGACTAGTAATCTTGAATCAGTGAGCTCGACTCTCATTAAATGAATACACAAAACGACGATAACTATTTAGAATTGTTTAAACATCATTTCCTTCTAATATTCCTTTTAAGCATGTTCCAAAGGAAAACATAGGATTAAAGACAGCAACATTTGTAATCAAGTACAAGATAAAAAGGATGATGCCACATCCCTAAATAATATTTTTTAAAAATAATGGTTTGGTTTGACAATGTTCTGGCATTGCTAATTGAAAATAGGGTCACAAGCTAAACTGGAGTAGAGACTTTTTCAATCTCGAAATTCCTCAAAAAAGAGGAGCACGATAAGGTGTACCCTTTCTCTTGCGAGTCCTGGTCAGTTTCTCTGTTGGTACTGGCGGTGCTGGTTCTGATGATATCGGTTTTTCTTCCACTTGATCACGCAACAGGAATGGAGGATCATGATCATTTTGCTTCTTCAAGAAAGCGCCAACCTAGGATGCATATATATGTTTTAAATAACAGAAAATTAAGGAGACATAATATGCAAATGGTTAACAACAAAAAACTACAAAGTAATAACATTTGTAATAATCTAACCTTCAAAACAAGAGAAGGAAATAGAGGGGTGGCAGAATTACCAATATAATGATACTCACTTTCTTACAAAAAAAATAGGAAAATTTAACACTAATAATCCAACCTTTGCCCCATTCTCCCATAATAATCCAACCTTTCGATTAACCCTGAATAATCCTAAGTTTACTACTTATTATCTCATACCAAGCCTATATGACCGGTTGCCTGAACTTCAAGTAACTCTTTTTTTTTTTTTTTTTTTTTTTTCCCCTTAATTTTTTCCCCTTCTTCCTTCTTCCCTCCTCAACTCCATTTCAAGCTTCTAGCCATTAACAATGGCTCCTTCACCTCCCTGAAACTTCCCGCCACTACCTCACTTCGCCATCAACCTACCCCATTTCCCCATCAACCAGCCCACTAACTTTTCCTCTCCCTGACAATCAGCTTGCTACGTGCCACCCCCTTGTACTCAGCCTGCAACTCAGCCATCCACCACCACAACCACTTACCCCACACCCCACTCCTACCCAGACTCGAAACCAGCAACCTCACCTAGCTTAAACGACCAATCCCACCCCCACGGCCTCATCCATACCCTGAAACCACCAACCCATCTTCACCCATGCCCCGAAACGGCGAAACCCCAACTCCACCAACCCAGAACCCAAACCCCAAACTCCACCATTTCCCTTCTCTTCCCTCTTTATCAATTGAATTTGATGCTGAATTGGGGGTGGTCGTACATCGAAGATGTTGTGTTGTTTGCATTGTTGTGGGTTGGTTGTTGTGTTGAGTGGTGATGTTGGTGGTGTTGAGGTGGTTGTAGGTGGTGGCCCCGTGTATTGTGATGAATGGTTTTGGTGGCTGATAATGGAGGAAAGGGAAAGGAGTGAAAAACAAGCAGGATGGGGAAGAGAGAATTTTTTTTATTTTATTTTATTTTAAAATTAATTTTAAAAAAATTGACCAATAAGAAAATGCCACTTGGAAGGTAACATGGTACAAAGGGTAAGGTGACCTGCTAGGGTTGTTGGAAGAAAATAAGTAGTAAACTTAGGATTATTCAGGGTTAATCGAAAGGTTGGATTATTTTGAGAGAATTCAACAAAGGTTGGATTATTCTTGTTAAATTTTCCAAAAAAATATAATGATAGTCACTGTTTATGAGTGAAAACCAAAAAAACAAGCTGCATGTTAAAGTCTGTATGATCTATATTGACAGTGTGCAAGCACAATAAGGTCATGCTATTATTTTAAGTACCATTATCAAATAAATTGAACGATGTTGTTTAAATCGGTTATGCTATTATTTTTTGTACCATTAAAGAACAAATTGAACAATGTTTTTTAGTAAAACCTCGTACCATCATTGCGGTTGTATTTGGTATAGAAAAAAGCAATTCAAACTGAACCTTGTTTTCAAAAGAAATCAGTTCTCAAAATTTTATATTCCTTTATTTGATAGCTTGCAAGAATAAGTAGAAATGAGAAGGGACAAAAGAGTAATGGGAGGAGATGGTAAGGAAGATGTTGAATCCTTTAATAAATAAGGAAAAACTTTTCCAAATTTTCAAAAAACTATTTTCCACCATAACAAAAAATTAAATTGCCTAAAAAAAGGTCTTCCTACCAAACCAACACAACCTACACTATATTATGCAAACTTTTAGACACCATACTACAAAGTATATAGGATCTTGAATTTAACCCATTTGAATTTAAATTTGCAATTGCTTTCAAAAACACTAGTAAAATGAGGCTACAAAAATTAAAAATCATGATACCTTACAGGAAATGGAGCAGTAATCATACAATTCATACTCAATCAACCTTCTTCTGCATGTCTGGCATGCCGCCTCTTCATTTGTTTTCGCCCCTGAGTGTGGCAATGGAGTCAAAGCTACGACCAACTGCCGGTTGCATCTGTATGGCTAACCACACATTCAAAGAAAGATTAGGTCTAAGAAACAGTAAATTTTAGAAGAAAAATTATTTAATTAGCCCTCATATTTATGGCCTTACCATATAGAGGGTAATTAAGCATCAAAAGCAAATATTTGATTTTTCTCGTAATCTACTAGCCTTGTAACCCATATCAATTCTCATTTGGCAGACATACAGAACAAAGAAACTGTCCTGGAAGATTAAAGGAAATAAAAAACACAGACGCAGATATATATTAGCTACCCAAGTTCCCATAAAATACATAAGTCCTTAATCCCTCCACTAACCTCCCGAATTTAGAGACTTTTCCTACAATTTCCCTTAGATGAAACATCGTTGAAAAGGTTAGAGCCAACGGTCAAAAACGCAACATTTTAACTGCATCCTCGTGAAATAACACTGATATATTCCAATGTGTACTTATGTAATGCAAGGGAGAATAAGGAAATGTTGTTTCTGGATCGTCTAGTAGCTACTGCAGGGGCAAGTATCATTTAATTGGTAACCAAATAAAAGAAGTCCCCAGTTAATTTTATAGGTAGTAATCACCTGGATTTTTGAACAATCAATACGCCTCTCTATCTCATCAAGAGGAACCACATCCTTGTAAACATGGCGATAGATCTTCAAAATTCTATGGCCTGAATGGGAAGCTAGTGACACACAGTATTGGCAGAGAGATGTATCACAGTCTATACAATACTTGTTTAACTCATTCCGGCGAATAGGATGTTCAGAGCAAGGCTCAAAGAAAGTCTTCTTGATAAACTTTTCAAGCCACCCTGGTTTTAACTTTCTTGAATCAACCTACAAATTTGAGGCATGAAACATCATGTACTAGATTAAAATAATTAGACCAGCTATTCAAAAGTTAATAAAATAAATATATAAATATACAATAGAAGGCCACTCAACACATGTCAGACAAGTATATCATAAACGAGGCTAATTGAAGAAGTATAAGACAAGATCATTACCTGAGTGCCTTGACTTGACACTTCATCATTTTCTTTCTGAGGCTCTAAAGCTTGGTTCAGTTTCAAAACAACCTCACTATTACCCTGGAAACAAAAAACGAAAAGAATTGACCATTATGGGCGAAAGATAAGGATTTTAATTCCGTGGTTTTTTACCTACTAAGGGTCAGATAGTGAAGATATATATATATATATATATATATATATATATATATATATATATATATATATATATATATATATATATATATATATATATATATATATATACTAGTTTGCTGCTATTTTTGGTCAATCATACTGACAATGCTCTGGAAAACTACTAGGTACAACCAAGACAATAACAGCCAGATATAGTGAATGTAGTATAGCAAAAGTAGTCCCTCAAAGGGAGCAAGGTCGACCCTTAAGACTACATAGTTCTTATGTATGTAAAATCCCTAATAATAATTTCCATTCTTTAACTGTCCCTTATGATTGCTTTATACAGTCATGCTTTTTTCCATTATTAGTACTAGTGCACTACTACCAAATCTATCAGCTTATAACCTTAAAGATTATATATCAATGTTAAAAATAAACTCCTTATCTGGCCTCGATTTCTTTTACAACAGCACTCTCATATACATACCTACACTAATCCCCAGCTGGCTCACCAAACTCACTTCTTTGTCATCACCAATACTAAAACACGCACAAATACCTCCAGGCTCAACAAAATATAAGCACGTTGTTGCTAATTAAATCTTCTCAACAAAATATATGCAGAGCTTGCATTAATGACATGTGTAATACAACGTTTAGTAACTACACGTTAGAAGATTTTGGTAAGCTGTAGTTGCCAAGATAAGCGGAAATCTATTAAAGACTTAAAGCTCATACATTGACAGTTGACCTGATGAAAAGCACATTCTCTATTTTTTGGGATAAAATAAATTTCTGGCAACAATTTTGTTCCAGTGACTAGATAAGATCTGTTACTGCTGTTAATCAAAAGCATGGTCAAGGTTCTGCAAAGATTTCGTAATTCTACATGTCACTTATTTTCCTTCAGCCAATTAGCTGAGCTAGCTGTGGGAAACACTTACTATTGAGCTACAATAAAGGTACTCCCTTCGTGTATTTTTTTTTTAAATGCATCACTTCCTTTTATGGGTGTTTTTTTTAATGCATCCACTTCTATATTTGGTAACTTTATACCATATTTTATCATTTCTCTCTCTTACTTTAAACTCCACTTAAACTATTTTATCATTTCTCTCTCTCACATACTTTCTCTTTTATGATCCCCGTCTTAATTTTACTATAATAAATTATTCACCCACTCACAATATTATATTACTCTCCTAATACTCCACGCATCAACGAAGGGAGTATTTAGGACTTGGTTTTCGTTCACACTGTTTGATAGGCTCATAAAAAATGTATGGATCATATATTACATACAAAAAAAACACCTAACAATCTAGCAATTGTTTGGTTGGACCTTTTGGAATAAGATGGAATAAAGTTAGTCTCCATCCACTTTATTGTTTGAATAGAGTCTTTTAGTGTGATATCTTATACCAAAAGAGTTCTAATTTTATCCCATACCCTATGATTCCATAGTTCCATACCCACCTCACCCCCTAACATTCACAATCTATTCCATTAATGAGTCACGGAAACCATTCCGACAATAACCAAGCAGCCTTAGACTAGTATTATAGTATAGGATTTTGAATGCATACCATCCTAGTATGAGATTCCATACCAATCCATTCCAATTTAACGAACCATACACCCTATATTTTATATTCTAAGGAATAGAGAAATCATATGTATGTCTATGGAGAAAAATAATTTGAGCAAGAGGAATAGGAGCTTAAGGGTACTAAATGTCCTGATGCACAATCAAGCCACTTCCACTGTCCAAGTATCGTAGCTACACAACTGTGTACCTAATCTTAATTCTCAACCTCAAATCCATGATATATGTAGGGCTCCATCACGTTGGACCTTAAATATCACGTTGGTATGGGTTCACTCTCATTCGAAGCTATAACTAACAAGGGAAAAATGAAAAAACAAGACAAACAAGATCAACTCTCTCCCAGAGCCTATCACCACTCAACACGCCTCAACCACCCCCCCCCCCCCCCCCAAAAAAAAAAAAAAAAAAAAAAAAAAAAAAAAAAACTCCATAACCAATAATGCCCACAGTAACAAACAAAAAACAAAAAAAAAAGTTTCCCTGTCCTCCAAGTCATCACCACTTTGACAACACACAACAAAAATTAATTAAACAAAAAAAAATAATGTTAAACCTTTAATCTTCTTCTCTTAATGTAGATTGTTTGTGGATTTATGGCCCACTACGCTTCTAGTTATGGAACTTTGGTGTGCTAACTCGAAAACACAAGGTATATTTTAAACTCAGCGGAGGATAAGAAAGAAAAACAAAGGGTGGGAGGACAAGTGAAATAGTTTTTTTTTTTTTTTTTTTTTTTTTAGTGTTTAGAGAGCCACAAGGGGGGGGGGGGGGGTGAGAATCGATCCCAGGATCTCCTCGAACCGGGAGGCTTTGCTCTAACCACTTGAGCTATTCCTCACTCTCACAACAAGCTATTCCTCACTCTCACAACAAGAGAAATAGTGGTGACAAAGGATGTACAAGAATGAGAAAGGGAGGATGAAAGAAGAGGGAAAGGATGGGAAGAGGAATAAAGAAATGAAGTTAAAGGGAGGAGGGATGAAGCAAGATGGGGAATGAAGGAGAAAAAGAGGTGAACAGCTGATTAAAAGAGAAGAGGGGGGGGGGGGGGGGGGGGGGGGGTTAATCTGCAAACCAATTTAAACACATGAGTTTAATTTCTCACCCAGTAAGGCAGTAACTACCTGGTCCGAGAAGAGAACCAATCTGAGCTTAATTCTAAGGCAAAGCATCAACTTAATCGGGAGAAAAAAAAAAACAAGGGAAAAATGAAAAGAAAAACTTTTATTGATTGTCATAAATGGTAACGAGCGTGAAAGTATATTGACTACAACTATAGAGGTGGGCAGAAAGAATTTAGCATCACTTGACATAAATGGCAAATGAAAAACCGCTGCAAACTTTACAAAGGTGATGTTTAACTGTTTATCCCCCACAGTATTCATTACAATACAGAACTTAAAGGGAAATGTATTTTACGCTACCAAATTATGATTTAAACAAAAAAAAAAATCTTCCTTTGGATTAATGGGAATAAGAAAAGTAAACAAAAAAAAAACTTGGGTGAGATAGACTAGCTGGTAATCTTTCAAAGACATTAACTTGATGAGAAGAGGGATCACAGGTTTAAGTCGCTAGTTTGGCTTCAAGCTACATTTGCTATGTGAATTGTGAAGTCAGGACCTTGCTACAAGAATTTCACTTATCATATAGGGCTTATTATGAAAAACAGGGGTTCAGCAATTGCTAGAATGTAGGATGAGCCCAGAAAATGAGACGGTCAGGTACATATACAGAGATAGGAAACTTTAGATATAAAGTAATTTCACTGTAGTTAGGTATCTTCACATCAGTAAACAAAAGAGACAGGGCGCTCTTTTCACAAAAATATCCTTTAGTGTCTATACTAGTTAGCTTACTTAGCTATATCAAGAGATACAAGAAACAAAAGTAACTCATCTTACAAAATTTCTGCTGGATATGTGATCTGAGACTAGAGAGAATGTGACAGCCCCAGATGATATAAAAAAAAAATCCTATTTTCATCACATGTTAGGGTGTTATATGTAAAAGAGAGGCAATATCGATTATTAAAGGAAAAAAAAAAACCCATGTTTTGATTATTTATGTTTGGCAACACTAGCTGAATAGGAGCAGTAACTGATAAGATAGTTTATTGTACAAGTTTTTAGGTAGAACTAGTTGTTTATGTAGCTAACTTTTTTTTGGTTTGCTGTTTAGAGTAAAACCTGTAGATTAAAGATGGATAAATCTAAAGTTTCAGCTCCTTATTATGAGATGTTATAAAGAGTAGAATCTCACGTAAAGTCCTACTTCAGCAACTTAAATTTTATTTAAGGCACATGCCAACAAAAAATCTATTTATTTCAGCACCTCAAACATTTCAGAGCATTTCAGCTCCGTATTATTTAAAGTAGATGAAATGGGATACCAAACATAGCCTTCTAAAAGATCGAATAAACCAGGGATGTATCATTGAGCTTGATGGTGGCAAGATGACTAGATTAAGAAAAACGAGTAGCAATTGGCTTAATATTATAGCAACGATTAAATCGTGGCAGAAATTTTTGAAGTGTACGTAATGTCCTGTCAGCATAAAACATAAAGTATATGCGGTAGCTTGTCTGCAAAAGGCAATATTTGTATTGAATTTGGACAAAGAGCAATCAAACCTCTTTGTTTTTTTCCATTGATTTTCTAATTCTTTCTTTATTCTTTCAGGGAAAGAGTCACAAAGCACAGAGTGACAGACATAACCAAGTCAACAGATTTACCAATAGATTGTTATATAACGGTAAAGGTCTAGTCAACTGTTGTACATCCGCTCTTTTGACTCAAGAAAACCATTTGAAGACTTCATTCAACACTTGATATATTACCACAAATAACAATCTAGATCTGAAATTAACTACTTCTATTAAATCCCGATCATAACTTCAGACTTGTTAATTAAGGACTCATATTGTCAAGCCCATATATAACTTTATAGTTCTAGCAATTATTGTCCATTTGCTCTTTTAACTCTAGAAAATCATTTGAAGACTTTCATTCAACACTTGATATATTACCACAGATAAATATCAAGATTTGAAACCAATTACTTCTACTAAATCCCAATCGTAACGTCAGACTTGTTAATTACGAATTCAATTTGTTAAACCCATTATCCATACAACTTCAAATGTTTAAAATGTTCAAATCATTTGCATGACGATATATAGTTCCTAAGAGCACCATAAGACATAAACTTATCACAAAAAAGAATCCAATTAAGAAAATAAATAATCAACGATAAAATCAGTGCAACGAGAAATTGAAACATGAGCAACTTTTAGAACATCATCAGCATATTCAATTTCCCATACCTCAAGTGAAACATTAGAGTATAAAGAGCTTTCCATTTTCACATCAAAAAGATCAGATCTTCCCTGAGAAAATTAACAACAAAGGAGTAAATATGAATGTCATTAATATGAAACTCTAAATAATTTCATAAGTTTGGAAGAAAAATTGAAATTTGAATGGCTTGATATCCAATTGAATAGACCTAAATCAAAGAGGAAAGATGAGTATGCTTCATAGTTTGATAAATTCAAGGTGTATCACTTTATATCATGAGATGCATCAATTACGTTTACGTTGCAAAATAATAACGTGACATTCTGCTAAACTGCAACACACTATTGGTGTTTTAGTGAAGCTTTTTCATTCAACACAAGACAAGAATGATATTAATTACAGATTTAATGCTATTGGCTGCCACCCCATAAAAAATGCAATAAATCAGTTAACATACTGCCAATTAATTGATAATTTCAAATTTACAAGCCAATAGAGAACTTTTCAAAAGAAAGTACAATATGATGCATGTACTACGTCACAAAGAATTATCAAGTAAGAACTTAATTAATGTAATAAACAGATTCTATAATATTTCAGTTCAGAAATTATAAAAGACTATGCAACTATTTGGGAAAAAAAAAAAAAAAAAACAGGACACCAAATTGTCGACTAATTTTCATATAATGTGCAATAATGAATACAAGAGAAAAACTGAGCAACTTCAAAGCAAGAAATGGGGCAAATGTTTATCAAAGTTAAAATCAATTATGACACCAATCTATCCTAAGACAGTATCAAATCTTCTGTTTGTGAAAGCAATCAATAGTATAATTTTGCCAGATGAGATTCTACAAGCATAATTTAACACTTTATAATACATACACATTGCAGACCCAATAAACTTTAAAATACTGTATCTTTTGACAATTACGTGCCTGAAATTCAGAAATGGCACTAATTTCGAAATTATATAACTTTTATAAACAAATTCTGTAACTTCCTGGTCCTCCGAATTTCCACCAGACACATTCCCTATAAAATGAAATTGAGCAGAAAAATTATACAGAACATTGCTTCATGCTTTGCCTTGAATTGGATTCACCTACCTGAGATACAGCAATAACTCTTAGTTGGCAATGACACGTAAAAAATAATTATATTGTTTTCCAGAATAATGTCTAGGCTAATAATACTAATGAGCCTTTTTTTGAATATGCAGATTTCTTCACCCTAGTTTTGGAGGGGGGGGGGGGGGGGGGGGGGGGAGAGAGGTTTTCAGACTAAAACAACGATGAAAGTTTTATATTCTAAGAGGAATGCTACATTCCTATCTTTTCTCATTAATTAAAAAAATCTACAAGATCCCTTCCTATTTAATGATATTAGAAAAATTGCAAAGTAATTTCAATTGTTTTATACTATATCTGCTACCTAATTATTGGAATTTCCTTCTATGTAAATGTACATCATTCAGCTATATAATACATAGAAAGGGCATCAATAAATCCCGAGGAAAAAAATCCAAAGCAGTTCAATGACCCAGTGCAGCACATGAATTCACTCAGTGATGACCGGAATATCTCTTTTATCCATGGCCTACGGATGGGGGGGAAAAAAAAGGAGAAGGTAATCCTATAATTAAAGTCTCTACATCTTTTTCCCTCTAATTTGTGCATCAAGTAGTGCTATTTTACTTCTCCGACAATATAGTAGTATGTAAGACCCTTGTGATAATTTCAGTTGATCCCAGGAAACAGGAAGATCAATCACAAAATTGTTGCAGCAAAATTTGATTTTGTTACAAGTGTTTTAAATCAACATCAATAAACTAGACTGTAGTCAAATAACTTCTTGTCATTAATCTATGATAACAAGTTGCTAGGATGGAACCCATCCTGTGTATGTTGCCCTTCAATAGAGGACATCCTCTCAATAACATTTCACTTTTACAGAACTCAAAGAATGCACAAATTTAAGTAAATGACAACAGAAGTGCGAATATATAACTATATACCTTCATTTTTTCTGCCAATGTCTCTTCATCAGATGCAATTTTGTTTTTGATTTCATCAAGTAAAACTAATCTTGCTGCAACTATTTTATTCTGCACAATAAAAAGAAAAAATTAAATGTGGCACTTTAACATTTACAACAAAAAGAACTTGCGATGCTTCCTCTTTCAAAATAATGAACTTATTTTTCAAGATTTTAAAAGGTTCTCAGGCAAATAAAAGTTAATAAAAAAAAAGCTTTCTTAAAAAAAAAAAAAGCTTCATGAATCTAGGCAAAGTTCAACTTATGAAAGAATTAAAAATATATATATATTAAATAAATTGTGCAAGGAGTGAGCAATTGAGCAAAGGTAGAACATATATATACAAGAAGCAGACCTTTTTGTACAAAGGTCAGAGTTTTAGGAAAATTATGATGGATCAAATAAAGATTATTAACCCATCATATGGTACTATTCTCCCTATTAGCCAATAATGTATATTTCCACTTTTACATATGTCAATCTTGATTGCATGCTAATCTTTAGCATATGTACTGTCCAATTGTCATAACTTAAATTCAGATTTCTGGTCATCTAAACCAACTGGAAATCAAGCAGGCAAGAAGAACAATCACACATTGAAACATTTTTAAGAAAACTAATAAATGCCTGACAGCCTGAAGGAAAATTCAACGAATACAATGACAAAACACAATCAAGGGTAATATCTCTACAAGTAGTTGAGTACCAGAATAACACTAGTTGATTGTTATGGCTGCACACCACTACTCACTACAGAAATTCACAACATAAAATTTCCTCCTTGACATGAACGATGCATCCATCAAAAAAAATCATGACACTAAACATAAGTGCCAAGAGAAGTATTGCTTAGCTCTTCATTATGATGGACTCTAAATTATTAGAAACGTAGCTAACTGATAATGAAGGAGGTCAACATTCCAAACATGTATTCACCTTCTTCCATCCAGGGGCACTCTCTTCCCAGTTTTCCTTGCAGTTCAAATTTTCACATGACTAGAATGTCTGATTCTGTGAATGCAAATATATCACATGTTCCAGAACACACATGAAAATGCTAGTTTCACATTTACTTTATTCAAGTTGCAAGTTAATACTAGAGGACATGATAAAATAAAGCAAAGAAATGAACCCACAAACGTCATAGCTGGAATGAAATGAAGATCCGATTTGTCCTTGTAAGCTTCTGATAACATGCTGACAAACTCATCAGTTACCTGTGTCATGTAGAAAATGTAATTTTTTTTCTCTTTGTTTAGAATCTTTGCAAGATATAGGTGATTCAATGAAAATTTCAAATAGACAAAAAATTTTAGTACCGAAGTGGAATCATCATTCTTGTCATCACTCTGTTTATAAAATTTTCCTTCAACTGGCCTGTGAAGAAAGACCAACAAATTTGTCAATAATTGGATGAAAAGGCAAACAAAAAAAAAAAGGACTTGAACAGAGGTGTCAGCTTGAAGCCTGGAACTTACAAGTGCAGGAAATTAATAGCTTCACTTGCCTTTTTCTGCTTGATGTTTGAGTACATCTGATTAAAGGAATACATACACTTATTCTAATGATATAGTATTCAATTGAATCATAAGACATATAGAAAGAACCAAATGGCTTTACCTCATTCTCATTACAGAATTTGAAGTCCTTGCAGTTGATTTCTTGAAATCCTAAGTTGTCTATTCTGCAAAATAAGTACAAGATTTAAAAGCATTTCACCCAATTAAGTCTCCCATATATTAGTTAAGTACTTACCCCACATTTTGTACTAATAATTTCCTCATCATCTCAAGTCTTTTCTCCACTTCTGTATTGAAAATCTTGGCTGGTTTTCCCTGTAGTAAAAAAAGATATAACTTTTAGGAGGAACCCAAAAAAAACTAAATATATAAAACATAGTTATTAAACACTGAATTACCAAACAACTACATGTGAAGCAAAGACTGCTAATACAGAAGCACCAAGACACTAGGATATAATGTTGGCTCTATTGAAGTCATCACCTCTAAATTTCTTTGCATATATCTATCCAGAATCTTCAGCATATTGTCATACATAATCTTAGAATTGTTGCACTCAATCCGACTTTTTGTCCCTATCTCCTGCAGTGAAATGTAAACAAGAATTCTCAACAAGTAATATTGAAAATAAAACTAAGCTAAGATTATTCATTTAGCCTCTAAACTAAACAAAGTTACTCCAACCAAGGTCTTCTTAAGAGGAAGATCACACATCTTTTTTATAGCAATGCAAAAATGGAAAACAAAAGGTGAAAAATGATTTGGGAATTAACATAGCAGCCCTCATATAGCATCCATGGGCTTTAGCAGTATAGAAAGAACCTGTCTGAGTTGAATGGGCGCATACAATACACTCGGGAAGCAAGAAAGTTATATTATTTCCTTGTGTCGAAAAATGATCATTAATCATATTGCAAACTACACAAAAACCACCACTAAATCTACAACTACACACAAGCAGCATTAATGCTAGCATACCAGCATAGATATGCACAATTGATAATCTATACTTTCCCTTGTAAGAATAATTCCGAAACCGAACAATTACATGTCCTCTCATCTTCTCTTCTTTAAGATAGGTCAATTTCCAATTTGAGTCTAATTGTCTTCTAATAGAAACCATTACCAATCCACTCTAATATCACTAAAAAAAACTTCCTAAACTTAGCCTTCACCAAATACTTCTCTAATAATATAAAAATTGTCACAAGCTCATAATGTCAAAAAAAAATCTTGTGCACACAACCCTAAGCTGTACAACAACTCTCAACTCCATAAGAATTTACACATATCACACACTACATAATCAGCAACATAAATCCTAAACCAAATAATTCTGCTGTATTTCAAAACATTATTACTGCTATAATAAACCTTTGCATGACATCAAAAATCAAACAATATGACAATAAAGCAGAAACTAAACCCTATAATTCACAAAAACCCAGTAATTATACACAATTATGACAATAAAAAATACAATATGTAACTCCAACATAAAGTATTCATAAAACCCAGATAACAAATACTACCGTAAGTCAAAATTGAAAACTTGGAGCAAATAATTATAAAATAAAAAATATAAGTTCATATCTTTTTGCCCAAAATAGAAACAGAAGCAAACATACCTTCATTTTCATAGCATCTTGCATCAAATAAGATCATATGAGATGGGTATTAAAGAATTTGATGTTAATTTCACATTTGAAAGTATAATTGTGGTTTTGTCAAAAAAAAAAGTATAATTGTGTAAAACAAGAAAGGGTTTTGATTTTTTTCTTCTTTTTTTTTTTGGGTAACTTCGTACCTTCCAAGTTTTGAAATTGTGCGCTGTAACAATTTAAGCGAAGAAAAATCTGAGAGTTGGAATGGTGGGTTTGATAAGGGAATGAATGCTTCATCAATTCCGAAGCAATTGTCACTTGTAGCAATGTGCTTTTTCATGGTCTCCAATGCAGGTTTTTGCAGCTTTCTTTATGACTAATTAATGGTTTTTCTACCTTCTCATACAATTTTTTTAACAGTTTTCATGGTGGAATAATTAAGAGAATTGAGCCCGTCAATAAACACAATTTGGTCTTTAAGATTACTGTATTTGTTAAGATATATGATCCTTTCTGCATTTCATGATTGATTAATGGCCTCTTTCAAACACAATTCACAAATGGTAAATTTTAGTAATGATCATGGACCAACCAAGAGTTAAAAAAAAATATGTAACTCGAGGGTTGCATATAAGAAGCTAAAAATTGACTTTAAATAAACATTTACTACACCAAATTACTCGTGAATTGTCGATAAATTCTCAACTTAATACTAGAAAAGAAAGTATATTAAATGATTATACAGCAAGGGTAAAACCGGAGTTATTTTTTAGATAAATATATAATTGATTTTGTTTTTTCTATATATATTATTAAATAAATAAATAAATAAAAACTTGATGCTAAAATTATTTTAGTTTTTTGAATAGTGGATAAAAAATTCACTAATAATAGTACTCCGTACTTTGTAATTGCTTTGATGGACTTTAATTTGTAATAATAATTCTCACTTGTTTCCAAAAAATCACTAATAATAAATCATATGGCATATAGCCATATACTTTGGTCAAATATATAAATTGTATATTTAGTATGTTAATGTGAGTCCTTCAATTAAAAGTCGAGAAAACTAATTAATTATTTTACATGGCAACATATATTAGTTATACTCTATGCATTGAATTGGTCTTAAGTACTCCTAAAGTACCATAAGTCAAAAAAATATACTCCGTATAATTTAAATAAACACATAAATAGTGCAAAAGTCAAAGTATTCTTATTATTTTTTACATCTTCTAGTGAATAATGCCTACTTGAGAGTTGAGTAGCATTTGAATATTTGATTAAAGTATGAGAGTAGATATAAAAGAATCAATGGTTAGACACTTTGACCCAGCAAAGATCCATTGTGGCCCAACCCAATCATACAAATAGTGATTGGGCCTTGCATTGGTTTTGACGTAAATGATCCGGCACAGCATGCTTTTCTAAGAAAATAATTGAACTTAAGTGCAATATGAATAATTGAATGTTTGATGTCACAAAAATATATATATATATATATATATATATATATATATATATATATATATATATATATATATATATATATATATATATATAATTAAAAAAAAAAGAATAATTGAATGTATGAATATCATAAAATTCCAATTTAAAAATAACGTAAGAAGTACCATACTAACATAGTAACATGTACCTAAAATAGTTGTTAAAATAGGGAAGTGCTACTATGAGTCTATGAGCAATATTTATAGACCTTGGCGAGTGAAAAAATGACCGAAAGATATGCCTAAGATTAACATGGCTTTCATAAAAAATCTTAAAGGTGAGTGCATTTAGATTAGCAAGGCAAAATTGAGCGAAAAGTATGGCCAAATTATAGGCTAATGCCTTAATTAAAGGTGACACCCCTTTGAACTAATTGAAATCTACTCCTTGTACTACTCTCTTGAATTTTGATCCTATTTACACTAAATTACTATCAAATTCTCCTTATAAAATCTAGATCTCCCACCTATCAAGTGTTCTATTATTTGTTAGGTACCGACCATTATTGCTAGTGGGATGGACTAGCTTCTTATGGCTCATTTAATAATTGTCAAATTATACTCTTTTACCTTTTGGAATTAAAAAGCTTTGATATCCAATTCGTTAAAACGGATTATTTAATCTGAATTATTTGACATTACACTTGAATTCTACATTTATGTTTGCAAATAATTGACTTGATTCTAACTGGACTCGATAGTTGATTTGAATCAAACCGATTCAAAAAATGAATATTTATGTTTTTATAATACTACGGAGTAGTTGTTTTGTGATGTTGTTTCATTAATGAGGTTTTCTAAATTGTCCGCAAATCCGCATTAATTAAAGCTTGAGTTTCTAACTCGCATGATGAGGTTTAAAATTCAAGATGGGGTTTAAAATTCAAGATGTACAAATATATCAACACTTTTGTGTGAATAAAGTTTGACTATTTACTCATATTTGAAAATATCAACATTATTTCTGAAAATAATGGCTTGACTCCTATCCTTTCAAAAGAACTCTTATAAATAAAGAATATGACTCATGGATGTGGTGCGTCAAACAACATTGAGTATGGTATTTTCAACCAAATACCACTTTAAACCAAGAAAAGAATAGAAAAAAAAAGGGGGGGAATGAAGGAATAGAAAGAGTAAGACTTTTCGCATATTTCTTATTTAGACAAATAGGCTTACAATTTTTGTTTTTTTTGGCATCCAATTTCTTATATGGTACTCCATAATTTACAAAGTTAACTTGTATTGACTATCATGATCAAAGTTGACCTATTAAATACAAGTACTTCGTAATTAAATTAATACACAATAATTAATACTAAGTGTTTTTCTTTACCTTAAATAAAAATTCGCTTTCATTATTGGCCGTACCCCTCAATCGATATATTATAATACACACACGGAGTATATAATTGCCCTTGCAATCATACATAGATCCGCCTCATCTTTATGGCGATTAAAACAGATAAGACTAGTGTGATAGTACAACTTTTATTTTCAAAGAACATTATCCTCATGTAATGTATTTTCAACTAGTTAGGAGAGGTTTCAATTCGTTATGTTTCAACCTTTTTGTGACTTGTATTTTTCCATTCAAAGCCTTTATTGGAAAGTGAATAATAATACTTGAATAATTCCATCAACTTTTAGTCACTATGCAACTCGAAAAGACAATTTAAGTCATCTAATTTAGGGAAATTAGTATTACTCTTGATGATGAATTAATTTTGTCGTATATCTATTACATATCATCTAGTACCACCAACCACTTCACCCAATTGTTTTTGGTGCATTAGTTTTCAAGTAAGTAGTGTTTTGTTCCTTAAAGAAAAGGTATGGATGTAGTGTATAGTAGTCTTTTAGCCCCTTCCCTTCATCAAACTACCTTAGTTTTATACCATCTATGTTTCTCAGTACATTCATCATCTCACTTCGCATGCAAACTAACCTAGTTAATTGAAGCGTGTCAACATTGTATTGCCTATAATCGAGAGATTGTGTACAACGCATACACGAAGTTACAAAGTGAATTATCCTCACATGTAAAAATTCTACCAAAGGAAATGATGCTGTAATACATATCAAACACCGTAAATAGATTAAAATACTTTATATATTACATGTATAGATAAATAGAGGAGTAATAACAACGTACTCAAGCAATTTCTAGTTTTTTTTTTTTTTTTGTTTGTTTTTATAAAATCAAATCTAGTATTTTGAGACCCTAGACTATGAATGATTTTGTGGTATACAGAGATTAGGATTACATTCCCATCATAGCCCCCTTTAATTGTTATCCAATATATTGTCCCTAAATCATGAAATTCTACCCATTCTTTATTCTGCCCATTCTATGAAGTTTTATACGCTTATCATTTTTCCTTTATTAGTAAACTTTACATGATAATTTATTTATTTATTTATTTTGAATAGCAACTTTACATGATAATTTAATTATGAACCTTTGACACAAAATCTATGTCTCTTATAATATTTTATCTATCTTAGAACAAACAAAACCTCTTCACATCTACTCTAAAGCAAATGATCTTAAAAGGTACCCTTTGTACATTACATAAAAATACCTATATATAGTAAAAGGCTAGAAATTCAAACAAACCGAGGTAGTAATAATGCAATTTGGTGCGTAATAGAAACATGAAATAAAACTTAAATAAATTTCAAAAAAAAAAAGGGAATGAATAATTTGAAGACCACGTACAATCGAAAATTGAAAAGCTTACAATTGCTACAGTGATCCGCATGAGTTTTGGATCTTGTAAATTATATCGAGAATATAAGTAAATTGCATTTTCACATCTATGAACGCTAACAAATTTGAACAAATTAAAAGTTAAAACCTTAAAAGTACAATAATAATTCAAGTACAAATTCTTGTATATAATTACGCCAATAATGCGTACGCACACATTCTTACAATATAATATAACGATCAATCTACTATATTTGTATATCTTGTTTTTGCCTAGTATTGATATTCCTAGACTAGTATATAAGGGTGAACAAAAATTTTCACCAACCAAAATCTTGAACCCAATAATGAAAAAAGAAAACAAAAAGAATCAATAAATCTGCTTACAGTATCCCGTCGCGTATTTACATGACAGCCTGAACAAAATAATGTCGATAACTCAAAAAAGTCTCCTAGCTTGAAACGGCGTTGTGCTAGTTATTAAGCCGGTTCGTCCCTTTGCTAGGCGCAGAAGGCACCGGTGGACCTCTAGGAAGCATATTGAAGAAGACTGATCCGGGTCCTTGTGTCGTTGGTGCTTGCCTTCCGGTAGACTGAAACGTGTTTTGTTTCGGGTTTTCACGGTGTTTTCTCGGCAAGTGTCTAGCAGAAGCCGTGCTTGAAACGATCAAGAAAGTTAATACAACCATTATGAACCATTTGGCAATAAGCTTATTAATCTTGCACCTTGTCATTATATTGTTATCCTCGAGATCGAAGGACCGCCTTTTCGGGTTTTCGAGTATGGTGTTGGAGAAGAGAGCTTGAGAGATTTGGTGTGGAGAAGAAGTTTAGAGATGAATAAGAGGTATAAGGGTGGTTTTATATGAAGGAAGGTGGAGATGGGTTTGGTGTGGGGTTTATGAATTTGACAAAGTCAAACAGGTGATAAAGTCATAACAAGGCTTAAAAAAAGGATGTATATATATTAAAAGGGTGGAAAATTTAGAAAAAAAATAACAAAACATAGAGGTCACGCGCTTCACACGCGCCATAGTTTGACTAGTATGTAGTGAAGGTGACTTGCGCAACAAGGGTATATATGATATTATTGTTTGTTCAAATATATGGGATTTGGTAGCTAGAATTTAGTTAGATGAAGTTCCTCCAATTAGGCACATGATTTTGTGTTCCCATTTCTTTAACATACTAGCCACAACCGGCCTTTGTTGGGCACTATTATAATTTAGAGCTGTGGATTCGAGTAATCAGGTCGGGTTTGGGTTGGGTAAGAGTGGGTCAGGTCAGTTTAGATTAATACTGTAATCTATGCGGGTCGGGTTCGGGTTGGGTCATGCTTGAGTCGGGTCATGTCACGTTAACTTTTGACAGCTCTAATTATATATTGTCACAAATTAAGGGAATGAATTTTATTCCATAATACTAGCTAGCAAGTAATTAAATATACTGCTAATCTATTACTACTATTTGATATACTTTTGACCCTATTGTTTATTTGCTCAACTATAATGATAATAATACTACCAAATTCTCTACTTATCTTGATGAATAAGGAGTTATTTTTTGGTATGTACACAATTTCACACTATAATGTTATGCAAGTATTCCATTATTAAATACCAAGCCAAGCTTGGTTTAGTAGAAAGGAGAACACCTTCCAACCATGAGGTTGGGGGTTCAATCCCCACTAGTGACAATTTGGAGGAATAGGATTCCCTTATCTTCCCCCCACTCTTCCAAATTATCTAGCCCGCTAATCCGGGATAGTAGGACCTGTGAGACGTTCCGGCCCAGTAGAATTTTATATGACGATTATATAATATTTAAAATTAAAATTGGCCGCATAAAAAACTTTATTAGCTAGATGGGCCTTGTAATCACCAAATAAAGATTTTCAATGGATCAAGTCACCCTAAAAAAAGTAGAAAGAGAAAAAGGGATGTACATGTTGTAACACACTCCCTTTCTCTCATAATATTTGCTAGAACTTTCTGTCAATGTTATGGTATCGCATCCAATTTTTTATGAGTATATGCATTTCTTAAATGTTTCTTATCGCTTATGCATTTCTTAGATGTTTCTTATTGCTGCTGTGAAGATACAGGATGGCGGATATGTTTCTCCGTTTTTTTATAGTTGCAATAATTTGACTTTTACAGTATATATAAATAAAAATACAGTCACGTGAGATCTTATTAAATTTGTCTCAATTTATACAATTTTAATATCAAATATTTGTAATTTTTACATATTGGTAATTAAGAATATTAACGATTTGAAATATGCATCGACAAAAAGTGTTGCAACTATGAAAAAAACAGAGGAAACACAAAAGTGTGGGTCCTAAAATAATTAATGAAAGTAGAATGTGATTGAAGATTTGAACTAGAATGATAAGAAGGGTAGTAGTCGATTAGATTAGATCCTTTTGTTTAAGTGTGATAAGAAAGTAGCATTGTTTTTGCCGGTGGGTTGGACCTCTAACTTAATTATAACATAGGTCAATTATATTTTAATTAATTATCAAAAGGTGATTATCATTCTTATATCATCTTTGACTGCGGCTTATTTAATTAAGGACTAATGAGATGCATCATGTATGATGTATATATGTCGTACACTCGTACCAAACAATTATCACATCTCCTCGCATGTATTTGTGACAGTTTATGAGACTACATACAATTTCCATGCATTTTAAAACCAATATCGGGTATCATCAATTTTATAAAGATGAAATTTATTTGTAACCCAATATATAATTACCCTTCAATTTATTATACTAATTTAAAGTCTTCTTCAGGGTTACTTGAGTTACTCGTTTGGGATTACTTGAGTTTTTCAGTCAAGGGTTACTTGGGTAACTCGGTTAGGGGTTACTTGAGGGGTTCGGACAGGAGTTATTTGAGGATTCACTCATTTAAGGATTACTTAGTCAAGGATTACTCGAGTTTCTCGGTCAGACCGCATTCAAAAAATTGTGACTCGAGTAACCCCGACAAGTCGAGTAACCCCTAACCGAAAAACTCAAGTAACCCCGAGAAACTCAAGTAATCCCTGAAAACTCAAGTAATAACCCCTAACCGAGAAACTCAAGTATCTCCTGTCGCACGGTACAACAGACCGCATATAAAAACTGTATGGAGTAATTAATATTAAATTACACCGTTTTATGCGTACTTCTATCATTAACGCTAAATTATCTATACTATACATTAAAAGGCGCTCCTTTTAAAGAAACGGCGCCACGTGACACTCTTTAAAGTATGCGTGTCTATGGCACAATGTTTTAATTTTCGCATAATATTATAATATTCCTTTCATTTTTTAAGTAAATTAGAGGTAATATAATTCATTTGTTTTTCACAAGATTAAAATATAAATTCATATGATATATATAAAAAAAAATGACATCCAAGACAATGCCTGAACCACTACGACACTGCACACACTAACTACACAAATAGTCCAACATAATTGTTAAATTAAAGCAAGAAGTACATAAGTTAGCAACCCGAGACATTGCTCGGGATACACACTAGTATACCAATTAGATTGCGTTGTTGCATTAACTTGCACATTCATGCATTGTTTTTGTCATAGAGCGCGTGCGATACACGGAGAAGTGGCCAAAGATGGAGCGAGTAGTAAAGGAATGTTGAGGAAGTCAAGGGAGACATCATGCACGTTGAGTGAAGGCCTTGACTTTTTTAGTAGGACATAAACAGCAAAGCCAGCTGTATAAGGCTTGCGGCCCACGTACGCGTTGCTTGGGTGTGGGCCGTCGTCTTGGAATTTGGAGGCTTACTTTCAAGATTTTCCGAGCCAACACTTGTCTACCACGTAAGCTTTTACCTTCTGGCCGGCAACATTCTTTGAACATACAAACACCATCCTATAAATATTCACTCCGTCTCATTTTACTTGTCTTATTTAATCGTTTTATTATTGGAGAGCTTTTCGAGTCAAATGAAGAAGTTCAATGAATTTAATGGGCTTGTTTTAAGATTATTGAGTGATCATGAGTTTTGATATATGCATGCAATCATAGCACCTAAACTGCTAAACATAGTCACTATAGACTATAGTCTATAGATAATACTACCTGCGTTATATATTATTTGCAACTATTTGATACAAAATAAAGAGGAAAAATGTCTAATCATTGCAAATAATATGTAACGGAGGTAGTACATACAAAGTTTTAAACTTACTTTATTAACATAAGGTGCAGTGTGTTATTGAAATGATAGTTAGAGTAATACCAAAGTAGTATTATATTGTTTGTTTCATTTAAAAAACAAAAGGATCTATACAATTTTAACAATGGTAAAAACAGTATCAATGTTTGAAGCCCAAAGTTATTATGAAGCAATCGTAGCAGTCAAGCCCAAATATGTTTATTTAAAAAAAAAAAAAAAAAAAAAAAAAAAAAAAAAAAAAAAGAGCTTAGTTAGGCTATAATGCTATATCCAAATACAAGAAAATCTCCCCTTTCAAGTAGTTGGTATAAAACTATACATGTTTTATGTTTTAACTTTAAAGTGCAACAAACACCCCAAATCAAAGAATTACTCCAACTCAACTCCTCCTTTCTTCTCCAAGCAAAGTAAAGAGTGAGCATTCAACACAAACTATACAATTAGATACATTTAGTTATACTTCCTATGTACATTCTTCTGGATTTTACCCGTATTGGCCAATTGTGCTATACTACGGAATATATACATCGTGCACCACTACAAATTATACACTGTGTAGTATTCCGTAGTACACTACTTATTATGGTACTGAGTATCATTTTTTTTTTTTTTTAAATGTTTGTACATTAATTTAATTTATTAAGCTTACATAAATTAAAATCCACTCATCATCACCAATTGTTACAATAATTTCTTAAAATAAATGAATTAAAAAAAAATTAATTGGCAAGCTTAAAAGAAAGAGATATTTTATATTTTCCATGATTTCTAGGGAAAAAATACACAAATATTTTTGCAAGTAGATCGATGGTCAAATCCGATGATGAGATCAGAGTAATTACAATCTAATTAATTTGGCTAATAAACTCGATCTATCTCGCCAACTCCTTCCATACATTTAACAAAAAAAAACTAAAAATTAAGGGTTCGTTTGGCATTGTTGCGGTTTTCAGTTTTTTGGTTTTTGTATTTTAAAAGTGTATGATATATGTCAATAATGAATAAAAAATTAGTCAAACTTATTAAAATCATGGTAATTTTGAAAACTGACAACAGAAAAGTGAAAACATCTTTTTCTTGTTTCCTGTTTTTGGTTTTTTGTTTAAAAAAAAAAAACTGAAAACTGAAAACAAAAAACAATGCCAAACAAGCCCTAAAGTATATAATTATAATATTACATCAAAGCTTCATATATATAATATAATTAGCTAGAATTCTTAATTAACCATGCATACATGCATGAATTATTGATACATACTAGCTTATTTTAGTCTCTCTATTCATGCAATGCAACCACAAAATTAAACTAAATAAATCAAAACAACCTCATCTTATGCACCTCTCCCTAACATCTCTTGAATTTTCTTGAAAGAATCCCATTTTTGTAGGAGCATTTGTCTACGAAACCTTTGGATAAACAAATCCGCAACATGATCTATCTCATCTTCCAACTTAAAATCTTGCCCTTCATTCTCTTTCGAGTTTTTCACCATATCGATGATCGACCCTCCATGTTCTTCCTCTTCATCAAACAAAGAATGAGTAAGATCCGGATACTTATTATCGTCGTAGTATTGATCACGACCATAATATTCTAACAACAACTCCCTCTTTTCTGATGGCGCGAGCTCATCATTAGGCACCTCGTAGTTAATGAGATCACTAGATTCATTAGCTAAATTTGCATTGTAGAGGATGATTGCCGTGTTTTGATCTTCTATACTTATTTCTTCCTCGGCCATTATCTTGTCACGCTTTCGATCTATCAAAGCTTGGATCTTGGTAGTAAGTGTACCAAGTGATATTTTCTTGCCCTTCATTAGTGAGAAAACTAAAAGACGAATTTTCATAGCATTTGCTTTGCCCTTCACCCCCGTTACCTTACCCTTCACAATTGAACTCAAAGTCGAAATTATATTCTTCACAAAAAGGGAAGCTTTGTTCTTCATCTTTTATTTTTGTTTCTCTCTAGATCGATATGATGTTACAACAATCAATATATTCAAGGTATGTGGTAACTAGGGTTAATTTGTTTGTACGTGTTTGTGGCCTGATAGGTTTAATTTGTATTGTACGTGTTTTGGATCGACTTTGGATTGAAATTATGGAAATGTGATATGCAAATGAACTTAGTTTATATAGATGCATGAAAAGAGAAAAAAAAGTAGGCATAAATTGGATTAAGTTAGTGCTTACTATGTGGTGTACTAATGTACGTACCTTTATTTTGTTAACTTTTATTAGCTGGTTCATGCATGCATTATACAATTGTGCATAGTTTCACCGGCCATGTGATTTTTAAGATATTAAATGTTAAAGAAGGTAGTAATCAAGTGGCAAAAGTTGAAACAGAAAAAAGAAAAATTAAAATTTCAATTCAGCTGATCTTAGCTTCCTTCCAAAAGCTGATACAGCACTAATAAATATTCGAAAACAGAAGAATCCTTAGCTACTAAGAAATTTCAAAGTTCATTGTTGAAGGGCTCAATGCATGCTTTATTTTGCACATGTCATTTCTATTCACATATTTTGAGTATAATAATTTAGCTTTTTCGACAAAGAGTTAGTTCAGTTGAGTTTGAGTCATTTCGGTTTTGATTAGTTCGAGTGATGTGTCATTCAATTCGATTTGGATTTGATAATAACTAAGAATAGAGTTGAGTCATATACATTTTAGATGTACTGCCATCAGCGTAGTACCAAAAAAAAAAAAAAAAAAAAAAAAAATTTACAGGTTTGTCAATTTTTAGGTCAATTTTTTTTTTTTGAAGAATTTTGTTTAGGTCATAATTGTGCAAGTCATCTAATTTTGGCCTTTCGAGTATTGATCGGGTATGAGTCAAATCAATTTTGTGAGTTCTACGCTTCTACATACTAATATTGGTATACTAATTTAAGTGTATATTATATACAGTTCTAACTTTTCTTATAGATTAATAAATACATAATAAGCATGAGAGCCAAAAAATGTAGGGTTTATTATAAACTTAGTATTTCATTACATATGAAACTTTATTATTGTACGTCTATAATCTATATGAAGACAATTATTAATAGAAGTACTATGTACTACGTATGCAACAAAGAATATGGTACGAGCAACTTTTTTATGGTATGGCCACAAATGCACATAACATAGCAATTAAGGTTAGAACTAACTTTACAAACTTAAACAAAATTTGGGGAAAGCAAAACTTTTTATGTGTAAAGATTAAAGTCGAGATTTTTCTGGCAAATGGCCTTGCATGAGATGATGCTTCTTGGAAGCAATAAGCAAAAGAGAAGTGGTTTTTGTTTATTTAATTAGTGAAGATTTCTTTATTTTATTTATAAATTTAGTTAAAAAGAATATTAATGCATGTATATGGCTAGCTAGTTGGCTAAGCTACTATGTATAGAAATTTAGGAAATGCCCTTAATAATTAATTAATAGTTGAGATAAAGGTATATACATTATAAACAATATTGCTAATGGAAGATGCAACTAATAAGCCAACAACTTTTGTAAATTGTGTAATTAGTTAGAATAGTTACATATAACGCAATTACAATTACAATGAACTATGAGAGGCACAACATTACGAAATCAAATAGCCCAAATCATATGACCTTGTTAGCTTAGAGATACATATTAGAGTACTAATTAAGTACGATTGATCTCTATCTTATCATATTATATTACAATCTAATTTAAACATGTTGTTAATAAAGCTATAAATTATGTATTTACATACTTCGTATATCTTATCTTTCTATACCCTAAGGTGATGTTATGTACTATGTAGATATATATAGTAGTACTCACTATGCTCCATCGTTCCTATAAGTCAGTCAAAGTTACTATAACAATTAACTTAATCAAAGGATAAAAGGATCATAGAATCGTTCTTCCAATTTTCACTTACCTACTTCTAGCTGTTTCTCTCAACATCGAAAATTTGAAAAATTTCTTAACTTTATAGTGTTAGACAAGGGTATATTAAGGAAATTATAAGCGTATTACGGAGTATTTAATTAATTACTAGAATTTCATGAAAATGGTTAAGGAGTAATCACTTAAGTGCTTATGGTACCTAGAATTAACTTAAGTAAGATTTTTAATAATAAATATTGAGTAATCTTAAGGTGATTTAATTAAAAAAGTTTATTAATATGCACAAAGTGACGCATATATACAGCCCAACAATTAAAAGTATATTTTCGGGGTGAAAAAGTTCTTCACCAAACACTACATTTATAGGTTAATTTAGACTTTTAATTGTTGTCAAAACCTTTCTTTTAGTAATAGTTAGTCAATGATCAATAGTCAAATGTGGATCTTTTGTCCCAACTTGTGCCACGTAACCAAAAGAGATCTTATCTTACAAAATTGAAATTCATTCAAACTTAACATGTACCAAACCCCTTTTCCTCCTTTCTATATGAAGCTTGCATAAATTTCGGTAATCCTTTGATGTCCTCTTGATGTGTTATGAAACTTATGATGCAAATGTGAAATATGGGATAAATGTGAGAGAGTCCGTAAGTAAACTTAAGTATTGCATGATCGGAAGTGACCATTTAATTGAAAGTTTAAAACTCGGCAATAATATTTTAAAAAATATTTGTCACTTACAAGTTCCAACCATGCAATACTTAAATGTAAAAAAATATAAAGGGTACAAGTTACAACTCAAATGTAGAATTTTAAAAAATATTACGAGTAGCCAATTATATCACTTAAAAAATTATTAAGCGTACAAGTGACTTTCTTTAATTGGCTTTTTAGGGTTTTCATTCATGCATACACACAAAACATTCATCTAACTTAACAACTTTTATATGAATGCAAATCATGCACAATAATAATAACACATTATAACTCTAAAATTATTATGCTGGCCTAGCCTGGCCTGAATTAATTCAACAAACAAATTTGAACTTAAATAATCAAATATACTTGCAAAACAATGTTTTCTAACAATAAATGGTTTATAAGTTTATAATACTATACAATTTATTTGCTCCAGCAAATTTATTAAGCAACTTATACAAAAGCCATCATTATACAAAAATAACTACACATTATTATAACTTTTAAATTATTACGTACTCCTCGATACAACGTAACAACAAATTTAAACAACCACCAAAAAAAAAGTGCAAGATCAACAAATATATTGGAAATTTGTAACTGTATAAATAAATAAATAAAAAAAAAACCATATGCTTTGCTAAATATAAAGAAAAGTATATATTTTAAACAAAATTATTAACTTAGTGACCAATACCAGGACTTGGTATATCTTCATGCTTCCTGTAAAAATCATAATAATCATAATCTTGACCATCTTGCAATAGTCTCCTAGGTAATTTTCCCATGATAATTTTCAGATGATCGTCGCTTGGTAATCCGGTGGCCGGAACACCTTCGTCTCCTACGTCGCTTAGTATCACGTACGCTCCCACCGGAACATACGTTGATGATATCAACAGCAAATAGCACATTAGTGCTATAGTCACTAGGGGACTTGTAACTCTAACCATATTTATTGTAATGAAGAAAATGAAGGACTTAATTTTGTAGGTTTATATTATTTAGGTAATTTGGTAAAGTAAATGATTTAATAATTTAAGAGAATTGGTGTATATATAGAGAGGTATTAAAGCATAATTGTAATGGAGAAGTTTAAATGGGGGTGTGAAGGAGATGGTAATAATAATTACAAGGGCCACCATGAGGAAAAAGTTGCAGCTGGGGAACAATGTGTGTCCAAACAATATGATTTACTTTGAAATATGTAAATATATATTTTTATTTTAATACAAAGGTAGAAGAAACATAAAGCAAAATGATTCAGACAAATCTTCTAGTTTTCTCTTGGTTTGATTATTTCTAGTTTTTTTATTTCTCGTGGATAAGGTTTTTTTTTTTTTTTTTTTTTCCAATCCAATTTTGTAAGATCATATATAATAGTTACTGAGTAGTTTCGAATGGATTTTATTTGAAATTATTAAACTTACTGTGAAATAAGTAAGTTTGAGTAGACACATATATAAACTAAATAATTAAGACAACAATGTTGCTAACAAAATTGAAATAATGGCAATACACTAGCTAAAATATGGACTATAATTAGTTACCAACTTAAAGTTACATTGATTATTATTGTAGTTGACCTATATTAATACTCACAGCCTCAATATCACTTTATGGTGATCATCAACTTAATTCTTTTAGACAACTTAATGGTGATTTTGAACAAACTCTTTTGATCAAATCCAATGATTCCAATCCATATATATTGACTCTTTTTATCTCTTGATAATATGTCTTAGTTTGTATTCGACATTAATTTGTTTCAAGCTAAGTATATATATACCTACATAAATCGACGAGCAAGTTAAGTCTTAAGTATCACCGTTCTCTCCCCGAGACTATAATATGTATGCTGATGAAAGCAATATGCCAACCCTATGAAAATAAGAAGGGGCTGGTAAAGAAGTGACAAGAGTCAATAAGATCATCCAATTAAGGCGACATAAAAATTAATTTGCTTTAATTTCCCTGTTTAGTCCCATGCATACCTTCACTTGCTTTTTCCCTCCACTTTTGAATTCATTGCCCGTTTTTCTCTAGTGGGCTTTATTGGGCCCCCAAAAAGGGTTATACTGTTTCAGATATGAATATCCCAAAATATATTATTCTTAATTAATAAAAATAAGCTTTTTTTTAGTGCATGGAGGGGTCGTTATTATTACTCCTTAGTTTTGTTACTTTTGTAGGCCATTTGTTTAAAGAAGTAAGGTTTGTTTGTATTCTTTTCTTTCTTTTTTTTTTTCCTCTCTTCTTAAAAGCATAATAATTAATTTTTTAATGACAAGATTTTATGTGTTCGATCTTATATTAACTTAACCCCACTTTTATTTGTGTCACTAATCCAATTGTTTTGCTAGTCAAATCTAATATGCCACCCAAAACATCATGTTAAAGTTTTACATCTAATTAAATAATAAATATGCAAAGTTGGTGGGAAATCTTGCATTGTTGTAAAAGTCTCTGTGTATATATGATCCATCTTCTTTGTAGTTAGGTTATTAAAAAAAAAAAAAAAAAAAAAGAAAGAAAGAAAAAAAAAGGCTATATAATAACTTTTTTTTTTAATACTAAATTGAAAGTGAAAATCTATGATTTTATTAGTAGACCACTTTTATTCAATCTTTTATTTCCCTTCAAAAAAAAAAAAAAAAAAAAAATTCCTTTAAGGTAAAATAATCTAAAAAAAATGATTAGTACCCCGTATTCCATTTAATCTTGTTATAGTGTGGACTAAGGTATGTAATACAATATGTGTGAGAAGAAGATAAATTCAACCAAATTAAATATTATGGAGTATATATGTACATTCTTAAGGATATCATTTTAAATAATAAGTCAAATTTTATGTATGGAAAATATGACAAAATTGCCTCCTTTTTTTTTCAAACTTAAACTCTATTGCTTGACTTAATTACCTCAATCCAATGATGATCATGAACCAGGGGTGAGGCTTTGAAGGGGCCTTTTCTAACTTTATGAAATTGATGATCAATGATACGTTTTAAAATCGTGCAAATAGAAGAAAGAAAAACATCATTTTTGTAAATCTATACAAAAGTAAAATAAAAATTATAAAATAGAGGGAGTAATATATGAAAATATTGAATCCTATAAAATATTTCAGCTTTATACACTACATTGGCATTTTCTAGCAAAATTTATTGAATTGGAGGGTCAATAATTTTCACCATATAAAATAAAAAAGCTATTTTTATGGGTCCAATCTCCCATGAATCATTCTATACGTGAAATGGTATGATCTACTTATTCTATTAGGCCCAGATTATGAATAAGAATCAGTGGAACCCAAATTATAAAAAAGAAAAGTTCAGTGGAGATTATTTGGGGCATTAGCTGATTGATCCACTTGCTCCATTAGGCCCAAATCATGAACAAAAATTGGTGGAACCAAAATTATAAGGATTAGTGGAGATCATTTGAGGCATTAGCGAATGGCTTATGGCCTTAATGTAGTACTAATTAATGCCCGAGCTATGCTCGGGTTTTTCAATGGATACATGGTTGGATTATCTGATTATTTATATGTATAATATGAAAAATAAATTTGTATAATAATTTACTTAGTCGCCAATAACTGGAATTATCAATATGTAATATACTTTTTTTTTCTTCTACAATCAAATTGAAAAGAAGATTATGTAAGTTAAAAAGAGAAAAGTCTATACAAGCCCATTTAAAATTGAAATCATTTAAGTATATTCGGAGAAGGGTTTTTTCCAATGAGAGAGCACATTTGGTGGAAGGTGCGATACCGATAGTATTAAAACTTCACAACTGATATATGTACTTGGTCATGCACGATCTTGTGAAAACTCAGTCCTGATTTCATGTATTTTACCTTTTGAATTAACCTTACCACTAGATCAAGCATTTTAAATTGTTTGGTAATGTCATCATTTCAGTATTTTACACATCATTTCAAAAATCCATAAAATTTATAATTTTTATTTATTTGCATATGATATCTCTCTAGTCTCTACTCCTTAGATCACATAAGTCTAGCTCTTTTTTAACTTCTCTCGAAGTATAATATGGAGTTACGATATTTTTGGAGTGACTATTGTTTTAGATCGAGTATGCCTTCTTATTTCTCCGAGATAATATTGATAGATGTCATCATAGTTTACGTATGTAAAGATGTAATCCGTCCCACCAAAGAGAAAAGGTTCATTCAAATTTAGAAGAAAGTTCGTTCATCATGCCGATGAACAAACTAATAACAATTGTCTTTTGCTACAATTTTCAGCTACTACCGTGTACACATCGACAGATTGAGTGTGTGTTTAGGTTTCTTAACAAACTTAATAAATGTATAATATTACACAAGTGATATATCGAACTAACCACGCCACAACCAAAACTTGACCTAATGTATCGTTTTTTTGACGAATCAATGCTCTTTCGAATCACCACTAGTCAAGTCATAGGCATTTAACTCTTTCAAAATATTTGTATTAGTGGACCTTAATATATTTTATTATAAAGAATTTATAATATGAATAATGCTACAATTAGTAATGTTGAATGATACATAACTTTTCAAAAGCTTAAAAGCCGTTCCATAAAATATGTTTAGAAAGCTAAATATAAAAATGCTAATAAAATACGGTGTATAAGATTAAGTATTTACATTCAACACAATTTTTTTCCAGAAATTCTGAAATTACAAGCTAAGTTTCGTCGTATTTTCTCACAAAATTGAAGTTATATAGTCTATTTTATTCATCAATCTTAAAAGATAAAGTTACAAACTGAATAGCTGTGTATTATATATAAAGAGGATTAATATATGTGAATATGGCATGAGGCATGATTTTTTATTCAATTAAAATGAAATGTTAGTTACTAAACTACATTTATAATTGATAAAATAAATAAATAAATAAATAAATAAATAATTAGTACTCCGTAATAGATAACATTAATCACTTGATTGAACATTATTTCCTTGAATCAAGGTGGAAAATGGAAAGACCAACTACTCTTGGAAGTTTGTAACATACATATATTACTTTTATTGGTCATATTAGATTAGTAGTTCAAAGGTATGCATATAAATCACTATCGCTAAGCTAAAGTATACAACACGATTCACATTTTCTTTTTGAAGTATGAGACAATTAACAGAATATTTCGATGCTAACTTGTGACTTTAGGTAACACAGCATACCCTTAAAATCAACGAGTTGCAAATGCTTGCTTATAAGTAGTAATTGCTGGCTTCAAAAAAAAAAAAAAAAAAAAAAAGTAGTAATTGCTCAACTAGAAAAAAAAAACACAAAATACATACAAGTATATTATCCCGTGTACGCTAACACAAATAATGTGATGTTTTAATTACTGGTGGATCTTACACCAAAATTAGAGGAGATTCGAGGTTTAAACTTCAACCTCTAGTCAAAATTTTTGATCCATACTGTTACTAGCCGCATAATTTTAATAGAAACAAAACTGTTGAGAAAAAACACGTAACTAGAAAAAAAAAACCAAATTGGATTAAGAAGTTAGATAAAAAATAAAAAGCAAATAAAAAGGCGAGAACGAAGAAATAAAAAAAGACGTGGGAAGTACAAGTGAGACAGATAAAGAGCATGGTAACCCTCTTGTGCTTAGCATGCATGGAGGATGGAATTCACATGGTTTGCCCATCACTATATAATTTCACTTTCCTTAATGTTTGCCACCTTTATTGTTCTTTTTTTTTTCCCCCTCATTTTTTAAGCTAACAATTTTAATTTATAGCAATTGGTAATTAACTTATTAGTTTACACATTTTCTTGCTTTTTTGCTAACTTTTTTTTTAAAGGGAAATTTTTAAACGTAATTGTTAGATGCAACAAATTGATCTGATCTTAGATGCATGGTAGGTGTGTTGGTACGTCAAGGAATTTGTGGACCTTTTTTTACCTTTTCCTTTCAAACAATAATCATACCATACATATATAACATGTTTACTTTGATAAGTCATACAAAAAACAAATTCTCCATAATATAACCGTCAATATTATTCATTTTAGAAAAATGATATGAAACTGAAATTATTGGGGTGCATCGTGTTATCACATAATCCTTCGTCATACCTTATTAGGTCTCTAGATACTTATTAGAAGTATCATTTTTGTTTATGCATGTCAAATGAACCTTGACAAAAAGTTTTTAAATCAATTTTATACATAATTTTTAAGAATAATATATATTGATATTGGGAGGCGAAGTTGAGAAGTTCATGAACATTAAAAAATAGGACATGAATGTATATATGATGAGCAATATATAAAAATCAGCAATCTCTATTAGGTAAATTATAAGTAACATCACACATAATGTGTTATAGCTATTGAAAAATATTATTTTCATACAAAGTAATTTTCTTTTTCTTGCTTGTCAAAGTTACGTCACACAACGTACAATATTATTGTAGACTTTTAGCCTCTCGTAATTTCAAAATTTGTGGGGAGATCGCAACCTAAACTGTAACACATTAAGGCCTTGTTCTTTTTAAGTTGTTCTGTTTTACTCTGCTGAAATCTGTTCTGCTTTGTAATGCGATAGATAGAGGGTTGGGGCTATCACATTATCCATACATCGAGTAGTGGGAGTTATTAAACAATTAGATTAGTAATTGAATTGGTGGTTATTAGTAACTCAAGAAGTACGTACCACCTACTCACATTCACATGTCTCTATTGAATCCAAATTAACAAGAGGTGGGGATTTCGTAAACGTGTGGAGCATAGCATAGCTCCCAAACATTGAAATTGACCCACCTGGATCCACAACTCTACACAACTAACTACTCATGACATACTATGTTACTTATTTTTTCGACGTTTTGATTTTTGTATTATTCATTTATCTACATATTTCATTTCTAGTTTTAATTACACATGATCTAGCCAGAAACCTTACAATCGCCTAATTTAATTATGTTTTCAGAAAATCATATTTAAGGGCCTGTTCTGTTCCGTTGAAATTCAGTTCAGTTCAGTTCAGCTCAGCTCAGCTCAGCTCAGTTCAGTTCAGTTCAGTTCAATTCAGTTCAGTTCAGTTCAGTTCAGCTCAGCTCTTAATTTATGTCTAATGATATTGCTAATGATATAAAGCCAAATTTCATTCTTTTAAGCTCTTATTACAACGACAACAACAACAAAAACAATAATAATAATAATAATAATAATAATAATAATAATAATAATAATAATAATAATAATAATAATAATAATAATAATAATAATAATAATAATAACAACAACAACAATAATAATTGAAATAATAATACTAATAATAATAATCAATAAATAATAATAATAATCATCAATAAATAATAATAATAATAAATAGTATATGTGTTTAAAATATTTAGAGGTTTCAAGTTTTTAATATATTTTCCATACATTTTATAATATATTTTCCATACATTTTATAATTATAATTATATAGTATATTTTTCGTAAATATTTTAATATGTACATTTGTATATACACATATGTATAGTAATAAATAATCAATAAATAATCAAAGATCACTAATCCGTAGTTAAAAATCACTAATTAATAAGTTCAGTTCAGTTCAGTTCAGTTCAACGTACAAGTATACAACCATGAAAGTCATAATACAACTATACAAGTATGATAAGGTTAAAAAAAATTGGAGGAAGTATTAAACAACGATTCAGGATGGTTGGTGATTACTATGATGGGCCAAAGATACAATCACTTAAAGGTCATTCTTTACAGCAAATAAATTTCTAACTTTAGTAAGCTATAAATATCAATCATATATATAGAATGGTGTAGGCAGCCTTTTAACTTTTTAAGTAACTAGCTAGTTTCAAGAATAACACTTTAGAGATTACATTCCAATTTGTACACAGCTATAAATGATACTCTTGCTATCAGACTCTGAGATTCATATCTACTACGAGTATTGCAATCTTTCACTTTTATTTTTCCCTCCCTCTAGTGTACCGGCAATTTATGGTTAATTTGCCTGTAGTCTTAGGGCATGTTCTCTTACGTTAAAATTCAGTTCAGTTCAGTTCAGTTCATTTAAGCTCAATTCAGTTCGGCTCCTAATTTCCTTCTCTTATAAAATATTCATTTCAGTTCAGTTCAGTCAATGAGAACAGGCCCTTAGTGTCTCACTGCCATTGTGATGAGTCATTTTGCAAACCGTATCATCATATTCTCTATTAAAGGCACTATGACTTTTAACTTTTATAGAGTGAAACATCAGTATAATATAACAAGTCTAAGGGCCTTGAGTTGAATTGAACTGAATTGAATATTTTATAAGAGAAGGAAATTAGGAATTGAATTGAACTGAACTTATTAGAGTTGAATTGAGATAAAAATAAAGTGAAGAGGACATACCCTAAGTAAGTAGGAGTAGGTAACACTATAACCGTTATGGATTGATTTTACTAATAACAAAAGAGTAAAAATTTGGTACTCCGTATAAAAGTATTAAAGCTCCAAGTTTCCATGTTAGAAGGAGAATTTAAGGGCCCAATCTTAAAAGAGAAATAGATGGCTAAATTAAATGACCATTATTTTTGGTGGGGCTACTTAGGTATGATGACATTAGTTATTTAGACTTGTTACAACTATTGTTAGATCACGTGATTATGCTACAGCAAATTACAAATATCTGCCGTCTTTTTACATTCCTTGTTAATAATTTTCTTGCTTCATTTCATTCCAACAATCTTTCTTCCTTTCTTTCATTCTTCTCTTAATCTTGCAATGTTTCAGCTTCTCAGATTACCCACTTAAATCTTCATCCTTTTCCCATGGTAAGTCCTCGAGTTCTCTTTTTTAATCGCAACGTATTCCTTTATGTATCAGTCGATCATCAGTCCTTTAAATGATTAAATCAAATATTGAGAATGTTATGTTACCTTGTGTTGTTTATAGTTGGTCAGAAATGCAATTATCTTACTGCTAAAATGACGTCTTAAAGTTTATGATTTCATGTGGGTTCCCCATAAAGTTGCTAAATTATGTTCATTATTTATGCTTCGAAAAAAGACTTTTCTTAACATTATTATAGTATTTGTTCTTTGTTTGCCTAGGTGAAGTGAAATTTTTTTGACATATTCATCTGGGTATCTTCAAAAATTGCCTCTTGAATCTCGATTCTTGTTCTAGAAGTTCTTAACACACTCATAAATCCCACTTCAAATCTGGGTTTAATTGAAGATTTTATTTTATACCCAGAAAATTATGGACAATACTAATAATAATTGCTGGGGTTCCAACAATAACAAGGTACTTATTATAATCCACCCATTTAATTTAATTTCATCCTAATTTTATTTTATTTGGAATTTTTTTAATATAAATATATTTTTTAATTTCTAATTTTTTTTGGTAGGACAAATCTTGGAGAGCAGTATTAATATTAGCATATCAAAGCTTGGGAGTTGTATATGGAGATTTGAGTATTTCCCCTTTATATGTGTTCAAGAGTACATTTGCAGATGACATTCATCATTCTGAAACAAATGAAGAAATTCTGGGTGTTCTTTCATTTGTATTTTGGACATTAACTTTACTTCCTTTGCTTAAGTATGTTTTCATAGTCTTAAGAGCAGATGACAATGGTGAAGGTATATAATAATAATTTTATTTTATTTATAACCTAAGTTATGAAACTTAGATTTATACCATATTTTATATGTTTGTTGTTAGTGGTAAATAATATTGTGTATGAAATATTTGCAGGTGGTACTTTTGCTCTATATTCATTGATATGTAGGCATGCCAAAGTGAGTCTTTTGCCAAATAGACAGGCATCAGATGAAGATGTTAGTACATATAAGATGGAGCATCCTCCCGGGAGCAATAGTAATTCTAAGGTTAAAATAGTGCTTGAGAAGTATAAATGTTTGCGTACTGCATTGCTAGTGTTGGTTCTTCTTGGTACTTGTATGGTTATTGGAGATGGACTCCTTACTCCTGCTATCTCTGGTATAATTTTCTTTCTTTTGGTTGTTTTAATTTATTCGTGGTTTATGTTACTCGAACTCTTTGTTTCACCTCGAGGACCTGTGTTGAATCCTTGACATAACATGTTACTTCCTTCAAAAGAATTAAAATGGAGTAGCCGAGTTTAACTGTTTGACACATTTATGTCTGAGCATGGATTTTGGGTGTAATTTGGCTCCCTGTACATTTTTTTTTTTATTTTGTTCAGAAACAATTGCCTTAATTTTGCTAAATGAATGTTTTTGAAGAGAGTTTTTCTTTGAAAATGTAGTTTAATCTTCTTCAATATGAGTGGGTTATTAGTTCTTCAGGTTCCCATTTTGACATTTTCTCCCCTGCTTATGTTGTTTGCTCTTTTAATGTAGTTTTCACTGCTGTTTCCGGCCTCGAGTCTTTGATGTCCCCTGAGAATCACCAATGTAAGCCTTCAAAGCTCTTCTGGCTGAATTACTAGTCTGTTTGATTATTGATTTTAGTGACTTCCAATCACAAATTACAAGTATCCAAGTTGATTATTGTTCATGAATTTTGAAGTCCAATATCTGTAAAATGTCATACTCACGCTGAATATTAGCCTTTGCAATGGAGCATAACGTTGAAAAGTGCACAATTGCCTATTTAATTTGACATGTATCTTATTTTGACAAATTACTTTCCAGTCAATATTTTCCTTCTTCTTTGTGTTAACTGTTTTGTAGTATAGGATTGTCTTAGCTTGGTTGTTTTTGTTAGGCACATACACGACTTTTCTTTGAATCTTCGTCATTGTTTTTTCTCGTGTTAATTTTCTGTTTTTTTTGTTGAACAATGATGTATAATATGCATTCTGAATTTTATTGATATTGAAAATGACTGTTGAAAATGTATTTTCCACCTATCATATATGCTGCAAAACATGTGGTCTACGTTTTAATCAATTAGTACGTCATTTTCTTCCTAGTGTTCTTCCCATTTTGGATCAGAAATTGAAGTCCTTATGAAAGATATGAGACCCTGTCCAAGAATTTTCAATAAACACTGCCAAGTCGGCTACGAAATCAGAGCAACAATTGATGGAGTATCTTCTTAGATTTTGATAGAGAACATAGAGTCATACTATATACTGTACTACGTAGTTTGTATTAGGAGTTTAGGACAGTCCTCTCTCACATGATTAAAATTAAGCAGAAACCGTATGGAAGTTAATTTAAAGAAATGCTCTTGTAAATTATTACATCATACATAATTTTAATATTTACATCATACAACTTAATGATCAAAATTATATATTTTGACTGGAAAAAAAAAATATATATATCAAATGTGGATTGTGCCCTCTTGCTCTGGGATGCTTTGTGTTCCTTTGATGTTCAATGTGTCGGTAATTTGGTATAGGTGTTAGTGTGCCCACTACTTTGAGTGGTGATAATATGTGTGGACAAGCATACACATTGTGGTGGAAACTTACTAGGTAGCATGGGCTGACACACCTATGACAATTCTTTGGAATTTGGAGGACTCAATTCTCAGGATTTCCAATAAATAAATCAAAGCTGGGTTTTGTTAGCATGCTGCAACACCCATTAAGAGGACGCGTCTGATCTTTTCATTGTCCCTAAATAATGTCACATTTGATTAAGAGCCATTTTTTAAGAACACGAGTTAAATTGAACAGCCAATCCTTCTGTATAGTCTTTCACTGGGATTCCTCTTCTTAGTTTCTTTAAGAATAATATGGGAAAGGAAAAATCGATTTCCTAAGCTTAGGAAGTGATTTGTTATTTTGGGACAGCCAATAATAGAAATCATAGAATTGTTAGGGACAAGGGAGTATAGTATAATTAATACTATTTGATGAGCAAGTTCTGTTAGCTTATACTAGTGCAGCATTGTTTTATTTCCAAAAATCTCATTTTAATAGCAAATAGGAATTCAACCTTATTTGGAAATAGCTATTCGACTTCCAAGTTCAACACCTTGATTTTAATACACTTTCTTTTGCAGATGCTGTGATCCCAATCACATGCTTCATTTTAGTCTGTCTTTTTGCTCTTCAACACTATGGAACACATCGAGTTGGCTTTGTCTTTGCACCTATAGTTTTGATCTGGCTACTATGCATAAGTGGTCTGGGGTTATATAATATTCTACATTGGAATCCACAAGTTTATCGAGCTATTTCACCATACTACATGTACAAGTTCTTGAAGAAAACCACGATAAGTGGATGGATGTCTTTAGGAGGTGTTCTGCTCTGCATTACAGGTAAACTTACAATCTTGTTTACTCAAGCACTATGTCTATTATCACTTTATCAGTCTAGGCTCGCCAACACCTACAATCTTTACAAAGACTCGTTTCAAACCAATTTCTCACTCACACCCCTACCATCAGTGAATTAACTACCTTGAGTTATGTAGTGCATCTAGTCTCCTTACACTTTGTTTTTTATTATAACCGAATTGAGTCTTTAAGTTTACAAAACAGGTTTCTAACTGTCCTCTTTGCAGGTTCGGAGGCAATGTTTGCTGATTTAGGACACTTCTCTTACATGGCAATTCAGGTACATATTGTAACCTCCTTGTTTGACTGTTCATTCAGTCATTTTTAGCATCATGTCTGGTGTCTATGGTTAGTCTGCAACTTCATGCACTCAGCTACAAACAGAAATTCTGATTCACCAATTCTTGCAGATTGCTTTCACTTTTCTTGTATATCCAACTCTCATACTAGCTTATATGGGTCAAGCTGCTTATTTGTCAATGCATCATGAGAATTCCGATGCAATCAGTTTTTACCTCTCTGTTCCAGGTACCTTATTTTTAATGCAATATGTATTACTATCTACCGTGTTGGTTCCAAAGTCCAAACTAATTTGGTTGCTGTGACATTGAAACTTTTGGGTGCAGAAAAGGTCAAATGGCCAGTGATTCTGGTAGCTATTCTTGCTTCAGTTGTGGGAAGTCAAGCAATTATAAGCGGGACATTCTCAATCATTAACCAAAGCCAATCACTTGGTTGCTTCCCCCGAGTCAAGGTTGTTCACACGTCAGATAAGATACATGGCCAGATATACATTCCTGAAATCAACTGGATACTGATGGTCCTCTGTATTGCTGTTACAATAGGATTCAGAGATACGAAACACTTGGGAAATGCATCAGGTACTTTAATCTTCACATTTTCGACTCTTGTTAAACTTTTTCTCTCCATATACATTTTCATTTAAAATTTTGAATGGGATAAGAGCCTTATTACTTGGTATATTGAGAAACTTCAAATTTTTATTTGCCCTGCAGGTTTAGCAGTGATGACAGTGATGTTGGTGACAACATGCCTAATGTCCTTGGTCATTGTTCTATGCTGGCATAAACCTCCCATATTAGCTCTTTGTTTCCTTCTCTTCTTTGGTTCAATCGAAATTCTCTACTTCTCAGCTTCTCTGGTCAAATTTTCTGAGGGAGCCTGGCTTCCAATCCTGTTAGCTCTTATTCTGATGGCCATCATGTTTGTATGGCACTACGCCACCATCAAAAAGTATGAATTTGACCTCCACAATAAAGTGTCCTTGGAATGGCTTCTAGCCTTAGGCCCGAGCTTAGGGATATCACGGGTCCCAGGCATTGGCATGGTCTTCACTGACCTCACTTCTGGCATCCCAGCTAACTTCTCTCGCTTTGTCACAAATCTCCCTGCATTCCACAAGATATTGGTCTTTGTCTGTGTGAAGTCTGTTCCTGTTCCCTACATTCCCCCAGCTGAGAGATATCTTATTAGCCGTGTGGGCCCCTCAAATCATCGTTCCTATCGATGCATAATCCGTTATGGGTACCGTGATGTCCACCAAGATGTTGATTCCTTTGAGTCTGAGCTTGCTACTAAGTTGGATAAATTCATCCGTTATGATTGGGCCCAAGAACAAGGGGAAGGCCAACAGTCCCTTCAATGTGATGAGGCTCGATTAAATGATGGATGTAGGTTAGCTATGACGGGCACAATCAGATACTCCCGTGAACCTCCATATGAGATTGATGAAAACCCACAACCAGCAAGCGTGTCCATTGGACTGCCTACAGTTGACAGCATGGGGGACATCATGGAGATGGTGCCTGTCAAACAAAGAGTGAGATTCGCTGATGATGCAAGGTCCTGTGATGACAGAGAAGTCCAGATGCTGCAAGAATTAGATGATCTATGGGATGCTCAGCAAGCTGGGAGTGCCTTTATAATAGGGCATTCCCATGTTAGAGCTAAGCAAGGATCATCTTTTCTTAAGAGGATTGCCATTAATTTTGGGTATAATTTTCTTAGGAGGAACTGCAGGGGGCCTGATGTTGCACTCCGGGTGCCACCGGTGTCCCTTCTAGAGGTTGGCATGGTCTATGTTGTTTAAGACTCGGATTATGCTGTGTAATTAGCTTTACTTACAATCAGTTTTGTTAATACATGTGAAATGACAGCGCATGTGGCTGATTTTGTGCATCGTCACATAACAAGAGAAGTTAGGACATGTCTTGCTACTTAGAAGAAATGCTTTGTACAGTTAGTCTTCTGATGGCTTTACTTCAGCATTTGTCCTTAATGAGAGTTAATGATTTAATCATGGTTAAGAACGTATAATTTTAGTAATGTCATAAGTGTATGGCTAATCTTTAAACATGTTATTTTTAACTTTAAAGAGTCAAAAGTGTTAAAAGTGCCCTTAATCAAAGTCTACCTTTGTTAGTTACCTAACTAGTTCGGACTTATCCGGAAAATCTTTCTTTTGAACACATATGTAAAATTATGTTATTAGATAACCACACGACTATTCCTCGGTAGATGCTTGCAAAGTTGCAATAATACATGGTACACAAAAGAATTTGACGCAAAGCGTCCCAATTGACAAGCAAACTAAAGAGCCACGTCTCTCTCTTTCTAAACCATATTTTCTGAGTGGTAACTAATCTCTTACAGTATGTGGCTCTTGTCACATAGCTACCTCAACTCACACCCCACAAAATTATGCTGCTAAATTCCTAAAGTAACATAGTTCAACATACCATACACAAGTATATATATTCTCTATTCTCTAAATTATTACTTGCATATCAACTTTACAAAAATATTAAAGAAGAAAAACCATAAATGGGATTCAGAACCTTACCCCTATCATCTTCCCAGAATGGGATCCTCCAACCATCCATAGCTCCTCAAACCATGCGCATACATAGTTATAGACAGAGCAATATATTAAGAGTAGTCTCAGCGAAAAAGGAAGACGACAAGGAGGAGCAACCAAAGAAGAAGAAGCAATCTTTGTTTACGAGTGTCACTGATGCTTTGGATTTTGCTCAAGCAAGGTCAGCAGAGGATGCTCAGCTTATTGAGGAAGCTAGGGAAACTACCAGCTCAGGTCGAATGATGAATAGGGAACAGGTACCGATTTTGGATCACCTTACAATTTTCTCTCCTTGGGATTATGTTGTTATTACTTTTACATAGTTTTGATTCTAAGCTGTTTGGGATTTTTTTTTTGATGCAGTATGGAGCTCTTCGGAGGAAAATCGGAGGAACGTACAAGGATTTCTTCAAGTCATATGTCGAAGGTATGTACATCTTGCAATCCAATGCCATTAAAGCTTATCTGGCTAGCTAATTCAACTAACATGCAGCAAAATAGCCTAAGTAACCTTAAGTAGCGAGTTGCAGTTAAAATCTAAACGACACTATCAACATTCCGCCCCTGTTAGATGTCTAACTGTTTGGCAATTCGCCGTATTCTTTACTCATTCTTGGTTTTTTCTTAACATACAGTGGATGGGCAATATGTGGAGGAAGGCTGGGTGGACAAAACCTGTAAGGTGTGCAAGAAAGATACAGCAGGTGAAGAAAGGCAAAAGGACAAGTTTGGGAGATATGCTCATGTAGCTTGCCTTGAGAAAAAGAACTCTGGCAACTTCTTTACTAATCTATTCTCTAGGTGATTGGAGTTGTTAATTTTGGCTCGGAATTTTGTTTAAGATAATAGCATAGCAATATATGGAGTATACTTGTATGTAATTTGCCACTCATTGTTCTATACATAATGTATCAGTAATTCAGTACTGAATTTCTTAAATGTGCTTGCATTTAGCTATAATAACTTGATCCATTTGTGTGCTACAAAATTTAATGGCTGTATTGATATTGTGAAATAAAAAGACTACTATTGATTTAGACCTTCATTAGGCACCGAGAAGAGAGAGAACCGAAAGCCTACAATATACGGAGTATTAGAGCAGATTAAACTTTAGGCTAGGCTAGGCTAAGGCTGCCAATTCAGGTTGCATCGGTTGACCCGAATGGAGACAGCTGGTTGGTCTGGGTCTCCAGAGTCAGGACACTTGCAATATTCGCATAGAATAGGGTCCTAACCCAGGATCACTTGCGCAGATATGCTAACACTAACCACTGTCATTAGCTGAAGGACAGGTGATGAACACATAATTTGTCACCAATAATCTCAGTACATAAATCAGAATATGATAGGTTAAATTGCAGCATCATCTGCTTAACAATTAAGTATATGTACACATCAAAAACAGCTCAAAGTGAAGTTGATATAGTTAATATATTGGTTTAAGTCTTTAGGAAATCACTGATGCAAATCATATACTGCAAATGGAATAGGCGAATAGCAATGTCAGCAACAAACTATAAATGACAGTCATAATCGTCACAAACAGTAAATTTACCATAACTACAAGGGATCCTAGGATTTAGGTAACGATGTGCAATTATGCAGGATTGAGTTTGACAAACAGTAAAGCAAATTATTACTAAATTATCTGTTACCAATTGTAGCTAGCTAAGGATGACTGAAAGGCAGGACATAAGAATTTGGCAAAGTGTATGTGTGAAGAACCGAAAACAGATGGATATGTAATGGAAGAAACAGAACTTGGTAACCCTTTCATCTTAAAAGTTCAACACAAGGACATCAATGAAAGTATCAATGCTCAATAATAGCTAGAAACGATAGCTCATGGAAAAACATAGTAAGCAACATAAGTAAACTGAAAACCTTTCAGAACCCTCGTCACCTAGTTTGATCAATATTAGTGGTGCAAGGAATAACAATGACCAATTGCTCCAAGAATTACAACATAAAGCAATAGCTAGCAGATGCAGAGTGTGCCTTTTTCATTCTAGATCAAAGTTCAACAAAGTCATATATAATAAAGGCTACATTATAGTATCTGACAAAGCAAGGATCTTAATGACATGAATGACACTTGAAGTACATTGACTCAAGAGGTTTCTGTGGCAGCTTGAGTCAGTCCAGATTTAGCCAACAATTTGGTCAAGGATTCTGGAGAGTGTACCTGGTACTTGACTTTTCCAGAAGGCAGACGATAAACTTCAGCCAATTCAAGCTTCTCCGAGGTCAGACTTGTGCTGTCCATCGTCTTGCTGAGGACCTTCAATGCAAGCTGAATAGCATCTTCGCGGCTGATATCATCCTTGTAGTCCTGCTTAAGCATAGACTGTGCAGCTTGATTGTTAGCTCCTATTGCAGTAGCTTTCCACCCACCATAATTTCCACTTGGATCACTCATATAAAGCTGGAAACCATAATTCTTGTCCCATCCAGCAAAGAGAAAGGAAACACCAAAAGGCCGAAGCCCACCAAACTGTGTGTAACCTTGCTTGGTATCACACAGAGATTGGACCAACTGCTCAACAGGCATTGGTTCTTGGTACGAAAAAGTGTAACGCTGTGCTTGGACTCGAGCTGTGTTTATCAGAATGTTAGCATCAGACATGATACCAGCAACAGCACAAGCTACATGATCATCAACCTTATACATCTTCTCAGTAGTAGTGGAGGTCTGAAGAAGCTTAGAAGTGACCTTCTTCTCACCAACCAAAACAACCCCATCATTAGCCAAAATACCTATGGCACTTCCTGCATTCCCAATCGCCTCCATGGCATACTCGACTTGGTAAAGCCGACCCTCGGGCGAGAAAATGGTAGTCCGACTATCATATCTCCGAGACATGATTCACTAGACATCGAGACAATTATGAGTTAATCATCACATTCAAATGAAAGTTACACAACATTTGTTTCTCATCCATCAATGATCAAATTGATCAATCAAGTCATAATACCAAATTACGAGTAACAAAAAGTACAGCATTTCTTTAACAAAAAATAACACATATCAATCAAAAGATTTATTCAAAACCCAATAAAGCAAATATTTTAAAAGAGATTAAAACCCCACAAAACAAAAATCAATTTTAAGATGATCCAGATTCACACATTCACTCAAACTTTCAATTCTAAATAATTTAACGAAATCCAAAGAAATGACATTTAAGAAATACCCAAATCAAATTCAAAATTATCAAGCTAAATTGGATAACACTCTTTAAAATTTCAACTCCCCGTCAAATTTAAGCAAATCCAAAGAAATTACATTTAAGAAATACCCAATTCAAACTCACAATTATCAAGCTAAAATGGATATTTTAAGCTAATTGGATTACGAATTGAGTTCTTCACCTAATTCAAAATTATCATCTGAATCGGTCATCCATACATTGATAATCAATGCAAAAGAAAACAACAATTAATTATCAGCATTAATCGTCAAAAGAAGAGAAATAAGACCTAGATTGGATGATAGAAATGACGGAAAAAGAAATAAACTTACAATATTGCGAGATTAGTACTTCAAATTTCTTTTCTGTTTGTTTATGCTTCTATTTGAATAACTGGATACTCTGTGCTAAAACACTGGTTTATTTGTTCGTCTTCGTTTCTTGAACAAGAGGCTACCTTTTTTTTTTTTTTTTTCTGAAAAAGTGTAGGGGAGAGTGGGAGACCACTTTAAAATGGGCTTATTCAAGGCCATTGGGTTTTGAAATAGAAAAGCCCAACATGAATTTGGCCCAAACTTGTACCAGCATGTCGTGACACACACAACTCCAAACTCGTGAGCACAAAGCAAGACACAACACATTATGACGCTAGAGACATACCACTAAACTATGTGCCATGTAAAAATACATTACTCAATTATTGCAAATACGGAGTAATTAGTAATGAAGGTAGTAAAAAAGACAATTTACTATACAACGACTTGATATAATACAACATGACACGACAAATGAATTTGGTTATGAGCTTGTGCCTAAGTTCTATTCTTTCAAAGATTGTCACGAGAATGACATGTAGCGTTATATGATCCTACCTAGCCCAATTTAATAATGACCTTGCACAACCTCCACCAATGGCTCAATTTTGTAATTTATCCCAACAAGGCCAACCGTTCAATCTTCAATGCCCATAAATTCACATTTTCTCCATAAACAAACAATACGATGCGTTTCACTCAAATACCCGCGTTTAGATACCCATGAAATTGGCGGGAATCCTGAACCCCTAGAAATTGGCGGGAAAATCCCACCTACTTACACTCCCGCCGCACTCCCCCATCTCCACTCCACTTAACACACACTTCCCTGATTATCGAGGAGAGAGAAAATCAAAGATCAAGCTCAAAATGGTAGGATTACCGTACGATTGCCTCACTAATCCTCTCGGAGCCGTCCGATTAACCTTCGAAAAAGCCGTTTCTTCCGGCCTCAACCCCTCCACCTCCACCGGCGCCGATTGGGGCGCCGTTGATCTTTTCCGTCAATTCCTCTTCGACGATGGTGGTCTTTCTCAGGTATCCATCAATTAATCACATTTCTAGGGTTTTCGAAGAATTCGTTTGATTTTTTTTTGGGAATTTTTAGGTTCCGATTTTAAATGCGGCGAGTGTAAAGTATTTACCGACGAATTCGTTAGTTCGATTTCGAGGGATGATTCAAGATATGCTGGGAAATGAAGTTTATGTTGGTGCTTACAAGGTAGTAATTTTTTAGGGTTTTTGATGAAATTAATGTTATAATTTGTGGAAATTAATGTTATTTTGTTTGTTTGTTGGTGTAATTTGAAGGATGGTTCAACTTGGAGGACCAACAAATTCTCAGATGTTTGTCAGGTTGATGTGGATATGTCCCCTGATATGAAGTTTTGGGAGCGTCGATTGCTCTACTGTGTTCCTGTGAGTTTTTCTTTTTCATTTTCTTTTATGATTTCTTAATTATGCTTTTGTTGTTCTTTATTGTGTTCCTGTAAGTTTGTTGTTTGTTTGAGGATTCATTTCTTGATGAAAGATGGGAATTTGATTGATATTATTATGATTTAGTCGCTATTTGATCCTATGTCTTGAGTTCCATGCCCTGGCCCCTAAGGCTAAACACTAGCGTATGTGTTCGTAATTTCGTATTTTGGTTGGTAAATTGATGCATACTTGTACTTTCTTTATCCAAAATATTCTTAACATGTTTCTTATAAATTAAAATTTAACTTGGATTTAACTAGTTAAAACTGAATTAGTCTAATAAATGGCCCTAAGATGACATTTATGTTTAAAAATTGGTTATTGATATTGTAGAGTGACGTAAAATGTCTGATCAAAAGTAATTGACTTGTAATAATCTATGTTTTTTTATGGATTGGAAGGATTAGTAATCTTCTTTGGTGCTTAATTTGGGTGAGTATAAAAGCTGGTAATGTAAGTATTCGGGAATAATTATTTATTATTGTGTGAATATGTTTAGGTACCGGGGCTGAATTCATGGGCAGAACCCTTGGAAGCTTTGTCGAATCAGCAAAGGAATTTTGCTTCTCAGCAAAGGGAGAAGCGTCCAAGGGATGATGATGAAACTGTTGATCATATGGAGTTGGTAAGGCTATTGACATATTCGAAATGTTTGTGTTGAGTCATAGTTCTATCGTATGATACTGTGATAGGACTCATTATTCCATAGTACAAGTAGCTGTTAACCGGGCATAGGCATTACTGCTTTATGATTTTAGTATAAAATTGTTTTACTCGAAAGTTCGAAACATTTTTTTTATCTGAAGAGTACAACCAGTTTCCTAACAGAATACAACATGGTTTGATCTCTTATAGTTTTGTTGCATAATGTCGACAATTCGACATGCCACTGTAGGCATGTTTAATTGATAAGAATGATAACTACAATGTGCTGCCTCTTGAAAGTCATGCACTCTTGATTTTCATGTGTTGTCTTGATTGTGATCTGCTTATATGATGCAATTGATTTTCTTTCCCCCCTTGGCAGGGATCAAATCAAGACTGTGAGGATTCTCCAATTACTAAAAAGATGGTAAGCAGAAAATGTTTGTATTTTGCTGGTCTAATAGAACACTGTTATTTACTCTTAAGCATTACCTTAGTCGCATGATTGTGTTGTAGTACCACTAACTATTGCAAATTAGCCATCATAGAGTGGCACTGAATACCCTTACTCTAGTAGTTTTGCTGAAAATAATCTGCATATCATTATGAAACAATCACAACTTTAGAATCTTTCTGTAGCTGGAGCACCTCTTTTTTCTTCTTTCCTATGAGAGCTTGTGAGACGTGGCTGATCTGATTAAATATGTATCTCTATTAACAGAGGGAAGAGGGGCATTCTTCCTCATCTGCAATGCAGCAAGACACCGTGAAGGAAGGAACCACTCCTTCCTTTGGACCACCTGATTCCGAGATAAATTCTTTTCCTTGTTTGGTTAAGGTATGCTTCTTGATCCTTGAATTATCATCATGTTGATGAATGTTTTCTTTACCAACTTACCAAAGGAGTAACTTTCTACTTAATTTTTTCATGGGCAGGTTTATGATTCCCCGGAGTCTGATTTAAAACTAAATGAGATTTTTGAGTTTATCGGAGTTTTGAACTATGATCCAGAGTTAGCATTAAACAAGGATGAGTCTGATATGCAGTCAAATGACCTTTATGAAGATGACTTGGTTCAATTACCCCCTAGCAAGGTTTGCACAAATTCCTGGGTGTGAGTCGTGTGATTAATTTTATCTAAAAAATCTCCATGCTTGCTTTGTACAATTAACGATTTAACGTAAATACTTACAGAGTGAAGTTATTGGGCTGGTATCTTTTGCAATTGCTACTCAAATAATCAAACACAAGTTGTTTAGTAACAGATGATTTCCAACTTAATCGTGATTTACATACACTTTGTTTGGATAGGAAGAAATGGAAGGAAAAGAAGAGAAGAGAAATGGCAGGGGACAAAATCTCTTGTTTGGGTAAAAGATTGGGGGAAGGAAGGGGAAGGAGAGGGAGGGATCCATTTTCCCTCTGTCTTTAATAACCATAATCTCTCCAAAATTGGAGAGATTTGGAGGGAAAATAGAGCTCATCTCCCCCTCCCTTTCTTTTCCCTTCACTTCCTCCATTTTCCCTCCCCTTTTTTTCCTTCCTTCTTTGCTATCCAAACAAAGCGTTAATCTCTTCTTATATCTTAATTATCCCTAAAAACTGCTGACTAACATAAATTTTCAACTTGTTATAAATTAATAAATGGTCCGACAGTTTGATGACATGTATAATGTTTGTAATGAGAACTGGTTCATATGACTAACTATTTTCCTTTACAGATACCTCGTATCCACTGTCTTGTACACCAGAAGCTCGTGGCGCATGATTTTGTTGATGGTTCACCTACAACAGAAGTAATTGGCCTTGTCCTCTTTTTGCTTGATATCTTCTTCTCCTTGCTGATTCTTATGCATGTTGGGTATTTAACTGACTAATTGTCTTTTATAGTCAAATCCGTCAACGATTAGAGGAATAAGGGAAGGCCTGCTTAGTCATCTCACTGCTGTCCTTGGAAATGATGGAGTGGCAGCTCAATTTCTGCTATTGCACCTCTTATCTCAGGTAAGTTACGTTGCTCTCCCTCCCTTCCAATTTTGCATGATTGGCATTTGGCAGGACTTTTAGTAGCTCTGAGTTGTTTTTTTGGAAAAAATGTTTGTTTGCAAAATCATTACTAAGCATTTCTTACTTGCAGGTGCATGCTAGAGTTGATGGTGTCGCTGTTGGGAAGTTTTCACTTAATTTCACCAACTTCAGCAAGGAAACTGCATCTGTCTTTAGTAAACGTCTTGGTCTCACAATGAAGGAACTTCTTCCTTTTACACAGCAGATGCCTCTCACAATTGAATATCTTAACAGTGCCTCACTTGCCCCTAAAAAAGATTACCAGGCAAATAAGTAAGCAGAGTTATCCTTTACACAATTCTGGCTTTAAATACTGTCACTTTCTATTTTTCTTTTTACCTTACAATTTTTATGGCTGGATACTTGGATGGCAGATTGGTTCCTGGAGCTCTTCAGCTGGCAGAAGGGTCACACTTGATCATTGATGAGACGCTGTTGCAGGCTGGGACCCTGAACCCGACTGGAGTTGAGAATGCAAGATCATTGAAGAACTTGACAGAAATGCAGCAGGTAATCCTCAAAATTTTAGTGTGTGTACCCATGTGCACTTTTCAACCGCCTCCTGCATGGTGTGTTCTGTTAAATGAGAATCAAACTGGCTCTAACACTATTTCTGCTTCCATTCTCCCACTAAAAAATATTTTTCAGGTTGAATATGATTTCCAGTACTACAAAATGGAGATGAAAGCAGACGTGCAGCTGCTTGTTCTATCTGAGGGTAAATCCAACATTCTGCCTGCCGATTTAGTCCTTCCTTTTCAGCCTTCATCAACCAGCTCCTCAGAAATTGTAGATGAAGCAATAGTACAGACTTGGAGATGGTATTTGGCCTTCCTGAGATCACTATCACACTCGATTAGTCCTGAAATGCAGAAGGTATGACTTGCTACGATGGTTTATCTTGATGAACCATTTTCCAAGGCCTTTTTTGGTCTTTCTGTTTCTGTTGCAGAACAGAGATACATAGCTGATAAATTTTTTTATAACTAATCAGGTGGTCGAAGAGGATCTAGTCGCAGCTAGGCAAGCAGACCGGACCTTAGGGAGCCAAGATTTTAGCAGGTCTGTATAACTAATCAGGTGGTCGAAGTATTTGTTTTCCTTTTTACTATTTAACGAGTCAGCGATTAAAAAATCTGATTATTTATGCTTCCAGGTTGCTGACTATGAGTAGACTCATGTCATTGAGCTTTGGCGAGACAAGTCTGTCCATGGAACACTGGCAAATGGTGAAAGAACTAGAAAGGCTTAGAAAAGAGAGAGTTAGATGAAGCTGTTTAAACATGTAATCTAATATTTTCACATGATTACAATTACCAGGATCTATAATGTATGGACTTGGGCATGGAAAGTTTTTATGATTTTGGTTCGAAAATGAAGTCTTATGTGTCCAAACCCCCATGGCTCCGTCTCCTTGTAGAGTTTCTAACTCGATAATGTAATAAAATGTCTGGAGTAATTTATTGTGGAAAATCAAAATAGCCTTCGACGCCATGAAAGTTGCTTGGCTGTTGGAATGCTGCTGATGTGCCTGCTTAACTGCCCACCTTTTTGAAAAATCAGAAGACCGACTAACCTCTGATAAAGTCGTATTGTTTCTCATCAATAGTCTTATTATACATTCAAATTGCGAGTGATTTTCAATGATAGTGAGTTTGTGATGTAAGCATTTTGCAATTATGCAATATTGGAATCATCACTTTGAATAGTTTGCTTTGCTCCCAGAGTCCCCATCAACAAAATGTCAATTTAAGCGTGTGTTTGTTGTTGTCTAGTCGAGAAAATGGAAAATGATGCACATACATCAAAGAATGCTAAACAAGCTACCTTGCCCTAAGTTAGAAGTACAAAAAACATTCAATTTATGTATTGACTAGCTGTCTCCTCTCTATTTTTTTTTTCAATAGGGTTTTTCATAAAAAGTGTTTCATAGGCTGAAAATAATCAAATTTCTCTGCTTCAGTTTCCTTATGCTTTGTTATTGAATTCAATAAATCTATCCTCTTTGAAGGTAGTAAGTATTCTTATAGTGGGTTTTAGTGTAGTAACTGCTCTTATGGTGGGCTTTGTTTCAATTTGGATGTAAATCACATCGTTACGAAAGAGGGTACGAAAAATGTATGAATTGCAACAACGATCGCAATTCTACTAAAAAGATGTTTTTATTAGATTTATCTCTTTGTTGATGTCGTACATATTTTTATTTATGAATTAATTTTTATTATAAAAAAAATAAAAAAAAAATTATATTTATATATTTAGCTGTCTCTCTCAAAATAAGTTTTTAATTTCAAAATCTTTGAACTAATCTAATACTCTTCGGTCAAAATACCCAAATTCTCGTGGTAGGGCTAAAATGTTAATTTATCTTTTGAATTGTCATGACTCATAAATGAGTATTTCATATCTTTGATTGTTCATTTGTTTATTTTTTTTTGTTTTATGGTGTTAGTCAAAATACTTGAAATCTCGTTGTAGGACAAAGAGAGCATGTAATTTTTGTTTGGTTATGAATTAACGAAAACGCCTCACTTTTTTACACTTTAATTTGTTTCAATGAAGGAAATGGAAGGAAAAGAAGGGAAGATAAAAGAAGGGGGACAAACTCTTTTATTTGAATAAAAGATTGCGGTAAGGAAGAGAAAGGAGAGGGAGAGATCCATTTTCCCTCTCTTTAATAAACATAATTCCTCTAAAATTGGAGAAATTTGGAGAGGAGTTCAGTCAATTCACCTCCCCCTCCTATTTCTCTCTCCTTTCTTTCCTTCCTTATTTGCTATCCAAACTTAGAGAATTAGGACATTTTTAGTTACGTATTTCGTATACATTTAAACATTTACTAATAGTATCATGCACATTGAATAAATAAATAAAGCAAAACTTAGAGAATAATATATTGATAATCATATAGTATTGAAAGATAAAATTTTATTGATTAGACAGCACAATAATTTGTCTCACGAATAGACGAATAGTCGTCCTTTCCACTCCCCTCAACAACAGCAACAACTCAACACAATAAAAAATAACTATAAGCCTTTAACGATAATACATAGTATAACAAACAAAGGATAAGGATAAAGAGGGACTAGATATTTTTTCTAGACACTTCATGTGTGTAATACGAACATTTAGATTTAGAGTTGAGATAAAACGTTCATCATACAAGGCCGAGGACAACACTTAACACGTAGAGGAACGAGTTTTACTAACGAAAGACCACCAGTTTCCTCCATATCGATTAAATCGTTACTAGTTCTCTCCCAATCGAAGCATTGAACTAATATTGCGACGGCCAACCAAATCATTTTATTTGCCAAGTGCTCGCCGGGGCAAATTCTTTTACCGGTACCAAAAGGCATGAAGTTGTACCCTAATGTAGTTTTCTCAAGACCCGAAAATCTCTCTGGCTTAAAATTTCTTGGGTAGTCCCATATGTTGGGATCATTGTGTACCGCCCATATGTTGTAAATTAACATAGACCCTTTAGGGACGTGGTATCCCCCTACGTAACAATCACCCCTAGACTCACGAGGTAGTCCTAGGGGACCGGTAGGGTACATTCGTAGTGTCTCATTTATGATGCATTGAAGGTAAGGGAGGTTGTTCTTGTCGGATTCTTCTACTAAACGAGTGTTTCCTATGTTTGTGTCGATTTCTTCTTGTGCTTTCTTTAGGACTTTAGGGTTGTTGAGAAGGAGAGAAAGCACCCATTCTACTGTTGCGGCTGAAGTATCCGTTCCACCTTGAAATAAGGCCTGTTACACGCATCAATCAAATCAAATTAAGTTTGGTATGCATGCATATCATGAAGATCATATTAGAATCAAATTAATTAAATATGTAATCATATTCATAATTTTATAATTTTTGTACGTTGGATAATGCAATCTAACTAAAAATGTGAGAAGGCACATTATCTGTGATTATTGTGTGAGTGACTATGTGATACATTAATTAGCATGGTACTTAACGATAATGATAAAAAAGTTTGCATAGAATACGTACCAAAATGAGGCTTCCAATCATCTCATCGGAATAATAATGAGGATCCTCCTTTTGTAAGGACAATAAAACATGTATCATTGCCCTCTTTCTCCCATCAGATAAATTTCCTTCTCTTTCTAACTCTCTATGTTCTAACATTAATCCTTCCATGAATGTATTCTTTTCTTTTATTAACTTCTTCATGAACTCCTCGGGTGATCCTAAAAACACCCTAAAATATTTCAAAATTGGCAAAAAATCTTCTATGTTATTCACTCCACTCACCCTAAAACTACCCTCCATAGTTTTTTGGAACCTTCTAGAAGCTTCCATTCCCCCGCTCGCCTCCACGTAGTTACTCTTCCCTATTAACATCCTCATCATGTTATCTAGAGTCAACCCAAAAATAGCAGATTTCATCTCCACTATTCCGTCATTTTCAGTGATGTCCTTTATCATCCTACGAATGAAGGACCGGGCTACTTCAACCCGGATCCCTGACAGGATTTGCAGCCGTTGAGGTGATAAGATCTCAACGGCTGCAATCCGTCGTAGGTTTTTCCAATGGTCCCCGTAAGGGGACCATGCCATGTTAGTATAGTTATTGCCTCCATGCTTCCCAGGGAGGAGGCGGGGGCGGTCTACAAACACGTCACTCTTAACAAGACACTCCTCAACGGCCTCTGGAGAGGAGAGTAAAAGTACAGGCCGGGCCCCCATCTTGAGAAAGAGGACCGGGCCGTACTTGACCGCCAAATGGGCAAGGGAGCGATAGAGGGGCCTCTTAAAGAGGTAGAGGTGGCCTATAATCGGGAATGAGAGGAATGGACGTGGTGGCAATTTGCCCTTAACCTTGGAACGTAGGATGGTATGCTTAAGTGTGAAATAGGTTGCTAGATAAAATGCAACATACTTGATAACTATAATAATGTTATCAATATCATAATCCATTGATAACAATTGCATCATATAATGTGAATGTGCTACAAAAATTTCAAGTGAAAAAGAAAGTGTACGTACTACGTAGGTGTATATAGTGATTAGATGGGTTTTGGATGCATTTATATTATTTGTCTTCGATTATTGAGTCACAAATTTATAGTGGATTGGTATTGATCAGCTTTTGACAAATCTAAACATACATGATTATTTTTTCTCCTTTGGAGGGCTGATAGTAATGGATATTATTGGTTAGGAAAGTTCAAACGGTTCAAATTGTTGACAACAAAATAAGCCAAAATGATCGATTGTTTGCAGCTTGTTTAAATTATATTCTCTCTGTAAAAAAAGAAAAATAAAATCTCCAAAATGAGTGATGTAACATGACTATAAGCTAATAATAGAGAGATCGATAATCGTATGTAGATTTACAGAAAATTACTCGTATTCGTATTTATTTTGATAAATAAAATAAGGTCATACTTCTTATCGGGTTTGGGTCGGGTTTAGGTTGGGTTAATAACAGGATGGGTTACATTCGGGTCGGATGAACAATAGTTCGGGTTTTCACGGGTTAAAACGGGTTAGGGTAATTCTCGGGTTCGAATCGGGTTCAGTTCAAGTCAATAATTTGCGGGTTAGAATCAGGTCGGGTCATTCTCAGGTTTGAGTCGAGTTCGGTTCAAGTCAATAATTTGCAAGTTATAATCAGGTCGGGTCGTTTTCAAATCGGGTCATTATCGGGTTCAAGTCGGATTCGGTTTAAGTCAATAATTTGCGGGTTATAATCAGGTTGGGTCATTTCCAAGTCAAGTCATTCTCGGATTCAAGTTGGGCGGGTTATGTTCAAGTCAATAATTTGCAGGTTACAATCAGGTCAGGTCATTTCCAAGTCAAGTAATATTCGAGTTCAGCTAACTATAAATAGATAATTATCATTTTTATCAAGCTAATTATTTTGATTATAATATATATGGCAATATACTAGGGAATTACACTTTATAATTTAGGAAGATAATTAGCTCCTTTGACCATACAACAAATATATACTATATTTAACTCTTAAATTTGAGGATGATGCTCCTTTCTTTTGTTGGCCTGGACCGACTTGGTCTCCTAAGACAAAATGCTTTGATCAACAATAATAAGGTGGTCTAAATTGCATTTAAGGTGATTTGAAATCGGTTCAGGAATAATTTGGGTTGAATTTCGATCGGGTCAATAACAAGTCGTGTTAATTTCAAGTCGAGTTAGTAACAGATCGGGTTGAATTTTTGGGTCGGGTAAGTAATAGGTCTGGTTAAATTCGGGTCGAGTCAATAACAAGTCGGGTTTAATTTGGGTCAGGTCAATAACAAGTCGGGCTGATTTCGGGTCGGGTTTGTAACAGGTTGGGTTAATTTCGGGTCGGGTTAGGAATGGGTCGGGTTGAATTCAGGTCAGATTAGTAAACAAGTCGGGTTAAATTCAGGTTTTGACGGGTTAAAACAAGTTTGGGTCAATTTCGGTTCAAGTCGAGTTCGATTTAGGTCAATAATATACGGGTTACATTCGGGTCGGGTCATCTCCAAGTCAGCTCATGTTCGAGTTTGGGTCTCACATACTCGGGTCAACTCGGATCTAGGGTTGGTTTCAGGTCGGGTCAGGTCGGGTTTGGGTCACCGTTTTTTCGAGTTCAGATGGTTCTGTTAATAATCGGGTTTGAGTCGGTATTTTGGATCGGGTCAACTTTTGACAGATCTACCCCTACTATTGGGACTAGGGGTGTTAATTAATCGAGCGAGCCGATCACGAATTTAGAGGTGCTCCACTGGAATCAAATTTTTTTCATTTGTGCGTGAAACTTGTTAAAATTGACACTTACTTGCTCCACTCGTTCTTGTTATACATTTCTTGTAGCTCGACCCGAACTCGGATGGGCATGAAAATCGAAATGTTTGCTACTCCAAGCTCAAGTAAAAAAGTACATTTAAAGTCGAGTTTAAGTCCGAAACAAACTTAGTTCCAAAATTAATTTGAAAACACATTTAAATAACTCTAGTCTAAACAAGGACCCAAGTCATTTATCCTGTCCTATATATAAAGTAAAAGGAGGTTTTGCATGATAAATTTTACTTTCCTAAAATACTTCTGTTATATTTTTTTTCCTAAAATCGAGAAAACACAAATCGAGAAAACACAAGTTTATCACCTTGGTGTTAGCAACTTTACCATGAACGATGTTTTGTTTGCACTAATTATGGTAGAACCACTAACACCATTAGAGGTTCCACGATCAACAATGCAAAAAAAAAAAAAAAAAAAAAAAAAAAGAAAAAAAAGAAAAAGAAAAAAGACTCTATTCAGGGTGAAATGCTAATAGTGTTAGTGGTTTTTCCATGAATAATTTTTTTCCATTTATTTACAAATTTGCCGTTTGATAATCAACTCATTAAAAAAAAAAAAAAAAAAAAATTCTATCTTTTCTTTTTAAAAATTTGATCGAGGGAAGTCAAATTTTATGATTTAGCCTACTTGATATCATCAACTTATTTTTGTAATGACAATTTTTTTTTGTAATATTTTATCAACAATTTTTAAACTCACCAAGATCCCGTTCACTTCACTTTATTTTTGTTGAAATGAAATTATATACTCCGTTTTACCTAAGTGAAATTATTTAGACTAAAGCTTGCTTAACTCTTACAGTATTGATTAATTAAAGTTACTTGTCAAGTTTAGTTCAAATCAAAACAACTCTAGTCGACCACTCCTAGTCGATTTCGAGTTGCTCAACTCGATTAGCACCTGAGACCATTGAGATTTGGGTAAGAGCACAAAATTAGGGCTTATAACAGTTTTACTTTATAGTTTGAACAAATTCCAGATACACTCCCAATTCTCGTTCAACATATCCGATCAACCACTCTTCCCTGAGCTTAATACCCTTCAATCTCGAGGAGAGAGAAACAATGGCTGACCGCCGGCGACTGGCAGCAATTTTGTCGGCAGTCGTCGACGTCAAACCTCACGAAATCTCCGCGCTTCTTCACTCCGCTGGATCTTTCTTCTTCGTATGCAATTTCTCCCATTTTTTTTTCTTAATTTTGATAATTCAGTAATTTTTATGATCTCATTTTCCGCCATTGTTATTGATTTTGATGATTGAAATCGAGTGATTATGTTTATGTATTTGATTTTGATTTTGTTGAATTGGACAGATTTTGAGTGCCTATTTTGTGGTATTACCATTGCGAGATGAAGGAGCAATATCATTAGGGTTGTCAAATCTTCCTGAGCTTTTTATTGGATCTTTGGTTCTTACTTTGATTGCTGCACCTCTTTCTACATTGCTCTTTTCGTTGCCGAATCTATCCAAAGGCAGGGTATTGACTTTTTTCGTTAGGTTGTGAATTGATTGTATTGTTTCCGAACTTAATTTATCTGAACTTATTTTCCTGAACTTAACTTATTTGAACTTATTGACACTGGATTTTATGTATGTTAACTCATTGGCCCGGGAACTTTAACTCATTTGAATTATGAACTGATATTTCTGGAAATAAGTGAAAATGCGGTGCTGAGAAGAGTCAGAGTTGAAGTAGTATAATGTACGTTGTAGTGCATATAATCAAGGGTTGATTGAAAAAGGTCTTATTATTTTAGGAATCAAAGGTTAATTGAAAAGGTGTTATTGTTGTGTGTAGAAGCAAGGTTTAATTGAATGAGCTTGTACCATGTTTAATGGATTCGGCCATTTGGGAATCTTTTTTGTTGTTATGATGTGACAAGTGATGATAAATTATGAAACATCATTGAGTAATGAAATGATGCATTCCAATCTAATCCCAAATTGGAGGAGTTGTTGAATAGAGAAAGAGTAGTTGTGTAATAGCGGGCATTCATTTCACAGTTTCACTTTGCAACTTGCAAATCTTGATATCAACTGTGATAGAAGTAGTCTTTTTGCTGAACCATTCAGTGTTTACTTTAAAATACTGGTGGCTCTAGAAAAGTGAAGACCTGTTTGTTTAGTTGTAGAAAGTCTTGAACTCTTGATTTATGTTTCTTGCTGTAATGTTTGTGTTACATGTTGTCTATCTGAGTTTAAAGCTTGTATTGAATCTGTACACATATAGTTGTCTCTGCGCCATTATTCATAGATGGTTTTTAAAATTTCAGGCTCTGGTGTTGATACACAGATTTTTTAGCTTGTCACTTGTCGTATTCTTTGTTTTCTGGCATACTTCAACTAATGGATCTTCCACATCCAGTAATAAGGTGAAATAACTAATTCATTACGAGCAAATACTAATGAATGCAGTCTGCTTTAATGTTGGGGCTTTGTTTCAAAGTTTTATGTTAGTTCTTAATGCTTCCTGTTTTGGCACTTAGGATTTTGTTGGTGTGCATTCAAGACATGATCAATTTGTTGGCGGCGAGCATTCCAATGTTATGCACTCTAGTTGGGATGACCTCTCATGGTATTACATCTCAGTGAGAATTGGTTTATTCCTTTGGGTATGGTTATGTCCTTCAGCTCAAAGTTAAATGCTTGCTTCAGTGTTTGATATTTTATGATTCTTATTTGATTTTTCTTCTTTTCTTATTGAAGATTGCTTTGCTGAATTTGATAACTATCTCTTCAACATGGGCAAGAGTAATCGATGTTATGGATAGCGAGGTCAGTTACTATCCTCCTGTAATCCTGTTTAAGTGATGGATGCAGGCTTTTGTGATAATTTACCTTGGATTTGTATCCAGTCAGGTTCAAGACTGTTTGGGTTTATTGGTGCGGGTGCTACACTTGGTCAGCTGTTCGGATCATTGTTTGCGACTGGAATGGCTTGGCTAGGATCTTGTATGTAACTGTCTTTTTATGACTTCAATTCTCGCGATGGATTTAATTTTTTCTTTTTTTTTTGTTTTTGTTTTGACACAGTCCTTGATCTCTGTTACTTTCAGTTTTACTCTTAGTAGCTGCTTTCCTAATGGAACTAGCTGCACAATCTTCTAAAGGAATTAGTCAAGACACACCCCATATTTCTGAGGAAGACACTCCGATGATGTAAGATAGTGTTCCAGTTTTCTTTTCTTTTGTTAATCTCTTGTCTGAAATTTAATGATTATAATGGTGTGAGTGTATGACCTAGCTACCTTCTATGGTTCCAAAGCCCTATGCCTTTGAATGAACTCAGGGTACGAGATAAAAAAAAATGTCTATTGTGGCCTTGTGTGATAATACTAATATACAATAATTGAACTAATAGGCTAGAGATAAGGATGATTAATTGGATGTGCAATGTTACAAGGATAGATTAAATGATCAATAGAATGATTTGAGACAAGTGAATGTTATTTTATTTGAAGGAGCGTTCTAAAATTTTAAAGATATGGATGCCCAATGTCACATCAGTCCCAATTTAATTGATTTACAAAAGTTGGTCAGCAATTCCTGGTAGACATTTTCTGAAACCCAGTTAACAAAGAGTATTGGGGATTCAGTTAGGCTGTATGCAGGGTTATCAGAATATCAGGAACACTCAAGGTCTATATTCACATCTGGCCGATAGAATGTGGGTATGGGTAATTGCTAATATGGTCCAAGTAAGGAGACTACACGCGTTTGGGCTTTGAAGTGAATCTATCTCTTTATTTAGAAATTTGTGTGAAAATAATAATAATAATAATAATAATAATAATAATAATAATAATAATAATAATTATTATTATTATTATTATTATTATTATTATTATTATTATTATTAGTATTATTATTATTTTATTTTATTTTTTTAAAAGTTGATGTGTGCGAGTTGCCGAGTTCTCTTTGGAAGAATTAATTTTCTGCAAAATTCCCATTATAATATAAAAAGTTAAATTAATATTACCTCTGTTCATATTATTTGCAACTTTAGGGTATCATTTGTTAGATATTAAATATTCCAAAGTTGCAAATAATATGAAACGGAGGTAGTATGTGTGTTCTTACTCTGATAGTAATAAACTAACAAACTTTTAAGACTTCATATCCTCTCACTCTCGATGGTAATAAGGGCTTGGGGAAGCGTATGGAGAAATAATGTTTTATATATGAATAAAAAGGGAATATGAAAAATAAGTTTATCCTCTCATTTTGTTTGTGGCCTCTGCGCTAACTCTGCTGTATAATTTTTCTGCCGCAGTCGGGGGAATATAAATTGAATGTAATCATGTTTGGAATAGTGCACAAGGATTGTAGGATTGGTAGTTTATGTACATGGAGCTGCTATTATCTGAACTTAATTGCTTTTCTTGGAGATATTTTGGGTAGCATTAGTCTTAGAGAACTTGAATTTAGATTTGTACCAAATCAATATCTTTAATCTTTTTTTTTTGGAGCTAATTAATTTAGCTAGAGGCATAAACACTTGTATCCTGGATAATTTTTGGGTAGAACATGCATTTACATTTGTATTTAAGTAATTTTTCAATTCTGTTGTAGGATTTGTTTTATTCACTAAGAAGCATTATCACATCTTTTTCCAGATAATGTTTTGACTGTGTTGGTCTATATGATTTAAGAGGAGAATAACTCCTCCTAATTGAACTATTCAGTATTTCAGAATCTTATTATTTTGACTTGCTGTTCATAGTAAACTGGATGATGAACAAAGTGGAGCAATAAAGAAAACATTGACGCCCAAGGAATCTTCTCCAAATTTTGTTTCTTCTCCAAAAAATCCTCAACTTTTGGCTATGTTGGATGGCTTTAGGCTTATACTCTCCTCACCTTATTTGATATATGTATCACTGTATCTATGGCTGAGTGCCGTTGTCTCATCATTCTTTTACTTCCAGGTATGATAGCTTATGTCTCATGGCAGTTTAATTGTGTTTTATGCATTGGTGCTTTGCGACATATTTGCAATCAAAACTGCCCATATTTGGTGGCAATCATTTCATGAAATTCACCACTAATGATTTTTATTCGAGTATAAGATGATGATGAGACAAATACATCTAAGTTGCTGAGCAGTCACAATACCATGAGGAAATTTTCATTACCCTTTTGCACGCTTCTGTTGTATTTGACTTATACATCGTTGCTGATTAAAAGTTTGACATGAGTGCTAGGATAACCCTCGGATGGGATGTATGTCTGTAGTATCCACTTTTTAATCATGAGTTCCTTTAACCCCACTTTAATTTGGATAATTTTGGAAATTGACCGCATAACCCCTTCAATATTTTAATTTTTTATCCAATAATTTTTTTCCTTCATTTGAACTTTATCCAATAGGGCCTCATTATGTTGGGCAATGAGTTTTCCTCTAATGGCTAAGATTTATTGAGAAAGTTGACCCTTGTTTTGTGGAAGACTAACAGTATTTCTAAAAGGCAGGGAGGGACCAGGAGAATTGCAGTTGACTCGGCTGTCTTAATAGAGTGCTAGATTGCATTTGCAATGACAGTGAATTTAAGATACAAATGTTAGAGGTTTTTTTATCTGGCCTTTAGAGAGATGACCCTTTGTCCAATATCATTTATTGTGCATAGAATGGTCACTTTTTCTTCTTGACTGATGTTGTTGAGATTAGAGCTGTCGATTCTGGTAAACAGGTCGGGTTTTGGTCGAGTGAGAGTAGGTCGGGTCAACTCGGGTCGGTTCAATTCGGATTAATTCCATAACTTATGTGGGTCGGGTTTGAGTTAGGTCATACTTGCGTCAGGTCACGTCGGGTCATACATCTTATCGGGTTTGGGTCAAGTTTAGGTCGGGTTAATAAAGGTCGGGTTACATTCGGGTCGGGTGAACAATAGGTTGGGTTTAATTTGGGTTTTCACGGGTTAAAACGAGTTAGGGTAATTTTCGAATTCGAGTCGGGTTCGATCCAAGTCAATAATTTGCGGATTCAGGTCGGGTCATTCTCGGGTTTGAGTCGTGTTCGGTTCATGTCAATAATTTGCAAGTTATAATCAGGTCAGGTCATTCTCGGGCTCAAGTCGGGTTCCGTTCAAGTCAATAATTTGCGGGTTATAATTAGGTTGGGTCATTTCCAAGTCGGGTCATTCTCGGATTCAAGTCGGGTTATGTTCAAGTCAATAATTTGCAGGTTACAATCAGGTCGGGTCATTTCCAAGTCAGGTCATATTCGAGTTCAATTGACTATAATAGGGAATTATAGTCTATAATTTAAGAAGATAATTATCTCCTTTGGCCATACAACAAATATATACTATATTTAACTCTTAAATTTGAGGATGATGCTCCTTTCTTTTGTTGGCGTGGACAGACTTGGACTCCCCGGACAAAATGCTTTGATCAACAATAATAAGGTGATCTAAATTGCATTTAAGGTGATTAAAAATCTGGTCGAGAATAATTTAGGTTGAATTTAGGCCGGGTCAATAACAAGTCGTGTTAATTTCGAGTTGAGTTAGTAACAAATTGGGTTGGATTTTTGGGTCGGGTAAGTAATAAGTCGGGTAAAATTCGGGTCGGGTCAATAACAAGTCGGGTTTAATTTGGGTCAGGACAATAACAAGTCGAAAAGCCTTGAAATTCTTAGGTTTTAGGGCCCGGTGTGAAAAAGCCTTGATATTTTAGGAGATACATCTCGGGGTCATATAATTGCCGTTTGGAACCATATATGATCATTATGTGTTTTCATAAAAGTTCGTGGTAGGCTTGATTTAATAAATCGGTGCAAGTTGTAAGTCGGTAAATTGACCGTTTAAAGAAGAATTTGATGGTTCCACCCACCCGATTGGAATCCCAGAGGGTATTGGGGACCATGATGAACATTTCGACAATTTTTATTTCGAGCGAAAAAAAGTCAAGAAAATTCAAAAATTGAAGGCTAATATCCACCTTTTTGAGAAATTTTGGAGTTTTCGAGGGCCCGGTGTCTAAAAGTCTTGAAATTCAAGGTAATACATCTTGGAGTCATATAATGTCGGTTGGAACCATTTGTAATAATTATTTGTTGTCATAAATGTTCGTGGTAGGCTTGAGGTAATGAAATTGGTGCAAGTTGTAAACCGGTGAACTGGTTATTTAAAGGCAAATTGGATTGTCCCACCCACCCAATTGGACTCCCGGAGGGTATTAAGGACCATCGTAAACATTTCGGAAATTTTTATTTACGGGCAAAAAAAACTAAAAAAATTCCAAAATTGAAGAATTGATGGATATATCCACACTTTTGAGAACTTTTGTTGATTTCGTGGCCCGGCATCGAAAAGCCTCGAAAAGTTAAGAGATACATTTCGGGGTCATATAATTTCATTTGGAATCATATATATTCATTATATGTTGTCATAAATGTTTGTGGTAGGTTTGAGTTAAAGAAATCGGTGCAAGTAAATCGGTAAATTGGCCGTTTAAAGGCAAATTGGATGGTTCCACCCACCCAATTGGACTTCCGGAGGGTACTAGAGAACATGGTAAATATTTCGGCAATTTTTATATCCGGGCAAAAAAAAAGTAAAAAAATTCCAAAATTGAAGGCTTATATCCACTCTTTTTTAGAAATTTTTGAGGTTTCGGAGCTCGGTGTCAAAAAGTCTTGAGATTTTAGAGAATACATCTCGGGGTCGTATAATGTGGTTTGAAACCATATAAAATCATTATTTTTGTCATAAATGTTCGTGGTAGGCCGGAGATAATGAAATCGGTGCAAGTTGTAAATCGGTGAATTGGCCGTTTAAAGGCAAATTGGATAGTTCCACACACTCAATTGGACTCCTGGAGAGTATTAGGGACCACGGTAAACATTTCGACAATTTTTATTTTCGGATGAAAAAAAGTAAAAAAATTCCAAAATTAAAGACTAATATCCACGCTTTTTGAGAAATTTTGAAGGTTTAAGCCTAGTGTCGAAAAGGCTTGAGATTTTAAGGGATACATTTCGGGGTCATATAATGCCATTTGAAACCATAAATGACCATTATATGTTGTAATAAATGTTCGTGGTAGGCTTGAGTGAATGAAATCCATGAAAGTTGTAAACCGGTAAATTGGTCGTTTAAAGGCAAATTGGATGGTTCCACCCACCCAATTGGACTCCAAGAGGGTAATCAGGACCATGGTAAATATTTCGTCTATTTTTATTTCCGGGGTCATATAATATCGTTTGGAGCCTTATATGATCATTATTTGTTGTCATATATGTTTTTGTAGGCTTAAGTTAATGAAATCGGTGCAAGTTGTAAATCGGTAACTTGACAATTTAAAGGCAAATTGGATGGTTGCACCTAGCTAGGTGGACCCCCGGAGGGTATTAGGCACCATTTTAAACATTACTTCAATTTTTATTTCTGGACGAAAAAAAAGTTAAAAAATTCAAAAATTGAAGTTTAATAATATCCACGCATTTTGAGAAATTTTGGAGGTTTCTGGACAGGTGTCGAAAAGTATTGAAATACTACGGCATTAATCTCACGGTCATATAATGCTGTTTAAAACCACATGATAATATATTTTGTCATAAATGTTGTCATAAATGTTCGTGGTAGGCTTGAGTTAATGAAATCAGTGCAAATTGCAAATCGGTAAATTGGCCGTTTAAAAGGCAAATTGGATGGTTCCACCAACCTAATTGGACTTCCGGTAGGTATTAGGGACCATAGTAAACATTTCGGCAATTTTTATTTTCGGGCGTAAAAAAGTCAAAAAATTCCAAAATTGAAGTCTAATATCCATGATTTTTGTGAAATTTTAGAGGTTTCAGGGCCCGGTGTTGAAAAGTCTTGAAATTTTAGGCAATACATCTCGGGGTCATATAATGTCATTTGGAAACATATATGAACATTATTTGTTGTTATAAGTGTTCGTGGTAGGCTAGAGTTAATGAAATCAGTACAAGTTGTAACACAGTAAATTGGTCGTTTAAAAGCAAATTGGATGGTTCCACCCATCCAGTTGGACTCCTCGAGGGTATTTGGGACCATGGTAAACATTTCGGCAAATTTTATTTCAGGGCGAAAAAAAGTAAAAAAATTCCAAATTTAATCCACGCATTTTGCGAAATTTTAGAGATTTCGGGACCTTGTGTCAAAAAGTCTTAAAATTTTAGGGCATGCATCTTTGGGTCATACAATGTCATTTGGAACCATTTTAATCATTATATGTTGTCATAAATGTTAGTGGTAGGCTCGAGTTAATGAAATTAGTGCAAGTTGTAAACCGGCAAATTGGATGGTTCCACCCACTCAATTAGACTCACGTAGGGTATTCGGGGAACAGGGACCATGGTTAACATTTCAGCAATTTTTATTACTGGGCGAAAATATGTCTCAAAATTCAAAATTGAAGGTTAATATGCACGCTTTATGAGAAATTTTTGAGGTTTCGGGGACAGGTGTCGAAAAGTCTGGAGATTTTAGGAGATAAATGTAGGTGTCATATAATGTCGTTTGGACCCATACATGATCATTATATGTTGTCATAAATGTTCGTGGTAGGCTTCAGTTAATGAAATCAATGCAAGTTGAAAACCGGTAAATTGGCCGTTTAATAACGAATTGGATGGTTCCAACCACCCAATTGGACTCCCGGAGGGTATTAGGTACCAATGTAATCATTTCGGCAATTTTTATTTCCGACTAAAAAATAGTCAAAAATTCCAAAATTGAAGGCATTATCCACGTTTTTTAGACATTTCGAAAGTTTCAAGGCCCGGTGTTGAAAAACAGTGTGATTTTAGGGGATAAATCTTGGGGTCATATAATGTTGTTTAGAACCATATATGATCATTATATATTGCATAAATGTTCGTGGTAGGCTTGAATTAATGAAATCGTTGCAAGTTGTAAACCGTTAATTTGGCCGTTTATAGGCAAATTTGATGGTTCCACCTAGCGAATTGGAATCGCAGAGGGTATTGGGGACCATGGTAAATATTTCGGCAATTTTTATTTTCGTGTGAAAAATGTCAAAAAAAATTCAAAAATTTAAGACTAATTCACGCATCTTGCGAAATTTTGAAGGTTTGAGAATCGGTGTCAGATAGTCTTGAAATTCTAGGCAATAAATCTCGGGGTTATATAATGCCGTTTGGAAACATATATGATCATTATATGTTGTATAAAATGTTCATGGTAGGCTTGAGTTTATGAATTCGGATCAAGTTATAACCTGGTAAATTGGTCGTTCAAAGGTAAATTGGATGGTTTTACACACTTAATTGGACTCCCGGAGGATATTAGGGACCATGGTAAACATTTTGGCAATTTTTATTTTCGGCCGAAAAAAGTCGATGAATTCCAAAATTGAAGGCTAATATCCACGCTTTTCAGAAATTTTTTGAGATATACCTCGGGTACTTATAATGCCGTTTGAAACTATATATTTTTATCGGATTTTTCACCAAATACCACTGAGTTAAAGCTTAATTCACCATATACCATAGAAAACTTTCTAATACACCGTATAACCTTCAGTTTAACTAAAATGTCACAACATGCCATTAATGACTAACGGACGTTAACACCGTTAGTCATTAAGGCTAATAAGGCCACGTGGCAACATATGATTGGTTCCCTTTTAAATTACTTAATTTTAAAATAATTATATAATTTTAATTAAAAAAATAAAATAAAAAAAGAAAAAGAAAAAAACCCAGCCACCCACGTCCCTCCAGCCAGCCACCACCGTCCCTCCAGCCACCCACGACCCTCCACCCAGCCAGCCACCATCGGTCGGCAAAAACTCGACCATAACCCTTGCGCTGGCGCCGAATTCCGACCACAACCTCCGCACTGACCTGAAATTCGACGAGAATACCCCCGTCGGGCCGCCGTACTCCCTTTCTCTTGAACCACCAGCGAAATCCTAGAAGAACAATCGAACCACCGGTCGCGAAACAGCCCATCTCCCTCCAAGAACCCTTCGCTAACCACCGGTCAGCGCCCAAACCACCCTCCCCCGCGCCGACGGATCAATTTCGCCCCTATTGGTGCCATTTCCACCCCAAACTAAACCACCACGTAAGTCGAAATCCTAAAACCAAAATCTAGGGTTTCGATTTTGGTGTTTTAGGGTTTTAGGGTGGTGGTTTTCGGCAAGTTGGGCGGCGGCGACGTTTGGGAGTGGATTAAGGCTGCCGCGCGAAGGTGGTGGCTGGAGATTTCGGGAGGGAAAGGGGAATTCGTAGGTGGTGCTTGGGAATTCGAGAGGGATAGGGGAACTCGCAGGTGGTGGCTGAGAATTCCGGAGGGAAAGGTGGCTGGGGTCGGGAATTTCACCGGCGGGGAGGGGGGACGATAGTCGGCCAGCTGGGGGTAGGGTCAGGGCTAGGCTAGTGGCGGCGGTGGCTAAGGTGGTGGTGTTTATTTTAAAAAAAAAATTTAAAATAATTTCTCTAAAATTAGTTAATTAAATAAAGAATATTAATAAGAACCAATTATAAGCTGCCATGTGGCACAATTAACGTTAATGACTAACTGAATTAACGGAAAGGGCATGTTGTGACATTTTAGTTAAACTGAAGGTTATACGGTGTATTAGAAAGTTTTCTATGGTATATGGTGAATTAAGCTTTAACTCAGTGGTATTTGGTGAAAAATCCGTATTTTTATTTTATATTGTCATAAATGTTCGTGGTAAATTTGTATTAATGAATTCTGTGCAAGATTTAAGCCGGTAAATTTTCTGTTTAAAGGCTAATTGGATGGTTCCACCCACCCAATTGGACCCCCGAAGGGTATTAGGTAATATCGTAAACATTTTGGCAATTTTTATTTACGGGCGAAAAAAAGTCAAAAAATTCCAAAACTAAAGGCTTATCCATTCTTTTTCAGAAAATTTGGAGGTTTCGGGGCCTGGTGTCGAAAAGTCTTGAGATTTTAGGGGATGTATTTTTGGGGTCATATAATGCCGTTTTGAACCATATATGATCATTATATGTTGTCATAAATGTTCGTGGTAGGCTAGAGTTAATGGAATTGAAGAAGTTGTAACCAGTAAATTGGCCGTTTAAAGGAAAATTGGATAATTCCTCCCACCCAATTGGACTCCTAGAGGATATAAGGGACTATGGTAAACATTTTGACATTTTTTTTATTTCCGAGCGAAAAAAGTCAATAAATTTCAAAATTAAAGACTAATATCCACGCATTTTGTGAAATTTTGATGTTTTCAGAGCTTGGTGTCGGAAAGTTTTTAAATTCCTGGCAATTAATTTTAGGGTCATATAATGCCGTTTGGAACCATATATGATCATTATATGTTGTCATAAATGTTCATGGTAGGCTTGAGTTTATGAAATTGGCCGTTTATTATTATTCGGTAAATTGGCCGTTTAAAGGCTAATTGGATGGTTGCACCAACCCAATTGGACTTCCGGAGGATATTAGGGAATATGGTAAACATTTCGGCAACTTTTATTTTATGGCGAAAAAAGTCGAAAGCATTCCAATATTGAAGGCTTATATCCACGCTTTTTGAGAAATTTTGGAGATTTCGTGGCCATGTGTCGAAAAGTCTTGAGATTTTAGGGGATATATCTCGGGGTTATTTAATGCCGTTTGAAACTATATATGATCATTATATGTAGTCATAAATGATCGTGGTAAATTTGAATTAATGAATTCGGTGCAAGTTGTAAACTGAAAAATTGTCTGTTTAAACATAAATTGGATGGTTCCACGCACCTAATTAGACTCCCGAAAGTTATTAGGGAATATGGTATACATTTCGGCAATTTTTATTTACAGGCGAAAAAAAGGCAAAAAATTCTAAAACTAAAGGCTAATATCCACGCTTTTTGAGAAATTTTGGAGGTTTCGGGGCCTGGTGTCGAAAAGACTTGAGATTTTATGGGATACATCTCGGGGTCATATAATGCCGTTTGGAACCATATATGATCATTATATGCTGTCATAAATGTTCGTGGTAGGCTTGAGTTAATGGAATTGGACTCCCAGAGGATATTAGGGACCATGGTAAACATTTTGACATTTTTTTATTTCCGAGCAAAAAAAGTCAAAAAAATCCAAAACTGAAGACTAATATTCACGCATTTTGCGAAATTTTGAAAGTTACGGGCTCGGTGTCAAAAAGTATTAAAATTCTAGGGAATATATCTCGGGGTGATATAATGTCGTTTAGAACCATATATGATCAATATATGTTGTCATAAATGTTCATGGTAGGATTGAGTTAATGAAATTGGTGCAAGTTGTAAATCGGTAAATTTTTCGTTTAAAGGCAAATTGGATGGTTCCACTCACCCAATGGGACTCCTGGAGGGTATTAGCGAATATGATAAACATTTCGGCAATTTTTATTTCTGGGTGAAAAAAAGTTAAAAAATTCCAAAATTGAAGATATGCTTAGGATATTACCTAATGATAGAAGGTATCCTCAAACCCTCGCTATGTGCGCTTAGAAGCTGAACTCTTTTTTGGCGTTCCTCTTACTTTTCCAATTGCCGGGGCGGGTAAGGTTTGGTTGCGAGCCAAGAAAGAGGATGTGAATGCCTGCCTGCTTCACTGCCCTTTGTGTATTCCGTCCTGAAAACGAAAATAATATTGACATGTGTTAAGCATTTCGTTTAGAGAAAGATTGGTGCCTTCTAGCCCTTTGCTTGATGAAAGAACCTTTTTGTGGTGAATGATTAGTTGTGCTATCCAGGAATGGAATTTATGGTCGAACTGTATGATAGTCTACTTTGGTTCAGGCAGATTTTTTGTTTGAATGCCTCTATCTATTTTCGCTCTCCTTGCCATTTGAGTAGCTTCACGCCCTTGATGATCGCTTTTTTAACAGATTTTTTATTTCTTTTTTTGTCTAATTCTTCCCTAGAGAAAGGGCTCTTGTCGTGATTGACTCACTAGTAAGGATACGCACGATTTTGACTTTGACAGAAGGAGCACCTGGTTCAGCACGAAATAAAGGCAGCCGAGTTCTTCCTTTCCTCATGACCAACTGCCTTAATGCGCAATAACAACAACTATAGTTGCTATTCTTTTGCAGCAAGACTTCAGTCAAGGAAAAAACCGACGTGTAAGAAGAAAGTGGCATAGACAAGGAATCGTCTTAACTGCATTAGGGGTCTCATTCCTTTCCATATCTTAAATCATATAGTTGAGTGGAGCTATGAGATTATGAGAGTGGATTGGATCCCTTTCTTTAAGACGTAAAGGAAAGACCTATCTTCTATACTAGTTCCTATGGTATAAATGTGGGAGTAGTTTTTTTTATAAGCTAAAAAAGGCTAAGGAAAAAAAGGAGTGCAGGATGTGTCTCCGGACATAGAAAGTAGGCAATCACTTTCTCTTCATTAGGGGTCTAGGTTTCGGTTGTAGTTTTCGGAATGGTAAATCTCTATACGATTGAAGTCAGTGTGTAAGACATAGTCTAGTTTATACTTTGAGTTCCTCTTTTAATAAATAACTAAGCATTCCACAGTCGGATATCAATAATCAGTTACCCCGCCTTAGGAGAGTGAGGGGTGAAAGGACTCAAATAGAGCTTAGACATTAGGCATGAAAGTAGGACTATGCATATTCACGTTGATTGCGGTGCGCCATAGACTAAGCTTTAAAGGATGGTAGATGTGAAGGCTAAGTGCTCCTGAGCTAGAAGCATTACACCACCATCACCACTCGTGGTTCACGTCTTTCGAAGAACTATCGCTCACACTTATCAAATGCTGCACATGGACCTTGTGATTGAACCAGTGATTCTGAATCCATTGATAGACAAAGGAAAGATTCCAATGTAAGAGGGCGGGGATCTTATCCCCTCTAGTGCAAGATGAAGAAACTCTTTTAAAAAGAAAATAGATTTGCTGGAATGTGAGGGGCTTCAACATCAAACAAAAAGAGAGAAAACTTTTTTAAAAAGAAAATAGATTTGTGTGTTTTTTTGTGAAACAAGAGTAAAAAAAGAAAATAGCAAAAAAGTTTGTGAGAAGATTTGTAGAGGTTGGGAGTGCGTAGATAATTATGATTTTGCATATAATGGTCGTTTGTGGATTGTTTGGAATGCTAAAAAAGTGGGGTTTGTTCACGCGACCAACAGTGTCATGTTTTGGATATGAGGTTGGGATATAGTTTTGATCTTATTGCTGTTTATGGTCATAATTCCATTGAGCTAAGGTTGTAATATCCACGCTTTTTGAGAAATCTTAGAGGTTTCGGGGCTTGTCGTTTAAAAGCCTTGAGATTTTAGGGAATATATCTCAGGGTCATATAATGCCGTTTGGAACTATAAATGATCATTATATGTTGTCATAAATGTTCGTAGTCGGCTTGAGTTAATGAAATTGGTGCAAGTTGTAAATCGATAATTTGGCCGTTTAAAGGCAAATTGGATGGTTCCACCCACCCAATTGGACTCTCGTAGGGTATTAGGAACCATGGTAAACATTTCGACAATTTTTATTTTCGGGCGAAAAAAAGTCTAAAACTTCCAAAATTGAAGACTACTAATATCCACACTTTTTCACAAATTTTGGAGGTTTTAGAGCCTAGTGTCGAAAAGTCTAGAAATTCTAGGGAATACATCTTGGGGTCATATAATGTCGTTTGGATCCATATATGATCATAATTTGTTGTCATAAATGTTCGTGGTAGACTTGAGTTAATGAAATCGATGCAAGTTGTAAACCGGTAAATTGGTCGTTTAAAGGCAAATTGGATGGTTCCACCCACCAATTGGACTCCCGTAGGGTATTAGGGACCATGGTAAACATTTCGGCAATTTTTATTTTCATGCGAAAAAAAGTCAAAAAAATTCCAAAATAGAAGGCTAATATCCATGTTTTTTGAGGAATTTCGAAGGTTTTGGGGCCCGGTTTAGAAAGAAATGAGATTTTAGGGGATACATCTCAAGGTCGTATTATGTCATTTGGAATCATAAATGATCATTATATATTGTCATAAATGTTCGTGGTAGACTTGAGTTAATGAAATCGGTGCAAGTTGTAAACCGGTAAATTGGCCATTTAAATGCAAGTTGGATGGTTCCACCCACCCAATGGGACTCTCGGAAAGTATTCGTGACTATGGTAAACATTTCGGCTATTTTTATTTCCTGTAGAAAAAAAGTAAAAAAATTCAAAAATTGAATGCTAATATCCACGCTTTTTGAGAAATTTTAGAGGTTTTGAGACCCGGTGTCGAAAAGGCTTGAGATTTTAGGGGATATATCTCGGTGTAATATAATGTCGTTTGGAACCATATATGTTGTCATAAATGTTCGTGGTAGGATTGATTTGTTGAAATTGGTGCAAGTTGTAAATCGGTAAATTCGTTTAAAGGCAAATTGGATGGTTCCACCCACCCAATTGGACTCCCAGAGGGTATTACGGATCATGGTAAACATTTCGTCAATTTTTATTTTCGGGCGAAAAAAGGTTTAAAAAACTTCCAAAATTAATGACTAATATCCACACTTTTTCACAAATTTTGGAGGTTTTGGAGCCGTTGAAAAGTCTAGAAATTCTAGGGGATATATATATGATCATTATTTGTTGTTATAAATGTTCGTGGTAGGCTTGAGTTAATGAAATCGGTGCAAGTTGTAAATCGGTAAATTGGTCGCTAAAAGACAAATTGGATGGTTTCACCCACCCAATTGGACTCCCAAAGGGTATTAGGGACCATGATAAATATTTCGGCAATGTTTATTTTCAGGCGAAAAAAAAGTGTAAAAATTCCAAAATTGAAGATTAATATCCACACTTTTTGAGAAAATTTGGAGGTTTTTGATCCCGGTGTAGAAAAGTTTTGAAATTCTAGGGGATATATCTCGTGGTCATCTAATGCTGTTTGGAACCATATGTGATCATTATAGGTTGTCATAAATGTTCGTAATAGGTTTGAGTTAAATAAATCGGTGCAAGTTGTAAACCGGTAAATTGGTTGTTTAAATGCAAATTAGATGGTTCCACCCACCCAATGGGACTCCCGGAGAGTATTAAGGACCATGGTAAACATTTCTGCAATTTTTATTTCCGGGCGAAAAAAATAAAAAAATTCTAAAATTGAAGGCTAATATCTACGTTTTTTTAGAAATTTTGGAGTTTTCGGGACCCGATTTCGAAATATTTTGAAATTATAGGGAATACATCTCGGGGCCATATAATGTCATTTGGAACCATATATGATCATTATTTGTTGTCATAAATGTTCGTGGTAGGCTTGAATTAATAAAATCGGTGCAAATCATAAACCGGTAAATAGGTCGTTTAAAGGCTAATTGGATGGTTCCACTTACCCAATTGGTATCCCTAAGGGTATTAGGGATCATGGTAAACATTTCGGCAATTTTTATATCCCGGCGAAAAAAAGTCAAAAAATTCAAAAGTGAAGGATAATATCCACGCTTTTTGAGAAATTTCGATTGTTTCGGGGCCCGATGTCGAAAAGCATTGAGATTTTAGGGGATACGTCTCGGGGTTATATAATGCCATTTGGAACCATATATTATCATTATATGTTGTCATAAATGTTCGTGGTAGACTTGAGTTAATGAAATCGATGCAAGTTGTAATTTGGTAAATTGGTCGTTTAAAGGCTAATTGGATCATTCCACCCTGCAATTGGACTCCGGGAGGGTATTAGGGACCATGGTAAATATTTCGGCAACTTTTATTTTGGGGTGAAAAAAAGTAAAAAAATTCCAAAATTAAAGGCTAATATCCTTGCTTTTTAAGAAATTTTGGAGTTTTCGGGTAGAGCTTTCAATTCAGGTAAACAGGTTGGGTTTAGGTCCGTTAGATTGGGTCGAGTAAACTCAGGTTGGGTCAATTCGAATTAATTCCATCACCTATTGTAAAATTCAGGTTGGGTCAATAACATGTCGGGTTGAATTTGTGTTAGGTTAATAACAAGTCGAGTTGATTTCGGGTCGAGTTTGTAACAGGTTGGGTTAAATTCGTGTCTGGTTAGGAACGGGTCGGGTTGAATTCAGGTCAGGTTAGCAACAAGTCGGGTTAAATTCGGGTTTTGACGGGTTAAAACGGGTTTGGGTCAATAATTTACGGGTTACATTCGGGTCGGGTCATCTCCTAGTCAGTTCATGTTCGGGTTCGGGTCTCACATATTCGGGTCAACTCGGGTCTAGGGTTGGTTTCCGGTCGGGTTTGGGTCAGGTTCAGATGGTTCGGTTAATAATCGGGTTTGAGTCGGTATTTCGGGTCGGTTCAACTTTTGACAGCTCTAGTTGAGATGCCTATGTGTATCATCAATGTCCTTCATGTATTACGATTTACGAGTTGCTTTTGTAAGGTTTAAGGATTAACCTAGTATTGTCAGTATCACAGTTACTAATGCTGAGTTCTAAAAGTATGGTACATTTTGTTAGGGTCAGAGACAACTTTATATCTGATCTGTTTTTGGAGGATGATTTTTTGTGCTAAGGTACTTTGTTGGTCTGAGTGATGGGGATAGAATTTTTCTTGTTTGGTGTATTGGAACTTTTCTCTCGTGTAGACAAGGGTTTGGGCTTTTAGGGTTTAGAGTATGATGGATACAAGACTCTGATGGCTCCCAGGGAAGTCCTATTGTCACCAAATGACATTAGTAGTTTTTAACTTTTTTTCGGTAAAGAATGGTTGGGTTTCTCAGTTAAGGCATCTTGCCCCCCCCCCCCCCCCCCCCCCCCCCCCCCCTTCAAATTCTAATGTTGGGAACTTGGGAATTGCGATTGAGGTTTGCTGATAGAATTTTATTACTTTTCTGTTAGTAATTATTTTTATGGTGCTTTAGTGTAAGAATTTATCGCTAGGGAAGATAGGAACATGAGATTTCTCTTTGAAATCACCAATTTTTATAACAGATTCTTGATTGAGAAGGGGTTGAGTTGCCATTTTTTTTAAGGGCTGACATCTTTTATGCAGAACGTTTGTTTTATGTTAGGTAGGACCATAAGAGATTTAATCTCTCCAGCAACTTTGCTCGAGTATTTCATGACAAAAGTATTCTGGCTTTGGGAGGGAAATGTTTTTTTTTTTTTTTTTTGTCAATACCATCTTCTCTTATCGTTGCGGTCAGAAATATTAGCCCCATATGAAGTACTTAGGAATAAATTGCATTTATCTTTATGTTTAGGATCAGGCAATTTAATCTACCTTGAGGCATAGTGCTGCTTGACCCTTGGGGGAACTTGTTCGTCTGACTTATGTTATTCCAATGGTCCAATGCTCTATGTTTCATTGGCATTCTTTCTCTTTTAGGTGGACTGCTGATCTATGAGCCTTATATTTGGCTTTCTTTTTACTATCAATTATATTTCTCGTTAACTAAGTCACATTAATTTTTGCTTATTATGTTATTTACTGCTTTGCAGAAAGTTTCTATCATTGCCCTGACAACATCAAGTGCTGCTGGTAGAATGAAATTGTTTGCGGAGATCAATAGTTTTATTGCCCTTTTCATATTTTCAGGGCAAATCACCTTAACGGTATGCTATGCTAATTTATGAAATGGCAAAATGAGATGCATATTGTGGAAGTATTCAATTTTAATTTTAAATTTGTGGTTTTATCTGAATTTTGAAGTATGCAAAATAATATGTTTGCAATTTCATTATTGACCTTTGCTGAGACACTAGGCCTCTGTTCTGGATGCACCTCAATTCTTTTATCTACAACTTTGCGATTCCATATTCCTAATTTGATCGCTAATTGAAAGCATAATGTCAAGGTGGAGCTGATTCACATGATATTGACCCAGTTTTGCTTATGTGTTTATCATATATTCATCTTTGATGTGTTCTGTTGCATTTAGGTAGAGGTGAAACTTTCTCTCCGACCTTTACTTAGCTACCTATACCTAAAATGAATTTCTACAATGTCATCAAAAGTGGCCTCCTTCCCCAAATAGATGTCCCACTATTATCCCACGATTCAGTTTATAATGCTCTAAAATGATTTTCTGTTCCTGTCATGGAAAAATGTAAATTGTTTTTTTAGCTTCCTAACTGCTTAGTTGTTATATATGTCTTTGACATCGGTTCTGTGCAAATTTATGATTTTTATAAGTAAGACTTTTATTTGTAATGCAGGTTATTGGTATTGCTAATGCAAATGATTTTGTGTTTACTAAAACAGGGTCGCATACTTACTGTTGCTGGGGTCACTGTTGCTATTAGCTCTGCTCCCTTAGCTGGTTTACTCAATTTAGTTGCTATATCTGTATGGCCAACTTGGATTGTCGTTGGTGTTTGTGAAACCCTGAGGAAGGTTTGTAAATTTACTGTATTTAATTCCATAAATTGAAACTTTATTTTAAAAGGATACTAATGACTAAGTCATTGCTTCACATTCTCCCCTCTACAGGTTGTTATGTATGTTGTAACTAGGCCAGGAAGGGAACTCCTGTTTACTGTTGTTTCACAGGAGGAGAAATACAAAGCCAAGGTACATATAAATTCTGCATTGAACATGAACTTAAAAATCATACTTTCTCAATCTTATGCTATTGATCAGTGTTATAAATATATAAGGCTATGTAAGAAGAGTATACTTCCACCTAAAATTTTTTAATATAGTAATCTAGACATGAAAATTCACTTGAGGTTCCATAGCTTCATTGAAAAAAATAAATAAATTTTGTGTTGGCCCTTTTCCTTGCCGCTTTTTCTAAAGTTGTCACAACACAGAGATTTTGCTTTTTTTTTTTTTTTTTTTTGGGTCTACTGACTACCTTTCTCCTTAAAATACTGATTCAGGTGTGCATAGATGTAATTGTGCAAAGGCTTGGAGATGCCACTGCAGCGGGGATGTTCAAGCTGTTTTTTGGATCTTTTGAGGAGAAAACATCAACTATATCACTCTACGCCCTTCCTGTAAGTCTTAATCTGCTTGTTTATGATGTTTCAGAAGCAAATTTGAAAAAAAGCATGCTGTGGTTCCTTCTAATAATAAGTTTAGGTCTGCACCCAAAAAAAAAAAAAGGTTTAGGTTAGCAATTAGGTTTGGAATTTAATTGAAAAAGGTAAAAAGTCAACGTAATGTACACAGATTTTTTTTTTTTTTTTTTTAAATTTAGAGCAGTCTGAAATTATTATCTGTGAATTCGTTTAAGTCCATGTTATTGATGTATATTATTTAGACCTTAGATTGACATCTTACTACTACGTATTTGCTTGCAAAAGATAAATGCTTTTTACTGTTGTTAAGCTAAAATTCTTGAAAAGGAGTTGAGAGGTTTTTTCGCCCCCATACTGCTGTCCTTGTTCTGTAAAGACTCCGTTTCTATCATTATCCCTTTGCATTGTTGAATAATTTAAGTTCATTCTAGAGAAGATGCCTGTATCCCAGCTCATCTTGACACATTTTTAGTACATTGATAATTGTCGCAAATTCCTCTATGTGACCTGATTAAACTCTGGCTTTGATTTTAACTTGTCCACACCTCTTGTAAATCTTGGCTCCATCCCCAGTAATAAGACTCTTTTGGTTGATCATTTATAAGGATTTGGGATGAAGTGCCATCTGATTATTCTTCGTGTAATATATTACCCTTACCAAGCCACTAGATAGTATTTTCAGTTATCATTTAGGCTAATATGGACAAATTGTAAGTTTAAAGGACAATTTAAAAGCGGACAATTATTTTAAGTGGTTACGTAAATGCAATTCTCTTACAATTGTTAGCTTGCTTTAAATCTTCATTCCCTGATCGTCCTTATGTTGATTGAACCTTTAAGCCCATGATGAACTTGAGGTGATATAGCTCTGTAGCTGACCAGTTGCTTGACTATTTATGTCTTATATCTAGGTTGTCAACATTAAGGTTAAACAGTTGGCATAAAAGTATTTAATGTGTCCTGCCAACTGCTTAACCTCATTTGTTATCAAATTCCTTTGGACTGGAAGATGGCTAGATTTACAAGCTCACTGTGGTGCTCTTACACACTCATCGCTTGTTCCCACTCACAGGAGGCCTCCTGCCTCTGCAATGACTGAATCACATTATTTGCTGTAGTTGTAATGCCCTTTTTTTCAAACATATGCTATCCTCTGGCACAAACTGTTTTGTGGGTTGACATGTGCCTACTTATTATCTCACCTGTCGGATTCAAAATTTTCTAGATAGCGAAGTTGCAGGTATTCTGCTCATAACTTAATCCAGCTATCTAGTTACGTAATTCTTCTGGGTTAAAACTCCTATGAATTTCCCTTAAGAGAAACACTACCTGGTTTCTGCTCTCTGAGGAACATTCTCTGGGTGATCTTTATTTTTACCAGCATTAACTTTTGGCAAAACTACTCTCCAGATAACTTATTATTGTGAACAAATGCTGAGGAGAGAACCCTCTGCATACCTGTAGGCAATAGCTTAAGATTAATGACGTGGATAGTCTTTGCTTTCATTCTTGTTATGAAATAGTCCCTTATTCAGTTATTCTTTTGACTTATCATTTACAGTATCTCTGATGTGGGAGTCACCCTCTTTATATAAGAAAGTTATCGAGTTTATCAGCTTTTTGCTTCTAGAACTTGTCTTCCTTTTGCCTTCTCCTGCACTGATTAGAATTACTTATTTCTGTTTGTGTGAACATAGGTGTGTTTATTGTGGATACTTACAGCATTACACTTGGGAAATCGACGAGAACAAATGGTAAAGCTTCAGGCTCGTATGGTAACCTCAGATTGTTGTGAAGATGGTCTCAGATGACATATGCCCATCTGCTGTAGAGTTGTAGATTGAACTTAGATTTAATGCAATCACTGAAAATTTTGTATACAAATTCTTGTAACCCCTTTTAATACAATAGAAGTAAAGATCTAAAGTTCTGCAGTAAAAATAAGGAAGTTATGCTAGTATTTGTTTTTCATCCTAAATGTTGTGCATCTTATGTTGGTCCTGTATCAACTAGAGCTGTCAATTCGGGTAAACGGGTCGGGTAATAGTGGATCGGGTCAATTCGGATAAATTCCATAACCTATGCGGGTCGGGTATGGGTTAGGTCATGCTTGAGTCGGGTCATACTTCTTATCGGGTTTAGGTCGTGTTAATAACGGGTTACATTCGGGTCGGGTGAACAATAGGTCGGGTTTAATTCAGGTTTTATCGGGTTAAAACGGTTAGGGTAATTCTCAAGTTCGAGTCGGGTTCGGTTCAAGTCAATAACTTGCGGGTTAGAATCAGGTCGGGTCATTCTCGAGTTTGAGTCAGGTTCGGTTCAAGTCAATAATTTTCAGGTTATAATAATCAGGTCGGGTCATTTTCAAGTCGGATCACTCTCAGGTTGAAGTCGGATTCAGTTCAAATCAATAATTTGCGCCTTATAATCAGGTTGGGTCATTTCCAAGTCGGGTCATTCTCGGATTCAAGTCGGGTTTGTTCAAGTCAATAATTTGCAGGTTACAATTAGGTCGGGTCATTTCCAAGTCAGGTCATATTCGAGTTCAACTAACTATAAATAGATAATTATCATTTTTATCAATCTAATTATTTCCTTTGACTATAATATATATGGCCATATACTAGGGAACTATAGTCTATAATTTAGGAAGATAATTATCTCCTTTGACCATAATACAAATATATAATATATTTAACTCTTAAATTTGAGGATGATGCTCCTTTCTTTTGCTGGCATGGACCGACTTGGCCTCCCTAAACAAAATGCTTTGATCAACAATAATAAGGTGGTCTAAATTGCATTTAAGGTGATTTAAGGTGGTCAGGAATAATTTGGGTTGAATTTAGGACAGGTCAATAACAAGCTAAGTCGTGTCGATTTCGAGTCGGGTTAGTAACAAATTGGGTAAGTAATACGTCTGGTAAAATTCGGGTCGGGTCAATAACAAGTTGGGTTTAATTTGGGTCAGGACAATAAAATGTCGGGTTGATTTCAAGTCGGGTTTGTAACAGGTTGGGTTAAATTCGGGTTGGATTTGGAACGGATCGAGTTGAATTCAGGTCAGGTTAGTTACAAGTTGGGTTAATTCGGGTTTTGACGGGTTAAAACGGGTTTGGGTTAATTTTGGTTCAAGTCGGGTTCAGTGCAAGTTAATTAAATTGGCCATTGTAAACCGGTAAATCGGTGCAAGTTGTAAACCGGTATATTGGTCGTTTAAAGGCAAATTTGATGGTTCCACCCACCCAATTGGACTAGAAGGGTATTAAGGACCAAGATAAACATTTTGGCGATTTTTATTCTGGGCGAAAATAAGTCAAAATTTTCAAAAATTGAAGGCTAATGTCCACGCTTTTTGAGAAATTTTGGAGATTTCGGGGACCGGTGTCGCAAAGTCTTGAGATTTTACGGAATACATCTGGGGGTCATAATATGTCGTTTAAAACCATATGTGATCCTTATATGTTATCATAGATGTTCGAGGTAGGCTTGAGTTAATGAAATCGGTGCAAGTTGTAAACCGGTAAATTGGTCTTTTAAAGGCAAATTGGATGGTTCCATTCATCCAATTGGACTCTCGGAGGGTGTTTGGGACCATGGTAAACATTTCAGCAATTTTTATTTCCAGGCGAAAAAAAAATTAAAAAAATTACAAAATTGAAGGCTAATATCCACGCTTTTGAGAAATTTTTTAGGTTTTGGGGCCCGGTGTCAAAAAAAACTTGAGATATTAGAGGATAAATCTTGGGGTCATATAATGCCGTTTGGAACCATATATGATCATTATATGTTGTCATAAATGTTCGTGGTAAGCTTGAGTTAATGTAATCGGTGCAAGATGTAAACCAGTAAATTGACCATTTAATGGCAACTTAGATGATTCCACTCACCCAATTGGATTCTCGGAGTTTATTAGGGACCATAGTAAACATTTCGGCAATTTTTATTTAAGGGCGAAAAAAAGTAAAAAAAAAAATCCAATATTGAAGGCTAATATCCATGTTTTTTGAAAAAGTTTGGAGGTTTCGGGGTCTGGTATCGAAAAGCCTTGATATTTTTGGGAAAATAGCTCAGTGTCCTATAATAACGTTTGAACAATATATGATCATTATATGTTGTCATAAATGGTTGTGGTAGGCTTGAGTTAATGAAATCGGTGCAAGTTGTAAACCGATAACTTTGCCATTTAAAGGCAAGTTGGATGGTTCCACCCAACCAATTGGAATCCTGAAGGGTATTAGGGACCATGATCAACATTTGGCAATTTTTATTTCCGGGTGAAAAAAGTCAAAAAAATTCTAAAATTGAAGACTAAATCACGCATTTTGCGAAATTTAGAAGGTTTAGGGCTCGGTGTCGAAAGTCTTGAAATTCTAAGAAATAAATCTCGAGGTCATATAATGCTGTTTGGAACCATATATGATAATTATATGTAGTCATAAATGATTGTGGTAGGCTTGATATATGAAATCGGTGCAAGTTCTAAATCGGTAAATTGGCCGTTTAAAGGCTAATTGGATGGATCCACTCAACCACTTGAACTGCAAGAGGGTATTAGGGGCCATAATAAACATTTTGACAATTTTTATTTCCGAGCGAAAAACAAAATCAAAAAATTCTAAAATTGAAGACTAATATACACGCATTTTACGAAATTTTGAAGGTTTCAGGGCACAGTGTCAAAAAGTCTAGAAATTCTAGGAAATACATCTCAGGGTCATATAATGCCATTTGGAACCATATATGATCATTTTATGTTGACATAAATGTTTGTGGTAGGCTTCAGTTAATGAAATCAGTGCAAGTTGTACATCGGTAAATTTGCCATTTAAAGGCAAATTGAATGGTTCCACCCACCCAATGAGACTCCCGGAGGATTTTAGGGACCATGGTCAACATTTCGACAATTTTTATTTTCAGGAGAAAAAAAAGTCAAAAAAATTCCAAAATTGAAGGCTAATATCCACACTTTTTGAGAAATTTTGAAGGTTTCGAGGCCCGTTGTTGAAAAGCCATGAGATTTTAGGGGATACATCTCAGGGTCATATAATACCGTTTGAAACCATAAATGATCATTATATATGTTGTCATAATCGTTTATGGTAGGCTTGAATTAATGAAATCGGTGAGAGTTGTAAATCGGTAAATTGGCCGTTTAAAGGCAAATTGAATGGTTCTACCGACCCAATGGGACTCCTAGAGTATATTAGGGACCATGGTCAACATTTCGGCAATTTTTATTTTCAGGCGAAAAGAAGTCAAAATATTCCAAAATTGAAGGCTAATATCCACACTTTTTGAGAAATTTTGAAGGTTTCGAGGCCCGTTGTTGAAAAGCCATGAGATTTTAGGGGATACATCTCAGGGTCATATAATACCGTTTGAAACCATAAATGATCATTATATATGTTGTCATAATCGTTTATGGTAGGCTTGAATTAATGAAATTGGTGAGAGTTGTAAATCGGTAAATTGGCCGTTTAAAGGCAAATTGAATGGTTCTACCGACCCAATGGGACTCCTGGAGTATATTAGGGACCATGGTCAACATTTCGGCAATTTTTATTTTCAGGCGAAAAGAAGTCAAAATATTCCAAAATTGAAGGCTAATATCCACACTTTTTGAGAAATTTTGAAGGTTTCGAGGCCTGTTGTTGAAAAGCCATGAGATTTTAGGGGATACATCTCAGGGTCATTTAATATTGTTTGGAACCATAAATGATCATTATATGTTGTTATAATTGTTCGTGGTAGGCTTGAATTAATGAAATTGGTGAGAGTTTTAAATCGGTGAATTGGCAGTTTAAAAGCAAATTTGATGGTTCCACCTACCCAATTGGACTCCTATAGGGTATTAGGGACCAGGGTAAACATTTCGACAATTTTTATTTCCACGCGAAAAAAAAATCAAAAAATTCAAAAATTAAAGGCTAATACCCACGCTTTTTAAGAAATTTTGGAGTGTTCGGGGCCCGGTGTGTAAAAGCCTTGAAATTCTAGGGAATACATCTCGGGGTCATATAATATTGTTTGGAACCATATATGATCATTTTTTGTTGTCATAAATGTTCGTGGTAGGCTTGAGTTAATGAAATCGGTGCAAGTTGTAAACCGGTAAATTGGTCGTTTAAAGGTTATTGGATGGTTCCACCCACCCAATTGTAATCCCGTGGGGTAATCGAGACCATGGTAAACATTTCGGCAATTTTTATTTCCATGCGAAAAAAGTCAAAAAATTCCAAAATTGAAGGCTTAATATCTATACTTTTTAAGAATTTTTGATTGTTCCGGGGCCCGGTTTCAAAAAGAAAGAGATGTTAGGGGATTCGTCTTGGGTTCATATAATTCCGTTTGGAACCATAAATGATTATTATATGTTGTCATAACTGTTCGTGGTAGGCTTGAATTAATAAAATCGGTGCAAGTTGTAAACTGCTAAATTCGTCATTTAAAGGCAAATTCGATGGTTCCACTAACCTAATTAGACTCCCGGAGGGTATTAGGGACCATGGTAAAAATTTTGGCAATTTTTATATTCGGGCGAAAAATGTCCAAAAATTTCAAAATTGAAGGCTAATATCCACGCTTTTTGAGAAATTTCGATTGATTCGGGGCCCGGTGTCAAAAAGCATTGAGATTTTAGGGTATACATCTAGGGTTCATATAATGCCGTTTGGAACCATATATGATCATTATATGTTGTCATAGATATTCGTGGTAGGCTTGAGTTAATTAAATCGGTGCAAGTAAGTTGTAAACTGGTAAATTGGTCGTTAAAAGGCAAATTGGATGGTTTCACTCACCCAATTGGACTCCCAGAGGGTACTAGGGACCATGGTAAACATTTCCACATTTTTTTTCTGGGCGAAAAAAAGTCAAAAAAATTCCAAAATTGAATGCTTATAAATCCACTCTTTTTAAGAAATTTTATGGGTTTCAAGGCCCAGTGTCGAAAAGACTTGAGATTTTAGGAGATGCATCTTAGGGTCATATAATTCCGTTTGGAATCATATTTTATCATTATTTGTTGTCATAAATGTTGTGGTAGGCTTGATGTAATGAAATCAGTGCAAGTATTAACCGGTAAATTGACCGTTTAAAAGCAAATTTGATGGTTACACCCATCCAATTAGGCTCCCGGAGGGTATTAGGGACTATGGTAAACATTTCAACAACTTTTATTTCCGGACGAATAAAAATAAAAAAAAAATCTAAAATTAAAGACTAAGATCCAAGTTTTTTCAGAAATTTTGGAGGCTTCGAGTCCCGATGTCGAAAAGCTTTGAAATATTAGGGGATACATCTCAAGGTCATATAATGCTCTTTGGAACCATATATGATCATTATATGTTGTCATAAATGTTCGTGGTAGGCTTGATTTAATGAAATCGGTGCAAGTTGTTAATCAGTAAATTGGTCGTTTAAAAGGAAATTGGATGGTTATATCCACCCAATTAGACTCCCAGAGGGTATTAGGGACCATGGTAAACATTCAGACAATTTTTATTTCCGGGCGAAATAAAAGTCTAAAAATTCCAAAATTAAAGGCTAATATCCACGCTTTTTGAGAAATTTTGGAGGTTTCAGGGCCCGGAGTCTAAAAGCCTTGAAATTTTAGGAAATACACCTCGGGGTCATATAATGCCGTTTTGAACCACATATGATCATTATATGTTGTCATAAATGTTCAAGGTAGACTTGATTTAATGAAATCACTGCAAGTTGTAAACCTGTAAATTGGCCTTTTAAAGGCAAATTGGATGGTTCCACCCACCCAATTGGACTCTCGGAGGGTATTAGAGACAATGATAAACATTTCGGCAATTTTTATTTCCAGGCGAAAAAAATAATCAAAATATTCCAAAATTAAAGGCTAGATTCATGCTATTTTAGAAATTTTGGAGATCTTGAGGTCCGGTGTCGAAAAGTCTTGAAAATTTAAGGGATTAATCTCAGGGTCATATAATGCCGTTTGGAATTTTATATAATCATTTTATGTTGTCATAAATGTTCGTGGTAGGCTTGAGTTAATGAAATCGGTGCAAGTTGTAAACCGGTAAATTGGTCGTTTAAAGGCAAATTGGATGGTTCCATCCACCCAATTGGACTCTCTGAGGGTGTTTGGGACCATGGTAAACATTTCAACCATTTTTATTTCCAGACGAAAAAAGCTAAAAAATTCCAAAATTAAAGGCTTTTTGAGAAATTTTGAGGTTTCGGGGCCCGGTGTCGAAAAGACTTGAGATATTAGAGGATAAATCTTGGGGTCATATAATGATGTTTGGAACCATATATGATCATTATATGTTGTCATAAATGTTCGTGGTAAGATTGAGTTAATGTAATCGGTGCAAGATGTAAACCGGTAAATTTGCCATTTAAAAGCAACTTAGATGTTTCCACCCAACCAATTGGACTCATGGAGGTTATTAGGAACCATAGTAAACATTTCGACAATTTTTATTTAAGGGCGAAAAAATTATAAAAAAAAAATAAATAAAAAAAAAAACCAAAATTGAAGGCTAATATCCACGTTTTTTGAAAAATTTTGGAGGTTTTGGGGCCCGGTTTCGAAAAGAAATGAGATGTTAGGGGATTAGTCTCGGGGTCATATAATTCCCTTTGGAACTATAAATGATCATTATATGTTGTTATATATGTTTGTGGTAGGCTTGAGTTAATAAAATTAGTGCAAGTTGTAAATCGCTAAATTCGCCATTTAAAGGCAAATTCGATGGTTCCACCCACCTAATTAGACTCTCAGAGGGTATTAGGGACCAAGGTAATAATTTCGGCAATTTTTATATTCGGGCAAAAAAAGTCAAAAAATTTCAAAATTGAAGGGTAATATCCACACTTTTGAGAAATTTCGATTGATTCGGGGCCCGGTGTCGAAAAGCATTGAAATTTTAGGGGATAAATCTCGGGGTCATATAATGTCGTTTGGAACCATATATGATCATTATATGTTGTCATAAATGTTCGTGGTAGGCTTGAGTTTATGAAATCAGTACAAGAATTGGTCGTTTAAAGGCAAATTGGATGGTTCCACCCAGCCAATTAGACTCCTAGAGGGTATTAGGGACCATGATAAATATTTCGGCAATTTTTTTTTTCCGGGTGAAAAAAAATCAAAAAAATTTAAAATTGAAGGCTAATAATATCCACGCTTTTTGAGAATTTTTGGAGGTTTCGGGTAGAGCTGTCAATTCGGGTAAACGGGTCGGGTTTAGGTCGGTACGAGAAGGTCGGGTCAATTCGGATTAATTCCATAACCTATGCAGGTCGGGTTTTTGTTGGGTCATGCTCTAGTCGGGTCACGTCGTGTCATACTTCTTATCGATTTTGGGTCAAGTTTAGGTCGGGTTAATAACAGGTCGGGTAACATTCGGGTTAGGTGAACAATAGGTCGGGTTTAATTCGGGTTTTGGCGGGTTAAAACGGGTTAGAGTAATTCTCAGGTTCGAGTCGGGGTCTGTTCAAGTCAATAATTTGGGGGTTAGAATCAAGTCGGGGTCATTCTCGGGTTTGGGTCGGGTTCGGTTCAAGTCAATAATTCGCAGGTTTTAATTTGCGGGTCATAAATAGATAATTATCATTTTTATCAAGCTAATTATTTCCTTTAACTATAATATATATGGCAATATACTAAGGAATTATAGTCTATAATTTAGGAAGATAATTATCTCCTTTGACCATACAACAAATATATACTATATTTAATTTTTAAATTTGAGGATGATGCTTCGTTCTTTTGCTGTCCTGGACTGACTTGGTCTCTCGAGACAAAATGCTTTGATCAACAATAATAAGGTGGTCTAAATTGCATTTAAGGTTATTTGAAATCGGGTCACGAACAATTTGGGTTGAATTTAGGTCGGGTCAATAACAAGTCATGTTGATTTCGATTCGGGTTAGTAACAGATTGGGTTGAATTTTTTGGTCAGTTTAGTAATAGTTCTGGTAAAATTGGGGTCGGGTCAATAACAAGCCGGGTTGAATTTGGATCAGGTTAATAACAAGTCAGGTTGATTTCGGGTCGGGTTTGTAACAGGTTGGGTTAAATTCGGGTCTAGTTAGGAACGGGTCAGGTTGAATTCAGGACAAGTTAGTAACAAGTCGGGTTAAATTCGGGTTTTGACAGATTAAAACGGGTTTGGGTCAATTTCGGTTCAATTCGAGTTCGGTTCAGGTCAATAATTTACGAGTTACATTCGAGTCGGGTTATCTCTAGTATCAAGTATCAAATGTAAAAGTTACTTGGACTCTAGAGATTAGATTTTGTGCGATTTAGGGTTGCTGGTGGTTTCACGGGCAAGGTTTCGGGGGTGCGGCTGGTGGTGGTTTCACGAGGGGGCTGTGGTGCGGCTGGTGGTGGTTTCAAGGGGGGCTATTGGTGGTTTCACGGGCAAGGGTTTCACGGGTACCTGCTGGTGGTGCGATTTAGGTTTTTTGGCTGATTTCGGGGGTGCGGCTGGTCATGGGAGTTGTTTCCGGCTTGGGTGGCTGGAGAAGGTGGTGTTTTAGGGTGGGGCGGCAGGAGGTGGAGGTGGTGGTTGGGCGGCAGGAGGTGGAGGTGGTGGTTTGGGTTGGCTGCCAGAATTTTTATTTTGGTTTTCTTTTTTTGTTTTGTTTTTTTTTTTAATTTTTTTGGAACCAGTCACACGCTGACACGTGTCAAATAACCTACAATAATAGGTTGTTGACTAATGTTGACCGGTTTGGGACTGCTAGAGGAAAACCGACCTAATAGTTAGGATTATTGTAGAATAATCATAAGTTGGGACTATTGTAGGTAAATCGCCCATAGTTGGGATTATTAAAGTGTATTTTTCCTTAAATATAAAGAGATTTTGTAAATTTACTTGGACACACACAGGTCCTGTATAGTTTTTTCGCGCAAAACCCCATGTCTTATGTTCAATCAATTTTTGTTACGACAATACAAAGCATGGTTTTGCAAAAACTGAAAGGTCATACGGAGTATGATGATATCATCACAACTCTTCATCCTTTCAGTATCATTATTGTAGGAATGAATCCCCCTCGCCCTTCCTATTATTACTGTGGTATTTATATACCAATATTACAGAGTATCAAGGAAGCTATACAAAGAACCTAGGGAATAAACCAAAGTCTAGGGACTAATACAATCATTGGGAATTATACAAGCCTAGTAAATGCATCATCATATTACAACGGCTAATACACCCCCGCAGTCGGAGCGGGAGGTAATCGGACGCAAAGGCTGGCTCGAAAGTCTTCAAAGAGGATTTGTGGCAGCCCCTTGGTGAAGATATCGGCAATTTGGTAACGAGATGGAATGTGGAGCACTCGGACTTGACCACGACTTACTTTTTCCCGAACAAAGTGGATATCCATTTCGATATGTTTAGTTCTTTGATGTTGAACGGGATTTCCAGCAAGATATACCGCACTAACGTTGTCACAATAGACAATTGTAGCCTTTTTAATGGGGCAACGAAGCTCTAGCAGGAGGTTCCTTAACCAACATGATTCGCCTACTACATTAGCCACACCGCGGTACTCCGCTTCGGCACTTGAACGAGACATAGTAGGCTGCCTTTTGGCAGACCAAGAGATGAGATTTTCACCCAAAAAGACGCAATATCCCGATGTTGAACGACGAGTATCCGGGCAGCCACCCCAATCGGCGTCGGTGTAGGATATTAGGCTCGAGAGAGAGGATGAGTGCAATTGGAGACCGAGCTTAAGAGTGCCTTGAATGTATCGGAGTATACGGCGAAGAGCTTGCATATGTTGTTGTCGTGGGTCATGCATAAACAAACATATTTGCTGAACCGCGTAGGAGATATCGGGCCTAGTAAATGTGAGATATTGTAATGCACCGGCAAGGCTTCGATAAAGAGTTGGGTCAGCAACTGGAGGGCCCGAATTTGCACTCAATTTCGATTTAGAATCCACCGGGGTAGCTGATGGTTTACACGCTGACATGTTGGCACGGGCAAGGATGTCTTCTGCGTATGATCTTTGGGAAAGGAAAAGGCCGTTGGCTTGGTGTGTGACAGAAATTCCGAGAAAGGAATTGAGAAGTCCGAGGTCTTTCATGGCGAACTCGGCTTGTAATTTGTCCATGATGGATTGTCGAAGAGCTTTGGTGGAGGCCGTGAGAATTATGTCGTCGACATATAGTAAAATATAGGCAACCTCTTTGCCATGGCAGTAGATAAAAAGGGAATGATCACACTTGCTATGAATAAATCCGATCGTGGAGACAAATTTGGCAAACCGATGATACCAAGCCCGGGGAGCTTGTTTGAGACCGTAGAGAGCCTTTTGAAGTCGACACACATGAGAAGGCTTTGTTTTATCACGAAGCCCGGGAGGTTGGTGCATATAGACGGTTTCATCAAGATCCCCATTTAAAAAAGCATTCTTAACATCCATTTGGTGAATGGACCAAGACTTGGAGAGAACAATGCTTAGAACGGTGCGGATGGTTGCGGGTTTGACCACCGGGCTAAATGTTTCATCACAATCGATGCCAACCTGTTGATTCCTGCCATTGACAACAAGACGGGCTTTGTGCCTCTCAAACACACCGTTAGCATTTTTCTTGTGGCGATAAAGCCACATACAAGGAATAATATTGACATTAGCGGGTCGTGGCACCAACTCCCACGTCTTATTTTTAATTAGAGCATTAAATTCGTCAAACATGGCATTCTTCCAATTCGGGTCTTTGAGGGCAGCAATGGGATTTCGAGGTAAAGGGGAAGGGGAAACCGAGGTGTGAAGATTAAATAATCTTTTCGGTTTAAAGATGCCATGTGAGCTACGGGTTGCCATTTGAGGGGAAAGAGTAGTAGCATTGGACTGATTTGTGGAGTTAGAAGTAGGATTGGGCTGAGCATGTGGTGGCGAGGATGGGCCACGAGAAGGAGAGTGCTGCTGGGCTGGAGAGAGAGGAGTAGTACTGGGCCCAGAAGATGGACCAGCAGAAGGAGGAGGGGAGGAGTGGGCCGTGGGTGAAGGTAGATGAGTTGGGGTTTGCTGCTGGGCCGAGGGCTGAGGAGTGGTGGGAATTGTGTGGGCCGTGGGCTGCTGAGGGGTGGGGGGAAGTGTTTGGGCCGTGGGCTGCTGAGTGTGAGTAGTGTTTAGGTGAGAGAGCAAAGCTGGAGATAGGCCATGGTCCAAGAATTCATACGTGAATGCAGTGGGGGTGTGAACCTTGGCAAAAGGAAATTGTGTCTCATCAAAAATAACATGCCTAGATATGAAAATCTTGTTAGTTGACATGTCATAGCACTTATATCCGCGGTGATTAGGAGGGTAACCTAGGAAGACACACGGGGTGGACCGGGCTTGGAGTTTATTGATGGAGGTGGATGAGAAGAGAGGGTAGCATAGGCAACCAAACACACGGAGATGAGAGTAAGAAGGATCTTTTTGGTATAGAATTTGAGTGGGAGAGTTGAGATTGATTATTTTGGATGGAAGAATGTTATGTAAGTAGGTTGCCATTTGTAAGGCATGATGCCAAAATGAGGGTGGCATGGATGAGTGAGCTAGAAGGGTGCGGATCATATTATTTATAGTGCGAATTTTTCTTTCCGCTTTGCCATTTTGAGAGGAGGTGTGGGGGCAAGAAAAGCGAAAAAGGATGCCATTTTGCTCACAAAATTGTTTAAAGGGGCCATTATCATATTCTTTCCCATTGTCACATTGAAAGCATTTTATTTCCCTTTCAAATTGAGTTTTGGCATAGCTACGAAATTGTAAGAAATAAGAGTGAACTTGAGATTTTTTGCATATGGGAAAAGTCCACAAGAAATTACTAAAATCATCCAAAAATAATACATAGTAAAGGTGACCCGCGGAGCTTAATTTTGGGGAGGTCCATACATCACTATGCACTATGTCAAATGGCAAGCAAGTATGAGAATTAGAGTCATAAAATGGCATTTTAACATGTTTACCAAGAGGACAAGAAGGACAAATAGAAGAGCTAACAAGTCTATTACAATTGACAAAATTATTTCTCCTAAGAGAAGCTAAGATAGTAGTGCCGGGGTGTCCAAGTCGGTCATGCCAAAGAGACGGAGAGAGGGCAGCGAAAGTGGAGTGAGGAGAGACAAGTTTGGTGGCGGTGGAGATGGGGTAGAGATCACCGGCACTATCACATCGCATAAGATGACTCCCCGTCGATAGGTCCTTCACAGAGAAACCAAACGGGTCAAATTCAATAGACACCCAATTATCACAAGTAAACTTTCTAACCGAAATCAGATTTTTAATAAGTTTGGGAGCATGTAGGACATCTGTTAGGGAAAAGGGAGGATGTGGGAAGGGAAGAGAGGTGCTACCAATACCACGAATCGGAATGCCATGTCCATTTCCAACAATAATATTTCTTTCATTGCTCAAATTAAAGTAAGACGAGAGAGTACCTGACTGAGATGTCATATGGGAGGTGGCGCCGGTGTCCATGTACCACCCGTCGTCCGGTGGATTGAGAGATAGAGTGTGCATTGCCGCATCGATTTCGGTTGGAGCATAGGCAGTTGATGGACCTTGAGCAGAGTAAGCTTGCTGTGTTTGAGGACGTGGGCCGAGTAAGCCTTGTTGGCGTGAAGGAGGAGGCCGGGCCCAAGAAGAGGTGGGATATGGGCAAGGGGGCATGGCCCATTGAGGTGGCCATTGAGCCCAAGGAGGGCAACTGGCCTGCTGCTGCCATGGACTCCACGACTGCCACGGCTGGTTGCCACGGTTGGAGTGTTGAGGCCGTTGGTGGTTGCGACCTCCGTTGTTCCGGCCCCTGCCACGGCCGCCGCCGCCACCGCGGTTCCGGCCACCGTGATTGCCGCGGTTATGTCCCCTGTTTTCGCGGTAATTTTAGCGAGCATGAGTGTCATTCGAGGAGTGATTATCGTCAGATTGGTTCCCGGAATTGTTTCCGGCAGCAAATAGAGCAGAACCGGCAGTGATGGCTTCGCTGGTGGCTTGAGACGCAAGGCGAGACTCTTCGAGGCTTAGCATTGACCTTGCCTTATAGAAGGAGGGTAGAGGATCGGATTGTTGAATGATGGCAGCCACACCATCATATGACTTGGGTAGGCCGCGAATGAGGGTAAGAACAAGGCGTTGATTGTTGACCGGAGCGTCGACATTGGCTAGTTGATCGGAGATCATTTTTACCTCTTGGCAGTAGGCATTAATATCCGGAAAATTTTTCATCTCAATGTTTGAAAATAATCCCTCCAATTGTACTGCTCTGGAGCTTTTGTTGTCTTGGAATATGTCTTGCAAACGTTCCCACGCTTGTTGGGCCGTAGAGTTAGGTTCGAGAATGGTGTTCATGAGATCATTAGAGATCGTGCTGTAGATCCATTGGAGGACAATGGCATCCAAACGAATCCAGAGAGCGGTGTCGGCTGTTTCATCTTTATCCTTGGGAGGGATGATGTGGTCGATAACATCATGAGCACGAGCATGAATTTTAAATAATTCTGCCCAAGAGGAGTATTGAACATTTTTTAATTCAAGGGTAATGGGAATTACGCTGCGAATATTATTCACAGTCATGGCAGGGTGAATTGAGGGAGATTTTGGAGGATTGTCACCCATGGTGGACGAAAAGAAGGAGAAGAAAGAGGCAGAGAGATTAAGAAGAGATAGATATGGAAGAAAACCTAACCTAGCCTGATACCATGTAGGAATGAATCCCCCTCGCCCTTCCTATTATTACTGTGGTATTTATATACCAATATTACAGAGTATCAAGGAAGCTATACAAAGAACCTAGGGAATAAACCAAAGTCTAGGGACTAATACAATCATTGGGAATTATACAAGCCTAGTAAATGCATCATCATATTACAACGGCTAATAATTATAAATAGTTACATTCGGTCATTCATCACCGCAAGAGATTACATATCACATTATAGACACAGAATAGGGATGATCTCAATCATTCTCTCGCCCATTTTTATTACACCTTTCATCAATATTGGTAAACTATGAATAACAGGATACAGAGGTATGTTACACAGTTCCACTTCCATATGTCTTCAAATTGGTGGAGCTCCACTGCACTGTAAAAGTGTTGTGTAATGGCTATAGAGGACCACCATACCATTTCCTCAGCTACCTGTTCAGGCAAGTATTTTATGATGATTCCACGGTATTACTTTACTTTTTCAATGAGCAGTCTTATGATGATGAATGTACAGAATCATTCTCGACTTTCCAGCACGCTCTTGCAGCTACGTGCTTTTGTTATTCCTGAAACCGACCAACAAAAAATTCAAAATCTACAAGAATATGAATGATAACATTTGTGTTTTATATGAAGACATTAACACTTGTTATACCAATTTATTGTATGTAGTTGCATTGTAATCCAACCATATTTAACCTGTTAAATAGATATGTCCGTTTCATTTCAAATGGAGGCAAGTATCAATTCTTAGGTTCACTGCGTTTCAAGGATCAAATTGGCAACAGGTTCTCAGTAATAGCAGGATTAAGGGCTTAAGGCAACATAGAAATAGCATCTCCAATCCCTGCAACAGGCAGAAGTGATAGGGGGTAATGTTTATGAACACTTCCATAGGGCAGGGCAGGGCAAGGAAGGTGCTTTAAACTTGAATTCTGCTCCTGATTAGAAGAGGGTAGGGGTTATCTTTATTGTTGAAGAGAGCCTTTGGTTGACTAAGGTTTATATAAATAATCAAGCATATATTCACGTGTGAAAAAAATTAGCTTGCGTAATTTTGCTTAATGCCTCATCCAGGAAGTTTTTACATATGCATCATCTTTCAAACTGATCATGCTAATATTGCTAGCTATTAGACAAGGAACCATTAGTCATAATTGGGTCTAATAAGGAAATCATCATTTCCTCAGTTTCATACTTGTATAAGTCCTAAAGCATGACCCTTTGACACTTTCTTCTGGACAGCATAATGCCAAGACTAGTCAAAAGAGCCGCGACCATGAACACCATCTCACATTGACGATTTTGTTTCAAAGTTCTCCTTTCTTATTTCCTTTTCCTTGTTCTGTTTTTTTTCTTTTCATGATGTTCTTTTGGGAGGGGTGGTGGAGAAAGAGATGAAAAGTGACTGACCAGTCTCATGTATAAAGCTCTATCAATCTAAGCACTAGCCAAAAAATCTGGTTATCTTGTTATATACTAAACCAAAGCTGTGGACTTAGCATTTGAACACAAAGTAACCAGCTCACAGACCTAGCACTTGCGCAGTTCAACTGTAACAAACAAGACAAACACATGTTGCCGAAGTTTCTGGACTCACAATTCAGCTATTGTACTTGAAAGAAATGACTCCAAAACAATCTATCTAGAGCAGATTAAAGTGAGAAAGATACCGTGCGTCTGGTTCATGTTCCACGAAGGGCACGCACACGTTCCTGAATAAGCTTCCTCTCCCAATCTGATATATCCTCAAAAGCATGCTCCGGAAGATTCTCGAATGGCTCCTTCCAAGGGTCATTTTTAGCAAGATCATAAGTAGCTCCGCGAATTGCTTTTTTGTTGGGTCCACAAGGTCGTTTTGAAGTAAGTCCATCATATGCCTCTTTAAGCTGCTCCACAAGACCACAACCATGCAACACCAACGTATAATTTAGTAAAAATCTTAGCTGGTTACTAAACTAAACAAGTCCCCCATCATCACTATCACAAACAGAAAAGTTTGAATTCTGATCTTGTTTTTCCTTTTGGGTCATGTTATAGTTCAAACATTAAACATTTTTACTAGCTAAGGCAACAAAGTTTGAAGTTGAGGACTTACATTCATGCCACAAAACCAGAACATATAGGTGATTGCAACAGCAGGAGCTCTGCCAAGTCCAGCAGTACAATGAACATATACCCTTCCTTTCCCCTCTGATATGGCCCACTCCAATGACGAAACAGCTCTGGGAAGCATGGTTCTCAGTGAATCTGGATCAAAATCTTTAGCCTAGTAATACATAAGAGAAAAGAGTCAAGAAGTCTAAAAGAGAGTATTTCGCCTCCCTTGCCAATTCACAAGATATACAGGAGAGGAGCTGAGAATAGGATATTCTTACAGGCTTTCTCATATGACAAATCCCAATCTGTTCACATTGTTTCAATATGGAATCAAAGTCAATCCCCCAATATTCAATGTCGTTGTCCTGTTGCAGGTTCAAAATGTATGCTACATTTTCATTTAGCTTCAGGTGCTCAATATCTTCTGGCTTTTGAGGCTGTGAGCCCACAATTAAGTTATCAAGTATCAGAGTGTAGTTCATTCCTAAATGACCAAACATAGATATGCAATTATGTTACCATCTCTTATAAAATTCAAGTAAACAACAGCTAGAACTTTTTTTTAGCAAGTGAAACAAGTCCATTACAAAAAATTATAGATGTACATCATAGGCCAAAGCACTAGACCAAACCATATTTATAGTCAAAAGTTATTGAATAACAAAATGCTCTTCCAAAAGCATAGATGTGGTATCATTCTCAATTTCTCATAGACAAGTCACCAAACTCAGTGGCATATTGATATCATGGTGATTATTTCTATCGAGAACAATACAGTTGGAAACAGAATTTTTTTAGCAATGTTGATGATACATGTTTCATTTTCTAATTGCTTCTAGACAAAGTCCTTCCAAGATATACCAACGAAATGACCGTGACATATGCATCAAGCATTTTACCTTAGCAGGGAAGAGATATAGTTCTTAGTCATTTTAATGATACAAAAATGCACTGATTTTCCACAAAGTTTCTCTCAGTTGGGGCGGTACTTCTAATAATTTATCTTGGGACGCGTTTTATTTGGCAGTTACTGGATGAATTCCATTGGATGGTTTACCTTTTATTTACATCGAAAGCACATCTCAATATCACATAACGGAACATAAAGTTTCACAACCTAATGAGTCTTCCACTTATTTGAGGAGATGTTATTAAATTATCTATGGTTAACCTCATATAGACAATTGCTTTTGAACCCCCCTTCCCTGTCTTTTCACCTTTAACTTGCTTTTTGTCGAAAGATTAATGAACCAATTAGTCCAATTAGTTCCATTACATCCTCAACGCTAAATGAATTTTTTATGCCAATATGATAAGCATGATCAATTAAACTAATATGATCATAAAGTAGCTTTCTTTGCCACAAAGCTCAAACATAATCAATTAAATGAAAGCATAAAAGGAAAAAGAAAGCCACGCTACATGTATCCTAACAAAATCAAATCAATGTCAATATTAACCCAGATGCCTTCAAAGAGATTGCCAACATTGATAGACGTTGGTTTCAACTGACCCTTAATCTTAAAGGCAACAAACATGCAATATGGAGTACTCCATGTCTCCATTCATTATACATACTTCGTAAAATTAGTACAAATTACACTATCAACGTGACTATTTTTACGGAGTAACTATTAAGTGCAAACAAATCCATTAATTATCTTCATAATGTCCAATGTAATTCAAAGCTACAAAGTAATTAACTTTGGTTCCATTAGAAAGTCACACCAATACATCATAAGGCAAAAGGTTCTAAGAGGTGGCAATGAGATATTATTCTAACCCCACTTAACAATATGATCATAAGACATTAATCTATTAAATCACCCCACTAATGAAGCTGAAGATAATGCTTATACTTTTCTAATCTATAATTAAAAATTCACAGTAAAATCCAATGAATCTGAATTTTCATCAACTCTTTATCAAATTTAACAAGCACCCAGATCAAATTTGGGCAAATCAAATCATATCAAACCCACAATTGATAATCTTAATAATAACATGATTATACAAAAATTAAATCAAGATATAAAATTAGAAACTGACCAAGTTCATGATGATATTCATATGGGTTCTTCATCATATTCTTCATGGCAATATTATATTCTTCCATCCTACTTTTCTTGGGAATTGTGATGGAATTACTCGAGGGTTTTTCTTCATTCTCATTACCAGATAATTTGCAGCAAATCCCAGATTTTACAGTAGCAGGAAAACTGAAATTGGTAATTAATTTTTTGCTTCTGATGCCATTTTCAAGTGAAAATTTTGTGGGTAATAAAGATAAGCAAGCTTTTCCAAGAACTTCCATTCCACTCTCACTCTTCTTTAGATCTTCTGGGCAGAAAAGTTTTCTTTTTTCTTGTTTTTTTGGTCACTTTTTCCAAACTTTACGTGATCCGAAATTGAAAACTGGACCTGGTCAATTTGTGGTTTGGTTCAGATTGGTGAATGTGGTTCAATAGATAGCCAGCCTTAGCCTTAGAAAGGAATTGGGCTTTGTTGTGCAATGTTTTCAATTGTGCCATTGTCACCCATTTGGGGGTATTTGGTAGTATTTACTTAGCAAGTTAGCATTATAGCTAGGGAGACATTGGGTACCCGGTATCGTGTCGAAAGTCCATTCTATTTTCATTATTACCTCGAAATTGATACCCAAAAAAATAAACCTATGCGGTTAGATAAGTTGGATCTAGAAGTAGTATTATTGAGACTGTTTAGACTCGAGATTCACAAGATACAACTCATACAAGTAGCAAATGGAATTGTAGTTTTAGAGTTGGGTATTTGTTCAAATCGATACAACTATTGAATAGTATTTTTTTTCAAGTACTAATCACATTGTTTTCTACTACTAAAGCGTACCTTTAACCTCATGTATATTTCCTTTCAAAAAATAAAAAATAAAAAACCTCGTATATATTTAATTCTTAAATAAGTAACCTACGAGACTACAATACTTAATTTGAGTGACAAAAACAAGATTGCTTATTCATAATCTACATAGTCACTTTACAATATAACAAAAAGTCAATAAGACAAAACTATCTAATTAAATTTTTTATTTTGGTTGAAAAGATATCTTTTTGAACCAATAAAAAGGTCTTTATTCTTCTTAAAGCTCACTTTCATTGTTTAACCACGTGACCGAAATGGGTGTGGGAAATTTGAATTTGTGATCTATCATACACAAATCCTTGGTCATAAACTCCTAGTCACTAGGCCAAGACTTCATCAATTTATTTGTTTATAGTTACTCAATACATGATGTGAGGAGTTCGAAAAAAAATTGGCATAAAAAAAAATACATTGATTTTTTGACCAACGATTAGGGAGATAATAAATTATTTTTAGTTAATGTTTAATGAAACCCAAATTTAAAAGGATGGAATTGACTAAAAGTAAGAAAAGTTTGTTTAGGTCTTGTGTTCTAGGTTTTTAGGCACCACGTGGTAGTTTAATTCATGTATATATAGAATTAAAAACAATTTTCAAAGAAGAGCATTCTTACCGGATTAATCCTAACATACCAAAAAGTGAGCTTCGTTCATGTCTATTGTCAAACATACCCTAGATTATCTTTCCATAAAGGAAGAATAGAAAATCAATCTTAGAGTAGTTAGTTCGATCGTACAAGAAGTTTTTCAGAGGACATTGACTTGCAATAATTATTATAAGATCGAGTGACTTTTCTATTTGAATAACTCCCCCAACCTATCACCATAAATTAGTGTTAAAAATGTCTTGATCCACCTAAAAATATCACAAATTAAAGTTGATAAATACCTTCCAAACAAATATAAAAAAAAAAAGAAAGCACAAAAGCATGTAGAAACAAAAGTTAAAAATCAAAGTTCCAACTAATAAATGAAGTACTTGAAATCCCAAAGCTAGCTAGATGCAAAAGTTATGTGAAGATAATAGTTGGACATAAAATGTGGGCACCAAGTCCAAGTAATCAATAATGTTGGGACAACAAGAATTGCAAAGAATATGTTCTCTCTTCCTCTCAAACTAAACGTGTCATCAAATTCTATTCTCTATAATTCAGATCAAGTTATATTACAAGTAGAATATAACTGTCCTTTTCTTTTCTTTTCATTTCCTTTATTTTTTTAATAAAAAAAATTTCTTTCTATTCGTTCTTCCTCATCTACATCAACAACAAAAGTATGAATCCAATGCAGTATACTCTAGCAAATAGATAGTAGATTTGTTGTACCTCTTTTTAAGTGATGACCATCTATCTAGCTGTCCCTTAATAGATAAAAGTTAGGCAATTTATTTATTTATATATGTATACATAACGACAATCATGTAATTTGAAGCTATAAGAAGGGGAATAAAATTCAATGTAAGAGAATAAAATTCAACGTAAGAGAATAGAGTTTGTGGCAACTGTGAGTCCTGTATATGTGACCATCAAATTTAATGAAAGTTCGATGTATACTACTATACCACTACATATATAACTTAAAAAATCATGTACATAAAGATAATTGATTTTGATAGTTATATATCATATCTATAAGATCGATATTTTAATTAATCAGTATGTGTTGTAAAACATGCATTAGTATTATCATTATCATGAACAGTGGCAGATCTTGGTCAAAACTATTAGAGGAGCTGAGATTTGAATCTTTTATCTTTCACTACAAAATAATCACTATATTATAATATTTTATATGTAAAATAAGGTTATTTATGTTTATTAGCTAATTTATTTCAACAATTTATCGGGGGCCGGGCCCCTAATAGCTCCGGTGGAAAGTCCCCCTCTGATATGATCATATGAATCTAACATTAAAAATCATTCATAAAAAAATCGTATTTGAAACGCATCTATCGATCTATACAAGTGGGAATCTGGCTAGGTACGGTTTTAGCTAGTGTTATAGTTATTCTTGCATAGTGGCAAGCAGCAAAGAATCTTCATGAAATACAACGTGTCACAGTTAAGGCTCTTCAATCAAAAGGATTATTCTTTTGATCAATAATACACTTGATTGATGATAGATTAACTAGATATTAATGAAACATAAATTAGTGTTTAGTACGATTAGCGAACTACCAAGATAGGCTACAAGTTATCCTTACGTTGTGTACCATTGTACCCAAATTCCCCAAGACAAATTAAATTAAGGGAATAATTGAAATTGAATATTTTGTGTAGGTCTTTGCATGCATATATAATTATATATGCATGGACGATTAGTTTTATTAATAATTATTTCTTTGTTTAGTTGCCATACATGTGGTTGATTTGTATAAGTTGTTTGATTATTTGAAAAATTTTAATGCTATTAGAGTATATTCCTATGCTATTTATTATTTCCTAGTCAATATATAGGTGCTTTGATTATGAAGAATTTAGGACAACAAGTTAGTGTTGTGATGTTTATTTCTTGCTTGATATTGCTTATTTTAATTTATTTTTTTGTAAAGAAAATTATAATAAGGGGAAATGATCTAAAAAAGTTGACAACTATGATATAAATTTTGCCTCAAAAAAAGTATGATATAAATTTATAATTGAGGCCGGATATTATTTTAATTATGAGTATTCAATCATGTTTTTATAGAAGCAGATTCGATAATTTAACAAGGCAAAAGCTAACGAACGTCCCGGGGGCGTTGGATAAGCTAGCTAAAAGTAGAAAGATTAAATTAAAATGAACATTAATTACACCGATCGAATCGTGATTTTGTCATGCTTTTTCAAATTAATACTATTTTAGGCAATATTTTAAATGTTTATCCAACGCCCGAGGGCGTTTGTTAGCAAGATCCATTTAACAATAGGTTTGATTTTTCAGAAGACTGTGCAAACGGATATCTGTTAGTCACTTTAACGTCAAAATGCATTTATTAATTATTATCTACAAAACATTAAATGACTTACTACAATCAATGGGAAGGAGTAAGATACTAATAAAAATCAAAGGATTTGATAGCTACCGATTAAGAGATCACAGATCGTAGCGTGGTCTTGGGCCTTAGCTTTCAAATTGAATGCGAAGGAGGGAACATTATTAGTTGTGGTAGGTGTGTAAGATTAGTTGAATTGCATAAATTGCAAGAAATTGAAGCAATAGAGGAGGTCCATTAATTAGTCCAGAAAGTTTGGATAGGATAAGAAACATGTGATTGCTGCATTATTATACTTACCACTTTTCATATCTTTATTTAATTTAATTATTAGATCATACCCAATCTACTAGCTATCGGTAATTTAAATTTCAAAACACGCATATATATTATACTGAGTATTATTTAGCTGAACGATATGAACTCATAATGTATACTCTGGATTTCATTTGAGTAAACTAATAAAATTACTTATACGGTGCGTTATCATCATCTATATTTAGGGTTTGTTCAATTCAACTTAATTTCAGTTCAGTTCAGTTTAGCTCAAATCAGTTCAATTTAGCTCAATTCAATTCAATCCAGCTCAGCTCCAAATTTTCTTCTCTCGTAAAATATTCATTTCATTTCAATTCAATTCAGCTCCAATCAGTTCAATTCAATTCAGCTCAATTCAGTAAATGTAAACAAGCCCTTAATTTGTCAAAAGCTCAAAAGTGAACTTAATTGGCTCTAGCTAACCTGATTAATATTGAAATTAACTTATGTTTACACCTAATTAATCACGATTAAAGGTTATCAATGACGATTAGTTCTAGTTAGTTATAAACTTATTTCTATAAGGCGAAGATAAATCATTAATTGTAAGCATATACTATATATATGAAGAATTTTCCTTGCCTTACAGTAAATCGAAGAAGATGAGGTCGCAAATAATTACCTTACCTTTATGCTTACTGCTTACACACGTACAACAGAAAGAAAAATAAATACATACGGCCCAAATGTGGGATTTTCCTGTCTCTCTCAATTTGTGATTGTCCATTTGAGGATTTTATGAAGAGAATGGACAAAACATTGCATGGTGCAGGTTTTTGTTTTCTACTTATTGTCAAGTACAATTATTTTGGAAGATTGTTGTATAATTGAAAGAGTCAATTGAGTCAATACTCTAATTTCATAAAAGTCAAACTAATTCATACTTTTAATTATAAAGAGATAGGAATTGAAAGAAAAATACAAATTGCAAATTATTATTCTCTAGCTTCTGATCAAGGTTGTGCATATGTTCAACGATTTGTATTACACATCCATATGCATTGTATAACCAATGAGCTTATTTTCAATTCAGTTCTTAATTTTCTTCTCTTACAAAATATTCAGTTCAATTCAGTAAATCAGAATAGACCCTTAATAATCAAACTTACATTTTTCGTTAAAGTGAGAAATTAAGTATGCATTGCATTTAAAAATGGGGAATTTGAATTTGTGACATCCTACCACAAATCCTCGGTTCATATTTTTTGTCACTAGGTGATATCCTCATTAAGACGAGACTAAATATTAATGATCTTACAATAATATTTACTCCGTATTACTTAGATGTAATTGAAGACGATGATTATGTTACTAATTGGATAGCTTTAGCTCTATAGATATCCATATATGTATTTTTATGAGACATAATTATTGTAGAGAGTAATTTGCCCCACATCTAATGATCTAAGCAATATAATTGAAATTTGAAAGCATTTAACACATCACATGTACGTTACTTATATGCGTATAAAGACCATACACTAATTAGCTTGAATGCCACCTTACCAAGTAAATGTAAGACATACATATTATTCCATTATTTTCAAGTGGGAAATTATCACAATGTAACAAGTGTAGTCGAGATATTTTTTTTTTAGAAGAACATCAACCACACTCCAAATTTGGGACACATTCAATATGGCATTTATGTCAACTTCTCTATCACAACTTCTTTAGGTTAATTAGATTTGATTTTGTGGATAATTATTACTCCGTAACAGAGTCAATATATATAACTTCAAATCACAAAATTATTAATTTTGCGAAAGGATTAATTTTTATATAAACGACGGGACATATATATTAGAGGTGACTAAACATATTACACGTTATAAAACATGTAGTGCACGACTTATTGATCGTAACCTCGTCCTTGAATTTTCCAAGCATCTAAGTACTACAAGTCTACAAGATAAGAGATAGACCCCAATTCTAACAATTGGACAAACATGTTGTCTAAGGACTGATGACTACATGAGTGTTAAGACTGCTAACAAATCAGAATTTTCTTTTCTTTTTTTTCATTTTTTGCAAAAATCAAAAATGAAATGGAATTTGTCAAATTAAAGCCTAAGAATTCCATGTATTGGTGTATAATTATTATTCCAAATATGAAGCTTTCTGAGCTTTTCCTCTTTTCCTTTCTCAAAGCAGGCCCCAACTTAAGTTGTATTTGAGACATAAATTCAGATGAGAAGAAACCTTATTCTCTTCTCTTGGAAATTCTCACTTTTTTTAGGCATCAAAAATTCAAAAGACCCTCAAAAGTACTCTCACTTGAGATGCTGTTTCCTTATCATTGTATGTATTTGAGCTTGATCATTCAAGCCCATATTCCTTTTTAATATATTAACTATTTTACGCAAACACAAAGTGATAATTCCCTTTAAGATATAAAAACACACGAGGTAATTGTAGTCGTTTGGTTAAATATAAGCTGACATCGATCTTTCACCAAGAAAAAAGAGAGTAGACCAACTTTAACACAATTATAGTACTTCTAATTTTAAGCCATATATATATAATTAGACTATTTAGTTTTTGTTGTATTTTGTCCTCTTCATTTTCTTCTGTGTTAAATATTGTCATAAACGGAAAAAACAAACATGTCTACATATTACACAATAGTCTGTTGAATCATAAAACACAATGGATAATTAAACACGCTAGAAAAGAGAATATACCGTCAAAAAGGTTTTGCACCTTATATTAGCTTTATAATAACTAAAAATATGTACATCTTTGAATCTAATTAAATCATAATCAATCCCCCTTAATTCCCCTATTCCTCCCCTTCAAAAACATTGATGTAGAAACCAACCTAATAAATGAAATAACCAAGATTAAAGGAGAAAAATTACAAAGAAAGAATTTAATTACATCCTAGGAAAAAAATTACTAGTACTATTCTAGTAAACAAGTACTACTATACTTCAAGCTCTTTAATACTCCCATCTACAATATTACCACTACCACCATGATTATTAACATTGTTATTAACACCATTAATTGCAACTCCATTTCCATTTTCACCACCATTTTTGCACTTTGGTCCCTCAATAATTCCAAATTTGCTTAGAAGCATCACACCCCAATCCCAAAGATGTAGCACAATATAAGTCCCAATTCCTCCAATTAAACCATATGCTATAGAATATGTAAAAGGGGTCAAAATCAATGTTACAAAAGCTGGAATTGCTTCCCTCATATCATCCCAATTTATATCAACCACTGATTTCATCATCAAAACACCCACCAAGATCAACGGCGGTCCGACCGCCCACGCGGGAATAGACGCTAATAACGGCGTTATAAACAGCGCTAGGAAGAAATAACTTCCCGCTGTTAACGCCGTTAAACCCGTCCTCCCGCCTTCACGTATCCCCGTAGACGACTCGATAAAAGTCGTCACGGGGGACGTACCTAGGAGTGACCCCACAACAATTGAAACAGCGTCACTCATGAACGCAAAATATTGTCCTTCAAATTCCCCGTTTTCGTCCACGAAACCTGCGAAACGTGCCATTGAGTATAGAGTTGCCGTGGTATCCAAAATATCGACGTATAAGAACGTAATTAGTGCTACCCAAAAGGGCCCTTTGGTAATTCCACTTAAACTAAGCGCACCCGCCGTATTTTTAATTGTGTGGATGTCAACTACCTTCTTAAAGTACTCGAACGCGGCGTCACCGGTTTCCGTGTGAGGAAACGCGGTGACGCTCGTGTTTCGAAACCACGAAACGGCAGTAACAAAAACAATACCGTAAATCATTGCCCCTTTAATTTTTTTTACCCAACAATATGCAATTATAACAAACCCAATTATTCCCAACCATAATGTGGGGCTCTCCATTCTATGATTCAGGCAGTAAATGTCGTCGGAGATGCTACCGCCGGGAAGTAAAACGGTGCCGTTTAACGAATTTATCACCGGAGCAACTGAAATTCGTGATGAACTTGGACAACCCCCTAGTGTTAACAGAGTTGACCCACTGTAACTGATCAATCCAATTCCTTGGCTGTTTTGTAGTCCAATGAAGGCTAAGAATAAACCGATACCGGCCGAAGACGAGATTCGGACCGGTTTCGGGACTAATTTAGCGAACCGCGCTCGTAAACCGACCGCGGATATCGCTAAAAATATTAATCCCTCTACAAAAACTGCCGTGAGGGCAGTTTTGTAAGGGATGTTCCCAGACCCGTGGAAGCCTACCACAGTGTAGGCAAAATACGCGTTGGTCCCCATCCCGGGGGCCAACGCGAGTGGTAAATTGGCAAAAATGCCCATTACAAAACACCCGATTAGGGACGATGCTACTGTGGCGACGATCAGGTCTTTCCTGATCCTCACCAAGCAAGCGTTGTACCCCGGGTTCACCGGGTCAAACTTACACGTGTCATCTGGTGTGATGACACGATTAGTAGGACCCGAACAATTAGAGACAGAGAGAGTAGGGTCGGAACATAGTGGTATACAATCAGAAACCGAGCACGTCCCGCCCGAGTCAGCTAAAATGGACGCGTTTACGGCTAAAATGTAAGCCATAGTAAGGAACGTGGCGATACCGGCACGAAGCTCGGTAGTGAAAGTGGTACGACGTTCGGTAAGCTTGAATCGCTTACCAACTCGGCTGCTCGCCACGAAGGCGTTCAGCCGAGTGATTTTTGAGGGTTTAGGGGAAGAGGAAAGGACTTGAGAGTCCATGATCATGAAAAGTGGAATGAGAAAAAAAATAAAAGGGGTGAAGAAGAAGTGAGGAGAAGAAGGCGGGTGGAGAGAGACTAATAAATGAGTAATGAGTGAGAAAGAGAATAGGGAGAAATATGGGATTCCGTTGTTTAATAAGGATCTTTTTTGATTAGGGAGAAAGTATCTCCAATTTTGTTTCATAATTTTATATCTCTTTGAAATAAAAAAAAATTAATTGATTTATTTAAAATATATATATATATATATATATATATATATATATATATATATATATATATATTGGGGGATGGGTTAATCGTTAATTAGCTAATTTAGCTTTGTGTCCTATATAAAACCACGTCTAGAATCTGTAGACTAGTTTAATTTACAAGTGGTTTAATCTCAAATGGGAATAAAAAATACTTCGTACAAGTCATTTTAATTGTGATATGAAGTAATAAACTAATAATTGTTGTTACTTAATTATGCCTACAATTATACTCCATCTTTGACTTGAAACATAAATGAAAATCACCTTGGATATTATATTGAAATATTTGTAAAATAAATTAGTACCGGTATTTGGGTTTTTTTTTTAAATGAATGATGTAAATTGACATTTTTAATAACGCATTAACGCATGCATTTGACTGACTTTTGTAATTTAGGTCAAAAGAATTTGCTTGGACAACTCTCTATTGGATTGTACCAAACGTAGTAAGCAACTATTTTCACACTAACATGGAGACATGGAGTGTATGTAAAATGACATTTAATACATCACTCAATTGACTTGTATTTAGGTCTAAAGAAATTTACTTGGACATAATATCTATCTTGGACTATATCAGGGCAGTAAGAAATTAGGTTCACACTAACGTATCACGTATGTGATTAAAGTAGGAAATACTCTATATAAATGCGAGATAAAAACACATTATAATTGTACAAAGTGTTCATTACCAAATTGATAATCATAATTCAAAACCACCTTCCCTCCTTATTTATACGTAACTGTAAAAGGTTTGGTCGCAACTCTATCTTTTATATTAGACCTATAGCCTTTTTGTATTTTTTTCCCCCTAAATTTTGCTCTTGTTTTTTTATGAAAGAATATATTTTTTTTTTTAGATTATATATATATATATATATATATATATATATATATTTCCATAACATGCATGGATTAACTTGAACACAGGCTATAATTTTGAAATCTTAACATATATGCAAGCTCCTAACAATTACATAAGATCACTACATAATTACAAAAGGTTACGAATGTATTTATATATACCCTATGATTTAATTTCTATCAATTACTTTGTATAACACTACTACTCTTTAATCCATTTAGCTAATAATAAACCGTTAAAAAGAAGAGCGCGAGATTCAGTCCTTAAAAAAAGGTAGACTAAAAATAGTAAACTAGTAAACGTTTGACTCGCTTTAAAAATAAACAGGTTTCTGAAGCTGCGAAAATAGCAAGAAAATACAGCTTTTTTCTTTTTCTTTTTTTTTTTCTTTTTTTTTTGAATGGAAGCAAGAAAATACAGTTTATAGTAAAATAAATGTGCAAGCTAGCAGTCAGCCAGTCAAGCTTGATGTGTAACTTCTTCAATATTTGAATCACGCCAAATTAAAGAAGCTTGCTAGACCTAAATTGTTAGTTAAAAATTAATAAAATTGAAGAATCATAAAAGATTTTACCTAACAATTTCAAAAAATAGACGTTATAACATGCATTTTCACTTTTGACAATAACTCAGTTGACCTTTCGGGCATTTTGCACCAAATCTTTATTCAATATTTATCTAATTTTGTAGCTTAGTGCAATATAAAAACTACTACTCCCTCCGTTTCAATTTGTTAGTCCCATAAACTATTTTGGGCGTTTCAAAAAGAACTACCCATATTGAATGTATTCCACTTTTACTTAATTTTTATTTCCTATTTTACATATAATAAATTCAGATTGGCTAGATTAATTGATTATGAATTAATGACATGACTCTAAATAAAGAAATTACTCCCTTAATTTATGCAATTATGACTAATAGTTTCCTTAAAAAATCAAAAAAATTAAATAAGACAAAACTATTTAAGAATTGTTTTTTACTTTAATGCTAGATTCCAAATATTCTTCTTTTCTTATTTTATGTGATTGATTCCATATGAGACTATCATATTGAAACGGATGGAGTACTGTATAAAATATGGTTTATTTTATCAAAGGATTGAATTTTGAAATGCAAAGCGATAGAAATAATATCGGATGGCTTACTCATCTAAGCTAGGTTACCTTATTATATATTTGTTTGTAGTTTGATTGGCATATATATTTGGAGTATTTATTTATAATGTTTCTATATAGAGACATATTTGTTTAGTAACTTATATTTTGATATATTTTATTGTCCGTCACTCTATATATTGATACATTGTGAATAGTAAACAACACATGTACGGTTTTTCAATTAGCTTTGATTTGTGGTTTATTTACTACGTTAGGAATAAATTTTTTCAAAGAAATATATATTTGAAACCAACTATGATTAAAAAACAAAACACTATTTGAACTATAAATTAAAGTATAATATATAATGAGTTAATGGCAATATCAAATTCATGTGAATTAGTTATAACAATTTGACAATTTGTACATAACAACCCGAGTTTTGATCAAAATTATTCGGTCATGCATTGTTTGTTCTTCAATATAAGACTAGTAAGTACAGATTATACTATATTAGAACATCTTAAGCTAAAAAAAATGATACTCCGTAATTATTAATTAACAAAATTTCATTGCGTGAAGAGATCCACTTCGTTAAATTAAGTACTACATAAATATAATGATGCATAAACAAAACAAACGCACATTTACAAAAGAGGAAGGGTCCACAAATATAAACAACGCCAACCTACAATATTTTGCTTTCACACTGATTATTAGCAGCCAAAGTGTATTCATGTCTAACAAAGACGTGCTCATACACAAGTAATAATGATGTGCATTACGTTGAATTAATATTTTGTAGTCAAATATAGAAGCTATATTTTATTATTTTTAGCATGCAACTTGGTATTGTCTAATTATATCTTAGCACAACCAAAATAAATGTTTTCTATAACTAAAAAATTAATTATTATGTATGTTTTAAAGGGTGCAAGTTGATTTATACTCTATTATCTTAGCTTTGAGCCTAAAGTGCTTCAAGTGCTTGTATCATCATAATGATTTATTGACACAAACTTTTGGTAAGATATGTTATTTTACATGATAAAGAGTAGTAATTATGATCTAATTTAGAAAGATTTACATGTCTCATGTTGCTTGGCATGTTAAATATAACAAAGTATGATTGTGTTAATATACAAAGAACCGGGATTTTGCCTTTAGTTTATTTGATAATATAAGTAGCTCAAAGAAAATTTGTTATTTTGCAATTTTTTGGGCCCTAGTGCGCCACTAATAAGCAAAATTAGTAAATTACTAATACATCACTAGATAATTGATTGGTTTTCAATTTCTTGTTGACCTTATTTTCACATATTTCAGAGAATAAGTTCATATTAAAATAAATTTATCCAAATAAAAGGCATATATATATAAGCCCAAAATGCATTTGAAATATGCTCTAATAAGGGTATGTTCACATTTACTGAACTGAGTTGAACTGAACTGGTTGGAACTAAACACCTGAGCTGAACTCAACTGAATTGAATAGAACTGAACTGAATTGAATAGAGCTGAAATAAATATTTTATGATGAGAAAAGAAAATTAGGAGCTGAACTGAACTATACTGATTGAAGCTAAACTGAAATGAAATTAAGCCGAAGTGAACAGACCCTAAGTTTAGATACATAAAATCAGGTAAAACAACCAGAGCTTTAGCAAGGGCAAAATAAGCGGGCAAGCATGCACAAACAAATTCATTGTACATGAGTTCAACAATGCATAAAAGCAAAGAAATTGTTATCATTCAAGTAGACAAATATGAAAAGGATTAAGAAAGGGGTGAATGATTAGTGGTAAGCGAATTAAGGTGAGTTTGAACTTTAAGGTCATATCCACTACCAATATAAACATAGATGATGCCTTTGTTCCATAATTCGATGTCTAAACTGGCCTAACACCTACCTAACCCCCCAAAAAGTTGACAACACCAATAACTACTACACATCCATCCCTATATATGCTATGAAGCATTATTATTCATTAATTCATGGTCCTTTCTTATGTCCCCGTACAATAATTACTTTTGTTGCATGATTCGATCCTCAATATTTGTTGTAACATAGTTGATATAACGCCTCATTTTTTAATGTTTCGGTGATTATCTTTATCACAATATTGCTCTTTTATAGGCCGTAACGGACCTACACTTTAACATAGATGTCCATTAATAAAAACGTAAATAAAAAAAAAAAGTCATTCCTTTTAATTTTCCTCTGCATTGAACCTCTTCATTTTGTGTTGTTATAATGACATAATGGATACAAATTTTAATTTGGGCTTAACTTGTCTATAATTGACTACTTTAGGGTAACTTTATAGTTTGATTCACAATAAGATTCATAACAATCCATCTATTGTATGAGCTCCTCTTCTATCTCCTTGGAATTGAATTTTGTTTCCTTGAACCTGAATATAATGAAATAGCTGTCAATTTAATTAACTTCTCACCAACTCACCTGCAAATTAAAACCCTAATTTAATGAAACAAACAAAAATAGAGGGTAGACTTGACTTTAGGACTTGGAGGCACATTGGCCAATTAGCCTATATTTAGGTGGTGGTGGTGGTGGTGCTCGAAAATACAATGTTAGGTGACTACTATGCCCCAATATTATTTCTCATGTCAAAATTGCATGTATTGTTTAATCTTATACAGTAAAACCTAATCACCTCACTATATCACATATATATGTACATATATACGGATGGAGTACTTAATGTAGACCTCAAGGTCTCAGGTTCAGTGTATAAGCTTTGTACCCAATCATACTTGACCATTTTCTACTTGTATGAGTTGACTTTTCACTAATTACATCATCACTTTTTTTTTTATTTTATTATTATTATTATTATTATTATTACACCCCTACTATTATAATGAATCATAATTCATAATGCAAATATAGCCAACCAATAATCGTGGGTAGCTATTCTAGATCCGATCCGAATCCGCAATTAATTAAAATTACATTAGTATATTTCCATTGTACTACTTGTGTAAGTGTGTGTTCCATAATAAGTGGGAAGCATCTTTACAAAATAAGTTTTGCATATTGATTTTGATAAACGATAATAAAAGTGCTATTAAGAGTACTAAAGTTGATAATTCTTATTTGTTATTGAGTAAAATAAGAAAAATCCCTCAAAAAAAAAAGTCCAAAAAGAAAAATGCAAAAAAAAAAAAAAAAAAAAAAAAAGGAAAAGAAAAAGGAACAAAATGATGAAAAATGTACAATTTAAATTAATGACAAAGACGTCATAATGCACGAGTTAACACAACAAAAAGGTAGTTAAAGTGAGCAAATATGAAAGAAATGACGAGATGATCATGCTTTTCTTATTTACACACTTTAGTTCGAGTCATTATATATAAATCCAATGATAGATATAGTATTGGAGACTTGTAATTATTGGTGCTATAAGCAATTCATCAATTTAGTGTTTTAAGTTTTAACCTAAGACTTAACAAAATATCTTTAACCATGATTAATTATTTGCTAGTTCATTAATTTTGAATCATTATTTAACCCAAAAAGATTTGTACTTGTAATTACTACTTACCAGTTACCACAATTGTGATGCGAATTGAAAAAAATCCCTAATTAATTGGTTAATATCTTGAGGGGTGGTGTATGACGTTATTACCTTTATAACATTCTTTCAGATAAAAAAGAAATATAACTCAAGTTGAATGAAACCGGACTAATAGAATTCAGCTAAATCCAAACTAACAACCATAATGTACCTCCATCAAAATTGATACCTCATCCCATGAAATAGACTAATTTATATACCCCCTCTAAGAAGATGAACCAAAAAAGGGGGTTCATGGTTCGTTGGAAAGCAAAGTGTTGGTATTATGCAACATGGCTCAAGCATCTAAAACTAGCTTTAATCTTGTCATCGTGTAGTCATATTAGAGGTGGGGATGAGTACATTAGATAATGGGTCCATTCCACCACTTGTAGTGTTGATGGATTGGTCTTAAACTATTTATGGTGGTGGTCAATTCAATTTAATTCATCCATTTTTTTTTTTTTTTATAATACAAAGTCCGATCAATTATACCAACAAAGCACAAAAGAATAAGAATGGGGTCACGATATTTGTGTTGTAATTTGTATACCCCTCCTTTCTATTTCATCCTTTTTCTCCTCAAACTCTTGCTCTTTTGCCCTTAGACTTTGGACTCTAGTTAAGAATTGGTGTTAACTAGCTACCATTATTGGAAAGTGATTGATAGCAATTTTTTGCAACTAATTTCTACTACTAAATTATAAGAATAGTACATGAAGCAAGACAACAAAAATAGTCTTATAATACCTTTTAAAAACTCATGAAAAACTCCCCCTTTTTTCCCTTAATATATATCAAGGGTCCCATGTTATTTCAAGGGAATGAAGAGACTAAAGATGGTCTATTTCATCAAGAAAAAGAAAGAGGCTCATGCCATGACATACAATTGAGATGAGAATTTGGAAGGACATAAACACTATGTTTCTGATCAATTAAAATGTAAGTATTGTGAAAAAAGTCTTAGAAATTGATCGATGTTGTTTGAAAAGGTCAAATTAAACACATGTTACAAATCGACCAAATTGAAATAATCATTGGTTTATATTTGTAATTTATCGTACGATATGATTGGATCAAAAGCAAGGAATTAAAAGGTAATTTATTGTAAGACTAATAAGTGAAGGGAGTAGGAAGGGTAGGGAAACATTGTACTGTTGTCTTTCTATATTTCTTGACTTCTTGGGTAATCCCAAATGAGGGCTATCACTTCTCTAGCCCTCTTTTAACCACAACTACTTCGTATTTGTTATTATATTATAATCAAAGATGTTAAATTACACAACTGATCACACAAATAATATAAGTAGTAAGATAAGATGAATTATACTTATGTAGCATTTGTATTCTCTAATGATAAGGGTGATACATCCCCACCCCTAAAATAAAAAAATATAATAATAAAAGGTAAAGTTTTGGGTGAGACGGACTCACCGTGAGTCCGCCACCAACACTCACAACACCATTCATTCACCAACTCTCACTAAAATCCAAATCCAACCATTATCACCTCGTTATCCACTTCCACCTTCTTCCTCCACCACCGTTGCTTTCCCCCGCAACAAGAAACTGCCGGCAAGCAATGATCTGATAATGAGATTCTCTCTCCTCCGCCATAACCATCACATTGTTCAACTTCCAAAGCTCTCATTCATGGCTACTCTAACCACACGCTACCGCCTTTAGGTTGTTTAAGTAAGTTGGGTGACAGATTGGCCGATTGTCACTGATTTGATTGGATTTCGTATCTGAAATTAATAAAAGCTGTAGGAAACTTAAGCTCTTCAAAAATTTCTTCCAACAAATCCCAACTCACAGTGTCGGGCTTGGGCCCATTAGAAGAAGTTGGGTCGGCCTAAATTGATAGTTGCTCCCATGGTTGATTGCTCTGAGCTTTCGTTTAGGATGCTTTGCCGCAAGTATGGAGCTCTGCTTATACTCCAATGTTTCAATCTAGAATCTTCTCTAAGACTGAGAAGTATTCTCGTTACCCACTTCCAATTTGGGGATGTAATGAGGAGAGAAAAATATTGTAGCCATGGAAGAAGGGGTCTGTAGGGAAGGAGAAAATAATGTCAGGTATTAAATGTTTATTGTTTGGTATTAAATGTTTATTGTCGGGTATTAGATTAGTATTGTCAGGATTAGATTAATATAAATATTGTTTATATTTGTCAGGAATTAGAAAATTTTAGTCAAGAATAAGATTATTTTAGTCCGGAATAAGATAATTTTAGTAAGGAATAAGATAATTTTTAACAGGAATAAGACCATTTTAGTCAGGAATTAGAATATTATTATCAGGTATAAGAATATTAGTGTCATGTATAAGAATATTATTGTCAGGTATTAGAATATTACTTTCATGTATTAGAATATTATTGTCAAATATTAAAATATTAGTGTCATGTATAAGAATATTATTGTCAGGTATTAGAATATTATTGTCATGTAATAGAATATTATTGTCAGGTATTAAAATATTAGTGTCATGTATAAGAATATTATTGTCAGGTATTAGACTATTACTGTCATGTCATGTAATTGGTGTTGCGGGCCTCGCGATAGGGTTTAGTTAGCCCACACTTTTTTGTTAGACTTTTGTTATTGAGCCCGGTCTCACGTGAGTCTGGTCTCACACAAAACCTTTTGATAATAAAAAATAAAAAATAAAAAAAATCCCTTTTTCACACTATTTTCTAGAGACAAGAGAGTGGATGGTAAACCTATACAACTAGTATATAAGTAGGGAGGACTTGAGAAGAGTTGCCTTTTATTGTGACATTATGATTGATAGCACAACAATGAAACCTTTTATTCCAATTGGTTAGTGAAACATGATTTGGATTGGAAGTACAAGTCTTACAAGTTTAGTGGTTCAAAAAATTCTTTGTTACTCTTTTAGTTAGATCAGGTGCTTCTTGCCAAAATTCTTAAAAGAAGTGATCTAGATGTTGCTCGTCAAATCACTTGACTTGCTTGCTTCTACAATTCTTAAACGCGTGCTCTAAAACATTAGTAATAATTACAAAGCAGTTTAGTAAGAATTGCTTATTTAATGATTGGGAAAGAGTATCATTTGGATTGTGTTCTTTTATGTTTAAAATTGATAAAGGGTATAATATCGGGATGTATGTATACACATATTGTAATTTAATGTAAAGAATTGCAATGATATTAGCTATGTACTCGCAAATCACTTGTAACTTAATGTGTCTAAGCTTATTATTCTTATGTGTAAGATTTAGATTTCATACGGAGTATATTTAAGAATTAAAATAGAGATCCTTTATAAAGATTAAAGGTTAAATCCAAAGAACATGGATATTACTCTGTATTTAATGAGCATATATTTTTTTATTATTATTATTATTTTCTTTTCTTTGGGTGCAAAGATTAATGATCATAATGTTAAATCACTTCACCCAAATTAATCTTGTGTTGCGGAGTATAAAAGTTTGTCTCATGTCTTTTAAAGAGTCATTCATATGTTGTATTGTGCAAGTCCATCCTTTTTTAGTTTTCTTTTTTTTTTTTTTTTTTTTTTTTTTGGTTGATTATGACCTAAATTGTATATTTTATAGATATTTTAAACTAACTATTCCTGGAAACCTTTATTGCTTAAATCAATAACTTTAAATCAATCAAATTTGTCCATTTGGCCCTCCTATTATTAGCCAAAAGAATAGTGAATTGGATAATTTGTAGAGAATAACCCAGTTCTCATCTTAAACAAATTAAAATAAAGTAGAAAAAGGTTGAAAAGTGATGTTTTACTATGCCTCAAACCCAAAGGAGGAATTAAACTTGTTTTGGAACTTAGGACAAGCACAAGTAATAGAGATATATGTAGAGCTTTTCACAAGGGAATAACTTTTAAACAATCTTGCTTTTTATCCTTCTTGCTATGCTTCTTCTACTTTTATTCAATCCATAATTCCCACCCAAAATAAAAGAAAAACTTTTCTATATTCCATTTCTCGTATCGTCTTTATCCAAATATGTCTTATTTTAGACCAAAGTGTATAACGTAGCGATGGTATTTCAAATCACATAAAATTTGTCTAATTATGTCTAGTATTAGGATATATTTTGTGAAATTCCGATCCTCAGATTGGAGTGTATTTCATTGATTCATATATATAGGGTTATAAAGGTGACTCCTAATAATAATCAACTTCGAAATCTCAAAAGATAATTATACAAAATTCATATAATATATCCTTCTATGACAGAATATCTATCCTATATTCTATCAACTTAAGAAAACTCGTCATTATGTCACTCGTTTTATAAAGAGTGTATTCTTAGTCACTAAAGTTATATAAAATTTAGATTTACCCCTTTATATATATGCGAGTAAATATATATAGTGTTTAAATTTGAACATATAATGTAATCCGGATTAATTGAAGCTTAATTTCACATTTTGATGTTAAAGTGTAGCTAAAACACGCTAACATCACAATCACACCAAACTCCACTTGTAACTCATGCCAACGTACCAAAACACTAAAGTTTCATAAATTCTTTATAATGTAGATGTTGAAATATCTTCCTTCCAAATAATGTATACTTTTCACGATTATTCCCCTACAAAATAATGATACAAAAAGAACAACTTTGACTATTATTTTAGCTCACATCAATTTCTATATTTCTAGTTTAATTAGCTGTCTAAGTGTCTATCTGATCGATTTGAAGATAAGATCCAATTTAATACTGTCATGCATTATACATATATTTCGTATATTGTAACTTATATAATCACATTTAAAACAATGAAAGATGCATTCTTAGTTCTTATTAACAGAGATATTCAATCATCAATGAAAGATTATATTACTATAAATTACTTGTTTTCTAAAATTAATGTAAAATTATTCTTTTTATCATTTTGATTTTAATTCATGGAGCTCTTTTCAGTTTGTCTAACGATTGCTTGTTTATAAGCCAGAATTAGAATAAAGGGAAATTTTATGATCCTCCTCAATTTTAGATAAGATTTTGAATTTTTATTAAAATAACTTTTATAGATAATAATGATATATATAGCCCTTATTGGAGATTGATATAAATAAGCATTTATAAGCTTTTCTAGATTGATATTTTATTAGTTTACGAATGCATGACAATACAAAACCATGTACTGATTATCGGTTTAATATTAATCTATTTATTAGTATTATTGTATGTATGTTAAAAAATCCCTTTAAAGATTATTGATGGGTAAATATGCTAACTACAAAAATAAGATAAGTTCACTAAAAACTCCATTTAGCAATTGTTGTTATATAGTATGTACGTCATGTACGTTTTGTCAAAAAAAAAAAAAATGTACGTCATGTACGTAATACGTAGTATATGTTATGCACTCTTCTTGCAATTAATTTGTAATTTGATCCACACGGGAGTTTTTTTTTTTTTTTTTTTATCTCTAAAAAGAATGACCTTATCATAAGATTCAAAACGTTCCTAGTTCGTTCCTACATATAATCAATTGTTTATGGGCTGAAAACTCCTTTAAACTTGTTGTGTGATCAAACCCTTATCCTTTCTCTATCTTTGATAGTTGTCGGCGATTATTTTAATTCTTTATTTAATTAAGTTTTTGGATTATGTTTGCAGATAACTAGTCAAAAAGAAAATGGCAAAAAAATAAAATATATAAATAAAAGAAATTAAAAGTAAAATTGGTTAATTTTGACCAATTTTGGTCAAATAATTAATACATGAGACTAAAGGGAGACAGAGACATAGGACATTGTCTAGTTCGCACATATATGTAACTAATGTAAGAAGCACAAGTTCTATTCCTCTAATGATGGTGATTATTTGGTACCACCAAAATTCAATCTACTTTTTAGGTTACTATTTACTCCGTACTAAACTAAATTAATTAGCCAAAAACATGTTAAATGTTAATTGATTATGCACTGTAAAACAATCGTAATTAATCGAAGACAGCTAGCTTATGCTTATCAGATTATCTTAGATTCAATAACTTTAGGTTAAAGATTTCCCATTAATCTTTAGTGATTGTAGGTCAATTAAGTACTTTAATTCATGTTATGGATGCCTCCTTATAATTTCCTTGTATCATTTTCTGAAGATTTTTTTGTGTTTAATTTATTCATTGTGCATAGCAGTTAACCGACCATAAATAGAAACTTATATTTTGTGTGGCCGACAATATGTCGATATTGTGAGTGGAAGGAGAAAAAAAATATACCATATGCCTTTTTATCATTTGAGAAATATAGTTAGTGTTTTTAAAAATTAATATTATAAGGATTACTTTAATTATATGTATCCAATTTATTAATCTATATTCAGATTATCTATTTTGAGACATGGACATAATAAGATTATAAGATAACTAAAAAAGGATTGTGCTCATTTACTCAATCACCTATTTCTCAAAAACCTCATAGGTGTGAAACCCAATGAGGAGAGGACATATGCCTTCGATGTTTTTTATCGAGTTAATGACTAATAGCTTAATCATCACCTTCAATACTAATGTTATGACTCCCTTGCCAATTAGGGCCTATTTTGATTTACTGAAGTAAATTGAACTAAATTGTTTATGAGAGAAGAAAATTTGAAACTAAACTGAACTGAAATTAAGCTGAAAATAACAGGTCCTTAGACTCCCTTATGAAAAGTTATAGCTTTTCCTATTAATGTTTTGATGTTGTTTAGATGCCTTGGTTAGAATTCTATTGCCATCTCAAATGAATATTTGGTCTATTAATTATGGACATATATATTGGACTAACCAATAAAAATAAGTAATGTATTTATTGTTCTATTCATATTTATGATAGAAATTTTCCAAACGTAAAGAAGTTTATGAAAGTGTGCTCTTAGTGGTATACAACCATATAAAGTAATAATATAACAACTAGCTATTGGGCCCGTACGACGTACGGGCTTATTATAAGGATATTATATTTTAGTTTTATATGTATTTGAATATTGAGCATAATATACCGTGTATTTGATAATGTTCCCTCTCAGCATACAATTGATATAGTAAAAAAGAGTGAATTTTTTTTTAGTAAGGTAGACCGGTATAGCGATATAGTAAATAAAAAGTACTTGTATGACTTATTTACAATAATCTCATACAATTGATAAAGTAAGAAAGAGTAATTTTTTTTTGCAATAAGGTAAATAATGAAATGAAATAATTAGAAAGTTAGCATCCATCATGTTGAAGTCATGATTTAGTTTTTTTTTTTAATTTTATTTCTTTTTACTTTTGTACTTGGGGCCTTCCATCTTTCAAACTGAGGCTTTTGCTTATTGAGAAACATTTGTGTCTTCATTTGGTTGGTTTTCTGCCACTGTCACACCGAACCTATATATATATATATATATATATATATATATATATATTAATAATAATAATAATATCCCAATTTAGTAATATGAATTTAAGTACTCCGTAATATACAGGTAGTATTTGCATAACTTTCATAATAAGTAGTACTTGTCAAAAAAAAAAAAAAAAAGAATAATTTTATAATAGCTAATAGTTGAATTCTTATCTAAAAAGTGATAAATTCTAAGTGGTTTGGCAAATAATCTATCAACTACCTCTAATGGGAATATTTCGGAGTACTAATATAATTATACTAAAGCATGTGATTTTTTTTTTGACGGGAAGCATGTGATTTTAGTTAGATACAGAGTATTTATTTAGATTAATTAGTAAATCAAAATTAGCAAGCCTAACATACATCCCTTTGAGATGCCAGATTCACAATATAAGATCAGTATAAGAGCTTTTTAGTTTTTACCTCTCGCAACTCGCAAGCACCATCCCATCGATCTCTCTGCAAAACACACAATAATTTCCCAAATTTAGTAATTGGGGGTTTCATATAATAACTAATTCGTCTATAAAAATTGAATAAAAATAAAAAATCACAAGGTGAGAGTTTCTCACTAAATCTGAATTTGCATGTGAATGATAATGAAGTAACTTTGTTATATAGTGTTAGAATTGCATAAATTATTTTGGAGATATACCATAATACCAATAAATTATTTTGGGGGAAAGTGTAACCGAAAACTTGAGTAAAGATATTAATTGGTAATTTAATTCGAAGTGAAGCTAGATGAAGGAGTAGGAAGGTTGAGCCGGATTAATGCTAAAATTAAAGAGAGAATTGGAGAAGTTGAAGCTATCATTACTAAAATTAAAGAGAGATATGGAAAGGCTGGAGTGAAAGATGAAGTGAGTCTGTTGGCTTTTTGTGGTTCTCTTTTATAAGAAGACACGTGGCTTTCTTGGGTTGAAATAGAAATGATGGGGAAATGTAGTAGGATGATGACACGTGGCTTCCTTGGATTTTTGTGGTTAGAGTTTTTAAATACTAAGTATAGATATTGCAACCACCTTGTTGATAACATAAAGATTTGCCAAAAGAAGAAAACGAAAAACAAAAGAGATTTTATGTTTATATTCTCATATTTGATGTTGCAGGTACATAGCACATTATTACAATGGCCCAATGATAGGTGTAAGCCTGTAATTCTGTAAAGGTTGCCAAATAATTTGCACGATTACAAACGATACATCTTATCACATGGGCCGCTATATAATCTGGCCCATTATGGGCCCAATCTCTGAAAAATATAATTTATGAGCAACGTTGTATAAATAAATTGGGTGTCCAACAAAATTATCACTAATTATTGCATAGTGGCAGCCTGGGCCGCCAGACAGCTCTAGATAAGGGCCAATTATATTGTAATTTTGTCCTTTCTTATATTATTGAAATTAAAGCATCTTTTCGTCCATAATCTTGCCATTTAGTATAGTCCATTTGATATTCAACCATTTTTTTTCATGTGAGATTTATATATATAAAGAGAATTACACAATTATCAATACTTGACATGAAAGTATCATTAATACTTTTCAAATTTGATGATTAAGTATTAAAGGAAAACTTCAACCAAAAGTTTAAACTTTTTTTTTTTTTTGAAACAATTTAAGCTGATGGATTGAAACCCATCATTAATTTATATATTTACTTTTAGGGTTATGTTAATAAAAATTACGCACATGTAGATAATGGGGCTTGAACTTGTGAAGGTTACAAGTGAGCTCCCCACCCCAATTCCACCAAGTGTGCTTGGTTAACTGATTTTATGTTATTGGAAAACAAATATATGATAAACAATACAATCGATATATGACTACAATTAGTATCACACGAGTTGAGATCCTCTAGAGTTTGAAAATTATAGAGTTGTAGAGTTGTGAGAGTGAGAGTTTTAAATTATTTTTTATTGAACTTTTATTTTTTATTTTGAAATGCATGCAAGATGAATATTAGCCATTGATCTATTGTGGAGGGTCTAAATTTATTGAACTCTATAGAGTTCAACTCTAGAGGATCCAAACCCGTATAACACCTAATAATTTTTAGTTTTGAAAATTTGTGGGTTGATGATCAATATTACTCCATTTTTTTTTTCCTAAAATCTGTTCCAAATTATTTTCTTTTCAATACATATCTCTTAGAAAGTAATCAATATGTGATACATGTTATCTGCGGCGCTACTTTTAAAATGCCAAAAATTTAAAAGTTTAAGAAAATCTATCTATATCCCAATATTTAATACTTGTATAAAGAGGGTATTTTTGTCATAAAATTGTTGTCATTTTAGAAAACGACAAATTACAAGATCATATTGATTATATTGAGTGCTTACAAGAGTATATTGATGACATAGGTAAAAACCATTAATAAAGTTCTCTTTCGTGTTCATCTTTGCTAGCACTACTTATTGGAAGAAGTAACCACGAAAGTTGTTAGATTAAAACGTTTGGACAAAAAAGAAGCCAACCTAGAAAACGTAGAATTGTAACTTGTAAGATTATGCACTGTATAACCAATTGTATACTTTACAACAGTAAGTTTCTAGCTGTTTTTTTTAACCAAGTTGCAAATATGAAACTCACTTAGGTAACTTTTGGTAGAGGAGTGTATGAATTTAGCTGCCAACTTTGCTAGAATAGTAAAGAGTAGTGAATACTGAGTACTCCGTATATCTTCCACGAGTCGAAACTGATTGTTACTGATCAAAACTTATTTCAATCATAGGTATTTTTCTTCTCGATAATCATGATTTCTTGTGATACTCCGTATTTTAAATTTCATAAATAAAAGAATTTGAAGTGTGAAATTTAAGAAACGTCTCCATCTACTTTTTTGTTTTTAAGGGTTGAAAGAACATCTTTTCAAATTGGTTTGATGTTAATCCATACTACAGAGTATTAAATTTAAGGGTTGAAAGAACATCTTTTCAAGTTGTCGCGCTACCGTAACTAGTTATGTCACTGGTTATCAACAAAACTAGTGATAGCAGCCCCAAAAAATTTTAAGTAAAGAATTATGTGACATCTATGAGAAATCCAAAACCTCTAAATTGACTTGTTCAGTCTGTATCTTAAAAATTTATACACCATAGATTGTATTCATTGTACTCTAATATCTTCTCTAGGTATTCTAGGTCAACAGTTAGATGTAAGCAAATTGTAATTTTGGTTGGTGGTACCACCAGTTACACCAATTAAATTTGGTCAATATTCACCATTCATATGAACAAGATTTACAATAAGATTTTTTGTGGACCAAACAATATTTAGATCAGTTACAACAGCCACACAATAGATTTACTTAACTTCATGCACATAATTAAGAATTAAAAGCAATAATATAGAAAAATTGTGTAAATTTTCCCATTAAACTAACCTAAACAATTGAGGATAGAAATCGGAACCTCGATTGTTTAACAATACTAAATAACAGACATCAGGACTGCTCAAATATGTAAGCAGAACACAGATCATCAACTAAGACTAATGCTAAATCAACTACTAAGATACATCAATATTGGGTTGCAGAGGATTGCAGTGAGCATGCATCGCTTGTCTTTGAAGTTACTGCTGGCTATCGCCTTGCCAAGCCCAAACAATGTCCTTCAAAGCAGGCTGCATGTCATCTTTCAGTTTCTGATAATCAATGGCATTACCGTTAGACCTCTTCATCTCAACCACGTGAAAGGATGGAGTTACCTCGAATATGTCCATGTCAATGCCTACTTCCTCTTTTCTACCTTTAGAGCCGACTAGCTTTAAGAATCCTCCGTCTTTCTTTGTTACTTTGAGTTTCATGTTGGCAGCAACTTCCTCGAGCTTGGACACTATAGCAGATGCAGGTTGCAGGGATGTAAAACGAACATCATCCCTGCGGTCATCCCCTACAAATAAACCAGACAGATCCAGTCCTGATGACAAGGAGATGATATCAAAAGCATTTAGATTAGATGGTCTTGAGAATTCGGAGAATGTCTTGACCTCCGGCTGCTTGGTTTCTTTGACTTCCAATTTTGGTAGTTTAGCAGGCCTAGTACCTAACCCCTTCTTAAACCAAGAATTCTCCATTATCTTACTAATGGTTATCCTTGTGTTAGGATTTGGGTCTAGAATCTTCAACAGAAGTCTCCGGACCTCAGGTGGGAACCAATTCGGACATCTGTAATCAGCCCGGGTTATCTTCTTGTACATCTCAATCAAGTTTGTATCTTGGAAGGGGAGATGACCAGCAAGCAGAACATACAAGATAACTCCACAAGACCAAATATCAGCTTTAGCACCATCATAACCTCTTCGATTAATCACCTCTGGAGCTACATAGGCAGGGGTGCCACACATCGTGTGCAGCAAACCATCTTGCTGTCTAGAATCAGCAAGAGCACTCAACCCGAAATCTGAAACCTTCAGACCCCCATCCTCGTCAATCAACAAGTTCTCAAGCTTCAGATCCCGGTGATAAACACCCCCGCGATGGCAGACATCCATTGCACTGATCAGCTGTTGAAATATCCACCTAGCAATGTCCTCTTTCAGCCTGCCTCTGGCTACCTTGTTAAAGAGCTCACCGCCTTTAGCGTATTCCAAAACAATGTAAATCTTGCTCTTTGTGGCCATGACCTCGTATAGCTGTAAGACATTTTGGTGCTTCACCAACTTCATAACCGAAATTTCTCTCTTAATCTGCTCATTCAGCCCGGCCTTCAAAGTTTTGTCCTTGTCAATAACCTTAATAGCCACATTCTGTCCGTTTTTGATGTCCCTAGCGTAGTAAACTTTGGCAAAGTTCCCTTGCCCTAATAATTTGCCCAACTCGTACCTCTCTAACAATATACTTCCCTTCTTTTCCATATCTACTTAATAAAATTGACCAAAATACTTGAAAAAAACTGTGCTACTTCAATGGTACAGGTATCTAAATCACCAAACAATATTCAACCGTCGTCCACAGTTTCGTGCTTTAGCATAGCAAATATTCTACTGCTTGTAGATTTGTAATGGATTTGAGGGGATAGCATGAACCTGCAAGCGGCATATTGAACCTCGTCAAGGGCCGACAATGGATGTCTTAAGGGGAAAACGATTGAAGAATCTTCACAGATTGAATTTCCGGCATGCACACACATCTTTCTGCATTCCCTAATATCGAAGATTTCACTCAAGGTTCAGCAAGAAAGGATCACAAAATCCCTGAAAAATGATAAACCAAACTTCATCAGAACCAATTCAGAACAATACATAAGATTAATCTAATCTCTAAACAAATACACCAAATCAATCATACATAAAAACACACAAATAGAATTCATACCATCACAATCAATTACAGGTCTGAATGACAAAAATAGCATCACAGTATAAAATCATATAATACAAAAACATGAATGTGACAATAAGATGCACATAAGGTCCAAATTCATGTAATGAGCAACAATTAAAGGTCACAATATATATAATGCAAACAAGATAGCAAAGTCACACCACATGCCCCCGGTCTTTGCTCCCACCGTCCCCGGCAACCCCGCCACGGCCCCCGGTTCCACGAAGCCACCCCGAAACCCTCTTAATAAACCAACAATAATATAATAACAAATTGACGACTGCAGGAAATTACAATTATTTTTTCATCTAAGATTGATTAGAGACTTGTTTTATACCAATTTAAGCCATTTTTATATTATGCAAACCAAACCCAATATATTAATTACTATAATAAAGTAGATCTTAACCTTCTTGAGGTAGCTAAATCAAGATCTTGGTCATAAATGGTCAATAACAATATATAGATTATAGACCAACAAGGAAAAGCCAAAATATTTATAGTTAAAAACTAATTAAGAACTTAATTATGTTTTGATTTCAGTTTTTTTTAACATACAAAACACAATTAACATCAAAGTTTCTACTCAGTCAAATTCCAATTCAATATGAATGTTCATTATACAACATATAGAAAACTAAAAAAAATTAATAAAAAAACCTACTCGCATAAATAAAATTCTAAACTTGCTAAACAAAGCCTAATCAAATATTGAAATACAAAAAAAAAAAAAAAAAAAAAAAAATCTTAGTATTAAAAATTTGTTGCAAATTTTGAGTGACCTTTATTTATGCTTCCACTTTCATCATTACTAATATTCAATTTCAATTATTAATGATGTTCATAAGACTATGCAATAACAATGATTTTAAAGTTAATCATACATACCTATTGTAATTTGTTAATTTGTAAATCTGAAAAAAAAAAATATAAAAAATAAAACTTGTTTCTGGTTACAAAAAATTATTGATTTTAATTAATTTTTAAAAACATTTTTTTGGAAATTTTATAATTTAAAACTACCTAAAACAAGCCCTAATAAATTCTTTATATATATACACACAGTATAAAATAAAAAAGATACAATTTTTTTCAGTAGAACACATAAAAATTAAATCTTTGTAGCATATAAGAAATTAAACAGCATAAAACATATAAAAAATGTGCATACTGTGATAAAATTAACACACCCAGAAAATAAAACCAATCAAACCATAAGAAAAGAAAACATGAAGTTACCTCAGCAAGAAGAATATGAATCTCTTTGAACCTTGAAGTGAAACCTTTGTGGTAGAGAGAGAATATAAAAATCCGAGGAGAGAGAGAAAAAAGAGTAATGAAAAAGAGAGGTATTCAAGAATTTTTTCAAGAAAAGTAACGCAACGAGGTATGCTATTTATGAGGGTGAGGGATATATGAATTGAAAGGGAATATCCTATTTCTTTAATTAGTTATATTTCGGCCAAATAAATACAATGATGTAGACGAAATTAAATCCCGAGTCTTAAGTATGGTTGGAAATAATAACCAACCAAGGAGGAATATCCTATGAATGGACCAAATTAAAAGATCCCTCAAAAGCCAATTAACGGGGTGTAACGTTTTCTTATGAGGTATGAGGTGTGGTCCGCCAAACAAAGACAAATATAAAGAGTTGGCCAAGCTTTATTACTCACCATCCAAAATTCAATTATTTTATTTGTTTAATTATTTATAAATATATATCATTATCATTTGTAATAGGAAAATAATATTTTGTTTGTATTTTTTTGGTATGTGGGTTCAATGGGTTGGTCTCCTTTGCCTTTGGCACAAAGAATAGGCCAATCAACTTTTCCTTGAATTTGAAGACTAATACTACTTTAACACTAAACATATTTTGTTGTTCATCTATAATTGGGGTTTAGTACCTAAACATAATCATCTTTCAATATGTGGCTAAAAAGTTTGTATTTTATAAATAAATTATGTGATATTGTTTGATTTTATGAGTTTTGGTTGATATTCCATTTTGATATGTGTCACATGGTGTTAGGAGTTTGCAATTTTGCATGCAATAATCCAATAATTTATTATTTTTATGTGTTTTTTGTTGGAACATTTGCTTATTTTTCACAAGAGCTTCAAAATTTTAATTAGAACTTGATTAAGGCATCAAAATTGTTCTGTTTTAGAAATTACTTTATATAATTAATGGAAAATCTTAAAGATTGGAAATTGTATACTCAATAAAGAGATTTTGATTTTCTTATAATTTTTATACATAGGAATTATTGTCACACCACAAAAGTTGTAAATAGCATGATAAGTGACAACCCACTTACCTTATAAATCTAAGCAATAATGTATAATCTCTCCAAATAATGGGATTAATTTATTCCTATAATTGCACCAATGAAATACATAAAATTTATATCTAAGGTTTAGGTCAAACTTGGCCAAATGTACCATGCATGGTTCCTGTTTTTGTTCATTATTTTCATTATTTTTGGTTCTTTCACATTTTACACAATATATTTTTACTTTCCAACAGTATTACTGTATTTAATTTTGGTGGGTAAAAGTTATTATATTGTTATGTAGAGCTGTAAATTCGGGTAAACGAGTTGGGTTTTGGTCGAGTAAGAGTGGGTCGGGTCAACTCGGGTCGGGTCAATTCGGATTAATTCCATAACCTATGCAGGTTAGGTTTGGGTTGGGTCATGCTTGAGTCGGGTCATACTTCTTATCGGGTTTGGGTCAAGTTTAGGTCGGGTTACATTCGGATCGGGTGAACAATAGGTCGGGTTTAATTCGGGTTTTCACGGGTTAAAACGGGTTAGGGTAATTCTCAGGTTCGAGTCGGGTTCGATTCAAGTCAATAATTTGCAGGTTAGAATCAGGTCGGATCATTCTCAGGTTTGAGTTGTATTCGGTTCAAGTCAATAATTTGCAGGTTATAATCAGGTCGGATCATTTTCAAGTCGGGTCATTCTCGGGTTCAAGTCGGGTCCAGTTCAAGTCAGTAAATTGCGGGTTATAATCAGGTTAGGTCATTTCCAAGTCAGGTCATTCTCGAATTCAAGTCGGGTTATGTTCAAGTCAATCATTTGCAGGTTACAATCAGGTCGAGTCATTTCCAAGTCAGGTCATATTCAAGTTCAACTAACTATAAATAGATAATTATCATTTTTATCAAGATATTCCTTTGACTATAAAGTCTATAATATATATGGCAATATACTAGGGAACTATAGTCTATAATTTAGGAAGATAATTATCTTCTTTGACTATACAACAAATATATACTATATTTAACTCTTAAATTTGAGGATGGTGCTCCTTTCTTTTGCTGGCCTGGACCGACTTGGTCTCCCTAGACAAAATGCTTTGATCAACAATAATAAGGTGGTCTAAATTGCATTTAAGGTGATTTGAAAACGGGTCAAGAATAATTTGGGTTGAATTTAGGTCGGGTCAATAACAAGTCGTGTTAATTTCGAGTCGAGTTAGTAACAGATCTGGTTGAATTTTTGGGTCGGGTAGTAATAGGTCTGGTAAAATTCGGCTCAAGTCAATAATAAGTCGGGTTTAATTTGACTCAGGTCAATAACAAGTCGGGTTGATTTCAGGCCGGGTTTGTAACAGGTTGGGTTAAATTCGGGTCAGGTTAGGAACAGGTCGGGTTGAATTCAGGTCAGGTTAGTAACAATTCGGGTTAAATTCGGGTTTTGACGGGTTAAAACGGGTTTGGGTCAATTTCGGTTCAAGTCAGTTTCGGTGCAAGTTAATTAAATTGGTCGTTGTAAACCGGTAAATTGGTGCAAGTTGTAAGCCGGTAAAATGGTCATTTAAAGGCAAATTGGATGGTTCCACCCACACAATTGAACTCTTGGAGGGTATTAGGGACCATGACAAACATTTCGGCAATTCTTATTCCGGGCGAAAAAAAGTAAAAAAATTCCTAAATTGAAAGCTAATATCCACGCTTTTTGAGAAATTTTGGAGGTTTCAGGGCCCGGTGCCGGAAAGTCTTGAGATTATAGGGAATAATACATCTGGGGGTCATAAAATGCCGATTGGAACCATATATGATCATTATATGTTGTCATAGATGTTCGTGGTAGGCTTGAGTTAATGAAATCAATGAAAGTATAAATCGGTAAATTGGTCGTTTAAAGGCAAATTGGATGGTTCCACCTACGTAATTAGACTCCCGGAGGTTATTAGGGACTATGGTAAAAATTTCGGCAATTTTTATTTTCGGGCGAAAAAAATTCCAAAATTGAAGTCTAATATCCACGTTTTTTGAGAAATTTTAAAGGTTTCGGGACCCGGTGTTGAAAAGTCTTGAAATTTTAGGGAATGCATATCGGGGTCATATAATGTCATTTGGAACAATATATGATCATTATTTGTTGTCATAAGTGTTCGTGGTAGGCTTGAGTTAATTAAATCGGTGCAAATTGTTAACCGATAAATTGGCCGTTTAAAGGCAAATTGGATGGTTCCACCCACCAATTGGACTACCGAAGGAAATTAGATACCATGGTAAACATTTCGTCAATTTTTTTCTGGGTTGTTTAAAGGCAAGTTGTACATCAATAAATTGGTTGTTTAAAGGCAAATTGGATGGTTAAAACCACCCAATTGGACTCCCGGAGGATATTAAGGACAATGGTAAACATTTAGGCAATTTTAATTTATGGGCGAAATAAAAGTCAAAAAAATCCAAAATTAAAGGCTAATATCCACGCTTTTTGAGAAATTTTGGAGGTTTCAGGACCCGGTGTCTAAAAGCCTTGAAATTTTAAGAGATACATCTCGGGGTCATATAATTCCGTTCGGAACCATATATAATCATTATATGCTGTCATAAATGTTCGTGGTAGGCTTGATTTAATGAAATCAGTGCAAGTTGTAAACCAGTAAATTGTCCGTTTAAAGACAAATTGGATGGTTCCACCCACCCAATTGGACTCCCAGGGGGTATTTGGGACCATGGCAAACATTTCTACAATTTTTATTTCCGGGCGACAAAAAGTTAAAAAATTCCAAAATTGAAGTCTAATATCCACGTTTTTTGAGAAATTTTGAAGGTTTCGGGGCCCGGTGTCGAAAAAATTTTAAATTTAAGGGAATAAATTTCGGGGTCATATAATGTTGTTTGGAACCATATATGGTCATTATTTGTTGTCATAAATGTTCGTTGTAGGCTTGAGTTAATGAAATCGATGCAAATTGTAAACCAGTAACTCGGTTGTTTAAAGACAAATTGGATGGTTTCACCTAGCCAAGTGAACTCCCGGAGGGTATTAGGGACCATTGTAAACATTACGGCAATTTTTATTTCTGGGCAAAAAAAAAGTCAGAAAATTCAAAAATAGAAATGCGAAATTTTGGAGGTTTAGGGGTTCGGTGTCGAAAAGTCTTGAAATTCTTGGGGATAAATCTCAGGGTCATATAATGCCGTTTGGAACCATATATGATCATTATATGTTGTCATAAATGTTCGTGGTAGGCTTGAGTTAATGAAATCAGTGCAAGTTGTAAATCGTTAAATTGGCCGTTTATTGGCAAATTGGATGGTTCCACCTACCTAATTAGACTCCGGAGGGTATTACGGACCATAGTAAACTTTTCAGCAATTTTTATTTTCGGGCGAAAAAAAGTTCAAAAATACCAAAATTAAAGTCTAATATCCACACTTTTTGAGAAATTTTAGAGGTTTCAGGGCCCGGTGTTGAAAAGTTTTGAAATTTTAGGGAATACATTTCAGGGTCATATAATGTCATTTCGAACCATATATGATCATTATTTGTTGTCATAAGTGTTCGTGGTAGACTTGAGTTAATGAAATCGGTACAAGTTGTAAACCGGTAATTTGGCTGTTTAAAGGCAAATTGGATGCTTTCACCAACCCAATTGGGCTCCCGAAGGACATTAGAGAATAGAGACTATGGTAAACATTTCGGCAGTTTTTATATCTAGTCGAAAAAAAGTCAAAAAATTAAAAAATTGAAGGGTTATATCCAATTTTTTTGAGAAATTTTGGAGGTTTCGGGGCCCGGTGTCGAAAAGTCTTGAGATTTTAGATAATACATCTTGGGGTCAGATAATGCCGTTTGGAACCATATATGATCATTATATGTTGTCATAAATGTTCGTAGTAGGCTTGAGTTAATTAAATCAGTGCAAGTTGTAAATCGGTAAATTGGTCGTCTAAAGGAGAATTGGATGGTTCTACCCACCCAATTGGACTCTCGGAGGGTATTAGAGATCACAGTAAATATTTCGTTAATTATTATTTCATGGCGAAAAAAGTAAAAAAATTCCAAAATTAAAGGCTAATATCATTGATTTTTGATAAATTTTGAAGATTTCGAGGCCCGGCGACGAAAAGGATTGAGATTTTAGGGGATACATCTTGGTGTATCCCCTAAAAGTTTAGTAATGTAAAATGAACCTTTTGTCAATAACTTTATGCTTTAATCAATTAGTGAATAATAGTTTCAATTGAGTTTAATTAGTAAATATAAAGTGTTGATTACTAACTTTGATTTACAAATTAACCAATTCTAATAAAAAAACATTTAGTAAGTATAAATCAGTTACTTTACTTAGCATCATGTAAATTGGTTTATAATCGATAAAAGTACGTTGTAAAAATAATCTCACTTCAATAGATCCAGTTGTAAATCGTGTATGTATCTTTACATAAATAAAATGTTAAAGGAGAAATAAATTTTTCATAATAAATCCAAATACTACGGATTAGGTGATAAAAAGAGAATAATCTTACATCTTCATCATGAATGTGATACCTAAATCAAAAGAATTAGATCACCTAACACTGTTAATGGTGTATTCTAGTAAATTAAATTAGTATTCGTAGTAACTTGTACAGTATTCCTAGAACTCTCATTGAGTATAAAATAGAAATTAGCTAACACTTGGCACATTATGAGGCTGCAATGAGTTCTTGGAGTAATATACTAATTAAGTACGTCATATTGATTAATTGAGTATATTATACATACTATCTTCATTTAAAAATGGTATGTAACATTACTTTATCGTGCAATTATAAAAAGTTAATACATACATGCCGATCAAGACACTTGATTTGAACAAAATCATACAAAGTACTCCGTAGTTGACTATGTTTACTCATATACTAAAAATGTCACTAATACGATAATACCAGTATGAATTTATAAACAATACGTGTTTTAAAAGTTTGATCATTTAAAAGAAAAATAGCATCATTATTTCATACTCCAATCCGTATTATATAACGGAGGTAGTAGTAAATTTATAAACCCGTCTCGCCTTTAAATACTAAAATGGATGGATAGATAGATAGATAAAAATACAAAAATTGAATCTGGATCATAAAATTGTTTGATAGTTGTGGATAGACAGAAATGTGAGTTAGTAGGAGTTAAGAGCAGCCCATGTTATAGTGATTGCATCAGAAAGATAAAACTGATAAAGTAAAGAGGATAATACATATTTGTACCAAGTAACATGAATAAAAGGTTAGAATCAAAGTATAAGTATTTTTTTCCCTGAGCCTTGGGATTTTGTAGAATCCTGGAGATAAGGAACCATGTGGCTTATTTCCTACTGCAAAAACCAACTTTATTTTTATTCTATTTTTTTTTTTTTTTTATAATTTTTATTCTGTTTTATTCATTTTATCTATTAATTAATTCATTTTTAAAAATTTTAATGTGGGGTGTTTAGTTGCGAATGATTAGACCGTCTACTTTACTACTCTCTAGATCAACACATCTTTACTAATCTTGTATAGTGGAGTTTTAGAGAGTCCATCACAATCAATACTTGTCTCTTGCAACAGAAATAAAAATACGATTTATAAAACAGTAAACAATTTTTTAAACGGCGGAGGATTTATTGAAATTTATATGGAATATTATTGAATTATTATTATTATTATTATTATTATTATTATTATTATTATTATTATTATTATTTATATTATTGAAAATGTTCATTATGTTCTCATACGGTCATGCCTACTCATGCGACTCTTTATGATTCCTTTGTTGCCACTCTTAAGGGTCTGTTCACATTTACTGAACTGAGCTGATCTGAACTAAACTAAACTAAACTAAACTAAATTAAAGTGAATTGAACCAATTGGAGCTGAATTGAACTGAACTAAATATTTTATGAAAGAAGAAAATTAGGATCGAACTGAACTGACCTAAACTAAACTGAATTGAACTGAAATTAAGCTGAAGTGAACAAACCCTTAATTCTCAACACTGATCCAAAGTCGAGCTGAACTTTAAAAATCAAGTTTGAATCGGAATAATTTTTTTTTTTATATAATTTTTGGGTCTATAAATAAATAAATAATCTTCCGATTTAAGATTAGTTTTTAAATAAGACGATATAGAATAAGGTCACATATTTGTGAAGATTCACGAAAGTGGTGATTATAAGACGGTATTACACAAATATTATTACCAATTTAATTGTTTCAAAATTTTAAGCTTGTGCACAACACTGTTGGTAAGTTGTGACGCATCAGTCAAGTGTTAGTGTTAGTTTTTGCTAGAAGTAGGCTTTTTCTACCGAAAAAAAAAAAGAAAAAGAAATTAAGGCAAGAAAAAAAGAAAATATTAGGATTCTTTGATCAGAAGGGGTTGAGTTGGCTAGGCCTAATTTGCAACACATAAAATTAGTTACTTATACGGAATTGTAATTTTAAAGTCCGTTGCATATTTTTTCTTCCTTACTTTGTCGACCACAATTAAAAACATATGATCGCAAATTATATATAATATAATATATAAACATATTTTATTGATTAATTTGCGGAGTTGACTTTTATATAAATGAAAACGACTAAGTATTTACCCAATTCTATACTCGTATATGTATACATCCGATGTATACAAGAGTATTATGTTTGGGTTGTTAGAGAGCGATGGGGCAAATGATTACATGATTAGACAATCTACTTAATTAATTAACATGATTAATTAAGTGATTTAGGCAGCATCATCATATTGGGGGGAGACATCAATTGGAGTAGAGTAGAGTGGCGCCTTCACAGTCGTTGAAATATGCCCATGCTGGTCAATAATAATATAATTATACGAACATGAACGAACAAAACTACATGACGCTTTATTTATAAAATTCATTTTAGTTTAAGGCTTGTTTTTATAAGATGCATTATCACCATTAATTATGTACTTTCAAAGTCAAGATTGTGATGATATTAGGACAATTAGGTGCTTACTGTCTCCAATGTTATTGATATAGGACAGCTTGCCTTTTGTTTTTATTTTTTTTCGGGACACCTTGCCTTATTTTTAAATAAAATATTAAGCCGGATTGTCATTTAAAACCAAGATTCAAAAAGGCGATAATATTTTGAGGTAATAGTTCATATAAAACAATTCCGTGATTAACCTTAGTATTCTAACTTGTCCGAGATGGACTATTGTATTACCTACTTGTTTAATGTAAACAACACGTGGCATGCCTAATTTGAATCGAAAAAATGGTATGACAGAGAAAAAAGAATAGGGTGAGAGAAAGAGTGAAAGACAATGGAAAGAAAGAAGAAGAAAGAATTGAGATGCCTTGAATCTTCCTCACTATTTCGAAATCATTAAATGTTGCATATAAGTCTTTATCTCATTCCTTTTTTAGTGGGTGATTTGATAAAATATCTCCCTATACTAATAATACATTAATACTACATAAGTCATGGAACAAGTCGGCCAACATCATATGCTACTAAGAATATTATTTAGAAATTAATTTAATATCATAATAAGTTAAAACAAGTCGGCCAATAGTTTTTGGGAAATTGGCAAAAAATAACTTTATTTTTACCCATGTGTGTAAAATAATCCCAACTATTTCATAAAATTACAAAAAGTAGTCTATTCATATTTCATAATATGTACTGGATCAATTTCTTGGTAATGATATTACTTTGTGACGATCGAAGGGTCCACTTAAGCTACTCATGATAATATCTTCTTGATTAGTTTAGGGGTTTAGCTAAGTCTGTTTTAAATTTATTTTATTTTTTAGGATGTCCATTGACTACATCCGGATCCGATCCGAGTTGCACACCTGGTTTAAGGTGGGTGAATCTTTCCGACAAGAGTTTCTGCATACGATAAGGCTCGAATCCGAGGTGTTTAGCTAAGCAGCATCAAGTTGATTTTGATATTCACTTGTTTTTTGGGTTGGAAAAATAAGATCAGCCCTGCTTGGAGATGAATTTACTCACTATCGATCATTCGATCTCCTGTGCCTTGGATGTACATCTTCATTAGCGAAAAGGATCCTAGGGAGCGAAAGTTGTCCACAGCACCATGCCCTATCTGAAGCTCATATGACAGCTTCAAGCTCGGCTTGATGGCTTCTATGCTGGTTGCCGCCTCTTTGAACAAGGGTCAGCCTGCGCAAGTCGTTCTTCTGCATGATCTAAACATAATTTGCACTAGGGTGCTTGAGACTGTCAACTTCAAAATGAAGCTGTTGAGTAAAAGATATCGGGCTTATTGCATCAGGAACATGTTCGTGGCTTGGGCTTGGCCTAATGATTAAGTTAGTGAATGCTTAGGAAAAATGAATAATGGTGAAAGAATAATGAAAGCCCAAATGATAAATCAGACAATCAATTACAAGATTTCATAGAACTATGACAGTCAAAAAATCTACAAATTTCTGTAGTGATGCGAAAAAATGCACTACTCAGAAAGTGATATACTTGCTCGATGAAGAAGAAACAATACTCGGAGTACCTAGATATTAGTATCTAATGTTTTTGGCAACCTCAAAGAAATGAGCGACATTCTCTTCCGGTGTACCTACAACAATCCCATGACCAAGATTTAAAATGTGCTTTCTGTTCCCGGCTTTTTTCACTGTATCCATTATCCGACTTGTTATAAATTCTTTTGAGCCAAAAAGCACACCGGGATCCACATTGCCTTGCACTGCAATATCAGATCCCAACCGCCTCCTACCTTCTGCCATGTCGACTGTCCAATCCAAGCTCACAACATCAACGCCCGTTAGGGGAAGCCGCTCTAGCAACCCACCAGAGCCACTAGCATAAAGTATGATAGGCAGATTTGGATGGGTCAGTTTCACGGAATCAACTATCTGCTTCAAGTATGGTAAACTGAACTCTTCAAAGTCTACTGGGCTGAGTTCAGTTGCCCAAGAATCAAAGATCTGAACAGCTTGTGCACCATGATCAGCTTGATACTTGACATACTTTGCCATAGATGTTGCAAACTTTTGAAGGAGAGCATGCAAAACCTATAGCAGCAACATTTAATGGTCAGGCAAAACAGAGATTTTATGCCTCCTGCACACTTACATAAACAGCAAGCTAATTCGGAAAGCATATTACCTTAGGCTGAGAAAAAGCCAGTCTCTTAATTTTGCTGAAGTGTTTTGATGAACCACCTTCAACACAATATGATGCCAGAGTAAAAGGAGCCCCAACAAAGCCGAGAACGGCAGCCTCGTTGCCCACCTGAGGAAGAGCACTTACAAATAAATATGCTGAAAATGGTAGATACATATTGATGGCGTGTAATTAGAATGCAAAGTTACGTCACATTTCAAAACAAAACATTCGTTCAACAAGTCTGCCAATACTTAAAAAGAAAATCACAAGTCAGAAATTAATTGTGACTTCAATTTAGCTTCCTGAATCTCTTGCCTATTTGCCCACTGCTAACTATTCCCTTCATTCAATGGGCTAGAAAATGCAGCTTGCTCAATGAGGTCAATAGTCAATACATGTCAGTTGTTTCATTTTGCTTGATTCACAATTTCACAACTACATCCAAGCCATAATGGTTTCTGAATTTTAGCAGCCAGGTGGGTGGGGGTGATCAGAGATGTGAACTGTGAAGAGACCAAGAGGGGTACATTGTCCATAAAGGTTACTACTAAGTACTACTCTGTCCGGATATTGATAGTTCAAATTTAGGTATCATAGTGAGTGAATTCCAAACAGAAAGCAATGATGATGAGTATAGATGGGACAGAGTATGGCACTATAGTATCACATCGTTGACAGCCAAAGGTGCACTGCCACTCACAAACAAAGGAGATAGATGCCAGGAGTCTGAGTGTTTGACACTAGCATACAATTTGCACTTACAAGTTTAATGAATGATAGTTAAAACTGCCAAAGGGAAAATGGGACATCTTAGAGAGGAGCAGAGGACAATAACTACAACATACCTTTGTATGACTAAAGGCAGCTAAAGCCCCTTCCCTAATGCTCAAAGAAAATACAAAAAAGTACGTATGCCACTCATTTCACAGCAGTTCCATCCGCAAAATTACAGACAATATTCTAAATATTTTGGTTTCCTTGTGTCTACAAAAAGGTTATACGAAGGGTTTACTAGACTACAATGCTTATGGTTAGAGCGTAAATGATATGCGATTAACTATATAATGAACATAGGAGCAGTGAGGAACATGCAATACCTCCTTCCGCAAGATGGTTAAGGCTTCCCCAACATATGGAACTGACTCCTCAGGAACAAACTCTCTAACTACATCAACATCTTGCTGAGTGCTAAGAGGATCGAATATGACTGGACCCTTTCCTTTCACAATGTCAAAAGGTATATTCATTCCTTCTAGTGGGGTCAAAATGTCTGAAAACAATATAACCTGCCAACACAGAGCATTGGTCATCAGTAATTCAGTATACAAGCAAAAGCACATCAGGTATATACTGTCAAGACAAAGGTCTTAGAAAGTGGCAGAGATGTCTGTCTGTAGAAGTTGGACACTAATATTAGCAGGAACTTACTCCATCAGGCTTGAAAACTTTCCATGGTTGCAAGGATATTTCTACAACTAGATCAACATTTTCTGATCTTTCACGAAATGAAGGATGCTTCTCACATATAGCTTGGTAGCTCTGAAAACACAAAATAAGAAAACTGGTCATATAAAAGTATACATCAGATTATTCAGCAAACAGTCCACATCACATAGCATGAGGAGCTTAGGATCAAATAATTCAATCCTAGTAAAAAGATTTCTCCTCTGATGATAGTTCTTTTTAGGCCATACAACCTTTAAATTACCTAGTATACAATTTTACATAACAAGATATTACTTTCCAGAAGAGCCTAAAACCACTTATGAGGAACACAGCCTAGAACTTTTTGTTCAGTAAAAAAAGGGTGAAGAGAACAGCCAAAATTGAAGAGTTGGAAGAAAAAACCTAGTTTTTAATGACATGGTTGACACATGACAGTGATATACAAAGTACTACATAACCCAAAGCAATCACAATGTCAGTATATTTGCCTGAAATCCATATTTTATTTACGGAGATTTTACAGCAGTAAGACATTTTTCCAATTGAGGATTATATAGAAAACAATGATCTGAAGCCACCAAATTTTTTACAGTTTCCTACTCCTAACTGAAGGCTCAGCTGCCATTGACCTTCCTAAGAGGTGGATCTTCTCATGCTTGAGATCACTAAAAAGATATCAAAATTAGTGGCTTCTCCTACCTATCTGTTACACCTAACCAATTTTACATCGCTGACAAAGATTGTCATCACTAACTTAAATCAATATCTATTCCTCTTAACTTTCACACCATGTTGTTTATAGATGAATGACATGTTAGCATTATGTAGTGTACATGTTACCTACAAGTATTACAAACTTAAGACAGCATTAGACTATTAGAGGTTTGCATCATCTGCTCAAGTAGGATGTCAAATTTATAATACACTCAGATGTCGAAATTATATGATTGTGATGCTAGGAATCATGATTGTGATGCTCATAACTTTTTTCGAATGCATATGCACAACTATATAAACACATTTTCAGGCATTAAACTCTGATGTAGCTACATTCCCGCGATCCAAACAATTGGATACCTAACTAATAAGAAATTCGACAGCACAAGAAAGATGACAATCCAGATTCAATAAAACAAAAAGACATCCAACAAAACAAAGGCATGGTAATAAACCTGCCTTCATGTATCTCCCAGCTTGCCTCATCAGCCAAACTGGGGGTCTTTCAACATCCAACCCTTTCACAGCATTCAGCAACAAGGGTTCAGCTGTAATTGCCCCCTTTGATTCTGCTACTAAACCTAAACAGCACAACAACAACAATAATGTCAAAGCCTAGTTCTCAATACGATGGTCCGCTGCACGAACCAAGAATCTATTTCTAGAGTTCATCAACAAAGGTCCACTAAACCTAAATATATACAATATCACTAAACAATGATCAACCAAATCATGCCAAAATTCAGAAAATTACCCACTGTAAACTAGAAGCATAATTCAGCAAATATAAATACACAAAACTTTCATTTTCAAAATTCTACATTAGAAAAAAAACTGATCTTTTACTGAAATTAGGAAAGCATAATTAACCCAAATGAGAAATCAACAATTACCCAAAATCCCCAAAAGTCAAAATGTCCGATTTAACAACCAAAAATTAATACCCATTTAAAAATTTGCCTGAATTATATCAAATGTAATCAATTGAAGCAAGATATTTAAGGAAATTACCTCCAGCAGAGCATTGAATCGAAGAGGCTTTGGAAATTGATGAAGATTGAAGTCTTGATTGGGAGATTGAATGAGCAGAGAAGGAAGATATAGAACAGCTGCCACCATAAAGGCACGACATTTTAGAATTCTGGGATGAATGAATTAGCAATAAAATTCCAGAATTTTCTGGGTTTGAAGCTTCAGTTCATCACAGTTATGTTGGGAAAGTCTCCCTCTTGTTGGTTTGAAGGGAGAATCAATCCGGAAAGATAAGGTAAAACAAATAGCTGGATTGTTACCATATCGGTATAGATAATGAATAGTTACATCAAGCTTTTTGGCTTGAATCCATGAGTGAAAGATCCAGACCCGTTAAGAAATATGGGTCGGGTTTAACTACGAAATCTAACACATGTGGGTAACATTTACGAACACGAAGTTTTTCAGCATTTGGACCCTTATTAATTGAGTATCAACATTGATACTTGGTTATGTCTTAAATAATTGGATGTTAAAATTATCGAGATTACAATCTCATAAAGAGTACTCCGTAGTATTTTTTATGTGCACAAATCTCATACTTTAACTACGTCTTAAATAATTGGATGTTAAAATTGAAATTATCGTGATTAAGTTATTGTATTTCTCCTACAAAGCATAAAAGTTAATGTAACAAATTGGTGCAAGTTATTGTATTTCTCTCACAATGAGCATCAAAGTTGTTGTAACTTAGATTTTGAGTTAAATCTGGTGTTAATGTGTTATCATAACTATAAATTCAGTTCAATGCCACAAAAGCAATAGAACTTGGATCTGCCAATGTTAGTACTATCATGATGTTATGATTCTTAACAGCATATCTCATCTTATCCAATTACAAGGTTTTTCATTGGATGTCACAATTACTCTTTATCAAACTACCCTACACCCCATCACAGTATCACACAAACAACACATATCAGTAACCCCACTCTAAGTCTATTAACTAATTCTAGATGTTCACAAATTGACAAAATAAAATTTCAACCTTCACTGAAAAATTAAAACTTGAAAACTTTGTCCCTAAATGGATCAGCTAGTAGGTTATGGTAATTCAATTTTAAGATCGAATCAATTTCGTGTTAATCTTCGTCATAAAAAATTTAGCTAGTTAATCAGAGTTTTAGGCCAAAAAATCGTGTTAAAAATCCTTAATTTTTTATCTTGTCAAGTCTGCTTGAAGTGATTTCCACAATCCTCATTTAAAACCAGATCTCAAGCGAGAAAATGCTAAATTCTTGTATCAAATTTTGAAGCTGGCCGAGAACAGAACAATAGATTATGGAACATCGCATTTAAACGAGACTACATTGCTAAAACTTGTAATGTACATTGAACAACAAAGTATATACATGCATTTACAACATACAAGACTTGAATGAGAGAAGGATGGGAAGAGACTATGCTTCTTAAAAGACTACAGAAGATTTAACAGAATGAGACAGGTGACTTCTCAAAAAATGGTATCAGTAGTAAGCTTCCTTTTTGGAGGACTTTTCTCTATAATCTGTTTCTGTAAATCCATGAAATCAGAACCCTTGTGTGCAAATAATCTCCGCAGATTTATGACCGAGAGCTCACTGAAGTTGGCTACTGCAAGATCAGCCTGCACCAAGTCATACCTGCAAACACCAATGTTAGTCACTGAATTCATTCTCCAAGCAAGTACATCTAACTCCAACTCTCCAATAAACCTTCCCATGCCTGTGTTGGACACGTATTTACCACTTTAAGGGATATGGTAACTCAGATACTCATAGTCTGATTTATGTGAGGAGTCCAAGTAACATAGTAGTCCATAACGGCATGGCCTCCAAATCAATAATTTATGACTAATACATAGTGGAGATTTATGCAAAATGCTGAGAAGTGTCAATTATTTATGTTCATTTGAAGACTAGACACCCACAGCTGAATAATCATAGAACTACTACTCTGACCAAATTTAGTGTATACATTCTATAGAATCTTTCATGATACTTACGCAGGGTGAGCACCAATAAGAGCTACAGCCATCATCGTACAGTTATGAGCAGCTGTCACACCTCTTGGGTCATCCTCAAAGACGACACATTTCGAAGGTTTCCTATCCAACTGCAAGAAAAATTATTAGCAGGATGAATCAACAGACACTGAATATATAGCAATTGCAGAAAAAGAAATTTCATTGTGCAATTGGCTAAACTAATCATAAACTTGTATCTTGTCATAAAATTACTTATGAAAGGAAGTGCTAGTAAAAGTTGAAAAATCTCAAAAGATAAAATAATTCATTCAATGAGAGCAAATAAGTTGTATTCAGTCCTGTAGACTGGGTATCTATGAGCTAGAAGTAGAGAAAAACCAGGTAATTGTATGGTAACCTCACCACAATAAAGGTCAAGATTTCAATTGCAGTCATCAACAAGATTTGAAAAAGTAAAGCAGACAGAAGTTCAACAGAGTTCCTCTGTACAGAGAGTTCCTACCTTTACAGCCGCAGAGAGAAATCTATGGGCCATTGCCTCCATGCCATCTTCTTCACTCACTATGGCCTGCAATGTGAAAATAGATCAGTTGGAAGACAACTTCCATAAGCAAGCGCAACGGCAGAAGGTCCAGAATATTATATGAGAGAAATACAACTCATCACTGGGACAAGTTCAATAAGCACTCCCAAAATTTCAACTTTATCCCAGCAGGCCTCACTTGGAAGGATGAGAAACACTACTACCTTCATCTTTCTCGTTCTTCTTGCCCTGTGCCCCCCTCTCGTTGAAGAAAATACAGTAAGAAGACTAAGAACCATCACCACTCACCACACTGTTGCTTTTCATTATTACAGTACAATAATCACTGGCACAAACAAAATCAACCAGGTACCTGAAAGTATTTCTTGATTCCCATCCTATCTAGAGCTTCAACCATGATTCTTCTGTCAAGATTTGAAACAATTGCACAAGGTATACGAGCTGTTGACACTGCCTCCAGCCATTCTTCAACACCTTCCAAAGGTCTATCAAGCTGAGAAGATGGTAAAAAAAAAAAAAATGAATATCTAGACTAGAGAAAAATTCCTCCTCACCACCCCCCCTTCCCCCCCAAAAAAAAACCCTCACCTTGAGAAGATTCTCATAATACAAATGTGAAAGTCGCATCTTTAGCAAATCTACATCAGTTTCTGATTTCTCCCACTGTAAAACCTGAAAGGTTTGAGAAGGTTAGTGTTTTATGCATCAGTTGGACTCTGAGCATTCTCCAAAAAAAACATAGAAATAACTTGTATCTTCTCCTCCTAACTCAGGTAAGTAAACAAATGGCACGAGTGTGGTTTGAACATTGACAAGACAGCACGATAGTATCTTTATACAAAATAAAGTTTCCTTTAGTCTAAGCTTGTCTTTAAAGAGTGTTGCAAAATAAGCATTTAATATGTCATACACAACAAAAAAACAATCAAGCAGTACTAAATAAAGGCCAAAGAACTGAAAGGAGTACATAAACAAAACACCACAGGAGACTGAAACGTGCATGTGTGTATGAGGAAGACTCGTGTTTCAAAATGTTGTGACAACCTCAGTTTTGAGATGTTTCAAATAATGGAACTTTTAAATTTTCAGGGAGGTATTTTTTTCCAATTCCCAAAAATCAGAACATGGAAATGCCTGTCTATACATATCAATTAATCAATGACAAAACCAGTAGGATCCTCCAAGGTCAACTAGAAGATTGACATGCTGTCTGCAAAAAGTCAAAAGACAGAACTAGTCACCCACTCACTCATAAACAAGTTAATTAGCTTTATTTTGAAATTAATTGTCAGGCAAGTTTTCTGGCCATATCCTATCTCCTTTCAAAGGGAAAAAAATGTTCCACAAAAATAAGCATAACTTTGTCACTGGCTTTTCTTATTCAGTAATTAACTTGAAATTAATAATCTTTGGACATTTGATAATTGATAAACAATATCATGCTCCATATAAGTGCATAATAATCACCATTTATATAGAAATTTTCAACTGTAAACCTCAGAGACTCAGACCTTATTAAGCACATGATCAGGACCTGAGTAAAGCATCAGCTTTTGAGTACCAGCATCCTCGGGAATTACTTTTCCTGCAAAGAAGAAAAACACAGAAAAAGAGACCAATAAGAATAGCACCAAATAAATGTAAGATTAGTGATAGAATCTATTTTCTTTCTCTACTTAAAGAATCTATTTTCTTTCTCTACTTAAACTCCACAATAACTAATTGAATAAAAAATAACATTATGATATTTTTAATTCCTATGGAATCAATCTCCACATAGGTGAAGCATAGATATACATTGTATTAAAACAAATCAGGCATTTTTTTTTTAACCATGTATAGTATTCAGCCCTCAAAAATTCTAGATTAACATCAAGCATACAAGTAAGGATTAGTCACATGAGATAAATACATACCCTCTTCAGAGGCAAGCTGTTTCCAAGCATTCAACTTCAATGCTCGAGTATCTGCCTGTAACATAATGAATACACTTTAGTTTGGCAAAAAAATTGAATCAAGTTAGAATGTGATATGAAATTGTATCAACCACAATGTTATGAAATCGCAGAAAGGGGCAAATCAAGTGGGAAGAAGAAAGGAGATAAGATTTTACGGAGTAGATAATACAAGCATTTGAGAGGCTTGTTCTCTCCCAAAGTGTAAGACAAAATTAACAGAAACACTCAACCAAATTCTTCCTGATTTTTCTCTAACTGATCTCCTCTTTATATGGAATTTCTCTGCACTAGATAATACAAGCATTTGAGAGGGTAGTTCTCTGCCAAAGTGTAAACAAAATTAACAGAAACACTCAATAAAATTCTTCCTGAATTTTCTCTCACTGATCCCTTTATATATAATTTCTCCGTGTAATTAATTGACTTCCTTTCTCTTGAAGCTAATGCTAACACTTGCAGGGCCGGTGATGAGGCTGTGCAACCAGCCCCACCGCACAGGGCCCCCAAACTTAAAGGGCCCCAAAAATCCAATTTACTCTATATCAAATTGGCTGCATCAAAGCATCACAAAATCTAGTGTAGCGTAGTGGAAGAGCGGCATACTTTACGATGGGTATCACTATCACCCACCCCACCTAGAGAACCAAGGTTCGAATCTCTTGGGAATCATTTTTTAAGTCCAAGGTCCTTTTTTGTGTTTAGTTCTAACTTTTAAGTCTTTAGTAACTTTTTATGTTTTACGTGCTTAGCACCTCACTAAAGCGTAATGTCTTAGTTCCAATTAATTATCTGAAGTGTGAATGTCTATTTATTTATTTTTTCAAAAACTGATTCAAGTCTTGATACGTAGTATTTTATAAATTAACTACATCTCCCATCAAATTAAAATTCATCCTCCTTTCACTTGTTGCTATGTGTATAAAAATTCACCATTATCCTTAATGGAAAAACATTTCACAGTTTATATCACATACGGTATAATTATTTATATTAGCTTCCTCCTTCAAAATTAAAACTTGATATATTATTTTATACTTATCCGTATTTTGTTAGCTTCTTATTTAGTTTCCCACAAGTGAAAATTGTACTTTACCTTACAAGGAGAAAAAAAATATATTGGGGCCTATTTTTTAAAATTGGCACAGGGCCCCCAAAATATATGGGACGGCCCTGGCTAACAGTATACTTCATATTATGCATTGGTGCATTGCCTTCATTGCTCTTCCCCAGTACGGCAGTCTATTACGCATAACTTCATCCCAAGATGAATAGCCATATAGGTAGTGCTACACTTGAAATTAAATTTATCAGATATCTATTTGAAACTGAAAGTCTAAGAGCAACTAGGTCACTACACGTTTCAAGAAAGTTTTTCCTAAATTGGAACATATAGAAGGCAACAGGATGTTTCAGAGGCAATAGATTATCTCGGAAGTACAAAAGTAGACAACAATGAGATCCTTTTTCAAAAAAATATAGCTTATAGGGTGGGATGAGCATGAAATAAATAAATAAATAAAATAAAGTAGAATTTCTATTAAAAAAAAAAAAAAACTTCATACGAAACAATAAGAGAGAATGGAGCTATATTACACTGCATTAATTGTCAAGGCAAGCTTTCTAGCCATATCTTATCTCCTTTCACAGGGAAATAAAATGTTCCACAAGAATAAGCAAATATCAATCACATTTTTCGTTCCTAAACTAAATTCTGCCTTTTTGTTGGATAAAGGAAGATTTGCAAGCATAACTTGTGAACAAAAGTGATTAACACAAAAAAAAAACTAATGAAAAGGGAATATACCACAACATTGTCCCAAGAAAAAATAAGTCCAAAAGCTTCATCGGGTTTCATGGCATATCGTATTCTTTGAAGAAATCCCTCTTGCAACTTGTCATTCAAAAAATCCTAACAACAATGGAAATAACATGAACAATACATGATGCCATAGAAAAGAAAATTCGACAAAATCGAGTTTCACCGACGAACAAAAAAACTTAGTATTACACTCCTATTACACATATTAAAGAAGAAATTGTGTTTTCTTACTACATCAACTTTTAAGGGTCCATCAGGCCTGAATGTCTCAAAACCCTCTCCATATTCAGCTCCAATAGCCTGAATATCAAAAATTATTGCTTCAATTTTACACAAATTACATAATTCATACGAAGTATATGCACACATACTTACAAATCACGGGAATATAAAACAATTTAAAAATAATTAAGGTAACCCAATCAAATAGCAAAAAATACATTAAATTTCATAAACCCAGAAACCCCTTCTGAGATTTTTTACACTAAAGACTCAATAAACGTCAAATTTTCCAAATTCAATCAAAACCCACTTATAATTATAAACTAATTTCTCAAATTTAACTGAAAATTTAACATTCAACCAATATATTAACATCAAACCAAAAAAAAAAAAAAACGCATACCTCTTCCTTAAAATATTTTCCTGGGAGAAAAGGGAGCTCATTAGGATCAAAATTACAAGCGTTTCTAATCAACAGACGCTGCTTATTTGGGTTCTGACGCCTTAATCTCTGTTTTTCAAAAACAATAATGAAATTAAGCAATTTAAAGAAGATTAAATCATAGAAAAAAAAAAAAGCAATAATTAAAAAAAAAATAAAAAAATTAATAGTTATAATATTACCGGTAATTTGAAGTGGGTGAGAAATTGGGAGTCAGAAAGAGCAGAAGAAGAGGGTCTCTGGGGAAGTAAAGCAGAACCTCTGATAATATTGGAGCACTCCATTTTTTTTAGCTACTCTATCAATTTCTGGAGTTTAAAGTTGTTTGTTCTTTTTTTATTTTTATTCTTGTAACAAATTTTCGACCTTTCCAGGATTTTAATTTTATTTTACTATAAAGATTTTATTTAATGGAGGTGAGGACTAACGAGTCATTAAAGAACTTGGGCTATCTTGGACCTAATGTAATAATTATTGGACCTATTTACATTTTTTTTGTATGGTCTTGTGGAGTATTGGCTAACCTAGCAACTAGCCAACTACTATGTTGACGGTGTTGCAAGTCATATGATCTCGAGTACTTTGTATTATGCTCTCGACAATATGATTTATAATAGCGTGTGAATGTTTTATGTGTACTGACTTTGCCGGTTGACTTAATGTGTAATTGATATCATCTTATGTGTTATTATCACGTGTTAATACTCTATTAGTAGAAAAATGTTTATTTATGAGACATGATGTGTTATAAATTGCTAATTAATTAACTTATATAATGGACATCAACATTCACATGCCTCATTTTAGTGTGATTGGTGCTCTTTGTGCTCTCGTAGTAATGATATAATTTGTGTGATGTAACTACTTCACTTCAGGCCCTCTTTTTGTTTAAATCTTTTTCATTCCCTTTGGTGGGAGATGCCATAAAAATGTTAGGTCACAAAGTAATGCAATTTGGGACCAAGTGATTAAAATAGAGTAGTCTATAGAATATAGACTCCAGACACCAAAATGACTTTAAAAGACCTTTCTAAGGAAACACCTTATGAAAATAAAACTCCGTATTATGTTTGAGCTAGAGGTGTTGATCCGGATGTCTAGGTTGGATCAGGTCTAATTTCAAACTTGAGTGATACTAAATCTTTGTGTTCATGTGAGTAAAAATCTAAATAGAAAATTTTTCAAATCGATTTCGGATCAAATTTTAACCTTAAGTTCAAGCCACTAAATGAGTCTAAAAAAAAAGTTTTTCTATTTATCCTAAACTACAATAAAATTTTGGCAACCATTTGTACTAACAAGAAAAGGCTGGCCAATGTATATGCACAAATGCACAATGTTTGTTTTCAGCGAATGTCAAGTGTCAATTAATTTGGTAAAGTCTTGGGATTGGAGTGCGAAATTTGAGATCAAATCTTATCTACATCATTACCCTCCGTGGCTTATTCTACTCTCAAAAAATTAAAATGCATGCTTTTATAATCGAAGTTGAGAAATAAATGACAAGGCAGTGTTGCTAATCAATAAACACCAACACACAACTAATAAAAATTTAAAGTACTCTCTTGTACAAAATGGAGTACTTAGCAAAACTTTACAGTGCTTGTAGCAAAATCCACCCACAAAATGGCCCAATTACTACTACTAATTACTAATTAGTACTCGTACTAAAGCATAGATGAAAAGCCAGGGAAACATATTAACAGCAAACCCTGTACATAACTTCCTAGAATATACAATAGCCAAATAAGACTTGCCTTGGTGAAAGCAGGCTAGCCACCCCATAACAAAGAGCACAAGCTTCTCTTCTTTTCGAATAAGCCGATCCTACATTGATCTAGAAATATATATTGTCGAAGCAGAAACAACTTAGTGCATTAGGGCACCTTTTGCAACTCCACACGTTAAAAGGTTCTTCTGAGCAATAATCGTCGTAGTTGACATAGCCACCATTCTGCTAATGTCAAAGGGAACAAATTAAGTAAGAACAGAAACGAATGTACTTCAAAAATATGTGATTTAAATGGATAAAAAGGAATACCTTATTGCATTTTGCTGAATCTGCTTCATCATCACCTTCCTGCATAAATCATTATGTTTTTAATCAGAAAGTTATATAGTAAGATTAGTACTCAGTCTGCAGACTAGTTCCTGTCCTGGGATGTAAGGATGAATCATGAATGGCAGCAATCTTAAGTCGTACTAAAACTCTCTTTAAGTTGTTAGACTCAATGCTTTCATGTTTCTGTTACAAACATTCGACGATTTCAGAAGGTTACAGAAGCCAGAATGTCAGGCTCAGACAACTTGAAGATTACAAGAATCAGATTTTGTACATCATTTTAGTCTGTCTTCATATATTCACCTCAATAAACGGGTAATTCCAAGTTTCTCTTCTTGAGAAACAAGGAGTGTTTCTCATAGGGATAAACTTGTCTTTTCAGCTAGTAAATCAGGGATAAAAATGTAATTCTCTAATTTTTTTTTCTCCTTTTCCACAATTACTGACATTTTAGATGTACCATTGAAGCAACTTCTCTCCTCCATTGAAGCACCTTTCTCTCCACCATTGAAGCAGCTTTTGAGGTGAAAAAAACACTTACCCTCTAGGGTTAACAATGTCCTTTCTTTCTCCACTTTTCTTAGGGTTTTCGTAGAACTCCGGAAGAAACTGCCGGAAATGGCTGTCGAGATGGTGGGTTGGGGTTGGTCTATGCTGTGGTGGTGGGTTTCTGTCTAATCTGGGTAACAATTCCACCATTGTTACGTTGATAAGTTCAAAAGAAGGAAGCAGGAGAGAGAAGGGAATGAGGGACATGAGTGAATCAGCAACCAAAAAGTAATAAAATATTATTAAAGTTGCTATTATTTACAATTCTTGCCATTTTGAAAAATAACATTGATTGAGACCAAAGATCTATGCTAAATTCTTATAAGTTTACACGAACAAGAACGAGTTTTGAGTGAGACCATCTCACACTTATTTATTACAAAGTATGTAACATTAAAAAAATATCGCCTGAAAAAGTAACCAGTCACTCTTAAAATTAAATTAATCACCATTAGAACGTATCATACAAGATTTTATCGACTAGTGAAACCAATTGCCTACATCTTTACCTCAGATGCAGAGGTTCACTTTTCATCACTGGCAAAAAGCTCTTCTTTCAGCCAAATTGTGGTTCAAATTACACACAGCATATTATCTAGCTTAAAGAATATACTCTAGTATCTTCATTTTCCATACATTGCATTACAACAATTCATACAAAAATAGGTCCTACAAAATTGTTACTCTTTAGTCCAAGAATCATTCCCACCCTCTTTATCTATCAAGGCTATCATGTTGTAAATGCTCTTCACAAACCTCAAACCCACAATCCGCTCTCACTCGCCGCCTAATTAGGCCTCATGTTCTTCTACTTAATACACAAATCAATAGCTTAGAAAACTTACTTGAGACAGTTGAATTTCTTCTTGATGTATGACATTCAAATAAGCATTTTCCACTTTTCGAGACTCGCAAACGTATGGACATTGCTCCTATACAATCAAATTAGGAAACATCTTAATTAACAGCCTAATATTTCACAATACAATTACTAACTAAAAACACTAAATCATCTCATAATCACATTTTCATTTTTTTGGAATTCACATTATCAATTAATTCTATAAGCATAAAATGGTCTTATACCTTAGTTGACATCTTCTTCCATTTCTCAAAAGCTTCTCGGTTAATCTCAATTAAGGGTCGACCCTTGCAAGATTTTGCATAACTTTCCCTGAAAAAACCCAAACTTAAAATATAAGTCTGCTCCAATTGTCCGAAATTAATAGTCGCGTTTGTAACATAACTTAAATTAGTAACGTGACAACTAAATTGGGACGAATAGAATTAGTAATTACATGAAGAAAACAAAAGGTGATCCGGGTTGCTGAGAAACGTTGTTCGTTTTGGGAATTATTAAAGGCTTGGGATTTTCTTTCAATTTCTTTTTCACATTCTTCTTTACATTGCACTCATGCATGTCCATCAATGCTACTGGCACCGAACCTCCACAATCATCACTACAAAAAATAAAAATTTAAAAATAAAAAATTATAAACACAAAAAATGACTTTAAAAAATAAAAATTATTTTTTAAAAAAAAAAAAAAGTATTTCGGGGAACATAATTACCATTTCATGAAGGCGCTACCGTCGGCGGCGCGGCGAGGAGGGCGAACCCTTTTGCGAGATCTAGGAGGGTTTGGCATTGGAGCTGTAAAACAGAGAAGTTATGGAGTTGAGATTTGAGAATTGTTTGTATTTATTTTATTTATTCAATGAAAATTGAAATGGTTAATTTTGTTTTTAAAAGAGTTAAAATATGTCAAGACTGAAGAGTGGCAAATAAAATTTAGGTGAAAATTTTAAAATTTCCCGGCAAAAGGGGTTTTAAAGATGCGCCAAAAGGGTAATAAAAAATAAAATATGCTTATTTCATGGAAAATCGTGAAATAAAAATGGAAATTGAAAGCATGTAGGTTTTATGCGCACACGTGTGGTCAGGTAAGTGGGGTAAATGACTAAAGTATATATTGGGTATTTGGGTTTTAAATTTAGCTTTAGGTTTGGGCCGTTTTGATTTAATAGTTGGACTATTTTGGACTGAAATTATTATGGAGCAATTTATTAACTTCTCATTTCTTTACATACAAAATGAACATATAACTATCTATAATGAGCATTTTTTGAACGATTCACTCATAATACCTTTTCAAAGATCAGTTATCACTACTTCAATTAAGTGACATAAGAAGAATAATAACGATTGAGCTATTAAAATAAGTATTTAAGTTTTCTTTGGGTTATAAAATCATGTCATATCTTTAATCATGAGATATTGGAACGCGACACAGCTAATTCTTGACAAAATAAACAGCTGACATTTGACTCGTGCAAAGGTTATACATGCATAAATAACACAAGGCTGATATCAATTTTCACTCCAGATACAAGTACAAATCAGATATAGCAACCCCTTTACATACATAAGCATATAAGTAGGATGAACAAACACCACACAACCAATAAGGAACACAGTACAAACACAAGCTGATAAAGAATATGTCATTCAGAACAAGAAATACAACAACAATAATGTTGATCTATTCATCATCCCCTCGCCAAAAATTCAAACTCTGAATCTTATTTTTACTCTGCTTTGACATTGGAAGTGAAATATGCACAAACCCAAGAGCCTTTCTCTTGGAGAAGAAATTATTATTCTTCCCTTCATTACCATCTTTCTCTCTTCTCTTAGGAGGCGGTGTTGATTCACCTCTATGTCGTCGCAACATTTGATTCAATGACACCCTTTGCCTCCCTCCCCTGCCCCCTCCCCTGCCCTCACCAACACTTTCTTCCTGCCTGCCAACCTCTAAATCATCCCTCAGAACAAGTTTCCTGCTCAAAATGTCTCCTATTGAAGTCGTAGCAGGCCTAGCAGCCTGCTTACATTGATCATTTTTACTTCTGGAATACTCGTAATCATTTGAATTGAGTAGCCTAGAATCCCTTCGAGGGCGTGCAGGCAAAGAGTTTCTGAATCCCATCTTACTTAGTCTCTCCTCAGATGCTTCTTCAATCCTTCTGAAGGCATCTATCTGTTCCCTTCTTTTAAACAGGTTTTCAGCTTTTTGAGCCTTGTCAGTTAATGCAGAATACTCTTCAACTGACAGACTAATTCTCTCCGGTTTTTGCTGATTATTGTAACTATCAAATGATATGCTTTCATTGCTCGATAAAGCCCTGATCTCAGCTAAAGCAAGAGATTCAGCCGCCTTAGCAGCATCCTCGAGTTTCTTGGCTACAACCCACCTCATTTCTATCACTTTAAGGCTTGTTTTCGTCTGCTCTACATCTGACATTGCCTTCAGAACTTCTGATCTTGCTGCTTCAGCTGTCTTCATAAACTGCTCGGCCTCATAATTCAACTCTCGTAGCTCTCTTGATATTGCTAACGGATTAAATGATCCACCCACATTTTCCACCTCATTCTTGACCTTCATTTCCTGTCTTGCTTCATTGACAGTACGCGAATTTTGTAATACCACTGAGGCCTTTTCTTTCTCCATTTTCTTACTGAGAGCCTCAACAGAAGCGCGAAGTTCAGCAAGATCATTGGTGTTCTGATAAAGATTGTTTTTTGCTTGCTTTAATTCCATCATAATTAGTCCAGCAGCAGTTGATGGAAACAAGTTCAATTGCTCTTCATTCTTGACTGTTGGCTGTTCAGTGAAATCAACAGGATACTTGTTCACATACTCATGATTCGGGGTGGATACTTGCCTTTCAAAACCCGAGCATGAGTTTGATGTGCATTGATCATGAGCTTCATCTTTTGGCACTTTCAACTTTAGCTCTTCTACAAGTCTTTTGGTTAACTCAAGTTCTTTCAAGATTTCATGTGTTTCTTGTTCTTTTCTTTGAAGATCTTTCAACATTGTTGCTGCTCTTTCATCAAGTTTATGCTGTCAATCAGAATATACTAATCAGAATTGATTACAAGAAACTGAAAAAACATGCTCCTTATGACATGAAAATTTAGGTAGTCATGAATATACTTAAGGATAGCTTAATTATGTCCTAAATATATGTGATAACATTTTTGTTGTTATTAATTAAGAGTTTCATACAAATGTCACGGTGCAAGATAAATGACTAACTAAAATGTTAAAACCCCTTAAATTGGATGATTTTGCCAAATACTGTAACTTCTAAAGCCAAATAATTTGTGGAGTAGAAGATGATCCTAATCTCCCCTTTATATCTAACCTTTATAAAATAAAAATTATTTGTCATCACGAGTTTCAAAAAAGAAAAGTTAAAAAAAAAATAATAAATAAAAAAGGAAAAACATTGTTGAAATCTTCTAGTGAGAAATTGAGAATCTATGTTGGAAAAGTTACAAAAAAAAATGTCTCAATTATCAAATAACCAAATATTGCTTTATGTTATGTCTTCATTTTTTTTTTCTTAAAGTTTCATAATAGTCTTACCAACCTCAAATTTGTGTTTGTTTCTTTTGTTTTTGGTCCATTTAAGCTTTATTACAAAAATACAGTGTATTCCACTATAAGGATAACACGGATTCATTCTCTTTTGTTTTTAGTCTTTTCATAAAATTGAATTTCTTCTTCCTCATCATTACCAGCCAAGTTGACTTTAGCCTCAAAACTCTGTTTCACTTCTTCTTCATAAATTTATTTACTCCACTATTTATACTATACGGATTTATTATTATTACACTGACAATATTAAGATATAATTTGAATTAATAACATGACAATTTAACTCGGATATGGACTTTATTCCGAAAAAATTAAAGACAATGGCTAGTGGTGTTATGTGATCCTTACATAGTGATAGTCCTCACTATGCAAGTATGCGTTATCCCTTGAAATACTTACTAAACTCTAACTAATTAGGTAATTCTTACATAGTGTGTCAAAAATAATAGTTGTCCACATTGACACATTGTTATTAACTTATTATCCCTTAATTTAAAGTTTACTAAATAATTAAAATACTATTGAACAAATCATTTTCAATCAGAGTGTTTTTTTTTTTTTTTTTTTGGGCATGCTCATCCTAGCAAGGTTTTATATCATCTATATAATGCATCTAGGTACATTTATATGTACATACACCTTTCTCACGTTATATATTTTCCTACTCACATACTCTACTATAAGCTTTAGATCTTTTTCATGCGAAAAGGAGCACCTTATTCCTAGATAAATACACAAATTCTTATCAAGGTCATCACGAATGTGTCGTAAATTACCGAAAAAAGTCTTGGGATTTAAAAAAAAAACGGAACAATACAACTAGATTGGTCCTTTATATTTGTCTTGACATCATAATATTGCCTTAGCAAAATCTTCACCCAACAACTAATCAAAATGTATAAAAATACAGTAAAAAATATCAACTTAAATGCAATTTAACTATAGAGTGTTTTCTTGCTTCCAAAAACTATAGAGATGTAATAGTAGAAACTGTCAAGATTTTAGAATATACTCCGTACCAAACTAGGATAAGGACAAAAGATAATATCCCCAGTCCAAAATATCTGTCCACATTGACTTTCAACAACATAAATTATTAGAGATTTAGAGCTTAGATCTTACTTCTAACTACTATTTAAATTTCTCTTGATTTCATCACAAACATTATAATTAACTAATTAAGGGGTGTAATTAGCAAGTAAAAATAATAAATCAACTTAATTAGATAAGAAAAAAAAATTAGAGGACAAAAAAAAGAACATAAACAAATAGTTAAGTAGCGCAGCTAGCTATTAGTAATGTGGTACGTATGGTAAAAATTCAGTAAAATTTTAGATCGAGTAAGAAACATAAAAATAAAATAATAGTCACGTTAAAAGCGTAACTTGATCTAATCATAAGAAGCTAACTTACAGAATTGTCATCAGTTGTTGTAGCATTAGCAGCATCAACAGCAAGTAAAGGTTGGGGGATCCAAAACCCACGACCCCCAAACCGAATTACGGCTTCTTCAACGGACATGAAAGGCGGGGATGTATCCACCACAACCCGTGGACTAGACCCTCCTAGCTCATGCAGCGTGTACGACTCTTGGTCGGATTCGTAATCCGACGTTTGTGTTGCTGAGTCTACTGCATTTACCACCATTTTAACCTCCAAAACAAAAATATTTTCCTAGAGTAAATTTGAGAGAATGATTTAGCAAAAAAGATGTAAAAAATGGTGGGAATTTAAAGAGAGTTTATACGTAGTAAAGTTTAGTAGTACTAGAGATGATCAAATGAATGAAGAGAGAGTGATTGTAGGGGAAATAAAAGGGGAATTATGAATTATGATGTGTGTGTGGTCATCATGATTGTTAGCGAAAGGTGATTTTTTGCGTTAAATGGGTCGGGTCCCCACTGACCCACTTTCAACCTCCTTTGTGTTTAAACAAAGAAATTTGTTATGTTATGGAACTATCAAAGTGAGTATTTTGGGAGCATGGACTCCTATTTTGGTCGCGTACACATTTAATGCCTACAATCACACCGCTAATTAATCTAATTTGATACGGAGTACCATTTGTGTTACATTTGGGTGTATAACTTTACGTTTATTGGTCTAACCATCCAAGGGGAGAGGGGGGGATTATGTGCAAATCTTCTGCATTTAATTAATTAAGTTGACTGGGTCAATTAATAAGTAGCTCTATCTCTCCTTAATCCTTATTAGCTATAAATAATTACTTCCTACTTTGTATTAGGAGTACTCATTATGTTCAACAGATAATTAATCAAAGGTGCAGTCTTACTCAAATTGAAAAATTTAAGATCAGAGCAAGGTAATAGATTAATAGTACTAAAACTAAAGTAGATTAACATTATGCTTGAAGAGATTAACATTATATTGCCCTAAAAAAAAAAAAAACATTATATCAAGATATACTGAATTTCAATCATATATTTGTCTTGTATAGATGATTGATATTAAAATTATGATCCACGAAAAAGTACTTTACTTTTTAAGTATTATATTTAATAATTGCTAATACGTACTCATAGTTTGAACAATTAGGGAGAATCAAAATGTACGTAGGTGGAGATAGAAATACCTTTAATTATATGCTACATTTTATGCCAAAATAAAAGACAGTCAAAAAGAATGCAAGTTGAACTTCCCCAAAAGAAAGATAAAATGGTGTGTGACTTAAAGTTTTTAATTTTAAAGCTCATTCTAGGAAAAAAAATAAAAAAATCATTCTAATTTTGTTTTTGGGTAATGCATGCGGCCCTTAAGCATTTAATATCCTTCCCTTTTTTAGTATTAAGTTGAAAATTTATCGACAATTTACAAGTAAATCGGTGTAATAAATGTTTATTTATTGTCTATTCTTTTCACTTTTAGCTTTTTATATACAGCCCTAATCTTGTACGCGAACATACCTAGGGGGTGTACTCAAGAGATACGAGTATCTTATTTACACTGGTTTACTAGAACTCATAAGTAGCATCCGGATGGAGGTTCTCCTCCTCTTGTTGAACCATAAATCACCTTGAAGCATCTCCAATTGAAGACAAGCTAAAGAATACACATTTTTTGCAAAGGCAATATTTTTCCTTTAGTTTTAGAAAGGGTAATAAAGGACTAAAGGTTAGTTGCGTAACATTATCTTTATTGAGTTTAAATGATGGGGGCCGGAGCAAAAGCACAGTAAATAGGGGACCTCTAAAAGCGCGAGATAACCCTCTAATACATGCGTGATTTGTGGAACAAAGATTTTTTTTTTTTTTTTTTTTTTTCTCCATATTCTTCACTTGCATTTAAAGTTTGTATTCAAACAAATGGAAAAAAATAAAAATAAAAGGTTGTGCTTTTATAACATGCATGCCAATAAGGCAATCAGCCTTGCCACCCACCCTTTGGTAAAGTAATGTTTTAGCCGTAACTTGGTGCAATATCATCTTATCTCGATCTATAGACTATATGTATAGTGAATTAGTGAGTCAACCTATGTCTATAGATATACTAGAACTTTAGAAGATAATGAAGTATACTGTAATTGTAATTGAAATAACACGGAATACTCATTTCATCCTTAAAATATTATCCCATTGTATTTTATGGGTCAAAACTTTAAAAGTTTTGATCTTGAATCTTCTCTTGTTAATTATAATAAGTCATTATATAATCATGTGGACCTTAGCTTATTAAATTCATTTCAGTGCCTATTTTTAGAATTTCAAACTTTTAAATACATATGGCCAGGAGTTAGAGAGTTTTGTCTTGTAAAACATTTCTTAGAGGCTGTAAAAAGTCAAATAAAACAATCTTTAAGGGACGAATGGAGTACTTCGTAATTTATAAATTCGACATCTTTAAGGACCTTGACTCGATGGTGATCATATTATTAGGTGGAACAGAGACATGGAGTAAAACAAATACCATTGCAATCAACATAATAGCATACATACATACGCAGTGGCGGATCCACGTTGACGCCCGGGGGGGCACGTGCTACCCCCACGAAGAAAAAAAAAAAAACTGGAAAAGCGTCCCTTATATCTGTATATATATATTATAATTTGTAATAATGTTAAATGACTTTAGCATTGCTTCAGTGGTCAGGGTTCGAGACCCCATAGCATCAATTTTTTTTGCTTTGAACTAACCCAATTGAATTTTCATTTATAATTTTTTTTTTTTCATTTTCACACTTTTTATAAACAGTCCTTGTTAATATGAAATACTCTCTCTGTTATATTCTTCTCATTTTCATTACATAATATTTATTGCATTTATTTGGCCATTATTAAATGTTATTTATAATCGTATGAAAATTTACACTGAAATAAATATAAAAAATCATACTCCAACTATGTTTAAATAAATGAAACTTTTTGACTTTTTGTACAATTTATCTAATTCAGTTTAGCTAATATTTTGTGATTTATACATAACAATAAATAAATTCATGTGGGTACTTGTTGGAATCGTCAAATTTATTACTTTAATATTCAATTATTATAAGATTAATTATTAAAGATATTTTCATTCAAAGTTTTACGTTAGCATATGTGCACAAGGAAAAATTTATACCAAAGTTTTCGTTATAAATTCATATGTAACTTTGACAAAATAAAAAATAAACAGGTAGAAAGTTTATAATATTATAATCGATATCCACAATATAATTGAACTTTTTTTTTTTTGACGAGACACAATATAATTGAACTTGTCAATATAAATGTCTAAATTTGATTGTCAATTATTATACGACTACATAACGCATTATATCCATGTTTGGCTGATTATTTATTATGATACGTTACAGCAATGGTATACTTTTTTTTTAATTATTATTATTATTATTATTATTATTATTATTATTATTATTATTATTATTATTATTATTATTATTATTGTCTAGTGCTACCCCTATTTCAGATTCCTGGATCCGCCACTGTACATACGTCCATGATGCACCGGTACCCCATAACTATCGAGTCCTGATACATTACTCTAAATTAAACCAATAAACCAGCCAATAAACTGTAAAAGCACCAAACATTGCACCGTACCATTTCAATTAAAAGGATTAGTGATTGTGAAATTTACCCTTCTTCGTGGAACCTAGTGAAAAATGAATAATAATGATAGCAATGCATGAAATGATGATAATGGTGGTTGAAAATGAAAAGATATGAAATCATGTGAATTTTTAGTTATGCGGCAACATCAGCAATTATGCTTCTTAGACATTGGAAATGAGTGCATGTAATGTCATTTAGGTGTATTTTCCTCACTTAACTTTATTTTTATGGTAAGACATTCGATCCAACTAATTACTACTTTGTACCTCCGTCTCTAGTTATTTGTCCCATATTATAGACATTTTTATTGAGTGCAATTAATGAGGGAGAAAAGTGATGAAACTAATAAATTTTGTAAGGGTAAAGTTTTTACCTGTATAGACATTTTTGGTATGTGACAATCTTTGGAGAACGCCCTTAAAAAAAGGCAAACAAATAGAGATAGCGGGAATAATTACTAGAATCTCCTATTCGATTTTTCGGGATTAGAGGGAATATTAAAATCCCTAAGTTATAAATTGGCAATCATAGAGAATCTATGTATGAAGTAAAGAAAGAAAAAAAAAATTGGAGGTAATTTGTACATTAGCAGAGATTAGCTCATGTACATTTGTAGAGCTATCAATTTGGGTAAAACGGATCGGGTTTGGGTCGGGTCAGTTCAATTTGGATGAATTCCATAACCTATGCGGGTTGGGTTTGGGTTGGGTCATACTTAAGTCGGGTTATGTCGGGTCATACTTCTTATCGGGTTTGGGTCGGGTTTAGGTCAGGTTAATAACAGATCGGGTTACATTCGGGTTGGGTGAACAATAGGTCGAGTTTAATTCGGGTTTTCACTGGTTAAAACGGGTTAGGGTAATTCTCGAGTTCAAGTCGGGTTCGGTTCAAATCAATAATTTGTTGGTTAGAATCAGGTCGGGTCATTCTCGGGTTTGGTTCGGGTTCGGTTCAAGTCAATAATTTTCGGGTTATAATCAGGTCAGGTCATTCTCGGGTTCAAGTCGAGTTCGGTTCAAGTCAATAATTTGCGGGTTATAATCAAGTTGGGTCATTTCCAAGTCAGGTCATTCTCGAATTCAAGTCGGGTTATGTTCAAGTCAATAATTTACAGGTTACAATCAGGTCAGGTCATTTCCAGGCCAAGTCAGGTCATATTCGGGTTCAACTAACTATAAATAGATAATTATCATTTTTATCAAGCTAATTATTTCCTTTGACTTTAATATATATGACAGTATACTAGGGAGCTATAGTCTATAATTCAGGAAGATAATTATCTCCTTTGACCATACAACAAATATATATTATATTTAACTCTTAAATTTGAGGATGATGCTTCTTTCTTTTGCTGGCGTGGACCGACTTGGTCTCCCTAGACAAAATGCTTTGATCAACAATAATAAGGTGGTCTAAATTGCATTTAAGGTGATTTGAAATCGGGTCAGGAACTATTTGGGTTGAATTTAGGTCGGGTCAATAACAATTCGTGTTAATTTCGAGTCAAGTTAGTAACAGATCGGGTTGAAATTTTGGGTCGGGTAAGTAATAAGTCTAATAAAATTTGGATTGGGTCAATAACAAGTCGGGTTTAATTTGGGTTAGGTCAATAACAAGTCGGGTTGATTTCGGGTTGGGTTTGTAACAGGTTAGGTTAAATTCGGGTCGGGTTAGGAACGGGTCGGGTTGAATTCAGGTCAAGTTAGTAATAAGTTGGGTTTTGACGGGTTAAAACGGGTTTGGGTCAATTTCAGATCAAGTCGGGTTTAGTGCAAGTTAATTAAATTGGCCATTGTAAACCAGTAAATCGGTGCAAGTTGTAAACCGGCAAATTGGTCGTTTAAAAGCAAATTGGATGATTCCACCAACCCAATTTGACACCCGGAGGGTATTAGGGACCATGATTAACATTCTGACAACTTTTATTCCGAGCGAAAAGAAGTCAAAAAATTCCAAAATTGAAGACTAATGTCCACGCTTTTTGGGAAATTTTGAGGTTTTAGGGCCCGGTGTCGCAAAGTCTTGAGATTTTAGGGAATACATCTGGGGGGGTGATATAATGCCGTTTGGAACCATATTTGATAATTATATGTTGTCATAAATGTTCGTGGTAGGCTTGAGTTAATGAAATCGGTGCAAGTTAGTTGTAAACTGGTAAATTGGTCGTTTAAAGGCAAATTGGATGGTTCCACCCACCTAATTAGAATCTCATAAGGTATTAGGAAGCATGGTAAACATTTCAGATTTTTTTTTTTACAGACGAAAAAAAGTCAAAAAATGCCAAAATTTAAGAGTAATATCAACTCTTTTTGAGAAATTTTGGAGATTTCGAGGTCTGGTGTCGAAAATCTATCCTTTAAATTTTAGGGAATACATCTCGGGGTCATATAATGTCGTTTTGAAGCATATATGACCAATATATGTTGTCATAAATGTTCGTGGTAGGCTTAAATTAATGAAATCGGTGCATGTTGTAAACCGGTAAACTGGTCGTTTAAAGGCAAATTGGATGGTTCCACCCAGCGAATTGAAATCCAAAAGGCTATTAGGGACCATGGTAAACATTTCAGTAATTTTTATTTACGGGCGAAAAAAAGTCAAAAAATTCAAAATTTGAAGGCTAATATCCACGCTTTTTGAGAAATTTTGGAGGTTTCGAGCCCCGGTGTCGAAAAGTCTTGAAATTCTAGTGGATATATCTTGGGGACATATAATGCCGTTTGGGACCATACATGATCATTATTTGTAATCATAAATGTTCGTGGTAGGCTTGAGTTAATGAAATCGGTGCAAATTATAAACCGTTAAATTGGTCGTTTAAAGGCAAATTGGATGGTTCCACCCACCAAATTGGACTTCCGGAGAGTATTTGAAACCATGGTAAAAATTTCGACAATTTTTATGAGCAGGCGAAAAAAAGTAAAAAAATTCAAAAAATGAAGTATCCACGTTTTTTGAGAAATTTTGGAGTTTTCGTGGTCCGTTGTCGAAATGTCTTGAAATTCTAGGGAATACATTTCAGGGTCATATAATTTTGTTTGGAACCATATATGAATAATATGATCATTATTTGTCGTCATAAATGTTCGTGGTAGGCTTGATTTAATGAAATCGGTGCAAGTTGTAAACCGGTAAATTGGTCGTTTGATGGCAAATTGGATGGTTCCACCTACCCAATTGGACTCCCGTGGGTTATTAGGGACCATGGTAAACATTTCGGCAATTTTTATTCCCGTGCGAAAAAAAAGGCAAAAAATTCCAAAATTGAAGGCTAATATCCATGCTTTTTAAAAAAATTCGAAAGTTTCGGGGCCCGAGATCGGAAAGTAATGAGATTTTAGGGGATACGTCTCAGGGTCATATAATGCCATTTGGAACCATAAATGATCATTATATGTTTTCATAAATGTTCGTGGTAGACTTAAATTAATGAAATCGGTGTAGTTGTAAACTGGTAAATTCGCCATTTAAAGGAAAATTGGATGGTTTCAACCACCTAATCAGAATCTTGGAGGGTATTAGGGACCATGGGAAACATTTCGGCAATTTTTATTTACAAACAAAGAAAGGTAAAAAAATGCAAAAATTTAAGGGTAATATCATCTCTTTTTGAGAAATTTTTGAGGTTTCGAGGTCCGGTGTCGAAAATTGATATTTGAAATTTTAGGGAATACATCTCAGAGATCATATAATGGTGTTTGGAACCATACATCACCATTATATGTTGTCATAAATGTTCGTGGTAGACTGGTAGTCTTGAGTTAATGAAATCGGTGCAAGTTGTAAACCGCTAAATTGGTTGTTTAAAAGCAAATTGGATGGTTCCATCCAGCCAATTGAACTCCCGTAGGGTATTAGGGACCATGGTAAACATTTCAGCAATTTTTATTTACGGGCGAAAAAAAAGTTAAAAAAAAATCCAAAATTGAAGGCTAATATCCACGCTTTTTGAGAAATTTTGGAGGTTTCAAGGCCCGGTGTCAAAAAATTTTGAAATTCAAAGAGATATATCTCGGGGTCATATAATGTCGTTTGGGACCGTACATGATCATTTATTTGTTGCCATAAATGTTCGTGGTAGGCTTGAGTAAATGAAATTAGTGCAAGATGTAAACCGGTAAATTGGTCGTTTAAAGGCAAATTGGATGGTTCTACCCCCCCCCCCCCAATTGGACTTACGGAGGGTATTAAGAAACATGGTAAACATTTCGACAATTTTTATTTTCAGGCGAAAAAAGTCAAAAAATTCAAAAATTGAAGGCTAATATCCACGCTTTTTGAGAAATTTTGGAGTCTTCGTGGTCCGGTGTCTAAAAGTCTTGAAATTCTAGGGAATACTTCTCAGGGTCATATAATGTCGTTTGGAACCATATATGATCATTATTTGTAGTCATAAATGTTCGTGGTAGGCTTGATTTAATGTAATCGATGTAGGTTGTAAACCGGTAAATTGGTCGTTTAATGGCAAATTGAATGGTTCCACCCACCCAATTGGACTCCCGTGGGGTGTTAGGGACCATGGTAAACATTTCGACAATTTTTATTTCCGTGCGAAAAAAAGTAAAAAAATTCCGAAATTTGAAGGCTAATATCCATGTTTTTTAAGAAATTTCGAAAGTTTTGTGGCCCGGGATCGGAAAGAAATGAGATTTTAGGGGATACGTCTCGGGGTCATATGATGGCGTTTGGAACCATAAATGTTCATTATATGTTGTCATAATTGTTTGTAGTAGGCTTGAGTTAATTAAGTCGATGCAAGTTGTAAATCGGTAAATTGGTCGTTTAAAGTCAATTAGGATGGTTCCACCCAACTGATTGCCTGTGGCCCGTGGGGTATTAGGGACCATGGTAAAAATTTCGGCAATTTTTATTTCCGGGCGAAAAAAAGTAAAAAAATTTCAAAATTTAAGGCTTAATATCCACGCTTTTTGATAAATTTTTGAGGTTTCGGAGCCCGGTGCTGAAAAACATTTAGATTTTAAGGGATACATCTCGGGTTCTCATAATGCCGTTTGGAACCATATATGATCATTATATGTTGTCATAAATGTTTTTGGTAGGCTTGAGTTAATGAAATTGGCGGAAGTTGTAAACCGGTAAATTGGCCGTTTAAAGACAAATTGGATGGTTACACCCACCCAATTGGACTCCCAGAGGGTATTAGAGACCATGGTATATAAACATTTCGGCAATTTTTATTTACGGACGGAAAAAGGTTATAAATTCAAAAATTAAAGGCTATATCCTTGCTTTTTGAGAATTTTTGGAGTCTTCCGGACCCGGTGTCAAAAATTTTGAAATTCTAGGGAATACATCTTGGGGCCCAATAATTCTCTCTTAAAAACCTGTGAATAACCTGAACAATTCCAAGAGAATTACTGGCGTGCTACCGCCACGTGTTCAAACGCTAAGGCTTTTTCATAAAATAGCAGCGGAAAAACTAAAACAAATATATATAAGTTTCAAAACCAATAACCAAAACCAAATTAAATCATACAACTTGGAACATTAAGGCCCTTATTCAAAACCCCACGAAAGTAGTAAATAAATAAAACCAGAGTTTAAATAAATTCAAACTTATGAAAAGAAATAAACTGCGAACAATAACCAACTCTCCACTCAAAATTCCACAACCCTGATGCGAATGCTGCATGTGTAAGAACCTGTGGTTAATCTTGAGTAAACGAATTGGTATGCCACTTTACTATCTAGAAATCACCTTCAATAAATCCTCTCCTTTTTGTGTGGGAAATTTTTTGGGATTCATGGGGTATTTATAGGAGAGAATTGTAGGGTAAATAGGAAGATTGGGCCTCATAAAAATAATGGGTCGATTAAGTAAACAAATGGGTTAGGCTTGTGTGATTGGACATAAATTGTAGAATAAAGGCGCATAAAATAATTTTTTCAAATAATTTTCGACTCAGATTAATAATTTGAAACTTTTGAAATTAAATTATGAAAAATAACAAATAAATATTATAAATAAAATAAATTTTCATTTATAAAATATTTTAAAATACGGGGGATTACAGTCATATAATGTCGTTTGGAACCATATATGATCATTATTTGTTGTCATAAATGTTTGTGGTAGGCTTGAATTAATGAAATCGATGCAAGTTGTAAACCGGTAAATTGGTCGTTTAAACGCAATTTGGATGGTTCCACCCACCCAATTGGACTTCCGGAGGATATTAGGGACCATGGTAAACATTTCGGCAATTTTTATATTCGGGCGAAAATAAGTAAAAAAATTCCAAAATTGAACGCTAATATCCACTTTTTTTGAGAAATTGGCCAAGTGTCGAAAAACATTAAGATTTTAGGGGATACATCTCAGGGTCATATAATGCCGTTTGGAACCATATATGATCATTATATGTTGTCATAAATGTTCGTGGTAGGCTTGAGTTAATGAAATCAGTGCAAGTTTTAAATTGGTCGTTTAAAGGCAAATGTGAATGTTCTACCCAGCCAATTGGACTCCCAAAGGGTATTAGAGACCATGGTAAACATTTTGACAATTTTTATTTTCGGGTGAAAAAAAAAATCAAAAAATTCCAAAATTGAAGGCTAATATCCACGAGTTTTGAGAAATTTTAGAGGTTTCAGCCACATTTGTACAAATGTACAATTTACTTAACCGGGCCACATTATAGGGCCAACAACAATGGAAATATGATTTGGAAATGCACAATAATGATAAGAGTCCAATTCAATGTATATTGGGGCCTTAAATAGCACAGCTCGATTTCTTACATTCGATAAGAGTCCAATTCAATGTGTTTTGGGCCTCAAATAGCACAACTCGATTGCCTAACCTCCTTAATAATAAAAATAAAATAAAATAAAATTAGAAATGGTGATTAGTGTCGTTAGTATTTTTTTTGAAAAAAATTCCTATTTTTTTTTTTTTAAAAAATAAATAAAGAATAAAGATAGTGATTGGGGAGGAAGTGAAGAGGATAGAAGAGCTCAACAAAAAAGCATGTGATTGGTCTTTGACTACATTAAAAAGCATAAAACCAATCAACAATTAGAGAAAATTATGTACTTTTAGAGCCAAATTATATACGGAGTAGAATGTGTTCAAATACCAAGAATCTATTATTCTTCATTTAGTATACTGCCCTAAGTTGGTAAACCACTGTTTTTTAGTACATTATATATTCATGCTTCAACTGATTTTAATTAATCATAATAGTACATATTTTTATATGAGAGTTTGTGTGTGGAGGTGGAGCGTAAGACAGTAATAATATTATAATGTAAAAGTAAATATTTGACAAATCTTAGTATAATAATACGGAATATAAAAGTAGAACAGTGGCATATGAAATCTACTGTTTCGTATATGTTATAGTATAAAGACTGTAAACTAGCTTAGGCCTTGTGCCATGCACGGTAATAAAAGTGTAGTTTTTTTATAAAAAAATAATTATATTTAACAAATAAAAGTGATTCTTTAAGGCAGTGTTTGGAAACAATAATTTAATTTCAAGTTCTATATTTCAATTCTGGAAATTTAAATCCTTGCTTTCAATTCCAAATTACTTGTTTGGGAAAACAATAATTTTAAATCCAGAATTTCAAAGTATCCATTGTGTTTGGCAATACTTTAGAATTTTAATAACAAATTAATTAATTTTACTAATAACTAGTGTATAAAAATCCTCAATTTTTCAATAATCAAAACAATAACCTTCATCATCATCAATTCCGAAGATCTTCTACTCACTTCTTATCCAAAAAAATGGTTAATCATATCCAGACTTGAGATTTTGTAGCCCCAAACCCATTGCTATACATAGGATCTGACGATTTCATTAACCCGTCGTCGAAGCCGCCGTCATTAAAGGCGAAGATGGTGGAGGAAAGATAGAGACTGCTCAATGGAGGAGAGAGAAAGAAAGTTGATGATAGTGCGATAAATGTTTGACGAGCTTTTGACGAACATAAATATTTTCATCATCATGAAGGAAAGGATTTGATGAAAGGGATGAACTAGGATTAAGTATATACGATAGGTGTTTGAGTATTGGGGCTGGGTTAGGTTGGGAATTCCAAATGACATGTTTTGACTCATTATTTCAAATTGTTAGTTTTATGAAGTTTTCTTAAATATTTCAGAATTTGGGCTAAATTCAGATTTCAAATTCCAACTCATCCAAACACAATAATTAACCCAATTCCTGAAATTCAGGTATCCAAACAGAGCATAAAGTAATTTCCTTGTATCCATAACAAGAATCATTTTTATTATGGGGTATTACTTTTTTTGACAAAATCTAATATTAATCCGCTTATCGGATAATTAAAAAGGAGTTGTAATAATATTTAAGGTAAATATGTATAGATGAATTATGAACCACAAATGAAAAGGAATATTTTTGTCATAAAGATAATATTAAATATTTGAAACGATATTATTATAATTGTACTCCCAAATATTTACAAAATAAAATTGGTTAAAAAGGCCAGGAAAGGGGAGTTTTGGAGGGAAAAAACAACTAACATCAGGATGTGACACGTGTCATTCTCGATGTCTGTTTTGGTATTAAGTTATTGATGGGAAAAATTGATCCACGAAGGGGGAAGAAAAATAATAATCGAAATTTCCTTATATGAAACGGCTGAAAGACAAGTGATGTAGTTATTTAAACAAGATGAGATATCCTTTCATAATTATGTCATTATGTTGAGTATTGCACCAAACTTTTTCCTTTCTTTATGTCATTGTGTTACATTACTTTTAAAAAAAAAAAAAAAAAGTGTTATTACAAAAAGGATAGGAAATGAAGGGGAAAAAGAAGGACTGAAGGAGAGAGTATTTGTACAATCTTTCAAAAGTACGAAAAAATTGATTAGGAGGAAAAGAAGGGCTGATCTGCTGAAGTAAAGAAGACAAGAAGCTGATTACGAGCATAGAAGAGCTCAACATGAAGAAGCATGTGATCCATGTACACTTGTTCCTTAATATTCGCATTATCATACGGTGGATTAGATTAAGATTACTTAAAGTGTCATCAATTGAAATTTGAAACCAAACCATGCCATCAGATTAATTAATTAATGGTTACTACTCTTACTAGATAGTCTATTGAAATCCTTGACAAATTTTAGTTTAGTTTAGTTAATTACAACTATGTTTAGTTATTTTGGATCCGCTACGCTCTTCCTTTTGTTGGTTACCGTTTCTTAAATCATTTCATAGTATATTTCAAAATTATAGACTTTTTTTAATGATAAAAGTTGATTCATTAATAAAAAAAATTAAATTATATCACATCTACGAAAACGATTTTCTACCCTCCTGGTTGATTTACTTTTTACAGGTTTCGATTCAACAAATAAAATTATACGGTGTAGTAATTTTAAATGAGTGTAGTTTTGTTATTTACACGTCTTTATAGTTAAAAGTTGTTTGCTATTAGTAGTCTATCATTCCCATATCGTGATATTTGTTGTTAATAAAGAACTATATATGAAATCACAACTACATTCAGAGAAGATTGATCTTCGAAAATGTCGTGTATTCCTACAATATGTGTTACTAATTTCCTACAATAATGCTCTCATCTATTCATGTATACATAGTACGGAGTAGTTTTGATTATTGTGTAACTAATTAGATTTAATTGCTACTCATTAGTTGGATTCAAATTTCTTTCGTATATGCTACATGACGTTTTATCAATTAATAATTGAATTGCAATATATACATACAAATGTACGAGGCCAATTATATGCGGTTATACATTATATAATCAACGTGTAACAAAAAAATAATTCTTTCCAAAACTAATGCAAGGAATTATTTGGCCAAGATGACTTAATTAATGTAGTTTTGTAGGTGAAATTTGCCAATTGTTAACATCAATCCCCGAGAGTGAGGGATAGCTCAAGTTGTTAGAGCTCCCTTCCCGATTTCAGGAGATCCTGGGATCGATTCTCACCCCGCCCTTGTGGCTCTTTAAACACACAAAAAAAAAAAAAAAAAAAAAAAAACATCAATCCCCGTGCAATTTAGTAGGTAAAATTTGCTAATTGCACATTTCATTCCCTATTGATCCGCACACTCGCACAACCTTCCACGTATTGAAGTTCGTGAGTTATAGTGGTGGCATATGTAGTAGCTTCGTACAATTATTGTTTTGACTAATGTACTAACCTAGCAATCATATTGCTACTTGGTACGACTATATGATTGAAGAAGAAACTATGCGTGTAGCTCTTTGGAGGGCTCAAATTTCCTTCTTGTTAATGGTATCATGCATTGATGCATATTGATGATGATGTACCGTTTTACTAATTTATGGTGGTTTAAACGATAATGATATGATGTTCGTAGGATAAGAGTGATGTGTAAACATTTAAATAGTACGTGCTACAACATTGAAGGATATAATATGGCTTTTTATAATTTCTCTTTTATCTGCCGGTTGTAGAAAAATATATATATTTTTTTTCAAATATGTTCTTCAGCAAAATGTTCGAAATGTTTGTAAAAGTAAATACGTGTAATTCATAAATACTAAATTGAAATTTAAACGAAAAAATCTAATCATCCAAATACCGTAAACTAAAATGAAATTTAAACGAAAAAATCTAATCATCCAAATACCATAAACTAAAATGAAATTTGAACAAATTTAATCATCCAAATACCATACAAATTTCAACATGAAAGTGCTTGAAGCAATTGAAATTGTGGCTTCCATTATTTTCTACATGTATCAATTGGTACTAGACTACTAGTTATGAATAATGCACTGAAAGTTATGATGATTATTGAATAGAGATTTATAATTGGTATTTGAGGACAGATTGCGTGTTTTTGGTGGAAATAAAGAAAATTAATGCAAAATGAGATATTCAGAGTCAATAAATTATGGATTAGAATAAAAGATCGAGGAAAAGAAAAGAAATTGTTTCATTAGTGATTTTTTAGATTCGATCTTAGTTTGCAATAAAGAGTCTTTGTTGATTGTTCATAACCACTTCAACGTCCAACACAATAAAATTTACTCATGAAATATTTATTTGTTGAAAATAACATCATGGTCCTGTAGTGACTAATGAGGACAAATGTTTAATGCTACCGACTATATATAATTAGTTTTTAAGTATATAGCACTAGCACTTTATATGTATTATCTACTAAATGAAATTATCCAAGAAAATATATTGGATACATTAATTGTGATAATAACTTAGGGCTTGTTCTCTTCAGCTTAATTTCATTTCAGTTTCTAATTTCCTTTATTTTCTCATAAACAATTCATGTCAGCTCTATTCAGTTCAGTTCAGTTTTCAATTTCATTCTCTCATAAACAATTCATTTCAGCTCTATTCAGTTCAGTTTAATTCAGTCAGCTCCAATCAATTCAGCTTAGTTCAGTAAATTAGAAAAGTCCCTTATACGTCACTTTTAATTATTTTGAAATATATATAAAGGACATAAATATGTGCTAGGTAGTATGTTGCTAAATTTTCTTTTATTTTAATGATCCCCAGAATTACACAAAGGATATTATTTTGTACAATTGACAATTGATGTCCCAGGAGTGAAGAATATGAAGATATATAACTATATTTATATGATTGTAAATTGTTAGGTTTCAATGCCACATTTAATAATCTAAATATATAGCTTAATTAAGTCTAAACCGGCCACTCTTTATAAATTTGGTCATTGGTCCATTTTATCTTGTATCAGTATTGTCTAATCTAATTTGGATGCATATTTTTTTAAAAAAAATACTCGCTACTCAACCCATAGCATAATCAAATTTGTTTCCACCTTTGTGACTTGTTCAAAAAAGACATAACTAAAATTCTTATTCCAAAACACTAAGCAATCTATATCTATACTTAGTCTATACTTAGAAAACCAAAAAGACATATGTCATCATTCTATTACACTTCCCTATCATCTTCTTCAACTCAATGTGTCACATGTCGTTTTATATTTTTTATTTTTAATTATACAATTCTTCTTAACTCTTTCATTAAACACTTTATCTTCATCTTCCCTCTTTAATTCAACCTTTTTATTTTCTCTCTTTGATTTTAGTCCCTCCATCTTCTTTCTATTAAGTCTCATTTTAAATTAAAGTCCCAAAATTTTTATTTCTTTAATTATGTTTTCAGTTACATATTACACTCATAATTATTTATTGGTATTTCCTCACTCATCTCTCAATGCAATTTTCTATGAACAAGCCGTGCATTGCACGGGCCAGAAGGCTAGTTACATTAAAGTATTCACCATATTATTCTAATAAACTATCTCATCCTTCCAAAAACAAACACTGCTATTTGACATACACTAGGTTCTAACCATACAAAAAAAAAGTTAGTTGACATACAATATGGTCTAACCATATAATAAATTAATGAATTGGAATTAGTTTTTTTAAAAGGGAAAACGTTACACCATCTTTTTCAAAAACTTATTATTATGCCCTAAAAATCTAAAATAAATTACATGTACGTACAAATATGGTAAACAGTGGCTATCAATAGGATTAATATTTGTAGGGCCAGAAACTTCAACTGAGGTCCATAATCCATTGAGATTGGTGAGGTTGTTGGACATTATTATTATTGATAGCCTCATGAACTGCATGCAAATTTTATTTTGGTAAGTTTAATTAAATAAACCTAATTTTTTGTCACAATTATTTTATTTTATTTTATTTTGGTTTTTTAAAATTTTTGTTGCTGTTGTTGTTTATTGACGCCTGCAATAGTACGTACTTGAAATTTAAATGCATAGGTGCCGTGAGAGCGTTTTTCCTTAAGGAACACATTCATGATTCAAGACAAGAGACTTTGAAAATGGCAGTTTATTTGCTATTAATTGAGCTTAAGAATGACTCTTCTAAGCATCTTATCAGTGAGGAAAGTCCAGAAATTTTGTTATTCTATTGCAATCATTCATATGAACTGCCTAAGTTGCGTTAGTTAAGCTAGGAACTACTCGTATTGTATAGGGGTGACGCGTCACGCTTTCAGCCAATGGTTAATGCACACAACCGATATAAGATTATTGAACTTTCACATATTGATACAAATGTGATAAACTAAATACTCAACAATGCGTGTATCAAGTTACTGATGAGAAATTAGACTAAGGGTTTGTTCTGATTGACAGAACTAAGTTGAACTGAACTAAATTAAACTGAACTGAACATATTACAGCTGAACTGAACTGAACTAAACTAAATTGAATATTTTATAAGAGAAGGAAATTAAAATAAAAACTGAACTGAACTGAACTGAATTGAAAATAAGCTGAAGAGAACAAGCCCTAACTGGACATTTGAATTAAAAAACAAATTAGGCTTTGTTTGGTTCAACTTATTTTGTATGAAATTACATTATCTGAATTATTTAAACTTTTATTATCATCTATATATATTAATATAAGACCGTTTTGTTTTATTTTGGTTTGATAATATGCATGCACAATAAGCCCATGTCATTAGGTCTAACATAAGAAACAAGAAATATCAAATCGGACACAAACTCGCATCACGAATACATCACAAAATTACAACCGAAAATGCAAGAATTTAATAGCAGTGAATTTCAGGTTAAACTATGATCATAAAAACCAAAGGATAGATCCATAAGAAAAGGAAAACGGATGAGAATAGTTGCCGAAATCTGCAAAAAACTGCATACACGCATGTGCATGTGGGAATTATACAACTGCAGACCGTTTATAGATTAGTTTATGCATCATCAAATGCTTTTATGCCTAGCTACTTTAGTACTTGTATAATTACTTCCTCCGTATTTTATTACGTGCATCACTTTCGATAAAAAGATTATCACTTTCTCTTCTACTCTATCTGTCCTTAATTGTTTGCTCCACTTTTCTTTGTAAGGTGTCCCCAAAAGATTGCCCCATACTACTTTTAACATGTTTTTTCACTTGCACTCTCTTTATCTCTCTCCTCATTGATAATTGTGTCAACCCATGTGCACCATTTTTTGCCCAAAGCCTTAATAAAGTAGATTTATAGTCTAGAGCAAACAATTGGGGACAGAGGGAGTAGTTCATAAATTCTCTCCATCTCTTTAATATCACATGAGCCCTGTTGAAACCCATTGTAGCCCACTTGTGAGTGTCCCACATCAGAGAAAGAGGAAAGGTGGTTCCACTTTATAAGGTAGAGGAGTTACTCCTATTATTGTCAATTGGTTTTAGTGTGGAAGATCCAAAGCCTAGTTTGTGGACCAATTTCTCCTCCTCCTAGTTCGGGTTGCCCAGACCCATTTCATATTCTTTCGAAATTTAACAAGCCCTCTTTATTTTGTTTCTCTTATCTCTCTCTACTTCAAAAATGGACTAGTCCGTAATTTTAAAAATGATGCATCTAATGGAGGAAATATTTTGTGATCCAACAATTTTTATATATTTATATTTTTGTCATTTATTGTAACCACAATACCAACAACCATTAACCGCTTAGCCCCATCTTCTCACCATAACACCTTCATCAATTTAGTTCAGATAACCCCCGCGTCATCTGTTTCGGTACCTTCGTTACGTTCAACATAACTAATCTTGTGCTAGACGTGCTACCTTCCTATGTTGTCACTATGGCCGTGCATTGTAAGTCGAGTTAAATTTAACAAGTTTTAAGTGAGACCGAGTTAAGATATCGTTTTCTAACTTTGTGAATGTAACATGAAACGTAAAATAGTATTGTCATGTTAACTATGGCAAGTTAGAAATTTAGAGTTGTGATGGACTTATACAAATGGTGATACGTACTCCGTAATGCATGATACTTGAATCACAAATTCTATAGTACTAATTTGGTAAAATGTATTTGTATATTATTGTTTGTTCCTTAAACTATACAAATTCTTATTTACATATACCTATAACATTTTTTGGAGCCACGTGCTCAGTACAATACTACGTACTCAAAATTCGCGATACACACACATTAGTACATTATTCCTAGTTTAATTGTTTAACCATGTACGAACAACTGAAAATATGATTTATAATAAGCGATAATAAAACCTAATAACTTATTATAATTAGCAACTAAAATTTTTAAAATTGTTCAAAAATTATTTTCTATAATACGTCCAAAACTTTAAAAAAAAAAATAAAATTCACAACAAGAATTATTTTTATAGTGATAGAGATCTCACTACATATCTAAAATTAAATTTGGACCAAAATAATATATACACATATCTAAAATTAAAGGATTTAAATAAATGCATAAATGGACCAGTGCCTATTTATTCCGAGCCAAATAATTAATGCAATAAACCCTCACATACATTTATTAATATATATATTTTTTTTATATATATAAACCTACTTCCATGTGTTAGGCCCTTGAAGGTAGGCTCCAATCTTCTATTTAAAACCCTTCAAAAATAAACTCCACTAATTCATTCAAATCCAAGATTCAGATCTAGAGAGAGAAAGAGAGTAGAGAGAGAAAGCTCAAGAAATTCCTACTAAAAATGGAGCCATTTCCAATGGCAAGGGTATTTTCGTCCAAAGAAAATAAGCAAAGTTTAGAAACAACAGGTGAAACTTCTTTTAGGGTATATTATGGTGCAACAGGTGCAACTATACCTTTTATGTGGGAATCACAACCAGGTACTCCTAAACATCCTATTTTTAGAAAAAATGACAATATTGTCCCTCCCCTAACACCCCCGCCTTCGTACTCGTTAAGAGGGTCGTCTTGTAATAAAAAAAGCACGAAATATAACAAAATATTTCGTGCTTTTATTTCCTCGTTTAGTCGTAGTAGTAGTAGGAGTCGCTCCTCTCATGTTACTCCTACATCATCGTTGTCATTATCATCCTGTAACTCTTACTCGAGCCCCTTATCGTGGTCTACCTCGTCTACGAGCTCATCGTCCCCACGGTCATCGCCTCGAGGGAAGTGTTACAACAAGTCTCATAGGAGAAGCTTCTCATTTGGCAACCCTAGAGAAAAGTCTCCGTTTTTTGGTGAAGAAGAAGAGGAACGAAATGTGGGAATTATGTGCTTTGGGTTTAAGAAGCAACAAGCTAATAAGGGTGCTACTTTATGCGATAAATTTATGGTTTAATTAAGGGGTTTGTTTGGGAGATGAAATATAATATTTGTACATCATCATAATATTGAGTGTTTTTAATTAATTACTCCCAATTTAGCTTTGATTAATAGCTTAGCTTGTTTTTTGGCTGAGTTTTTAATTTAGTAAAGGGTTTGTTTGGGTAGTTTTCTTGCTACCATATACCCTAATTTACTTGAGATTATGGAATGTATTACTCTTTATGGTGCTCATTAAACCTTACAAGTAATGTGTTAATGAATGCTCCCATAGATCATACTCCTTTAATTTCCTTTTTTCCCTTCTAATATAATCGTGCTATTTAAATAGTCAAAATTTTAAAATTGTAATTGTAATTTGTATCTTGTACACATTGTGTGAAAAAAATATATATCATGTGTGATTTTATGAAGTTATTCCAAAGTAATATATATTTTATAAATATTTTCACTAGATATATATTAATGGTCAAAGACATGAAATGGATCATTAAAGCATTTCTTTTTATTTCTTACCCCTAGTCTCGAGGTATGCTAAATTGCTAATTAAAGTCTAATATCTAGTCCGTAAGACTATAATCATCAACTTAAGAAACTTCCGATGTATTGGATCTAGATATTTGCATAGTAATACTGAATCTAAATACTTAAAGAATAAGACAACTTCTTGTCAAGTTGTCATGAAAGTCATATTTTACTGTTTATTAAATGTTTTGAAAGAATATATTTCAAAAAAAAAAAAGAAAAGAAAAAAAAAAGTTTTTTTTAAAGAATATTTTAGGCTCGTTAAGTCAAGTGTTCATATATGCTTTAGTTCAACAGAATGTAGAATAGTTGCTCTGTTTCTTTACTCTCACCACAATCTCATGACATATAATTTGAGAAAGAGATTAGATAAATATATTATGTAAATAGATGAAATAATCAACATAATAATTTATACATACTTACAATTTGATAAAGTTCTTATCTGCCTTTTATAACCATCTCTTATAATACGTAACAGAGGAAGTAATTTATATTGTTGAATCATTTATGAATTGTTAAGTACATAGGTACATACTGCTAAAGATTGGTGTAATTGGTTCAAATCTCACTTCATAACATTGATGTTGTGAGGTCAAATTATCTTGACTAAAGGTTCTTAAGGTTGATGATTCCTTAACTATTATCGTCACTTTTAAATGCACGGTCCACAAAATTTGACTCAAAGAGCATAAGAGTTGAGTTTTCATTTAGAATCATGCTGGTCTCCTCCATATTATTATTATTATTATTATTATTATTATTATTAAACTTCATATGAGCTATAGAAACTAACGTTTCATTTGTTGGATGGGCGCTATTTCCTTAATAACTGCAAAGCATAAACGTAAAAATTTTAGGAATATAAATAGATATTCTATATTCAATTAACACCTCAATATAGAAAAATAAGGCAACTTAAATTTGAACATGAATGAAGTGCCGTGCAAGGTTGTTTGAGTAAATTAATTGGTACTGAACTTCAAAGCATATTAATATGTATGGTTGGACCATTATAAAAAATTATGAAAGTTATTGATTATTATTGAGAAATTACTTCTTGTGCCTAGGGTGCTAGTACAAAAACAGATTCCGAGTTGGTGTCCGCATAAATTGCATATCTTTTTTTATCGATCTTCTTCAACTACTCATTGGCTAAGGTGTTGTGCATTGAAGAATATGAAGATAGGGTTGGTTTCTTCACTAAACTATATACCGTTACAACAAGAAAAAAAAAATGTGTATGATGAATTGATACATGTATACAAGTACAAAGTAGAATATCAATTTAAAGTGTTAGTATATGTTGGATCATATCAATATCATTCAATCGTATAATCGTATAATTAAGAACCTAGCTAGCTAACCACCACCTTTTATTTTCATCTAGACAGATTCATAAGATCCTATAAAACTAAAATCATACTGTATTTAAAACCACACCTATAAAAATGATTATACGGAGTGCTTCATAAAGTTTTCTTCTTCTAATTAAACATTTACACATAACCATTAAACTCATTGAACAAAGAACTTTGAACATCAATATAATTAAATACCTAACCAATGATAAAATTGCTATTTTCAACTTATTCAATAAACTAGCTTGAATTATACTACGTATATGAATGAGGTAAGGTCATTAGATAAGTATAATATATAGTCTCGTATATTATATACCCGAGTATACATAAAATTAAGCCAATGCAGCAAAATCGAAAAAAAAAAAACTTAAATACAGCCCAATTATTAGTGATACATGCATTGACTGGTGTAATTAGCCAGTTATTAGGTGAGAGAATTGGGCATGACTGCTTGAGCCTCCAAGACCGTTCAACCTCTTAAAGCCCAATTTATACCGACTGGGCTTTATCACAAAATGTCGGAAGATGGATTGTTAATGGATTGGCCCAAAAATAGGCCTAGGTCATGAGCCCAACTATTGGCCTATATTTAAGCTTACGCATGGTTCAAAGCCCAATCTGAATCCATCATGCAAATTGCAAATTTCATATACTAGTAGCAGGGTTTGAAATACTTGTCTACTTAAAATTGAATTTAACACAGAAGTTAGCTAACAATTGGCAACATTTTATTGATTGAACAACAATATAACTAATCAACAGTAAATACAATAATTATGAAGTAAGTAAAACGTGTAACAAGATGAGGTGACTAATACATAAGACAATATATTATAATCAATACTTAAGGACCGGAATGAAGAGGCTTAGTCTTTTGTAAAGCAATCCCAAATTTGTCATCCATGTCCAAATCTTTTGGATCCATACCTTCTTCAAGCTTCCAATTGAAAAATTGAAGTAGAGTCGCTAACATTAAAGTTAACATTCTAATAGCCAGATTCATTCCGGGGCATATCCTCCTTCCAGCTCCAAAAGGTATCAGACCGAAATCTCTTCTTTTAACATCAATCTCAGAACCCATAAACCTCTCTGGTGAAAATAAGTCAGGGTTCTCTCATACTTGAGGATCTCTTCCGATAGCCCATAAATTAACAAGTATTTGTGCATCCTTTGGCACAACATATCCAAATAGTTCAACATCACAATTAGCTTTACAAGGCAAGAGAAATACAGTTGGTGGGTGTAGTCGCAATGTTTCTTTGATAATTGCCTGTAAGTAAGGTAACTTAATAATGTCTGATTCTTGAATTTGTCTATCCTTGCCCAAGACTTGCTCTATTTCTTTTTGAGCTTTGTCCATCATTTTAGAATTCCGAATTAACTCTGCCATTGCCCATTCAAAAGTACTTGATGTAGTGTCAGTTCCGGCATCAAATATGTCCTGAAATTCATAAATTATACTTATTTTAATGAAACAAGTTGGCAATTAATTTAACAGCTTTATAACTTATTTTACCAATTATTATAGAATACAATATAACCTAATCAATGGATTTTCTTTAATTAAATTTTTGTAGATATTTGTAGGGTCTAATCATTTGCACCCTTGACCTATTGTAGAAAATGTGAGGTCTAACACTCTCCCAATCACAGACATCGCTTTTGTAAGTTATTATATTTGTATTTGCCACTTTTAGCTAGAATGTATTTTTCTATTTTGTACTATCTATTAAACAATGTATACTTTCTTTATCTTATAAAATAATGTTCTTATTAATCAATCTATCATTTGTGATAGAGAATATCCATAGAATATTCTCATCCTAGGTTTAGGATATATTTTGTATAAGATTATCTTTGATATCTATACATATCTTATAGTTACCTAATATGATTAGGTTACTCATTGTAACCCTATAAATATTGATCATTGTAACCCTATAAATATTGATCAATGGAAATCACTCTAATCAAGGAGTTTATATTATCTGACATGGTATCACAGCTTAGGTTAGATCTTGGGATTGTTTATATCTAAAATTTTCTCTTCCCCTGCCGGTGGGTTAGAAAATTAAACCCACCGGCGGGATTCACAAACAATTACATAAAACACACTTTTTTTTTGCTTCCGCGTTTTAATTATGGAGTACGATGGTTGACCATCACCGGCAACCCCTCTTGTGCTCCAACTAATTCCCAACACACATAGGAGCTTTGTGCACCACCTCTACCTCTTGGTTCTCCACCTAATACGTCACCTAGCTCACTCATAGTCTTCCTTCTTTAGCCTAATCTGTGAGTGAAATGCAATCTTGCATAGCGTATCCGATGATTGATAATAGTCTTGGATGAGCCAGACCCACGAGACGAACCACCCTTTTGTTTGTCTTTTTTTTTTTCTCAATGTCGTTGTTGGCCTCCACCACCTTAGTTGCATTGTAGTCTTGCTCCTGACCCATTCTACTTGGCAGGAGCCTTGTTCAACTACACTACAATAACTTAAAGGGAGTGTTGGATTTTTGGCACTAACAACACTTATATTTTTTACCTTTTCAATTTATTGTTAATTTTAATTATCACAAGTACATGCGGTGGAATATGTTATTCTCTAAGTCCAACCGCTACTTAGCTTGTTTTAATTTGGTGGAATTTATCTTGTTGTGTAGGTCAATTTTTTTTTAGAGGTAAACACTTACTAGTGGTTAAGTGGTGTGGGATTTATGCTATCTTATTTGTTTTTTCTTCAACTGTGATTTCCCGTAGTAGTGTAGTGTCTTCTTCCCGATGATGGTTTGATCCCTTAGCTTCTTCTTCTCTGGATCTGCAACTTAGCCCAAGTCTGTGTGCGGCTCTTCTCCTTCTCCTCCGGCCTAGCAGTGCTTATCTCTACTCTACGTAGGTCGTGGCTGTTGCTTCTAATCGTCATCACCGGCATATGTCTACTACTTCTCTTTTGATCATGGGTTACCATACTATCCTTACCGCTCGATGCGTGATTCAGATCTAGTCTGAGCATCCGATTTTCTCCCGCTCCGACTACGGGGGTGTGATAGAGAATATCCATAGAATATTCTCATCCTAGGTTTAGGATATATTTTGTATAAGATTATCTTTGATATCTATACATATCTTATAGTTACCTAATATGATTAGGTTACTCATTGTAACCCTATAAATATTGATCATTGTAACCCTATAAATATTGATCAATGAAAATCACTCTAATCAAGGAGTTTATATTATCTGACAATTTGATTGTTCTTAACGGAATTTTCTTGTTTTATTGTGCATGCACCGATTGCGCTCTAATCTCTCTTACTATTTCGCTTTTTTCATTCAAATACATCAAAATATTACTCTTTCAATTGTATAATATATATATATATATATTTTTTTATTATTTATTTACTATTTCCTATATTTGTTGCAAATCATTGCTAGTATAGTAAGAGTGTAAGACAATTAGATGGAAAGAGTTATAACAACTAACAAGTATACTTTAATTAAAAACTGATTGGGCATCAACCATCAGTTTAAGCTTTTCGTTGAGTTGGTCCTTTAACATGGTATCGGAGCCAACGTGACACAAAGGTCACAGGTTCGAATCTCACCCGCCCCTCCTTCAAAGTGGAATTAATTCGCACCAGGTATGGGTGGGCGGCCTGTGTTGCATCCACATTTCAAGCCCAAAGGGTCTTTCATGTGAGGGGGAGTGATAGAGTATAAAACATATTCTTGGGCATCAACCATCAGTTTAAGCTTTTGGTTGAGTTGGTCCTTTAACATATTGTCGTGAATTTGTGATTGTGACAGATGAGAGTTTAATGAGGTCCAAATAAATGTGGTTTATGTATTTGTCACATATCCCATCAATGAATCGTTATAATGTAAATTGTGTTTCTTGAAAAATCACGTCATGTCATTGCATGCACAAGCTCATTATTGCTAGAGTAAAAAACATTACGAATTAGTTAATGCTAGCTTGATAATTAGCTTATTTTTTTAAAATCTTTGGTGTGAATCTAAGAACTAATATGATATTCTATCTACATAAATAAAAAAATAAAAAAAATTCATATTGCACCGTAATTGATGGACAAATAAAATGAACTTACGACTAGAAGATGGTTAATCTCGCCCATGCTAAGCTCCTTCTGTTTGTAGAGGTTGAGAAGAACGTCAAGCACATCATTTGTCTTTGTTGTTGTACTACCAAGCCTTTGAGTGATTATACTTTGAAAAACAGCAATTAGCTTGTCAAAACTAGACGCTAATCGCCGTCGAATACCCGAAGGATCGACACATCCTAAGATTGGAAAGTAATCAGCATAGTTAGGCTTGCCAATATCTTCCATAATATTCCATATAAGTTCTTTGAATTGTTGAGATGTATGGGATTTATGGTGGGCTAATTCGACCGAAAAGAATAGTTTTGATAACAAATTGAGGGATGTAGTAAATGCAGCCTTGCCAATATCAACGGCTTGCCCTTTTTGTGCACATTCTTGTACATATTGAAAAAGTTGTTGTACCTTGGCATGCCTAAGGCTTTGGCAACTATCAAGTCTTTGAGGAGAAAGTAAATGAACGGCCGTGATCTTTCTAAAATTCCTCCACTTTGGGGAGACAGGCAACCACGACATGGTGAGTTTGTGGTGGTCACCAGCAGTGACAGAATTAGGAACAGTACGGTTAGAAAGAGGGTAGTCTTTTTTTAAGAACATTTCTTTGGCTACTTTCGGCTGATGATACAACAATAGTTGTGACACTGCCTAAACGTAGGGATATTAGAGGGCCGTGAATCCTGGCGAGGTTAGCAAATGACTGGTGAGGTTTGTCACCAACTTCAAGAATGTTGCCAATAATTGGAAGTGGTTTAGGGCCTGGAGGAAGAAGTTTGGAAGTTTGGCTAGTAAATAATATTTTAATGAAATGAAAAGCAATGAACCAAATTGCAAGTATCATTGCTAGGCTTGTGTTATCCATGATTTGTTCTCCTCCAAAAGAAGTATTAAAAAAAATATCGTAATAGAAGTCGGTTAGTTGTTTATACTTACGTAAATGTCTAGCATCTTCTATTTATAATGATTATTTTTCAGATTTTTAACAAGGTGATTAAGCCTTCTCTCCCCCCCCCCCCCTCTTTTGTTACTAAGTATTATTGTAAATTCGGTAATATTGCCTATTTAATTAGTGTCTGGGTTTTTGATTAAATGCTTAGACCGAATTGGAATCTGGCAAATCCAATAAATCACTCTAGGTTAAAATGTCACAGTTTTGAACACTAAAAACAATAAAATTCAATAATCTTAAAAAAAAAAAACTAAAGATTTAACCCGGCGTAAATAAAGACAATGAACTCAATTAAATTGCACAACTAATTAATAATGATTTAACATATAGCTGTAAGAAATAGCATAGATATTCATAAATCATTTTTTTATTTTTTTATTTTTAGACAAAGATATTCATAAATCTAAACCATTCGTTTATGCATTAGAGTTTTTTTTTTTTTTCTTACTTTGTACTACTTACTTCGAAATATTTTTCCACCAATGTCAAATTTCAGAAGTTGGAATTTAAAATTAGGAATGTCATATGGTGGGTTCGATACATGTTCACGCGATTTTGATTTATAGTTCATATGAACTTTTCTAATTAATTTAGTACACCGTACATAGATCTTATTTTTCCGTAGAAATTATTTTTTCTATTTTTTTTTTGACACATTTATTTATTTATTTTTTATTATTATTATTATTATTATTATTATTATTATTATTATTATTATTATTATTATTATTATTATTATTATTATTATTATTATTATTATTATTATTATTATTATTATTATTTTATTTTAGCTTATTAACTCTAATCTTATTTCTCCCTTCCCCCCACCCCTCCTAAAAGTGAAGATAATGTGTACATTAGGCTATGTCATAGTTCATGTATGTACTGTACATACATGAACTATGACAAAGCCTTATAATTCAGAGACTTTATATGCACTTTATTTGGAAAATAAATTTACTATTAAATCCCATTTTAATCCAGACAAACACGAGTACATTCAATCTAAATCGTCTACAAGCTAGTTTTTTGAACTGAAATGTAGAATTTTCTCAATCCATGCATATATACAATGTATCTATTCTTTCCCTAATTAAAAAAAAAAAAAATATTCATTGAAAATCAATTTAACATTTTCAGACTGATGTTCATCGAGGTATTCATGCAAACTCACGCGGGAGATTAGTCCACTTGCCAAAGGCGGTGGGAACTCCTCGTAGTAGTACCAAAACAAATAATATATGTAATCATTCTTTATTAATAGTTAGTAAAGTTAAGTAATAACTTTAAAATAGAAAATAAAGAAGAAAATCAGTGAATTGTAAAAATAACTTTTGATCAGTAAATATTAATTTTATAAATCATAAATTATTTTTATTGTAAAATAATATGCACATGCAAATGGGGTATTAAAACTAAAAATCGAATCTTTAAACATAGATCCGTTTTTGTGTAATTGTGTGTCATTGTTATGTTAGGGCAAAGGAGGGCATGTCCCAACCTAACATTTGGGCCTAATATATAATTTTAACTTATGATAACCCTAGAAAGGAATAGATTAATATAGATGAAACTATACGAAAGTGATGAAGTTATGAAACCCAATTGGCAATTATACTATTTTTTGGTGTATCACCCGGTTCACTCCTTGGGTTAATTCGGATTATTTAAGGATCAATTATGGGTGGTTAGTTTCTAATCCGCTTCAAATTGCTGTTGTACGGGATCGAACACACTACCAAGTGTAGTCTCAATCACCGCTGCACCAACAACCAATTGATATTGGCAAATATATTTTACTTTACTTTCTTTTTTTCTATATTTTTATTTGTTGAAAAAGCTTTGGCATTAACTCTCTAGTAAGACAATTACGTAGTATTTATTACCCAATGGGATACACAGTCCATCATGTTTCTTTTTGGATGGGCCTATATTGCCTCACTTTTTTGGCCCGTCAATTGATGAAGATGAAAATGTGATTAATAAAAAAGAAACGGTTAAATTAAATAAACAAAAATAAGTAATTACTCCGTACGATAAAAGCAATATGTAATATTATTAAGGGAGGAAATATTCTTAGCTTAATTCGATATAAGCATGGTAAGAAAAATTCAGAAAGGAAGAGCCGAAGTACTCAGTATATAATAAAATAAATTAAAAAAAAAAAAAAGAATTTCAATATCAGACACCAAAAACATGAAATAAAAAAACGTGTAAAAGAATGGAGGAAAAGTGAAAAGTGTATCAAACTCCTGAAAGTATATCATCGATTTAACTTAGGTTTTGTTTGGTTCACATTATTTTTACTGGTCTAATCTAATCTAGTATGGTGTAATATGATCTGGTCTACTTGGATCTGATTTGATCTGATCTGATTGTCTGATTTGACCAAATTTTGACCTTAAGTGTACGATAATCTCTAAGGAAAAAAAATATATCAATTGAGATCTTGTTAGATTCATAATAATGTGTAGTCTATTAAAATGTAATTTTCACAATTTTTTTTCAATACGAAATTAAAGATATTTAGCGATAAAAAACAGCACATAAAATAATGTTCTGATCTGAATTCATTTTTTCTAATCTGATCCGAACTTTTTTTTTTTTTTTGAAATAAGTAAAAATAAGGTGAACTAAACAAGGCCTTAAAGCCTCATGTATTCCATTTCACATAAAGTACCATGTTAAACTCAAAATAAATTTATGGAGAATTTAGAGTATTGAACATTAGTCCTATATAGTGTTTAATTTACATATTTATTAAGGGAAAAAATTAAACCAAATTAAGGGAATTTTAGCGTGATAAGTTGGGTAGCCCGTGAAAAGTTGATAGTGATAATGATACATAATTTGTTTTTATTTGTGAAAGCTCAAGCTACCCAACTTAATTGGTTACGAAACATTAATTTTGCCGTGTGGGATCGACAAAAGCCCCTGATTATTTTGCACAAAAGATTAGGTTTTTTTTTTTGAAAAATAAATTAATTGGCTATTCAATAGAGAATTATACTCTATCTTTCAAAAAAGAAAATTATACTCTATATACAACATTTGCGGTTAAATCTAATTAAAGTTGGTGTTTTGTTTTAGTGTTAAAAAAATTTTTAGGGTAGTTTTGTTAAGACTTGTTCCTTTTAAGACTATCAAGTAAATTTCTCCTCAAAAAAAAAAAGACTATCAAGTAAATTTACGTGTTGTTTTGTGAATTGAATACAAGATATTATTTAATTACTTAATTTATTGGCATATAGTAGGATAAACAAAGCATAAAATCTTAGAGCTCATGGGTTAAAAGTTTAAAACATCTTTTTATTTTATGTTATTTGAGGATTATTACTTAGTTAGTTAGTTTAATTATTATGAGTAGTTAGTCAAATTACCAACATATTACAAATTAACAAGTCTTATTATTCTGTCAAAAAAAAAAAAAAGAGTATTACTCCGTATTATACTTTTATTGTTCATTCTTATCTATACTAATATATTAAAAGGCGTTTCTAACAACGTCTACGTGTCACGTAAGCTCCCCTCACTATGCCACGTCATTCATTCAAGTACTCATAACGCCACGTGGCTCTCTCTTCCATTGATTTTCATTACATGTCATGCACTCGTAATAATTATAAAAAAAAAGTTCTCCACAAGTTTTGAACTCACAACATCTAATTCAAGAATTAAATGTCTTACCACCAAGCTATGTGATTCTTTATGTAACTTTTTGAATACAAAATATTAATAACTAGCAAATGGCAATATGAATAACAAATTTTATTACAAGAAAATTAAATCATAAATTACATGGTATATTAATGATCAATTAGTTTCATGTAATAACCCGAGGCATCGCGCGGGCCTAAAAACTAGTGGTTTATTAAATTAAGAATCATCTATAACATTCTTCTATCCTAGTTAAATTAAACTTGTATTTATTACAATAGCGCACTTATGTGGTGCTTTCAATAGGTTCATAATTCATACAAATTAAAGTATAATATTACGATATTCATTATTTTATTCCATGAATTTTGATATCCTAATATTTGACAATTTTTAATATGAGTACGAACAATCTTATCTACGTAATATATTATTAGAAGAAGACAATCAATCATGGTGTAATTCAACAGTAATCGATCTCGCGCTGAGGGGTACCTATGCAGCCAGTTAAATTTTAATTAGTTTGCCACGTTAAAAATAAAAATAAATAAAAATGATTGTACTGTGAAATTTTCCACCAACCATGTTTAGACATACGATCACTTCAAAATGATTAATATTAAGTATTAACAACATGATTGAAAAGTTTTGCCAAAATTAAACAAGATCAAAAGTACCAAAAGTAAAGACAAATACACAATTTACATTATCAAATCATCATCCAACTTGTAACGTAGAGACACACACTTTATAGCTATAGTGACTACATACACACCCTCTACTTCATACTTAACGACATGTCGACATACAAGTATATGCCAAATTTACTCTTAACATATTTCACATTCTCTTGCTCTTTACTTGTCAATCAATAGATCTGTATAATTGGACCATGAGCAACTAGCTACATACAATGGACCGAAAAAAAAAAAAAAAAAAGATTTACTGCCTTCGTTCATAAATACTTAAAACGTTTAATTTTTTTCATTATTCATATATATACTAAGTTTAGTCATTGTTTCAAAAAAACATAAGTTATATTTATCATCATTTTTTTTAGTGACGTATAAAAATTAATTTTTATCGTAAAATATTTTATTAAATATGTATTAATATAAATATATGGTAATATAAATTTAGCGTTGACATGGGTGTCAAATTTGACCGTGTTAATTATTTAGAAACGGATGAAGTATAAGATTTAAATTAAAGGAGTAGTTGCTAGCTACCACATCGACACTAAAGGGAAGACAAGCAACTAGTAGAAGAAAACCATCTTTCATCTCTAATTAAAATACATGGTCCGAAATTGAACACGAAGAGAAAGAAGATAATGTAACACTATGAAAATAAATGGAAATGTTGTTTTTTTTTTTCTAAAAGAGATTCGAAATGTCGATTTGGAATTAAAGAAGACAATATCTTAATGTGATTTTGTGTTTGCTAATCATTATGATGGTGAGAGCGAGAGTGATTTTTTTTTTATTTTTTTAATTTTTGGTACAATTGTGAGTTTGTTGTCAAAGGCAAAGTCTTTTGGGAGACCTATCAATATTTAATTTTCCGTAAATGTGTATATGATACGATGAAAACGATATAAAATCAACAATGCATGGCTTTGCCTATTTACAATTGTAGAAAATACGTTATTTATTAAACATTTGAATTGAACAACAATGAAATGAATATTTATTAGGTGAAGTTCTATATGTTAATAAGAAGTTTTCGGTTTTAAGGAGATCGATCTGAAAGCTAATGGAGTAATCGTATTCAATTCTTCCAAAACCATTCAAAATAATGTCTCATGCATTTGTATAGGTGCACTCTAATTTTAACAGATACTAAGTACATCATAGTAAAAAAAAAACCTTATATATCGAACCTAAATCCACAAAGACCACAATGTACAAGGACCTTATTGCATGAGTAGGTTATAGTCCATAGTGAATATTAATTATCGCTCAAATTATATTGTGTAGAGTACCACTTGATCTCTTAGCATACATAGTCATGCATGTCACTCTCTCAACCATGAATATCACACATCGGCGTTACGATGATAAATCATACATGCATGTGTGGATTGTAGAAGGTTGAAACACGAAATCTTGTGCCTAGCACCAAGAATTGAATGCGATACATATGTTTGTCTTTTTTTAAAATTTTCTTTTTAAAATTTTCAACTAACAGTATAAGTGTCGTATTTTGCGTAACATGTACATCCGTGTGGACTAGCTTATCATTTGTAGAAAGGAAAGAGCCCCCCCTCCCCCAAACTTTGGACCCAAAAATTTATTACACTGTCAATCATTTGGAAAATTAAATATCCATGAAGAGGTTTTCAATGAACTTCCGATTGGTACTTATCCACGTCTTTTAAATTTAAACCATTGACAATTGTCACTAATCAGGACATGACAACTACTAACGTTAATTGGATGTTGAGACCTTGAGTAGTTTCGAATGAAAAGTCTAATACTACAATCCAATTATGGTTAAAGTCGATGAAAATTCATAATATACCATACTGTTTGTGCCTTATGTCTCACTGTGGCTTTTGATTATCGTTTCTATTTGGCCACATTCATTCATTATCGTTTCTGTTTTTGTAAGTTACGTGTCACGTGTCAGCTATTATTTGGTCAATTATTTTTTTAATCATTTAAAAAAAATTAAAAGAAAAAAAAAAAAAACAGAAAATCCCCCATCCCCACCGTACCTAACCACCCAATTCCACTGCCACCACTACCACCTTAGGGTGGTCGAATTTTGAAGGGGAGGGGATCAGGGTGGTCGGATTTTGAAGGGGAGGGGGTTAGGGTGGTCGGTTTTCATGGGAGAGGGGCTTGGGGTGGTCAGTTTTCATGGGGGAGGGGTTAGGGTGGCTCGAATTTGGGGGGGGGGGGTTAGGGTGTGGGTTCTAAGTGGTCGTGGTTGGGTGGTTTTGGGTCGGTGACCGGAAAATAGGGAGGGGAAGGAAAGAGAAAGGAAGGATGAAGGAGGAAGGAGAAAGAAAAAAAAAAGGAAAAAAAAAATTTAACTTGTTTAACAGGTTCAAGGTCAAATGGACCTGTCAAAGAAGGTGGGGGGCAAAGGTTGGATTTTTGTGAGATTAATAGAAGGTTGGATTTTTATTGTCAGACCGGCCAAAGGTTGGATTTTTAGATTCCATTTTTCTTTGCAATTATTTAGGTAACTTTTATCAATAAAGCATAAGTACTTCATGACTTTTATTTATATCAGAGTACTTTAACTTTTATTCATATTAGGGTAAATTTTACTCATTTTAGACGCAACTTTATAACGAATATACAAATTTATTTTACATCCGATTTATTGAAAAGTTTGTCAAAAAAGTAATCATATAAAAAAAATAAAAAAATAAAAAAATAAAAATGTCCAAAGTTAACAAAAAGAAAGATTAAAAGGATATATAAAAATAAATACCAAGAATTTAACATGTGACTTGCGGTCTTGCGGTGATTAGCGGTTGTATGTAACTTACCGCTGCGCTAGAGTAGATTTCATGGACACTTACTATATTTATCACTGCGCAAAACTACAAATGCTAGAGTAACGTTTTTATTTCATGAACATTTACTATATTCTATTAACTTAACTTCTTAAGGAGGCCAACATTGATAATAAAAGAGTTTACGGTTGGGCTACGGGGGATAGTCTTCCACCAGAACCCCTATGGCTTCGCCCCTGCCTAACAATGTTTGTGGAAGTATAAACTTTTCAAACAATACATGTAAGTGTCCTGCATTATTGAATAAAGAAAGAAAGTTATACATTTTATAAGGCTAGGATTATTCCTTCTATTGGCATATGACTTTGAATGGAACCTCATTTGGACTGACGAAATGAACTCTCTTAATTGTGAGTGCGTCCTGACTCATATTTGACAAGGTCATCATCAAAGCTAGACCCACAATCTTTGATTAATGAGCACATTAGGTCTATGTGATGAGGAGGAGACGAGGAGTAAAAAATAGGCTCTAACCCCATGCAACATCACAAATTCACATGAGAAGAAATTTAAGGGACCTTACATGTGAGGAAAAGTGTTAAAATAATAAAATTTCTAAATAACATATGTAAGTGCGTTTCTAAAAGGCTAAGAAGAACTTCAAATATATTTTACTAATATTCTATTATGCATGATGAGGAATTGATGATGATGTTATAATTTGATATTGAATATTTTCATGAGCGTGGAATATAATATTTATTTTGTGTATTACTAACACGTAAGGACTCTAGTTGTTTTGTACATACACTATCTGTAAAGAAATAGAATGATAGGAACTCGTTAGACTAAAAACTTTTACACAAATTAACATGATTTTTTTTTTTTATGATCGAAAGAATTAAATAACAGTTTGTGACTTTAATAACCACTCCAAATCCAAAACTTATGGCTTAACCTATTATTTAATTTGTTGAATTGATTTACAAATTAGGTTACCTCAGGACATAAGTGCCATGCTCATAATGACGTGCCGCCTGATCTAGCTATAACAGTTGTGGATTCAAATCTTACTACAATATATGCAACGAACTCATTGTACGTACAAGTACTAGATTAAAGAATAAGGATTAACCAATTCTAGCGTTTCCCAGCTAATTAATAGGAGGTTTTTATAGGTTGGTGTCTTAATCTTAGAGTAGGTAAATAGAGTTTTAGTTTGATTAAGTTTGTTAATGAGGTTGCATCTTCCAGCACTTTTCTTAACATGCTGTTATTACGTTGTATGTCTTTGTCGCCTTGTTGAGCAGCGTATACAAGAAGAACTCGATAATTTTAGCTACTTGACTACATCTATATTATTTTTTACTTATGGGCAAAGTACTTACTCCTAAAAGAATAGTTATTATTATTATAATACTTTTGTCACGAGTAACGTGCGCTTCCTCTTTTTGCTATGTGCCCTATTGTATATTACCTAATAAATTGAGGTTAAGGTGATAGAGTAGTTGCATTAATTACTCTCAATCTAATATCTCTAAAGTCTAAGAATTAAATTTCATGGGACTCATCATATCAGAGAAATGACATCTACAAATAATAACCATTTTCTACAACCAAGTAATTTACGGAGTATTCTCTAAATTATAATATAATTTAGAACACTTTAATAATGAAAACACTAGAACACTTTAATAATCTAACCACACAAATTTACTTTAATTAGTTTATCTGTCGATCGTTGGATTTGTTTGGTTGGCCACACTTAATTATGCTACACATATAAAAATCGGGTCGGGCCGGGCCTTATCATAATTTCTCGTGTCCAAACACGTAAAAAGTAGCGAGTTTGTCGAGTTAAAATGAGCATTTCGGGTTTTTTCGAGCCAAGTTCGGACTTTTTTTTAACTAAACTTGCGTTTTTAGGCTTGCCCAAACTATCCCTATTTTTGGGTTGGGATAGCGGGTCGGGCTGATGTTGATCACCTTTAATTTATATATATGTAGGCCGCCTAAATACTTACAAAAATACTACAAAATTAATTAAGTCCAACAATTAAATATGTGGTTCGGTTCTCAACAACTCTGCAGGTGCGGAAATCATTATAGAGAGACAGCACTGAGACAGTTATTGGAGCGTGCAATTTCAATCTCGGCAACACCAAGGTTTTCATAGAAGAAGCTACTTCTCTTCACAAATGCATTCTTCTAGCTCTGGAGAAAGGGATAAAAAATATTCACATGGAAATTGGAAAGTGATAATTTGCTACTAATCAACTCATTTATTGATACCTGGTCACTCCATTGGAGATCGAGCATATCATTACATACATACGCTACCTTCTTAGCAAATTCGACAAGTGGAACATTCGACATATTTATCGACAGGCAAACAGAGTGGCAAACTGGGCTGCTGATGTGGGTCATTTAGTTATTGGTAGTATGTGCATTAGTCTTCATACAACTCTTCTTTAATTCCTATCCTCTCGTCAGACGCATTAGGAATTCCCCTCGTGTAAAAGTTTCCTAATGTTTCCTCTTTTTTCTTACCTTAAAAAAATGAAGAATAACTTTTGTATACATCCGGTGTACAATAATAACTGTACATCCGGGGTTACTTTTTATCAAATTTAGGGTCACTTTTACAATTTTTTGGGTAACTTTTATCGATAAAGCATAAATATTTCGTAACTTTTATTTATATCAGGGTAACTTTTATTCATTTTAGGAAAACTTTTACTCATTTTAGGAGTAACTTTATAACGGATGTACAATATTTATTGTACATCCAATTTACTTAAAAGTTTAGGAAAAATGAAATGCGTGGTACAATACGAAACCACAATTACTGTTATAATAGTCGCGAAACCACAATTGTTTCAATATCATAATAACCCTACTAAATTTTGTTCAATAACTCCTTAAAAAAATGAAAATGGGTGGAGAAGATAAGAATATAATCAATGAAACCTTCTTCATAACCCATGGAAACCCAATTTTGACAGTAGAAGACACACATCCCTTAAGGCCATTCTTTGAAACTTGGAAAGAAAAAGTATTTTCGAAGAAGCCGAAGGCGATACTTGTGATCTCCGGTCACTGGGAAACTGATCATCCTGCTGTTAATGATGTTCATCTCAATGATACTATCTACGATTTTGATGATTATCCTGAAGCCATGTACAAGGTAAATAATATTTTTCCTATTTTTGGACCGTGCCTTATTTCTTACGGATTACTTATGTTTTATGATGTTTACGATAATTTATTTTTCGTAAATGTATCTATACTTTTCTTTATATTTCAATCATATGTACTGTGTTTGTGATACAATGATGTTAAATAATAATGTCACATGTCAATTTAGCTAATAGGCGTGACATTTTTTATTTTCTAAATGAGTTTAGCATTATTAATGTTATAAAGTTATGTAACACGTAGTATGAAATATTATTATACACTTGATAACGTGAGTATGTGACTCAAGTAACAAATAAATATTTTTTTTTTTGGTTTGGTTAATTATGGATCAGTTGAAGTATCCAGCTCCAGGGTCACCAGACTTGGCTAGCCGAGTAGAAGAAATTCTGAAAAAGTCAGGGTTCGACACGGTGCACATTGACAAAAAACGTGGGCTTGATCATGGTGCATGGGTGCCTCTTATGTACATGTATCCGGAGGCTGACATTCCGGTATGTCAGCTCTCCGTTCAGCCGAAAATGGACGGAACGTACCACTACAACTTGGGGCGGGCGTTGGCGCCACTGAAAGACGAAGGTGTACTCATTATTGGTTCCGGAAGTGCGACACACCCTTTGGACGAAACCCCTCATCATCATGGTGGTGTTGCTCCTTGGGCTGCTGACTTTGACTCGTGGCTTGACGTTGCTCTCACTAAAGGAAGGTAATTAAGACATTTTTAGCCTTTTAATGAGAACTACAAAATTTAGGGATGACAATGGGTCAGATTTTATCCACGGCCAATTCGGGATGGATCTGGATCCACTTTCTAAATTTGGCTTCAAATTATTCGAATTCTAATATGTTGATCCAAGAATCTTAAATCCGTAGATGTAAAATCTATATGCAACCTTGTTCTCTTATTTTAAAAAAATAGGAAAAACTTTCATAAATAATACGATCTTTAGATGGTTGAATTTAAATAAGTCAATCAGCCATTTCATTATTTCTTGATACTATGACAACCTTTAGGGGTCTCAAAATTAAGCGCTAGCAAATCAAAAAAACTTGTAACCTACTTAAAAGACTACACATGACACATGTTATCGTATAATTGGTCTACACAATTAAAATTTGATTTTTTTTTTCTAAATTTTGATTAAAAAAATCACTAGCCTCCCCCCTCCCACTTCCACGCCAACCACGCACCTCCTCCCCCGCCAGCACCGGTTGTCAGCCTACCCCCTTACCTGATCCTACCTGCTCGCCCACCACAATCACTGACCAACCCGGATCTTGCTTTCCCCCACCACTGACAACCAAACCTGTGATCCCCGAGGCCACCACGACCCCGACCTATTTTGAGGGGTTTTGATAATGGTGGATGGTGGGGTAGGGTTTTGGGCTCGTGGAGGGGTAGGGGAATTGAAGCTTGAATTGTGATGGTTGGGGTGGGTAGGCATGGGAGGGGACGGTTTTCAAGGTGGGTCGGGGTTGTTGAAGGATTGGGTGGGCAGGTGGAGGTGGTGCATTTTCCGATGGTTGGATATGGAAAGCAGGGTTGTTGGAGGTGGAAAAATGGTAGTGTTAGAGGGGAGGAGAGAGAAATGAAAAAAATTGTTAGCCAATCATAGAGCAACACATAGCATATTTAACCTGTTAAACAAGTAGCAATCGATTTCGGCCTGTTTAAAATTGAGACCCCAAATGTTGTAATATTAAGAAATAACCAAAACGTTGTCAACTTGTCATATTTAAATTTCAAAAGCTCAAAAGTTGTACTGTATTATTCATGACATTTTTTTTCTAAAAAAAAAAAATAAACGTTGTCAACTTGTCATATATATATAATGCTTTAAGTTCATATATGTGGCTTTCCCCTCAAAAAAAAAAAAATACATATATGTGGCTTAAATAATTATCTAATAAATTTATACATTATTCATTGGTTAATTTTTGTAATTTTTTATCCTAAAATACCAAATAAATAAATAAATAAATAAAATGATTAATTGATCTCAAAACATAATCCAAATAAATCCATACTCGATTCTTCAATTTGAGAAAATTGAACTAGGGCCGACCTTGATCTAGGGATGGTAACGGACTAGCAAGCTAAGTCGTATTTGACTGAATCCAAATCCAAACTTGAATTCGTATATGTGGATTTGAATTTCCAAATCTAGATTTCGTAGATCTATAGGTTCAATAGATCCGAATCCAAATATAACTGTTTTCACTTTTAAAATATTACTTCTTTTTTTTTTTTTTTTTTTTTTTTTTAATATTTCAAAATAAATAAATCCAACTAAATTTATTTTAAGTTTATTTTTTTAAATTTGAAGTATTATAATACCATCGATCCTTTTTTCAAAGTAACAAAAGCTAAAGTTTGATACAGAGAATCAAAAAAAAAAAAAAAAACCTGGCTTTGATTTTTTATTTTTTACAACTTTAAAATATTTTTATACTCATTTCACTAATATGGAGTATTATATACGAAGTATATAACTACGTATGATTTTTGTGGTGGTATTCAGGTTTGAAGAAGTGAATACATATGAAACCAAAGCACAAAACTGGGAATTGGCACATCCATTGTCGGAGCATTTTTATCCATTGCACGTCGTCGTCGGGGCGGCTGGTGAAAAGTGGAAGGCTGAGCTTATTCATACTAGTTGGGACCATGGTACCTTATGTCATGCCTCCTACAAGTTTACTTCCACCTAAAGTATTTCATATCGTAATTTAACATACACAAGTATTATTGTTGTGGTTGTCGTATTGTGTAATTCTTGCTTTTAATTCATGTATGTCTTATTATTATTTTCATTAACTTTGATGATTGCTTTGGTTAAATTAAAAAGTTCAGCAAATAAAGAACTATGTAAAGTCAGTGCATAATAAGTGTTGGAAATCATTGTTATCATGTTGCACTATCTTAATTTTGCATATCAATACAACTTTAATTTGCTCTACAAAATATTATGAAAAACATAAACTATTAGGTGTGTCCACCCGCACCAAACAGTTTGTGCGGCACAACCCTTCTTCTCTTCCTTTCTCTTTTTCTCTCCTCTGTTCCTTTTTACTTGGTACTTCTTCCTCTCTTCTCTTGTCTTTCTCTCTCCTATGCTCCGTATTGCTAGGTAATTTTCATCGAATGAAATTGGTGCAATTTACGGTGAATCATAAAGGAGGTGTGGGTGGTATATATTAAATATAGTATCATTCTCAAATTTAAGAATTAAATATAGTATTTTTTTTTTGACACAAAATATCGTATATATTTGTTGTATGGTAAAAGGAAATATTTATCTTTCTAAATTATAGACTATAGTTTCCTAGTATATTGCCATATATATTAAAGTGAAAGGAAATAATTAGCTTGATAAAAATGATAAATATCTATTTATAGTTAGTTGAACCCGAATATGATCTGACTTGGAAATGACCCGACCTGATTGTAACCTGCAAATTATAGACTTGAACATAACCCGACTTGAATCCGAGTATGACCAGACTTGGAAATGACCCAACCTGATTATAACCCGCAAATTATTGACTTGAACCGAACCCGACTTGACCCGAGAATGACCCGGTTTGCCTTTAAATGGCCAATTTACCGGTTTACTACTTGCACCGATTTCATTAACTCAAGCCTACCACGAACATTTATGACAACATATAATGATCATATATGGTTCCAAGCGGCATTATATGACCCAAATATGTATCTCCTAAAATTTCATGGCTTCTAGTGACTGGGCCATGAAACCTCCAAAATTTCTCAAAAAACGTGGATAATTAGACTTCAATTTTGGAATTTTTTAACATTTTTTTGCTCGGAAATAAAAATTGCCGAAATGTTTACCATGGTCCCTAATATCCTCCGGGAGTCCAATTGGGTGGGTGTAACCATCCAATTTGACTTTAAACGACCAATTTACCGATTTACAACTTGCACCGATTTCATTGACTCAAGCCTACTACGAACATTTATGACATCATATAATGATTATATATGATTCCAAACGGCATTATATGACACTAAGATAAATACCTTAAATTCTAAAGGCTTTTCGACACCAGGCCTCGAAACTTCCAAAAAAATTTCAAAAAGCGTAGATATACCTTTAATTTTTTAATCTTTTGATTTTTTTCGCCCAAATATAAAAATTGTCAAAATGTTTATCATGGTCCCTAATACCCTCCGGGAGTCCAATTTGGTGGGTGAAACCATCCAATTTGCCATTTAACGACCAATTTACCGATTTACTACTTGCACTGATTTTTTTAACTCAAGTCTACCACGAACATTTATGACAACAAATACTGATTACGTATGGTTCCAAACGACATTATATGACTTCGAGATGTATTCCCTTGAATTTCAAGACTTTTAACACCGGGCCCCGAACACTCTAAATTTCTCAAATTGGTGGATATTAGCCTTCAATTTTTGAAATTTTTTGACTTTTTTCGCCCGGAATAAAAATTGTAGAAATGTTTATCATGGTCCCTAATACTCCCCGGGAGTCCAATTTGGTGGGTAGAACCATCCAATTTGTCTTTCACTACAAGAAATAAGCTATTTTGCGACAGCCAAAATTTGTCGCAAAAATAGCCAAAACCGTCGCAGAATAGAGTTACGATAGTCAGCTGTTGTAATTTATCTGTCACAATCAGAGTTGTCGCAAAATTTCATTTTTACGACGGTTTGACTGTCCTAAAAATTATATTATTATGACGGTTTTACTAATTTCAGCGAAAGTTTTGTATTTTGTCGTAGAAATGATTCTACGACAGCAAAGAAATTGTCGTAAAATTTAACTTTAGCGACGGCTAAAAGCCGTCTCAAAAATTAAAAAAAATAAGAAATAAGAAATTCCCAACCCAACAACAGCAGCCATACTTCAAAGAGTTCAAACCCTTCACCCAAAGTAGCCCAACTGCATGCATCAACACCACCCACCAACTTCACTAACTCCCGCCATCACAAACCGCCAACCCACCGCCTTCTCAATCCCCATCCACCGCCACCGTAAACCACTAAATTAAACCCAGAAAACACAAAATAGCAAAAAAAAAAAAAAAAACCAAGATCTGAAATTAAACCCAAAAAATAAAAAATCTAGAAATAAAAGATACATTATCTGAATATTCATCAAATTGTGAAAATTAAATGAAAACAAACACAAACAATAACAATGTTAAACCCAAAAACAATATTTAAGTTAATTCAAACGAAATAAACCCAAAAATATTGAAATTAACTTCAAATAAACGACAATCAACCAAGGAAATCGAAATTAAACGACAAAATAACAAAATCAGCCATTAAAACCGTATACAACAAAAATAAATCGACATAATTAGAAAAATGCACCAAAGAAACAAAAATAAAGATAAATCACAACTACAAAAACAAATATTACACAAAAATCAACATACCTATACCAAATTTCATCTTCTATGGGGTTTCATGGTCAAATTCGACCATAAAAACTCCAGATCTGGAATTATCATGGTCGAATTTGACCTAAAAGCCCTTATCGTGGTCGATTATATGGTGTAGCTCGTAACTTATCAAACAAATTAAAGATAGTAAAAAAAATGAAATAGCTTAAACATCTTATTAAAGAAAGCAGAAAGAAAAAGAGAAAGAGATTGAAGCAAAGAGAGAGATGAGAGAAGGAGATTAAAGCACAGAGAGATGAAAGGAAGAGATTGAAGCAGATAGAGAAGGAGAGAGGGTACGAGATCAACAAAGAGAGAGAAGGGAGATAGATAGAGGATGATGAGCGGCTATCAACAGTCTTAGGGTTAGATTGTGAGATTGGGAAGGGTTTATATACTAACGGCGATATTGTAAACCGTCGTATTGTAACATTTTTGCGACAATTTTAAGCTGTCGTAGATATTTTAATTTTTTTACCTTTATTTTAGATACCCAGCGACAATTTAAATAGTCTAAAACCGTCGTAATTCTGTGATGGGGTATAAAACTTTTTACGACAGCTACTAAAAACTGTCGTAAATTTCAAATTTTGCGACAATTTTATTGGCCGTCGTAATTAAACTGTCGCAATATGTCCGGATTCTAGTAGTGTTTAAACATCCAATTTACCGGTTTACAACTTGCATCGATTTCATTAACTTAATCCTACCAAGAACATTTATGCCAACGTATAATTAATGATTATATATGATTCTAAACGCCATTATATGACCCTGAGATAAATCACTTAAATATTCAAGGCTTTTCGAAAACGGTCCCCGAAACCTCCAAAATTTCTCAAAAAGCGTGGATATTAGCCTTCAATTTTGGAATATTTTGATTTTTTTCGCCCGGAAATAAAATTTGCCGAAATATTTACTATGGTCTCTAATACTCTTCGGGAGTCCAATTGGGTGAGTGGAACCATCCAATTTCCCTTTAAAAGGCAAATTTACCGGTTTAAAACTTTCACCGATTTCATTAAATTAAGCTTACCACGAACATTTATGAAAACATATAATGATCATATATGGTTCCAAACGGAATTTTATGACCCAGATATGTATCTCCTAAAATTTCATGGCTTTTAGTGACTGGGCCATGACACCTCCAAAATTTCTCAAAAAGCGTGGATAATAGCCTTTAATTTTGGAATTTTTTTGACTTTTTTCACCCGGAAATAAAAATTGCCTAAATGTTCACCATGGACCCTAATACCCTCCAGGAGTCTAATAGGGTGGTTGTAACCATTTAATTTCCCTTTAAACGGCCAATTTACAGATATAGAACTTGCACCGATTTCATTAACTAAAGCCTACCACGAACATTTATGACAAAAAATAATTATCATATATGGTTCCAAACGACATTATATGACCCCCAGATGTATTCCCTAAAATCTCAAGGATTTCCGACATCGGGTCTCAAAACCTCTAAAATTTCTCAAAAAGCGTGGATATTAGCCTTAAATTTTGGAATTTTTTGACTTTTTTTCGCTTGTAAATTAAAATTGCCGAAATATTTACCATGGTCCCTTATACCCTCCTGAAGTCTAATTAGGTTGGTGGAACCATCCAATTTGCCTTTAAATGGCGAATTTACGGGTTTACCACTTGCACTAATTACATTAACTCAAGCCTACCACGAACAGTTATAAAACCATATAATGATCATTTATGGTTTAAAACAATATTATATGACCCCGAGATGTATCCCCTAAAATCTCAAAGATTTTTGACATCAGGCCTTGAAACCTCAAAAATTTCTCATAAAACATGGATATTAGCCTTTAGTTTTGGATTTTTTTTTTACTTTTTTCGCCCGAATATAAAAATTGTCGAAATGTTTACCATGGTCCCTAATACCCTCCGGTAGTCCAATTGGGTGGGTGTAACCATTCAATTTTCCTTTAAACGACCAATTTACTAGTTTACAACTTGCACTGTTTCATTAACTCAAGCCTACAACGAACATTTATGATAACATATAATGGTCATATATGGTTTACAACGACGTTATATGACCCCGAAATATATTCCTTAAAATCACAAGTCTTTTCGACACTAGGTCCCGAAAACTTCAAAATTTCTTAAAAAACGTGGATATTAGCCTTCAATTTTGGAATTTTTTCGTCCAGAAATAAAAATTGGCAAAATGTTACCATGGTACTTAATAGCCTCTTGGAGTCCAATTACTAGGTTGGAACCATCCAATTTTTTCTTTAAAAGACCAATTTACCAGTTTACAACTTGAACTGATTTCATTAACTCAAGCCTACCACGAACATTGATGACAACATATATAGGTCATTTATGGTTTCAAACAGCATTATATGACCCCGAGATGTTGTATCCACTGAAATCTCATTTCCTTTCGACACCGGGCCCCGAAACCTTAGAAATTATCTAAAGGCGGTGATATTAGTCTTCTATTTTGGATTTTTTTGACTTTTTTCGCCCGGAAATAAAATTGCCAAAATGTTTATCATGGTCCCTAATATCCTCTGGGAGTCCAATTGGGTGGGTGGAACCATCCAATTTGCCTTTAAATGACCAATTAACCGGTTGAAAACTGGCACCGAATTCATTAACTCTAGCCTACCACGAGCATTTATGACAAAAATAATGATCACATATGTTTCCAAATGACATTATATGACCCTGAGATGTATTCTCTAGAATTTCAAGACTTTTAGACACCAGGCCCCGAAGACTCCAAAATTTGTCAAAAAGGTGGATATTAGCGTTCAATTTTTGACTTTTTTGACTTTTTTTTCGTGCGGAAATAAAAATTGCCGAAATGTTTATCATGGTCTCTAATATCCTCCGGGAGTCCAATTGGGTGGGTAGAACCATCTAATTTGTCTTTAAAAGGTCAATTTACCTGTTTACAACTTGCACCGATTTCATTAACTCAAACCTACCAAGAACATTTACGATAACAAATGATTATCATATATGGTTCCAAACGACGTTCTATGACCCCAAAATGTATTCCCTAAAATCTCAAGTCTTTTCGACATCGGGTCGCGAAACTTCAAAATTTCTTACAAAACGTGGATATTAGCCTTCAATTTTGGAATTTTTAATGTTTTTTCGCCCAGAAATAAAAATTGGCAAATTGTTTACCATGGTCCTTAATACCCTCCGGGAGTCCAATTGGTAGGGTTGAACCGTCTAATTTTTTCTTTAAACGACCAATTTACCAGTTTACAACTTGCAGTGACTTCATTAACTAAGCCTACCACGAACATTTATGACAACATATAATGGTCATTTATGGTTTCAAACGGCATTATATGACCCTGAGATGTATCCCCTAAAATCTTATTTCTTTTCGACACCGGTCCTCGAAACCTTCTAAATTTCTCAAAAATCGTGGATATTAGTCTTCAATTTTGGAAATTTTTGACTTTTTTTTGCCCGAAAATAAAAATTGCCGAAATGTTTACCATGGTCCCTAATATCTTCTGGGAGTCTAATTGGGTGGTTGTAACAATCCAATTTCCCTTTAAACGGTCAATTTACCGGTTTACAACTTGCACTGATTTTATTAAATCAAGCCTACCACGAACATTTATGACAACATATAATGATCATATATGGTTCCAAATGGCATTATATGACCTCGAGATGTATCCCCTAAAATTTCAAGGCTTTTCGACACCGGGCCTTGAAACCTCCAAAATTTGTTAAAAAGCATGTATCGTAGCCTTAAATTTTGGAATTTCTTTGACTTTTATTCGTCCGGAAATAAAAATTGCCGAAACGTTTAACATGGCCCCTAATACCCTCCAGGAGTCAAATTGGGTGGGTGTAACCATCTAATTTGCCATTAAACAACTAATTTACTTGTTAATACTTGCACCGATTTCATTAAATCAAGCCTACCACAAAAATGTATGACAACATACAATGATCATATATTGTTCCAAACGGAATTATATGACCCCGAGATGTATCCTCTATCATCTCAAGTCTTTTCGACACCGGGCCTTGAAACCTACAAAAAAAAAAAAACTAAAAAAAGCGTGGATATTAGTTGGCGTCCCCCAAAGCCAGGCTTTCTGAAATTAAACACAGATGGTGCTTGGGTTTCTACAGAATTAGGAGGTAGGTGGAGGTGTTGCTTTTAGGAATGCAAAAGGAGAGTTGCATTTTGGCTATTCTAGCAAATATAATGCTCCTAATGCTCTAAGAGCAGAACTCTATGCATTAAGGGAAGGACTTAATTATGCTAGAGCCATGCCTCTTAAGTTCCTAGAGGTTGAAGCCACCCTAATAGTTTTGCTAAGATTTTATCATAAATATGACGTAGTAATAATTGAGTTAAGATTGACTACAAAATATGCCAAATGAGGTCAAATTACTTGATGGGGCTTTTTCTTGTTGTATTGGACCTCTGTTGAAGTTTAATTCCTCTCAGTAACATTGAGTCAAGTCACAATCATGTTGTGGTGTCGAGAGATTGAAGTCTCCATCTAAAATTCTTTACAATTTCCTTTGAACTAGTAAAAAAAAAAAAGGAGCTTAGAATTGAAGTTTCACACTAGCTTGCTATGAAGACCTGGCCTAAATAGCATACATGTATTATGAACAGTAAAAAACTGCTGATGAAATCACCAAAAATATCCATCTAACAATTGACAAACTTTTATTAACAATTTATATGTAAACATAGATTACAATAAATAGCATATGAGCTAACGTACATAAACTTGATCTTTAGTACCACCTTAAAATTGCATTGAATGGAAGATTCAAACAAACATGAACATTTGGAGAAAACTTAAACAATCAGAAAGTGAATGAATTTACTAACAAAAACATATAAATATGTAAACATTTGACAATGATCAATACCTAAGAACCGGAATGATCCGAAGAGGTTTAGTCTTTTGTAAGGCAATTCCAAATTTTTCATCCATGTCTAGATCTTCTGGGTTCATACCTTCTTCAAGCTTCCAATTGAAGAATTGAAGAAGCGTAGCTAACATCAAAGTTAACATTCTAATAGCCAAATTCATCCCTGGGCATATTCTCCTTCCAGCTCCAAAAGGTAAGAGTCCAAAATCTCTCCCCTTTACATCAATTTCGGATCCCAAAAACCTCTCAGGTAAAAACACATCAGAGTTCACCCATGCTTGAGGATCTCTACCGATAGCCCATAAATTAACAAGTATTTGTGCATCTTTTGGCACAACATAACCAAATAAATCAACATCACAATTAGCTTTACGAGGCAAGAGAAATACAGTTGGTGGGTGTAGTCGCAATGTTTCTTTGATGATGGCATGCAAGTAAGGTAACTTAATAATGTCTGATTCTTGAATTTGTCTATCCTTGCCCAAGACTTGCTCAATTTCTTTTTGAGCTTTGTCCATCATTTTAGGATTTCGAATTAACTCTGCCATTGCCCATTCAAAAGTACTTGATGTAGTGTCAGTCCCGGCATCAAATATATCCTGACATGCATATATTATACTTAATTTAAACAAATAAACCGAAACAAGTTGGCAGCGCAATTAATTTAATAGCTTTATTACTTATTCTACCAATTATTACAAGAATACAATATAACCTAATCAATGAATTTTCTTTAATTAATTTCTTTGTAGATATTTGTGGGGTCTAATCATTTGCACCCTTGCACTTTTTGTAGAAAATGTGAGGTCTAACACTCTCTTATAATCACAAACATCCCTCTTTTTGTGTTTGCCACTTTTAGCTAGAATGTATCTATTATTCTATTAAACAATGTATACTTTCTTTATCTTATAAAATAATGTTCTTACCAATCATTTAATTGTTCTTAATGGAATTTTCTTGTTTTATTATTGTGAATGCACGGGTTGCGTTCTATCTTCTCATACTATTTTGCCTTTTTCATTATATACATCAAAATCTTACTCGTTCATCAATTTTTATCAACAAATATACTATTTTACTTGTTTTTGTTGCAAAGCATAGTATAGTAAAACAATTATTTGAGATGAAAAAGTAACAAGTATACTTTAAATTCTGATCCAATGTGACAGGTCAGAGTTTAACAAGGTCCAAATAAATGTGGTTTATATATTTGTCACATATATATCCAACCAATGAATAGTAATTCGTTATAAATTTTATAATGTAAAGTTGTGTTTCTTGAAAATTCATTTTATGCCATGCACAAGCTCACTATTGGTAAAGCAAAAGTAGATGCATTTTACATTTAATTTATTTTTTATTCGTAAATTTGATTAAAAATAATTTTTAATCATTTTAAATATATATTTTAATCTTTCAGAAATTATTTTTATGTTTTCAAAATTATGGAAATAAAACAAATATATAAAATAATTAAAATGATTTTTTTTAATTAAAATTACTAATTAAAAATAAATCTAAAAGCAAATAATATCAGTCGTCCATTATAAAAAAAATTGTGATAGTCAAAAGATATATATATATATATATATATATATATATATATATATATATATATATATATATATATATATATATATATATATATACGGACAAAAAAATTGAACTTACGACTAGAAGATGGTTAATCTCGGCCATGCTAAGCTCCTTCTGTTTGTAGAGGTTGAGAAGAACGTCAAGCACATCATCAGTCTTTGTTGTTGTACTCGATGCTTCACTACCAATCCTTTGAGTGATTATACTTTGAAAAACAGCAATTAGCTTGTCAAAACTAGACGCTAATCGCCGTCGAATACCCGAAGGATCGACACATCCTAAGATTGGAAAGTAATCAGCATAGTTAGGCTTGCCAATATCTTCCATAATATTCCATATAAGTTCTTTGAATTGTTGAGATGTATGGGATTTATGGTGGGCTAATTCGACCGAAAAGAATAGTTTTGATAACAAATTGAGGGATGTAGTAAATGCAGCCTTGCCAATATCAACGGCTTGCCCTTTTTGTGCACATTCTTGTACATATTGAAAAAGTTGTTGTACCTTGGCATGCCTAAGGCTTTGGCAACTATCAAGTCTTTGAGGAGAAAGTAAATGAACGGCCGTGATCTTTCTAAAATTCCTCCACTTTGGGGAGACAGGCAACCACGACATGGTGAGTTTGTGGTGGTCACCAGCAGTGACAGAATTAGGAACAGTACGGTTAGAAAGAGGGTAGTCTTTTTTTAAGAACATTTCTTTGGCTACTTCAGCTGATGATACAACAATAGTTGTGACACTGCCTAGACGTAGAGATATTTGAGGGCCGTGAATCTTGGCGAGGTTAGCAAATGACTGGTGAGGTTTGTCACCAACTTCAAGAATGTTGCCGATTATTGGAAGTGGTTTAGGGCCTGGAGGAAGAAGTTTGGAAGTTTGGCTAGTAAATAATATTTTAATGAAATGAAAAGCAATGAACCAAATTGCAAGTATCATTGCTAGGCTTGTATTATCCATGATTTGTTCTCCTCCAAAAGAAGTATTAAAAAAATATTGTAATAGAAGTTGGTTGGTTTTTGCTATGTTGTGCATACTTACGTAAATGTCTAGCATCTTCTATTTATAATGGTTGTATCAGTATATCCGAGAAGAAAGGAATCACATACTATGAAAAGAATAAACAAAATATCAGAGTTTTTACTAGGTAATTAACATTTTTTTTTGCCGGTTATTTGAACAAAAATATTATATATAAATTTGAAAATTTTACTTATTTCATTAGTGTTTGGGTTTTTTATTAATTGGAATAGGACTTTGGCAAATCCAACAAATCTCTCTAGTTTGATATATCATGATTTGAACGCTTGAAACAATGAAATTAAACTCAACAAGTTATCAATATTTCAAAAGATAAATCAATGTAGGTTTTTTGATAAATTAATGTAGGTTAGAAAAACTATGTCGGGTACATGTAACTTAAGTCAAAAACTAGACTAAAGATTTTACCTTTCAACCCTAATATAAACAATGAACTCAACTAAATTATACGACTTATTAACACTGGTAATTAATAATTTAACATATAGCTGTAAGAAATAGCATAGACACTCTTAAATCTGAATCATTCGTTTAAGCATTAGAGTATTACGGAGTATTATTTTCTATACGTTGTGCTATTTATTATTTTTCCACCAATGTCAAATTTCATAAGTTGGAATTTAAAATTAGGAAAGTCATATGGTGGGTTCTATACATGTTTATGTGATTTTGATTTATAGTTCATATGAGCTTATTTAATTTAGTACGTACTTTGTAGAATTTATTTTTTCTAATTTATTTAACCTAAACTTACTAACTCTTATTTGATTTTTTTTTTTTTATTCCCCTAAATTAAGTGAAGATAATTTGTACATACATGGCCAAGCCTTTCAGAGACTTTATATACACTTAAAAACATGAGTTTTTCCAATCTACAAATAAATTCTTTAATTTGGACTGAAATTTAGACTTTTCCCCAATCCATATATACCATGTATGTATTCTATCCCTTAAGAAATAATATTCATTTAAAATCAATTTTAGTTAGTAAAATTTTTTACACTTTGGTAAATTAACTTGATGGAATGTGATGATGTAGTTTTAGTTTATACGGAGTAATTATTTTCTTTTGTAAAGATATCTATTTCGATAAATCGGGAAGTTTAATTTCATAAAAAAAATAAAATATAAAAAAAAAAGGAAAAATTGATAAAAATAATACAACCTTTGGCCCATTCTTTTTTAATAATACAACCTTTGGATTATTTTGTAATAATACAACCTTTAGGGAGTGTTCATTTTAAACAAGATAAAATTCAAATTTCAGTGGACTTACTTTGAGATTAAGAAAGGGGAAGGATGAGTTTTTGGTGGTGGGGATGAGGAAGGGTGTAATATCCCCTTCCCTTCTCCCACCTCAAAACTCATCGAAAATTCGATTTAATCTTGTTTTAAAATGAACACCCCCTAAAGGTTGTATTAGTATAAAATAATTAAAAGATTGTATTATTAGAAAAGAATGGGACAAAGGTTGTATTATTATCAGCAATTTTTCCTAAAAAAAAGGAAGTTTGATTTTTTTTATTTTTATTTTTAATTTTTTGTTAAAACAGATCATTAACTTAAAGTGGGAGAAAAGTAGTTAGAAGAGTGAACATTGAACAGGTTATTATTTTTACATTTGATAGAAAAAGAAAATCGGAGAACATAAAGCAAAAACGTGACATCATAATATGCAAGCTTCATTTAATAATTAGTAAAATTAATTAATAATTTTTAAAAAAAATTAAAGAAGGGAATAAGTGTAGTGTATAAATAATTTCTGTCGTAAAATAGTTTGTCGTTGAATTCATGATATTTTAATAATGTGCACATGCAATGGGGTATGAAACTGTTAGAAATATTTTAATTTGTCAGAAACTTAAAAACGAATCTTTAAAAATAGAGGACATACGCATTTGTGTGTCGTTGTTACTTGTTAGGGCAGAAGAGGGCATGTCCCAACTTAACATTTGGACCTAAAATATAATTACAACGTACGATAGATCCTAGAAAGGGATAGATGGATGGAACTATCCGAAAGTGATGAAGTTATGAAACCCATTTGGCAATTATACTGTTACTTTCTTTCTTTCTTTCTTTTATTTTTTATTTTTATTTACATCTTTCTTGGAAAAACTTTGGCATTGACTCTAATAAAACAATTATTTATTAACCCACTTACAATAGGTGGGTAGCAATTTCAAAAAAAAAAAAAACAATTATTTATTACCCAATGGGATACTTGGTCCAACATGATTATTTATGGATGGGTCTATTCTATACACCCGGATGTATTTAGTAAATTCTACAAATTGATGAAGATGGAAGTATAGGCGTTGTAGGTAAAATTCAGGCAGGAGGAGGTCAGAGTAAAAATAAAAAAAAGCAATGCAAATAGCAAAAATGTTTAGTGGGATAGTTTGGATTGTTACAACCTCTAGCAGATGGTGTGATTTTATTTTATTTTATTTTGTATTTTAGAAACAAGCAGGTGGTGTGAATTTGTTTCTAAAAGATCCTAAAGTTAGAGAAAAAAACGGTAACATTTCAAAAAAAAAAAAAAAAATGCAGACGAAAAGTGAAAACGTCACTAAGGGCCTGTTCTCATGACTGAACTCAACTGAACTGAACTGAACTTAGTTGAACTGAACTGAGTTGAACTGAACTGAACTGAACCAAACTAAACTAAACTGAACTGAATATTTTATAAGAGAAGGAAATTAGGAGTTGAAATGGATTGAATTAGACTAACCTGAACTGATCTGAGCTGGACTAAACTGAACTGAACTGAATTTCAACGTATGAGAACGGGCCCTAACTCAAGGTATATTATCACCATTCTCCCTAAAAATTGTTAAAGCCTTATGTATTCCACAATATGAGTTGGCTCACATTGGATAAACTGAGATACTGTTGAGCCCATGAGAAAATTCAAATGTGAGTGAAAATGTTGTACCATGTTATAAGTTAGAAGGATTAGTTTTACAATAACCAATTGATATCATTGCTAGTATGCAAATCATTTGCTTGATTGTGAATCTATCAAAATCTCATGACATTAGGTGATTTCTTATACTCCATTCTAATTTTTCCGATCCGAAATCAAATTAAATTGAAGGGAATTTTAGCTTTGAATATTAGAACGATTTCCATAAAAATTGTTGAATTGTAAATTAATTCCCTATTTGCGTCGGTTTAAAAACTTATTCCCACAATATTGTCCACGTAGGATTGGAAAAAGGTTTGTTTTTTTTTTTAAAAAAAAAAAAAAACCGCTAACGGTGATAGCGGTTCTATACTTGTTATAAAACCGCTAATGTCGTTAGCGGTTCTTATATTAAGTTTTAACTTGTGAAGTTTTCTTATACAAGAACCTAATACAAAACCGCTAACGACATTAGCGGTTTTATAAGTATAGAACCGCTATCACCGTTAGCAGTTCTTTGAAAAAAAAAAACTACCAAACCTACGTGGACAATATTGTGGGAATAAGTTTTTAAACCAACACAAATAGGGAATTAATTTACAATTCAACAATTTTTAGGGGAATCTAACTGGTTTTTAGAATTTAGTTTTTGTAATTATTTTTCTCTGAAATTGAGCTAAATTTAAGACAGTTTTAGAATTGACTATTATTCGTTATTTTATTAGAATTTAGTTTACGTATTTAATTTAAGTTTTATATATTACCAACTAAGAGACAAAATCAAATTAAATGGGTAAATTAAAAGAAATCATCATTTGTCAAAAGAGGCTAAAATTAATTTGGCACATTAAAGTTGACAAAAAATCAACAAAAGATGGAGTTGCATTGCTGGCTCGTATCAGAGAGTTTAGAGCCCGTGACAAGTTGATAGAGATAATGATATATAATTTGTTTTTATTAAAGAAAGCTCATGCTGCCCAACTTAATTTGTTACGAAACATTATTTTTGCCTTGTTGGATCGATAGAAGCCCCCAAGTTATTAACGCAAAAGATTATGAAAATTCTAATGTAGTCTTATCACTTTTGACTACTACAATTTTTTTAAAATGAACGGTTAAGATTATTTGTTTATTTATTTATTTATTTATCTTTAATTAGTAATTTTAATTAAAAATAAATTCTTTAATTATTATATGTATATATTTTTGTCCAGGACTCTCCTCCTTTTTTCTCCTTTCTCTCTCCAAAACCCTAGCCTCCATTGTTGAATTTTGAAGGGGCTTTCATCGATTTTAATCGGTGGAAAGCCCCAATCCTTGTTTCTTTATTGTTTTTTTAGGTTTATAATAATATTTCCTCCTTTTGGGAGGAACTTTTCTCCCTCGAAAGAAAGGGTTTCCGATCTCCTTCGAAAGACAAGGTTTATTTCCTCTTTTCGAGGGAGAAATTTCTTTGTTTTAAATCCATGGTAGCAGATCTAATGGATTGTCGTGAAATTATTTCGTCGGTGAAAAAGTTATCAAGTTTTCGAATACGAACAGATGGATAAGAAGGAAAACATCCTCACGGCTACAAAGGATCGTTAGATTGTCTCTCCAACAAGGCTGTAATTTTCAGCGATATAAGCGGGAGATGCTCCGCAGTACAAGATCTACTCAACGATCGTAGTTTTTATGAAGGAAAATTCTATTTGATTCAATATCTTATGTATTTGTAAACGTCGAATCTCTATTGTAGATGTCGTATGACTTTTAATTAATGAAATATTTTGCTATTAAAAAAAAATATATGTATATATTTTTTCTTTTCAGAATTCCGAAAATTTGAAGATAAAAATGTATTAAGAAACCAATCGATTGACATTAAAGATAAAAAATTGAAACATCAAGTAGGATAAATTATACAAGTAAGTTTTATAGTTGATTTTTTTTTTTAATCTCATTTAATTGTTTTATTTTTAAAAAAAGTTTAATTTATTTTAAAGTCAACTAAATGGATGATTATGATGAATTTTTTTTTTTTTTTTTGAAGAATGATTATGATGAATTTAATTAAATGGAGGGTTGAGATTTATTCAGTTACAATGGCCACCATTTTATTGTAGCCATTTGAAAATTGTTCATCTTCTTAAACAATACTATAACAAAATTAAAAGATCTTTTAACCCATGTCCACTAAGATTATTGTTTTACCTACTAAATGCAATAAATTAAGTAACTAAATAATATCTTGTATTCAATTGACGAAACAACATGTAAATTTCCTTTACTTGATATTCTTAGAAGTTGCTTTTGTCAAAAAAAAAAAAAAAAAAAAAAAAAAAAAAAAAAAAAAGATATTCTTAGAAGAATAGGTCTAACAAACCCTAACATTTTTTTTGAATATATAACTAGAACAAAACCTTAACTTTAATCAGATTATGTACTGTATGCAAATGTTATATAACTTTCTATTGAATAATTAATTAATTTCTTGAAAAGTGAAAATTAAAGACAAATCTCAGAAGAATTTATCTTCTTCATTAATTTTATTCATCCTGTCTCTGGTTCTCTTTAAGCATCTAATTAAGGATTGGAGGGATTATATAAATCGTGAAAACAGTCCAACGTATCATAGTAAAATCATACGTGATACCATATGAGCAACATCTTATACTTTGATGTATTAATGTATTATTGTATTAGAAGACAATCAATTATGGCGTAAATTCAACAGTAATCGCTGGAGGCCAGGGGGTACCCATCCAGCAAGTGAACTTCAGTTTGCCACGTTTTTTTAATTTTTTTTTTTTTTTTTTTGCATAGTGAAATTTCCACCAACCATGTAAGACAATCACTTGAAAATGATTAATATTAACAACAGATAGACAAGTTTTGCCAAAAATAAACAAGATCGAAAGTACCAAATGTAAAGACAAATGCACAATTTTACATCATCAAATCATCACCCAACTTGTAAGTTGTAACTTAGAGCTAGACACACACTTTATACCTATAGCGACTACATACACACCCGGCCCTTTACTACACAATTACGTAGTATTTTGTTTGCCCCCTTCATTGAGCATTAATGTATGTTATGTATCTAACTATATACCTCAGATTAAGGTATTTGGTACCAAGCAAAACTTGATACAAATGAATGGGGATTCACCTTGTAACAATTAAAATTAAATGGCCAAATCGATGCTTGGGGTGAAGTTTTCTTTTCCATCCCTCACTTCAAGTGTCTATCTCACAAATACTTCACCAAAATCCGTGAAGTTTGAAGTTTGATTAGGGTCATTCTCCTTACTTTTAAAAAACAAAATCGAGGTATTTTTTTTTGTCTAATAGTTATTTTACATTGTTGCTAATTATACCAATATAATAAATGGATGTCAACTACTATTACTCGCTCTATTACTAAAATTTCCTCTATTATTATTATTATTATTTGACAAATTAGGGAGAAGAGAGAATGAATAGCTTCTGTATTGCCTGATTATTATTCATCAACAGGTTGAGTATTTATACAAAACCTATGCTAATAAGATAGGAAACAATCTTCCCAAAAGATATACCATATATCCTAATAATGATATATTCACTAAATAATATCTTAACATAAAATAAACCTAAATATATTATTCTCTTAAATGATATCTACGGAAAATATATCATATATATATTTTCCGATTTTTCATATCTCTAACACCCTCCCGCAATCGTAACGGCAGTAACACGAACGTTGCGATTGGAAATTCTTCAATTTGTTGAAGTCGAGATGCACACTCTTGTGATGTCGCCTTCAATTTTTTTTGTTTCTTCTTTTTCAACTATGAGAACGTTCATCTTTTCGAACTCATTAGTCATCAATCAAATAGGAACGTCATTCTTTTCGAACCTGCAAATAACAATTTTTGGTTTTTCCAGAGCAAAATCGAGCTCCAATCAAATATTAGCTTTTCAGAGTAAACCACACTCAAATCTTTTATTGGTCTTTCACAGTAAACCACACTCAAATCTTTTATTGGTCTTTCAGAGTAAACCACACTCAAATCTCTTGGTCTTTCAGAGTAAACCACACTCAAATATTTGATTTTTCAGAGTAAACCACACTCATATCCAAAGGAGCAAAATCATGCTCGAATCAACTACTATTACATTGTTATTTTACATTGTTGCTAATTATACCAATATAATAAATGGATGTCAACTACTATTACTCGCTCTATTACTAAAATTTCCTCTATTATTATTATTATTATTATTATTATTATTATTATTATTATTATTATTATTATTATAATAATAATAATAATTATTATTATTATTATTATTATTATTATTATTATTATATCTCAAAAACAAAAGTCATACAACCTACAATAAATTAGTGGAAAGCCGAGATACAATCTGGGCCCCCACTCCTCTAGCTATAGCAAATCCTACCCTAGTGAAGATATGAGCTGCAGCACGAGCCCCAATATCTTGCGTCGTCGAGAACCTCTGAATCCGCTTCAGTAACGCAACAGCCTCCTTCTCTAATTCCCCAAGCGAAGAAAAGAAGAAGGGAATGAAATAATAATAATAATAATAATAATAATAATAATAATAATAATAATATTATTATTATTATTATTATTATTATTATTATCATAACGCAAAGAAATAATATGTTGAAGACATGTGTCACTGTTATGTCATAATGAGATTTATGACATGGTGTCACATGGATAATGGCGACACACATAAATATTTGGACTATATTTAAACCCTTAAAGCCCTTGGAGTTTCCAATTTATTTATCATTACTATCCTATCAAGTGGACAATTATTCCACACTGATTCACCATAAATTAAATTTCCTTTTTCTCTACTGAATTTGTTATTCCCTCCGTTTCAATTTGTTAGTCCCACATACTATTTTGAGCGTTTCAAAAAGATCTACCCATATTGAATGTATTCTACTTTTAACTTAGTTTTTATTTCCTATTTTATACCTATTAAATTATGATTGGTTAAATTAATGATTGTGCATTGATGACATGAGTCTAAGTAAAGAAATTATTCCCTTGAATTATGCAATTATACTTGACGGTTTCCTAAAAAAAAAAAGTTTAAATAAGGCAAAAATATTTATGAATTGTTTTTGACTTTAATGTTAGATTCCAAATATTCTTCTTTTCTTATTTTATGTGATAGATTCCATATGGGACTATCATATTGAAACGGAGGGAGTATTACTTTACTTACATTCATTAAAAAATAAAAAATAAAAATAAAATCAATCTTAAAGTACGTAATTTTTTCATTTTGTACTTAAACGAAATCCATAGCATCATCCTACCAACAACTAGTTTAATCAAATAAGTTAATTAACATCCCCGCTTTGTACACTATTTAGAGTCTATCTTCTTCTTTTTATTATTTTTTCCGGACTCTAATCTCGTCCTTTCTTCCATCATTTCCATCAATCTCTTCACATGTCTATTCAACTCTTAACATTTTTCACATTCTCTTCCTCTCTTTCACATGTTAATCTATAGTTCCGTATAATTGGACCATAAGCAACTAGATACAATGGACCCAAAAAAACAAATTGATTAATGAGACTTAAACGAGTTGCTAGCTACCACATCGACACTAAAAGGCAGGCAACTAGTAGAAGAAAACCATCTTTCACTTCTAATTAAAATAAATGGTCCGAAATCGAACACAAAGAGGAAAAAGATAATGTAACACGATGAAAATAAATGGAATTTTTTTTTTTTTTTTAATATCTAAAATAGATTCGGAATGTCGATTTGGAATTAAAATCTTGATGTGATTTAGTGTTTGCTAATCATTATGATGGTGAGAGCGAGAGTGATATTTTTTTTTGGTAACAACACGGTGATTTTGTTGTCTAAGGCAAAGTCTTTTGGGAGACCACTCGATAATTAATTTTCCTTAAATGTGTATACGATACGATGAAAACGATATATGATTAATAATGGCTTTGGTTATTTACAATCGTAGCAAATACGTCGTTTAAACATTTGAATTGGACAGCAACGAATGAATATTAACCTGTTGTCAAAAAAAAAAAAAAAAAAAAAAAAAAAGAAGAGAGAAATAAATATTAATTAGGGGAAGTTCTATCTGAAATAAGAAGTTTTCAGTTTTAAGGATATCGATCAAGAAGTTAATGGAGTAATCATATCCAATCCTTCCAAAACTATTCAAAATAATATCTCATGCGTTTGTATAGGTGCACTCTAGTTTTAACAGATACTAAGTACATCATAGTAAAAGAAACCTCATATATGGAACCTAAAGACTACAATGTACAAGGACCTTATTGCATGAGTAGGTTATATTACACAATGAATATTAAATTTCGCTTAAATTATATTGTGTACTCGAGAGCATTAGGCATGGACTGCTCTTTGATGCTCTAAGCTAGCAATTTTGTGAATATAGTAGCATACGACATAGTCATGCATGTCACTCTCTTACCCATGAATATCTATCACACATCGGCCTTATGGTGATACATGCATGTGTGGATCGTAGAAGGTTGAAACACGAAATCCTGTGCATGACACCAAGAATGCGATACATATGTTTGTCCTTTTTTATAATTTCTTTTTAAAATTTTCAACAACAGTATAAGTGTCGTAATTTTGCCTAACATGTAGCTAGATTATCATTTGCAGAAAGGAAAGAGCCCCCCAAAACTTTGGACCCCAAAATTTATTACATTGTCAATCATTTGAAAAATATCCATGAAAAGGTTTCCAATGAACTTCCGATTGACAATTATCCACGTCTTTTTAATTTAACCATTTATAAGTGGTATCAAACACGACATGACCACTATTATCGTTGATTAAATGTTGTGATTGATTAAGTAGTTACGAATGAAAAGTCTAATTGGATGGAAAAGATGAACCTATAAGAAATTTAAGATTAAAGTTGACGAAAATTCTTAATACACTGTTAGTGCCGTATTTCTCACAATGACTTTTGATTATCGTTTCTATTTGGCCACGTTATATGTTCTTGAAAACTTAATTACACTACAATAATGAATTGACACAATTGATAGTATAGTAGCTCTCAATTTTAAGGATAACTGAACGTATGTTGTACCATACTAGATTATTAACGTACACGTAATGTGACCGACTTTTCTCTAAAACTGTTTGTTGGCTTCACAGTCTAGCATGTTTATATCATTACATTAGTATGTACGAATTTAAGGTGTGAAAAGAATAACTTAAATATAAGTTGGAGAAAAGGAGGGAATTGAAGCTAGATAATTAATTAACCTTTATTTCCGATAAACAACTTTATTCACTTATTAATTATCCATGTATGAGGTGACCTAATTAGACTTTCCACTAACATGCATGTGTTTTTTGGATACCCTTTAATCCATTTGGTCTAAATTTGAGAAAGTTTAGTAAATTATGTCAAATTAAGTCTTTAGTAATGCATTGTATAGCTATATTTCCTCTTTATTGATTACTAATTCCGGTATATATTTTTAAACTAATAATAAATTTTTAATCAACATGCAATCTTGTAGAATATGGAAAAATGAATAGGACAACTATATTGTTATTTTCTAATTTCTTAGATAGCGATCTTGTAATTCTTCATTAAAGTAAGCTGGCATAGAAATTGAGGGACCGTATCATATTTGTCGTGCTAGTTGTTGGGGCTTGGGGCGAAAAAGTGAAGCACAGTCAATTTGGTTGAAAGATCTTTAAGAAAAGGACGAGACATTGGTGGATGCAACTCTTGCATGGAAATCCAATAATAAAACTAACGATAATCCGCTAACCACGTCTTATTAATTTTATTATGTTTGCATTCACCAACCTTTTGATCATCCCTTTACCACGTCCTAACATCCGAACTTTAGGATTTCTTTTGAATAATCTAATTTTTACTAATCCATTTGTTATGCATGTATGTTAATGAGAATAAGGACGATTAGAGATTTAGAGGTGTCAATTCCAATATTCGGATTGAGTTTTCGGAGGTTAGGTTGGGTGACTTGGGTCGAGTCGAGTCTAAATGTCTAATTTCAAACTTGATTTATGCTAAATTATTGTGTCCATACTAAACGAAACCTAAATTGGATATTTTTTTAATCAGGTCAATCGGGTTAGGTTTTAACACCTTTAATTACGATGTTATAGTTTGATATATATATAATAGAATGCCATAGGCGTAGAATACTATTTTGTGTATTAACTACTAACACCTAAGGACTCTTGTTGTCTTAGCTTGGATACACACGTACTATCTACAAGTATATACAATGATAGGAGGAACTCTTTGGACCAAAGAGTTTATTTTATACAATTTAATATTATCTTTTTTTATGAAAGAAATAATAAATACTTGTATGAAATGTTGATATTTGAGTATTGTCTTTATTTTGTAAGAAATTACGTTAAATAAATAATTTCAATACAAACAAATTAATTTACATAATATCTGTGCTGATATTAATGGAAACAATTAATAAGAAAATATCAAAAAATTAAAACGCTATTTATATACAAAAATGGTATTGCAACACTTTCATAATCAATCCTAGTCCAAGACTTAGATTATGGCTTAACGTGGGGGGTTAACCTATTATTAGATTAATTATCATCTTTTGAAATTTTGTGTTTGAATTATTGATTTACAAATTAGGTTACCTTAGGAGAAAAGTATCGCATTCGTAATGACGTGCAACATGATCTAGCTTACTAGCTATAAGGGTGGGTGCGCGCAGAGGTTATGAGTTCGAATCTTTCTACAATATATACGAATTGAAGTAACTCATTGTGTAAGTACTAGATTAAGAAATAAGGTGTGACAATTCTAGCGTATTCCAACTTTCCTTTTCCGGCCGTTTTTAAATATTTGCTCCTTCCTTATTTGAAATCTCTTACAATATTTAATTCATTTTTCTCACCTAGTAGATCCAACATAAATCGTATTTTATTAATTTCATATTTTCTTTCCTCCAATTCTCTAACTACTTTTGCTTTTTATAATTTTTTAGGAAAATTTGGATTTTGGTACCTCGAAAATGGGGGTAATTGAATTTTAGTACCCATCTAAAATTTTATTTTAAATTAATACCTCAAAAATGACTAAACTATAGATATCACTACCTCCGTTAGCATTCTGTCAACTTTGCCGTTAGTGGGTCCCATTATCTAATTCTTTAATAATTTAATTTATTAAAAAAAAAGAAAAAACATTTAATTAAAAAAAACTTAAAAAATAATTAAAAAAAACTTAAAAATAAAAAAAATAAAAAAACTTAAAAAAAATAAAAAAAAAAACTTAAAAAATAAAAAAATAAAGCCCAGCCCTGCCTCCCCGCCACCCACCCTGCCTCCTGCGCCGACGCCACCCCCCCCACCCAGCCCTGCCTCCCTGCGCCGACGCCACCCCCCCACCCAGCCTGCCTCCCCGCGACGACGCCACCCCCTAACCAGCCTTGCCTCCCCGCGACGACACCACCCCCAACCCACCTGAAAACCACCACATCGAAAACCCCCTCCCTTTCCCGTCGCCGATTTCCCTCCTCTTTCTCACTCTTGGCTGCCTCGAGGTTCCCAAAAACCACCACATCACCCCTTCCCCCTTTCCCCCAAATCAATTTTTAGGGTTTTAGGGTTAAATTTTTCGGTTTGTGGGTGGCGGGTTACGGGGTTCGTGGGTGGTAGGGTGGTGGGTTTCTGCGTTCGTGGGTTGTGGGTGGTGGGTTTAGGGGTTCGTGGGTGGTCGGGTTGTGGGTTTTGGGGGTTCGTCGGTGGTGGGGTGTGGTGGGTTTCAGGGTTCGTGGGTGGTGGGTTCTTGGGGTTCTTGGGTTTCTGGGTTCGGGGTTCATGCCTGGCCGCGGCGGCAACTGCCGTGGCTTGGTGGTGGGTTCGTGGGTTTTTTTTTATTTTATTAGTTTTTTGTTTTTTTTTTAAAAATGTTTTTTCTTTTTTTTTTTAATAATTTAAATTATTAAATTATTAGATAATGGACCCCACTAACGGAAAACTTAACGGAACATGGACGGAGGTACCAAAACCTATAAAGTTACACTTTTGGAGGTATTAATTTAAAATAAAATTTTAGATGGGTACTAAAATTCAATTACCCCTATATTCGAGGTACCAAAATTCAAATTTTCCAATTTTTTATTCTTCCCTTTATCCCAGTATGCTAAATTATTTATGAGAGAATAGCTTGAATTGTATTGATGATCTTGGCTAATATTTTTAGCACAGTATCTCCATATTTTATTACTTTATTTAATTTCTCCTAAAACTTCGGACATGGAGAAATGGAGCAAGTATTTAAAAACGGAGGGAGTAATAAGACAACTCTTTTTTTTTTTTTTTTTTTTTTTTTTTTGAATAGGAGTTTATGTTCTTAAGTCTGTCTTAGAAGTGTTTTGATAGGTTGGTGTCTTAATCTTAGAGTAGGTAAATAGAGTTTTAGTTGGATTAAATTTCTTAATTGTCTTGATCTGCTTGCATCTTCCAGCACTTTTCTTAACATAACTGTTATTTACGTAGTATGTCTTGTCGCCTTGTTGAGCAATGTATACTGGACCTCGATCATTCTAGCTACTTGACTACATCTATATTATTTTATAGTAATGGGCAAAGTACTTACAAGAATTCTTTTGTCACGAATCACGTAGCGCTTACTCGATCTTTTTGCTATGCGCCCTATTGTCACATACGAGTACAAATAATAATACGTATAATAATTTTATCAAAAAAACAAATAATACGTATAATAATTTTTAATTACATTATCTTACAAATTAAGGTCAAGGCGATGCAATAGTTGTATCACTCGCAATCTAGTATTTTTGAAGTCTAAGAATTAAATTTTATGAGACTCCTTAGAGGATTTAAATCTACAAAGAAAAAATGTATTTCTTTAAATTATCAAATAACAAGATTACCTTAATATTAAATTTTTAACCACAAATATATTTGTGTAGTTTCTGTAGATCGTTGGATTTGTTTGGTTGGCCTCACTTAATTATGTGCTACACTGCTACATAAAAACTTGTACTAGTACTAGATTTTGTGTGTCAGTTTGATATTATACATGAAATTTATTAGCCAAAATGATAGGACGGAGTACTAATTAGCGTAAAATGACCACAAAATTTGTTTAACTCTTCATCCATATACAAATATATAAAAAGTTACTGATTTGTAATCATTTACAGAAATTTTAAATAATTAAGTTTTTTTAGCTGTAAATTATGTAGACAGAATTTATTCTCATTAGACACACTTTGAGGGTGGTCTAAAGGTCCCTTAGCCCCTTACCCTTCCCCCTCATTAGCTCTCAAAGTTTCTGACTCACAAATATCGGACCAAAAAAACCGTGAGTGTTGAGACACAATCCGACAATCGGGGTCTTTCTCACCTTATAAAAAAAATAAAAAAAATTAATAAATGAAATACGTGGTACTAGTATACAATACGTAACTACGTAACTAGTACCCCCCCCCCCCCCCCCCCTCTTCTCCCTTGATTCCTCCATTGCTATAATACTCGCGAAAACACAATTGTTTCAAAATCATAAAAACCCTACAAAAAAATTCTTCTTTAACTCCAAATAACTTAACAAACAATGAAAATGGGTGGGGAAAATAACAATATAATCAATGAAACCTTCTTCATAACCCATGGAAACCCGATTTTGACCGTAGAAGACACACATCCCTTAAGGCCATTCTTTGAAACTTGGACTGAAAAAATATTTTCGAAGAAGCCGAAGGCGATACTTGTGATCTCCGGTCACTGGGAAACTGATCATCCTGCTGTTAATGCTGTTCATCTTAATGATACTGTCTACGATTTTGATGACTATCCTCAAGCAATGTACAAGGTAGTGTTTTCCTATTTTCTAGCCGTGCCTTATTTTATACAAAGTATTATTATTATTATATTTTTAATTATGTAACAATAATTTTGTATTCGTAATTGTATCCTTTCTTTATTTTTCAATGTGATACAATACAATAAATATGAAATAATGTCACACGTCAAGTTAGCTAGGTGTGACATTTTAATTATTGTCTAAACGAGTTAAACCTTTAGCATTATTGTTATAGAATTATATAATACCAAATATTATACACATGATAAATTGATAATTAATGTGAATCAATTGGTTTGGTTAATTATGAATCAGTTGAAGTATCCAGCACCAGGGTCACCAGACTTGGCTAGCAGAATAGAAGAAATTCTGAAAAAGTCCGGGTTCGACACGGTGCACATTGACAAAAAACGTGGGCTTGATCATGGTGCATGGGTGCCTCTTATGTACATGTATCCGGAGGCTGACATTCCGGTGTGTCAGCTCTCCGTGCAGCCGAAAATGGACGGAACGTACCACTACAACTTGGGACGGGCGTTGGCTCCGCTGAAAGACGAAGGTGTACTCATTATTGGTTCCGGAAGTGCAACACACCCTTTGGACGAAACCCCTCATTATCATGGTGGTGTTGCTCCTTGGGCTGCTGACTTTGACTCATGGCTTGACCTAGCTCTCACTAAAGGAAGGTAATTAAGACATTTTTAGCCTTCTAATGTGAAGTACAAAATTTAGGGATGACAATGGGTCAGATGTTATCCACGACCAATTAAGGATGGATCTGGATCCACTTTCTAAATGTGGCTTCGAATTCTAATATATTGATCCAAGAATCCTAAATTCGTAGATATAAAATCAATCATATGAAACCTTGTTCTCTTATTTAAAAAAATGGGAAAAACTGTCATAAATAATACAATCTTTGCATGGTTGAATTTAAATAAGACAATCATCGTTTTCATTATTTCTTAATTTTATTACAATCTTTGGGGGTCTCAAAATTAAGCGCTAGCAAATCAAAAAAACTTGTAACCGATTACAGACTACACGTGACACGTGTTATCGTATAATTGGTCTAAACAATTAAAATTTGATTTTCTTTTTTCTAAATATTGATTTAAAAAGTATTTTTTTTAAAAATCCTTAGCCTCCCCTTCCCACTTCGAAGCCAACCAACTCCTCCCCCACCAGCGCCGGTTGCCACCCCACCCCCCTTGCCCGATCCTACCTGCTCGTCCACCACAACCACCGACCAACCCGGATCTTGCTTTCCTCCCACCACTGACAACCAAAGCCGCTATCCCCGAGGCCACCACGACGACCCCGACCTAATATTTAATTTGGGGGTTTCGATAATGGTGGATGGTGGGGTAGGGTTTTGGGCTCGTGGAGGGGCTAGGGATTGAAGCATGTGACGGTTGGGGTGGGTAAGCATGGGAGGGGACAGTTTTTAGGGTGGGGTAGATGTGGGGTTGTTGAAGGATGGGGTGGGCAGGTGGAGGTGGTGCATTTTTCCGATGGTTGGAGATGGGAAACAGGGTTGCCGAAGTTGGAAAAATAGTAGTGTTAGAGGAGAGGAGAGAGAAAAGAAAAAAATTGTTAGCCAATAATAGAACAACATGTGGCATATTTAACCTCTTAAACAGGTAGTAATCAATTTCGGCCTGTTTAAAATTGAGACCCCCAAAGATTGTAATTTTAAGAATTAATCAAAAGGTTGTCATATTTAAATTTGAAATGCGAAAAAATTGTATTATTTATGACATTTTTTTCCTATAAAAAATTTATTTTGTGACATTTGTAAAAAAAATAAAATAAAAAAATGCTTTAAGTTCATTTATATGGCTAAAACAGTTATCATAATAAATTTATACACTATTCATTGGTTAACTTTGGTAATTTTTTATCCTAAAATACCTACAAAAATAAATTAAAATGATTCATTGATCTCAAGACATAATCCAAATCCATATTCTATTCTTCAATTCGAAAAAATTAAAGTAGCCGACCTTGATCTAGGAATGGTAACGGGCGAGCAGGTCGGATCCAATTCCAAACTTGAATTTGTATATGTGGATTTGAATTTCCAAACCCAATTTTCGTAGATCTATAGGTTCGGATCCGAATCCAAATATAATTGTTTTCACTTTTATAAATTACTATAATTTTTTTTAAGTATTTCTAATAATAAATAAATCCAATTGAAATTATTTTAAGTTCATTTTATTTTGATTTGATGTATTATAATGCCATCGATCCTTTTTTCAAAGTAACAAAAGCTTAAGTTTTATACGAAGTATCAATATATATATATATATATATATATATATATATATATATATATATATATATATATTAAGGGCATGTTTGGCATCGTTTTTTGTTTTCAATTTTTTGTTTTTTTAAAACAAAAAACCAAAAACAGGAAACAAAAAAAACTAAAAACAAGAAACAAGACAAATGTGTTTATTTCCACTTTTCTATTGTCAGTTTTCATCATTATTATTATTTTAATAACTTTGACTATTGTTTAATTCATTATACTATGTATGATACATATGATATGATTTTTGAAAAACAAAAAACCAAAAAACAGAAAATACAGGCCTTGTTTGGTAGTAAGCTTATTGGGGGTATATTAGCTTATTTGACTAACTTTAGCTGATTGACTAGTCAAACAAGCTAATACATGTGTTTGGTAGTAAGCTTATTGAAATAGCTTATTCCACTAAATAAGCTCTTTTTGAAAAAGCTCATTTTAGGAGCTTTTTTAATTAGCTTATTCATTCATTATGGTGAAATGACACTTATAACCTCATTTAATTTAAAATCCTATCTAAACTACCTACCCCACAATTTGCTTATTGGTCATTTCACATACTCAATCACCCTTAAGCTATCAGCTATTTACCAAACACTTTTATATAATCAGTTAATACAATAAGTTAGTCAAATCAGCTAATAAAATCAGCTACCCAAAATCAGCTAACTCAATCAGCTTCAGCTTTCAGCTTTCTCCCAAACAGGGCCACAATAATAGTATTGAAAACCATTAAATTAAAAGTACTTTTAAAGAAAGAAATTTATGTACTCCGTACCTAATAAAGTCATATTGTACAGTACATAGTGGTTTTCTACTATTTCTCCCATTTAAAATAACTCACATGTAACAGTAAAACAATTTAAACAGATTTTTTTCGTTTATTTGATAGTTACTATTGGGGTCTAAGTTTTTAATTTTTTCACCTTTTGGGACCTAAGTTTTTTTTTTCACCGTTTGGGACCTAGAGTCCACTTTCCGGCCAAAAAGTAACTAAGATAAGTTAAAAAAAACATAGTCCCTTAGTTAAAAAAGCATAGTCCCCTATTAAAAAACTTAGTCCCCTAAAAAGTAAAAGGTAAATTTGTATTTCCACACCTAACAACACTCCTCCAATTACTCAATTCTCCACCAATCTAAGTGATTATTTTAGGGACATTTGAGCCACATCAATATGGGAAATCTCTTGTACGATGAACTGATTTCATATCCAATAAAATCACAAAGGGTAAATTAGCATTTCCACACCCCAAACCCACATACAAGTGGAAAATACGAGAAAGTGTAATCCTAGCATTGTAATTATTAGTACTTTTACTTTCCTCATTTATAAAACGTGAGGGACTAAGTTTATATTTTTATTAACGCTTCCACTTTCATTATTGTCATTATTCAATTTCAATATTTAATGATGTTCATAAGAATATGAAATAACACTGATTATAAAGTTAATCATACCTATGCCAATTTGTTAATTTTAAATCTGGAACAAAAAAAAACTTTTAATTTTTTTATTTTTTTTGAATATTTTAAGGAATTAAACTACACAAAACGAGCTCTAATAAACTCTTTTTATATACGCGTATATAATACTCCGTAAAAAAAAAAATCAATTTTCTAAGTTGAACACATACAAATCAAATATTTGTATCATATAATAAATTGAAGAGCATAAAAACATACAAAAAAAATTGCATATATAATCAACCCATCAAGAAAATAAAACCAATCAAATCAAAAGAAAAAAAAAACATGAAGTTATCAAGAACATAAATCACTTTAAACCTTGAAACAAAACCCTATGGTGTAAAAATAAAATCCGAGCACCGAGAAAAAATTATAAGAACCTATGTTTTTGGAATTGCCATGTATTAAGTTAAGGGACTAAATTTTTTAACAAGAAATTTAATAAAAGGTACAGAAATTCAATGAAAGGATTAAGTTTTTGCTCCGGTGAGTTAAACTTAGGTTAGTTTGCCGGATTATTAACTAGAGGTCCCAAAAGGTGAAATAAAAAAACTAAGGTCCCAAAAAGAGAAAAAACTAAAAACTTAGTCCCCATTCTTATACTTAACTCTTTATTTGATGGTGATAGCTTGGTAGGTAGAAAATTTTCATTTAAAAGTTGTACCACGATGTGATAGCCCTAGCTTTTTGGTAGGGCAAGTATTAGTAAGATACTCATTTGACAAATACGGAGTATATATATAACTACGTATGATTTTTTTTGGGTGGTATTCAGGTTTGAAGAAGTGAATACATATGAAACCAAAGCACCAAACTGGGAATTGGCACATCCATTCCCGGAGCATTTTTATCCATTGCACGTCGTCGTCGGGGCGGCTGGTGAAAAGTGGAAGGCTGAGCTTATTCATACTAGTTGGGACCATGGCACCTTATGTCATGCCTCCTACAAGTTTACTTCCACCTAAATTATTTCGTCTCGTAATTTAACATACACACGTATTATTGTTGTGATTGTCGTATTGGGTCATGCTTTAAGTTCATGTGTGTCTTATTATTATTTTCATATTATCTTTGATGATTGCTTTGGTTAAATTATAAAGTTCATCCAATAAAGAAGTATATATGTAAAGTCAGTGTATAAGTGCTGGAAATCATTGTTATCATACTGTGTTATCTAAGTTTGCATATGAATACAAATTTGCTCTACAAAATATTATTAAATAAATTTAATTTTCTCTTGTAACAAGTTTAATAAAAGAAAAAAATAGGCTCATTACAGTGTCACACACAATATTTAGCCTTAAACTTTTAGGTTGAACGAACTTATGGATAACTCTCTTTAATCCCACACTCTCTTAATCTTTTCTTTTATTTGAATATGTGGAGTACATTTGTGAATACAGTTTTTAATCATCTAGATTTTCTGTTTCCTTGTTACTTAATAAAAATAATAATTAAAAAAAAAAAAAAAAGTATCAATCTCAACTCTATGGTTTAAATTTCAATTAAATGAATATTGATTATTGCAATAATTCCTTTGGTGAGCAAGCTGATGAGAATGTCATGTCATATATATTTAGTTAAATTCTTAACCGAAACAATCATACACTTTTATGTGGAGTGTGACAGAAACTACAATAGTACAAACCAAGCAATTTGACATATTGTTGATTAGTTGCCGATATGCTGGTCCTGGATGGTATTATTATTGCTGGTCCTGGATGGTATTATTATTGCTGGTCCTCGATGCAATCATGCAAATTAAATGCACTCCCCTTTCAATATTCCGTAAGCAATTGGCCATCAAAACACGACAAAATATTAAATAGGTGTTTTAAACTTCCCTTTAAAAAAATATATACTACCTTCGATTTTTCTAGTAAGAGACTATCTATCCCCTTTGTATATATTTTTCTTCTTAATCACAAATTAATTTTGCGAGTCTGAATTGGGTATGAGATTAATTATAAACTTAAGAATCCATATCTATCATATTCGGACTAGTTGGGTATTCCTGGTTGGCCATTTTATGACTTGACCATCAAATAAAGAAGTTAAAGTTCAAATCTTTTTTGTCAAAGATTTGTTTATGTAGCCACGGCATTATTATTATTAGGACCATCCTTCTTTCCATTTTTTGCGTTGTATTAGAAGTCCCATAATAAGTAACTAGTACGGAGATCTAATCCTAGCTACATCCGCATTTAACGGGTCGATAGATGTTGCTTTGTTGGGGCGTTAGAGGACCCAAAATTGATACGAACAAACAAGTACTAATAGAAAAGTCACCCAATAATCTATTGCCAATCGAAATGGAAAATAAATAGTGATAGATAGATGATATTCCGCGTACTACGTCTTCAAAATTTGGCATGGGCTTCTCCCACTTGTTAACATCCTTTTCTATGACATCGACAAGTTAACATATCTTAACTCGTATTTAAACCCATGTTGTGTTGTAAATATAAGTATGAAGTGAACCTATGCAAAATAATTTTTCGTAATTTATATTGTTCTATGGAAGACTATTCAGTGGCTACATTAAAAATATAGCCATTGTAACTACTTTCAATCTCAACTGTTAAAATACTAATGATTAATCTTGTCCCTACATATGCTTGACTTCTAAATTAATTTTAAATTTATTTATTAAAAAAAAAAAGGCTGTAAACATTACTGATTGTCGTTGCCATCGATGCAGTTCCAAGCATTCAACCTTCAGCCTAAATCTCATCTTAATAGGTATATGGAGGAACAATCATCATGGATTGGATTATATTAAAATATAACCAACTGCAATCAATGGAAAATTAGTAACTAACCTTGAAAAAAAAGGGAATACAATTATGTATATTGGATAGTTTTATAGGAACTACATGAATAATATAAAGTTCATAATTATTTGATTACAGCTCTCCATAACTCTTCCTTTCATCCTTGTACTAGCTAATCGATATGATGGATTTTTCATGTTAATTAAGTGGATTATTTTGTTATTCATACTTCGGAGAAAATCATTAATCGAGTATTTTACTGTGGATCTGAGAGAATTAAGAAAAGCAGTTAAAGAATTTTTTTAGGTATTTTTATGGTCAACTTAAATCAATAGTTTTAATTTACATAATGATAATCAAGGCTATAGATTTCATTTTTATGATGCCTACAATTTTATTATACCCATTGCAAAATTGTCCATGTTTTATTCATTTTTTAAGATCAGAATAAATAAGATCTTATATTTTTTACTGTGGATCTGAGAGAATTAAGAAAAGCAGTTAAAGAAATTTTTTTAGGTATTTTTATGGTCAGCTTAAATCAATAGTTTTAATTTACATAATGATAATCAAGGCTATAGATTTCATTTTTATGATGCCTACAATTTTATTATACCCATTGCAAAATTGTCCATGTTTTATTCATTTTTTAAGATCAGAATAAATAAGATCTTATATTTGTGTTCATTTATGTGATTAGTATAATTCCACTTATAATAGTAGTTGTGAAATTTAAAGCCTCTCAGCGTTTAATGTACCTTTCCTAAGTTTGAATTTTTGGAGGATTTTCATTAAATAATTTCGATGCCATCCATACGGGGACTACAATTTCTGGCCTAAAAATATTGTGTTGTTAGACAAAAATTGTAAACACCACTCATTATAGGGTCGTTTTAGACAAAATAGTTGTGCTAAGATTTAATCAAAAATATCACGGAGCAATAATTGAGTTAAGATTGACTACATAATATGCCAAATGAGGTCAAATGACTTGATGGACCTTTTTTCTTATTGTATTGGACCACTGTTGTGAAGTTTAATTCCTCTCAGTAACATTGAGTCAAGTCACAATCATTTTGTGGTGTCGAGACTCGAGACTCGAGACTCGAGAGATTGAAGTCTCTATCTCAACCATTTCCTTTCATTTTTTTTAATAATAAAGAAAAAGGGGAAAAAAAAAAAGAGCTGAGAAGTTTAATTACTTGCTTGTTATACTATGAACAGTAAAATAATAAATAAAAATAAAAAATAAAAAAACAACTCAAATCAACAAAAAAAAATCATCTAACAATTGACAAACTTTTACGAACAAGTTATACGTAAACATAGATTACAAAAAATAGCATATGAGCTAACGTACATAAACTTGATCTCTGATACCACCTTAAAATTGCATTGAATGCAAGATTCAAACAAACGTGAACATTTGGAGAAAACTTAAACAATTACAAAATGAATGAATTTACTAACGAAAACGTATAAAGATGCAAGCATTTGACAATAATGATCAATACCTAAGAACCGGAATAATCTGAAGAGGTTTAGTCTTTTGTAAGGCAATCCCAAATTTCTCATCCATGTCTAGATCTTCTGGTTTCATACCTTCTTCAAGCTTCCAATTGAAGAATTGAAGAAGCGTAGCTAACATCAAAGTTAACATTCTAATAGCCAAATTCATCCCTGGGCATATTCTCCTTCCAGCTCCAAAAGGTAAGAGTCCAAAATCTCTCCCTTTCACATCAATTTCGGATCCTAAAAACCTCTCAGGTAAAAACACGTCAGGGTTCACCCACGCTTGAGGGTCTCTTCCAATGGCCCATAAATTAACAAGTATTTGTGCATCTTTCGGCACAACATAGCCATATAATTCAACATCACTATCAGCTTTACGAGGCAAGAGAAATACAGTTGGTGGGTGTAGCCGCAATGTTTCTTTGATAATGGCTTGTAAGTAAGGTAGCTTAATAATATCTGATTCTTGAATTTGTCTATCCTTGCCCAAGACTTGCTCAATTTCTTCTTGAGCTTTTTCCATCATCTTAGGATTTCGAATTAACTCTGCCATTACCCATTCAAAAGTACTTGATGTAGTGTCAGTCCCAGCATCAAAAATGTCCTGTTGATATTGTAGTCAATTTATGCAACTATATCAATATTATATACTCACATATTTAATTATAATCGGGTATTGATCACATCTACTACTTGGAATAGGTACCAAATAAATTACAAGTGCATTTCAATAGAGTTGCTTATTAAATTGTGAAGCATCTATTCCGCAAAAAAATGGTCAAATTAGCCACTAAAATCAATAGACAGCCAACCATCAACAGCTAAACAACCTACTGTCTAACTAGGTCATCCGACATAAAATTTTCCGTTTTATCCATGATATCTTATCAAGGTTCTTTCAACCTTATGGACACAAAAATTAATAGTCCGAATTAAATGACATTGGTAGTGACATTAAGATTGATGAAGAATTTATGATGAATATCATGATATGCCAATAATAGGAGTGTAGATTACGTAGGGACCAAATTTTCAAATTTGTCGCATAGATTTACTACATTGTAGACTAGTGACAACTCAATTTATGTTTGTAGAGATGGAGACATAATCACATAATTGTTGGTATGCTACGTAAAAGCTGAAATTTCCACCTCACCACCTTCGTTTGTTGGTTACCAACTTACCAAAGAACACGTACAATTAACTATATCTTGATTTCGGCTGTATTTTCCCCTATTATGGGCTATATACTGTAAATGATTGTCAAAGTCCTTGGCAGTACTAGTTAATAAGTCGGATTCTGTCTACATCACAACTCATTTTAATCATCTAAATTCCGTGAAAATATGAGTATAGTTATTCAATAATGATTTACATAATAATATTAATTGTTTATACATTAGTTGCATCAAAAAAAAAAAAAGTTTATACATTAGTGAAAAAAATGGTTAAATTCTAGACTATTTTAAAATCTTGTAAGTCCTTGTTTTCTTTTATTTATCCAACATTTGAAATATTGAGAGAGTCAAACTTTTAAATATAACTCGTCTATATTTCATAGCTAAAATTTCTATCAAAATTCGTGTCACTAAGAATCATATCCTAAAACAACTTGTCTATATTTCATAGCTAAAATTTCTATCGAAAAACGTGTCACTAAAAAAAACACTTATATACGAACTAATAGAATGAGTATAATTAAAGAATTTTGTTTAAACAAAAACAAATTAATAATTATATATATATATATATATATATATATATATATATATATATACTACCTCCGTTACATATTAGTTGCAACTTTGGGTAATATTTGTAAGAGATAAAATATTCCAAAGTTGCAACTAATATGTAACGGAGATATATATATGCTGTAAAAAAAAAAATTATATATATAAAAAATAATAATAAAAAAAAAAAAAAAAAGTCCTCGTCATGTAGCCCTACATAACTCGTGCAATTTCTCCATGAAAATCGTTTTAATACGCACAAGCTACACTAGTATATAATAATGTTCATTAAAAATTTGCTATTATAATTGTACGTTTTATAGGTTTACTTCTTGTAATTAATATATTGGCAACAACTTCAAACAATGACTTACCACGAGCAGATGATTTATTTCGCCCATACTGAGCTCTTTTTGTTTGTGGAGGTCAAGAAGAATGTCTAGCACATCATCGGTCGTCTTCGTCGAAGCAGAATCCTGGCCGTTGCCAATCCTTTGACAGATTATGCTTTGAAAAACTGCAATCAACTTGTCAAAATTAGACGCCAATCGACGTCGAATTCCTGATGGATCTAAGCATCCTAAGATTGGAAAATAATCAGCGTAGTTAGGTTTGCCAATATCTTCCATAATATTCCATATAAGTTCTTTGAATTGTTGAGATGTATGGGATTTATGGTGGGCTAATTCGACCGAAAAGAATAGTTTTGATAACAAATTAAGGGAGGTTGTAAATGCTGCCTTGCCAATATCAACAGCTTGTCCTTTTTGTGCACATTCTTGTACATATTGGAAAAGCTGTTGCACTTTGGCATGTCTTAGGGTTTGGCAAGCATCAAGTCTCTGAGGAGAAAGTAAATGAACGGCGGTGATTTTTCTAAAGTTCCGCCACTTTGGGGAAACAGGCAACCACGACATAGTCAGCTTATGGTGATCCCCTGCAGTGACAGAATTAGGAACAGTGCGGTTAGAAAGTGGATGGTCTTTTTTTAAGAACATTTCTTTGGCTACTTCAGCCGAGGATACAACAATAGTTGTGACACTTCCTAGACGTAATGATATCAATGGACCATGAATCTTAGCAAGATTAGCAAATGACTGGTGAGGTTTCTCACCAACTTCAAGAATGTTTCCGATTAGTGGCAATGGTTTAGGACCGGGGGGAAGAAGTTTGGTAGTTTGGCTAGTGAATAACATTTTAATGAAATGAAAAACAACAAACCAAATAGCAAGTATCATTGCTAGTGTTGCATGATCCATGATGAAAAATATAACAAAGCTTATAAAAATATTATGGTATGAATGAGTTTGTGTGTTTTTGATACGTAAAATGGATAGTAATTTATACTGCATGTGTGAGTAAATTTTAAAAAAACGGTATTAAATACTGTACAAAGACAGTACTGTTTCATTATAACATGTGAAAGATTCCAAAAAAAATCTTGTGGAAAAAAGTGTGATAATATTGGGCCCGAGAAATATGGGGCCCGAATTTGGGCCAAGGAAATTTATTACCCAATCAACTTGGAGAAAACTTAACAAAGAGATAAAATGATAATTTAAAAATTTTGAAGTTGAAAAAATCTAATGAGCTTGGACATGCCACGTAATTAAATGTGGTTGTTGGAAGTTGGCACAAACCCCAATTAGGTATTAACCACGAAATTCAGGTGAATTGACAAGTTAATGACCCAAAGAGGAAAGAACTAGATAGAAGATGTTGGAGGTGATGGCTGGCTTGGATGCCAGTCTGCCACTATCTCAATCTAGCTTTTTGGTTTTGTTAGATTGTTTTTGCCCATCATAGTCTTTAGAGGTTTGTGTTTGTTTATGTGCCCAAATTGGAATAAAATAAACCAAAGAAGTGTTGCAAGTAAAAGAGGAAAAAAAAAAAAAAAAAAAAAAAAAACGAATACGTATAATATCATATAAGGACTAATAAGTTTATACTTGTATATAAGATAATATAAGAGCTAATAAGTTTACATAAAATAAGATGTGGGCAGTTTAACTAAGACAAATAAGGATCAATAAGTTTTTATAAGATCTAATGACACCCTTATACAAGGCCAATCAACAAGGGTTAATTAGTCTAAATAAATAAGATGATATAAGATTAGGCTAATAAATATGCTCAAATAAGTTAAGATCTAATAAGTTTAATTAGATAAAATAAGTTCATGACTAATAAGATACGATAAGTAAAATTTAAGTGTACAAAACACTACCTAAGTCTTAATGATGCAAAAATTAGTGAAGTTTCTCTAATAGATAATACTAAGCCCAATTATTCTGAGCTGCATTTTTTGCTAACCTGAAATTTGCTCTATTGACACATGTTCTTCCTACTAAGCCATAATATGTTTAGTAAATATATTAAGTAATAATAATTAATTAATGATTAATTACTAATCTTAAATTATTAGCTATCAGCGTGTTTTTAGCGCAGCAAGCCACACCGTATGATCACTTGTAAAAAAAACAGAGTAACCCTCATAACACTTATTAAGTAACTCATATAACATAGACAGAGTAAGATAGAGTATGTTCTCATTCACTGAACTGAGTTGATTTGAACAGATTAGAGCTGAATTGAACTGAATTGATTGGAGCTAAACTGAACTGAAATTATGCTAAAGTGAACAGGCCCTCCCTTATTATACTTTAATAAATAACAAAGTAATCTCTACAACAATGATAGGATACCTCTTATATTAGTATGTTACAAATAAACTAAGTAACCCCTACACTACTAACAAGTAACCCCAAAGTGGCTTGCCACAATATAAAATTAGCTAGTGACTAATAATTATTAATTACTTCCTCTGTTCCTTAATTAGATGTCTACTTCTTTTTATTATATGAGTAATAAATGTTAGAAATAGGCATCTACTAAAGGGACGGAGGGATGTAGTACTAATTAACAAGCCCTTCTCTTTTTTCCGTTGAAACTTGTTCCGCCTACGGAGCCGCTTTTCTTTTTCTCGACTTCTCAGCTCAACTTAAGAGCTCAAAAGAATAGAGTCTTAGTGTACTTTCTTCGATCAGTATAAATTCAATGTAAAGATATTTTTGGTTTAAATCGAAATATATCAAAAACACAATATTATTTTTTGGTGAGTTCAAAATCTCTCAAATTGATGTAGTTTAGTTTAAGATCAACATATAATTTCAAATAGAAGAATACGGGTAACGAAAAAAATGTGATACTCGTAAATCACGCACTTCAAAAGGAGCATTATTATAACACAAATGTTTATATGTGGTCATTAGGGGTTACTTGGTCATTATTACAAAGACAGTCGTCTGTGTTATAGGGATTAGGTATTGTACTTTGTCATTGTTACGAAGGCACTCGTCTGTGCTATAGGGATTAGATATTACTCAGGGCTTGTTCTCTTACGTTGAAATTCAGTTCAGTTCAGTTCAGTTCAGCTCAGTTCGATCAGTTCAGTTCAGCTCAGTTCGATCAGTTCAGTTCAGCTCAGCTCAGTTCATTTCAATTCAGTTCAGTTTAGCTCAGCTCCTAATTTCCTTCTCTTATAAAATATTCAATTCAGTTCAGTTCATCAGTTCAGTTCAGTTCAGCTGAGTTCAGTCAATGAGAACAGACCCTCAATAGTATTACAAAGATTAAATTGGACAATGTTATAAGGGTTATTTTATCCTGTCACGTAAAAAAGGCAAACAATTAAATACTACTCCATCCGTCCCTAAATTACATTCCTCCTTTCTATTTTTGGTATTTCAAAATTACATTCCTCCTTTCTATTTTTGGTAAGTTTTTTTTTAAGTAAATCAACTCTCTTTTTCTGTTTTATATTTAATGCTTTCTCACTCATCCTTACCTAATCTCACTCATAATCCTTGTGCCAAATTACAATAAATATGATTGGTTAAAAATTTTCAATTAGGAGCATGTGATTGGTCCTTTTTTTTTTTGTAAAGGATTGATGACATGTTATGAGTAATAACTAATCTATCTTTGTACTTCCCATTGCATTATCTAATTATTGTTATTTGTCTTATTCTTTCCTCCTTAAATCCCATGTAAATTTCCAAAGAGGAATGTAATTTAGGGACGGAGGGAGAACTATGAAATACTACGCCGAAAAACATATTTTCCAACTTTAAAATCTAGTTGCTTCCCTGGATTGCTGAACCAATGTAAACTAGTTGCTTGTAACTGAAGATATGAATATTAATGAGATACCATGATATATAGGAATCAAGAGATCGTATTGAGGATTTCTTGGCCACACCAATACATTAGAGAATAGTTAATGTGGTAGTTGATAGTTCATAATCGCAATAACCACAAATGGTCAAGTTCGCATCATAAAAAAGACTAAAGAGCCCACTTGTTTATACGAAATGGTTAGGGAGCTGGGCCTTGATGAATGATGGGACTACTCTAAAATCTAAGAACGTTGCCAGTTTGTTTTTTTTTTTTTTTTTTTTTTTTTTTTTTTTTTTTCTCTGCTGTCCTTGTATTAATAACAATAATATTGCATGTTTTGCAAGTGGATTTTTTTGTTGGCTTTTTGTTAAGGGCTTAAAAAAAGTATTTTTATATTTTAATATTGTCATGATTTTAATAAGTTTGATAATCTTAAATTCATCATATGACATACGTACTACGTATATCATATACTTCCCCCGTTTAAAATATTTGCAACACTGTCTGGTGACACGCAATTTGAGGTCGAGGTTACATAATGTAAACGACTAATAAATTAATCAAAATAATTTTTACACACATGCAATGATGGCTAAACCCTTCTCTAATCCTAGTGTTAAAATTATTTTGAAAAAAAAGTAAGCTAATTTATTTTCACTAATCACCTCTTAAAACTACGTGCCTAAAAGTTTTGTTGCAAGTAAAAGAAGACGGAGGGCATATGATTTTGGAAAAAAAAAAACAGTGATGCCAAAGGAACTCAATTTTTTTATTTTGGTTTTTTTACTAGTTGAAATAGTCAGAAATAGGTCAGGTTAATAGAATGAATATTAACCAGTTTCCTAGAATTGTCTTGTAACAACAAGTATTTAGTATTTAAAATAATCCCTTTCAATTGCTCATTGGTCTTTAGAGGGTATGAATTCAATTGTAAGATAAGCTTATGATTTAAGTTCAAATAACATCGATCAATTTTTGGTTACTAAGCTCAAATAATATATTTTCAAGTACATTAACTAGAAGTTAAGTAAAATATGTTCTAAACACCAAAAAAAAAAAAAAAAAAAGAAGTAAAATATGTTTAAAATTCATAAGCTCAACTAAGATAAATTCAAGTACAAGTATTAGATTAATCCAGATAAGTTGGCCTAGATAAGTTAAGGACTAGCTAATATGTTGATGCTATAAGTTTAGGCCAGGTAAAAATAAGTTAAAATCAAGACAATATAAGATAAAATAATAATAGGCTAGGAGTATAAAAGGTGTATGCCTTGAAACTCACCTGAATTTTATTTAACAAATCTTAGCCTTATATAAATATAAATTAATCAAGACAGTAAGGACATGTTTCACATTTACTGAACTGAACAAAACTGATTAGAGCCGAACTAAACTGAATAGAGCTGAAATGAAAATTTTATGAGAGAAGGAAATTAGGATTTGCACTGAAATGATTATATTGAAGCTGAATTGAACTGAACTAAATTAAAATTAAGGTGAAATGAACATGTCCTAAGACTGAAATTCAAATAAATTAGTGAAATTTAGGTGAAGAAAATGCTATCTTAAACAATAAAAACCATTTTCATAATAATTTAATTACAGCCACACAAAAATTATTCAATTTTAAACAAAATCATCTTTTATCATAAAAAAACATTCTCTGCTAAGACAATATTGAATTAAAACTATTCTTGGTATCAACTTTTTTTGAATAAAATCTATAGTATCACCTAGATATATACTAAATATGATATTATTAACGACCCCAACTATAATTTCTGCCTGAAATTGATTTGTTTGACAAAGTTCCCGGAATTTTTATGACATTCCTACCAAAATGTAGCCTCAAAATTAAATGAGTAATGACAAATTTATTTAATTAAAAGAAAAAATTAGGTGATGAAATCCTATGATAAGCAATAATCCGTAGATCGTATTTTGTCACATCCATATAATTGCATTGATACATTATTGTATTTTTGGCCACAAAAAAATTAATTCATCATTAAATTAGAAAATAACCAATCAAAAGATAATAGCTGGATGAAACCCATCGTACGACTAACCACTTGCCACGTTTTATTAATGTGGTAGTTGACGTTAAATAAATCCCAAAAATGGGCAAGTCACAAATGCACGTGATTGATTGTTTCACACCTAATCGGGAAAGATCCAAACTCGTTTTCAATTGGTGGGCCTTGATTAAATTATTTAGTGATTGATGAGTTGAATCAAAATTGAAATAATTAACCTAACTTCAAAAATCTTTTCTCTCCTTCTTTTTTTTTTTTTTTAATTTTTTTTTTTTTATTATTATTTTTTTTGTTTTGCCATTCTTCTTGTCATCTTACTAATAATTGTTTCACTTTTTTTTTAGAATAATTGTTTCACTTTAAACCGCCCTCATTTACCACATTTAATGGGTTGCTTGTACGTGTAAATAGGAAAATTATGGTTGATTCACGGGAAAACAATGTAAGAAACTATTTACTCCTTTTGCTTAGCCGGAGTATTTTTTTTTTTTGTTTTGAAATTGCTTAACCGAAGTACTTAATGCGTAGTATGTAGTAATAATAATTATTTTAGGTGTACAAATGTACAACATTCAATATTTTGTAAAACTTTATTATCAATGTTTCAAACCTATTTAATTAGACTTATTTTTCACAAATTTATCTGATTTAAACTCATTAACTCTTTTTTGAATTTATCTATCTAGAAATATTTGAAGATATACCTAAATACCTAATAGAGTCTTAATTGTCAAAAATTTCCATTTAATTAAAATGAAAGCCATAGTAGGTTTTAAAACCTTAATTTAATTGAGAAATATATAAACTATCAAATTATTATTATTATTATTATTATTATTATTATTATTATTATTATTATTATTATCAAAAACAAAAGTCATACAACCTACAATAAATTAGTGGGAAGCCGAGATACAATCTGGGCCCCCACTCCTCTAGCTATAGCAAATCCTACCCTAGTGAAGATATGAGCTGCAGCACGAGCCCCAATGTCTTGCGTCGTCGAGAACCTCTGAATCCGCTTCAGTAACGCAACAGCCTCCTTCTCTAATTCCCCAAGCGAAGAAAAGGAGAAAGGAATGAAACCATATCCAATCGCCTGACATCGAGCTTCATACTTAACCCGCTTCCGATGAGCAGCATCAGCCACAACCCGCCCAGGAATAAAGTCAGATAGCCCTGACTGTGTCAAAGGAGAAGACCCTGTCAAATCAATACAGACATCGCGACCACGATCCCATGAATAAAGTAACACATCCGCAGGTCTGAGGGCCTCGTCGTTCCCTCCAGCCAACCCAATGTCAACCTCTTTTCTCGCTGAAATCCCAGAACGATAACAAACATCAACAAGGGTATCCCGAACAACATTATGCCGATGTTTATTATTATTATTATTATTATTATTATTATTATTATTATTATTATTATTATTATTATTATTATTATTATTATTATCTTTTGTTGTTGTTAGATCTTATTATTATTGTTGTTTTTTTGTTATTGTTATTATTACTTGTATTATTGTCATTATTTTTCTTGTTATTGTAATAATGAGTACATGGAATAAAAGTAAATACTTTGCCAATGATTCGACAAAGTTATTCATATCCGACTTGAAACTCTATCTATCATAGATTAATTAACTTGATTTGACTAGATTCGAGTACCAATGTGATTAATGATTGCATAATGTACATATTAGATATAATCATTGTAAGCGAATTGGTAATAAAACCAAATGACATAAAATTAAATCCGAACAATTCTTCACTCGGACATGACCTGAGTCTAATCTGATTAATGGACCAATTTAACCAAAAGATCGAAAGCCCGTTTGGGCTAGAAGTGTGGATGCAGCATAAGCCCTCCTCATACCCAGCGCTTAATATTCCACTTGAAAGTGGAGGTGGCTGAGATTCGAAGCCGTGACCTTTATATCACGCTGGCTCTGATACCATGTTAATGGACCAACTCAACCAAAAGCTTAAGCTGATGGTTGAGGCCCAGAAATATGTTTTATACTCTATCAAATCCAAACAACCCAATTGTAATCAACATTATTGATAAAATGATATGGAACATTAAGGAGGGGAAATCAATTGTGCTAAAGATCTTTTTCATGCCATATTTAGCAACATTCAATGCCATGACCCCGATAGGCCCCCCATTGATTCCGCCACTGGACTTCGTGGTGAAAAGCTGGTAGACACCATTGTTATAATACCCTCCTTTGCAACCTAAACAGTTCACCTGCAAATTCACAAGAAATCAGCAGAAGAAGAAAAAAAAAACCCTAGTGAATATTATTTCTTAATTAACTTCTACTTAGAAAAAATCATGAAAATGGTTGTTGAAGAGGGAAAAAATAACGAAATGAAATTCAATGAAACCTTCTTCATAACCCATGGAAACCCAATTTTGACAGTAGAAGACACACATCCCTTAAGGCCATTCTTTGAAACTTGGACTGAAAAAATATTTTCGAAGAAGCCGAAGGCGATACTTGTGATCTCCGGTCACTGGGAAACTGATCATCCTGCTGTTAATGCTGTTCATATCAATGATACTATCTACGATTTTGATGACTATCCTGAAGCCATGTACAAGGTAATAATTTTTTTTTTTTTTTTTACAAAAAAAATTACAATATTTACTCTTTTATTATTTATTTTTGTGTTTAATGTAGTGGCCTAGTGGGTACATACATACTGTCAGGCTCAAGATAACAATATATGGTAGGGAAAACTTAGCTTGAATAATTAGCAAATATTCGGAAATTTGAAGATGTGCCATAAAAAAAATAAAAATAAAATTAAAAAAATCATTAGGTTTTTCCATGCATTTTAAGTAATCTTAATATGAAGATGATATTTACTTATATAAATTATCATATTACACAAGGTATCTTTCTTTCTTTCTGATGGTATATATATCATTATTATTTCCATGCTTTTCTTTATTAATTTTGCCCTCTTCGGTTTCACCTTGTAGGGTTGCTATAAAAGGAATATGATCGATTTATTTACCTTATCAAAAGTGGAATAATTAAGCTAAATCAAATACTTAATTTTTTTTTAATCTCCTGTGATTTTACCATACATTTCTTAATAATAAAAATAATATGATAGATTATTAATTAACTTAGAGCTGCATCCATCACTATATAGTTAAAAAACATGTTTGCTAATGTTAAATTTTGGGTAAGCCTTGCTTATTACTACTTTTGCATCATTTTGATTTTTTTTTTTTTTTTTTTTTTTTTGGCATTATTCTCAGACCTTAATTTTGAATTAATAAGTCTTTCATGGACACGTATCAAAAAACGTAAATGTTAAAAAAAAAAAATTACTACTCCTTATTAGATTTATCTCAATAATTTTAAATAGATTTTTTTAATTTAATTAATTTATATTTAATTATATTAATGGTTCAGCTTGTGCGTTGACAAACATAAAAATCATATAATTTACACTGATGTGTAATGTTGCATCTAAATTGACCTTATTTGTTGGTCTAATCATTAGGCATGCACTTATTTAATCATTGGCAGTTAATGAATCCTTAATTTGTGGTTGGAATAATAACATAATTTTTCATTTGGTAAAATCCAGTTTAAGTATCCGGCTCCCGGGTCTCTAGAATTGGCAAAAAGGGTGCAACAACTACTCAACAAATCCAAGTTCGAAACCGTGCACATTGACCAAAAACGTGGGCTTGATCATGGTGTATGGGTGCCTCTTATGTACATGTATCCGGAGGCCGACATCCCGGTATGTCAGCTCTCCGTTCAGCCGAAAATGGACGGAACGTACCACTACAACTTGGGGCGGGCATTGGCGCCACTGAAAGACGAAGGTGTACTCATCATTGGTTCCGGAAGTGCAACACACCCCTTAGACGAAACGCCTCATTATCATGGTGGTGTTGCTCCTTGGGCTGCCGAATTTGATTCTTGGCTCGACACTGCTCTCACTAATGGAAGGTAAATAACTTCAAACCTTTTTTTAACCCGGTTAAATATATTTATTTTACAGTAAAATTTATATACGACGGTTGTATTGTATATAAATAATAACTGTATGTCCCCTAATAAAGAAGTACGACAAATCTAAGTAAAGATAACATGTTAGATACATCGTTATCATGTCTTTTGTTTATTTGTTTAACCATAGCAACATGTCACGTAGTGTCATAATATTGGTTGTGGCTAGGGAGATATCATTATCTGTATACTGTACTTATTTTTTGTACAATTTTGGTGTCTAAAGGAAGCCCATCACCTATGTCGGCTATTCTTCCCCAATGATTTGTTGTGTTGGTAGGACATTGAAATATTGAATTGGGAACCCTTTGACATGATATTTGAGCTACTATGACCATGTTTAATAAATGGTGGTGATTGAAATTACAATATTCAATTTATTATTATTATTGTCAAAAACAAATTAAAGTGATTTATCATTTTTGGATTTTACTTACCTTACGTAGTCAATCTGTAAAAGAAAATAATTGGTAATTGGACTTTTCAAAAAAATTGAAAAGTTGCTCTTGGTGACGTGTCTTGTTAATAAATAATAATAATAATAATAATAATAATTTATTGTAGGTTGTATGACTTTTGTTTCTGAGATATAATAATAATAATAATAATAATATTCAACGTATTTTTGAGAGCCTTTGTAAAAATGTCTACAAGTTGAGATGAATTCAAAACATGAGAAGGAGATATCAAGCCTTCATTAATTGCATCATGAACAAAGTGACAATCAACCTCAATGTGCTTTATTCGTTCATGAAAAATGGATTCTTTACTATGTATTAAGCTGACTCACTGTCACAAAATAACTTAATAATAATAATAATAATAATAATAATAATAATAATAATAATAATACAACCTGTTAGGTTAGTCAAATCGATCATATTTTTTTGGTTTAAATTTTAAACTTTAATGAGATAATTATTGTAATAAATGTGAGAAAAGAATAAATGCAATCGATAATTAGAAATGACAAGCACAAATAGATTGATGTAGACCTTATTTTTTGTTGTTTATGCTGATTGTGAAACAATGTCTGAATCGATTTTCCCCTTGTTTATGTCTTCTTTTCCCTCATCTTTAGACAAAATCAATGAAAAAATGGAAAAAAAATTCAAAAAAAGTTGACCCCCAATAATAGGGATTTGTTGATATGTAGCAACTAGCAAGTACATTTATTGATAGGGCTTTTTACTTTTTTGGTTGGAACAAAATGAATGATAGGGTATTAGATTTTGGGTATGATATAAATGGTTGTACTCGTATATACTTATTCCTCCATTCTAATGATTATGTTAGATATTATTAGATTTATCTCAATGCATGTCTTGTTTTTAATATCAATTATTTTTTCGACCAAGATATTAGGGCTGAGTAATACTCCGTATATAAATATTGATGGTAATAACTAATAAGTCTTGGCTTAAAGATCGTGTATGTTAATTAGGAAAATCTTTATTGGGACCAATAATGGAGATTTATTTATTAGATGAATAAAAATTATAAATTTCGGAATTTATAACTAAAACAAGTTTAGATCTAAGTAACTATTGCTCTGGTACATAATTGTACTGTTCTTATTTTTTATTTTTTACTTTTTATGCATGCAACCCTCATGGTTGCATTGAGGGTTGTATTATGTAGATTTGGAGCTAAATTAGAAAAAAATAAATGAAATATAACATTCTTTACACCAATTTGCATATAAATTATTATGCATTCATAAATCTTATAACGAACTATACAATTTGTTATCTGGTTTTTAGGATTGAAGAAGTGAATACATATGAAACCAAAGCTCCAAACTGGGAATTAGCACATCCGTTCCCGGAGCATTTTTATCCATTGCACGTCGTCGTTGGGGCGGCTGGTGAAAAGTGGAAGGCTGAGCTTATTCATACTAGTTGGGACCATGGCACCCTATGTCATGGCGCTTACAAGTTCACTTCCAGTTAATTTTTCATTTTAATTGTACCAGACTACCAGTTATACCTTGTGTGCATGTAACACAATATTGATCGTACATTGCGTTGTCATGGTTGTCATCGTTGCTGTATCATTTTTAGTCCCTTGTATTCTTTCCGCAATATATTGTAGCATTGATTGTTACGTTTCAGAGTGAAATTCTACATGTTCACTTATGTATCATGTATTATTGTATACGTAGTTGTATTTTGTAATATTGTGCAATCTCCTCAATTTTGTTGTATTTTAATGGCTTGGTATCGTGGATTTATGGTGTGTATATTGACTCGTCTATTGTTTGAGAGTTGATTCAAGTATTGTCGTTTAATTTGCAAGTGTTGTAATTTTTTTTATTTTTTTTTAAAGAAAATGGACCTGCATGCCTTTAAATTGCATGTGGAATAAACGTACTTTGAGAGGATTTAGTTGGACCAACATATTATCGAAAATCATATTTTGTGGTGTTTGTTTGCTAACTCAAGATTTTCTTGTTATCCATAGATTAATAAGTCTTGATAATTTTTTCTTGGTGTAATTTTCATAATTCATATACGACTATACTAGTACTATTGCAAAACAATACTTACAATTCAACTTTTAAAAAATATTATTATTTGTATCTTTCTTACATTATTTATTTATTTTTTTAATCATAATTATTGTCATTTGTATCTTTCTTACTTCGTGATTTATGTACATAGTTAACTATCAAATTATTTTACCATTTATGCATCTTTATTTTTTGGCCATGACTTGCACTCAAAACCCTAGCTAATACTAAGTATATGTACTCCGTATATATAATGATATAATCCTATGTAGATATTTCGTATAATATTTGATACAGCTTGTTTTGTGTGCGGCCGGCCACACCGTGTAGCCACTTAAAGTAACTTATATAACATTGATTAAGTAACCCGTATTAAAAAAAAAAGTAACCCCTATAATACGATCGAGTAACCCCTATAATACTAACCGAGTAATTTTATAACAATGACAAGTAACCCCTATAAGTCTATAACACTGATAAAGTAACCTCCACAACACTAGCGAAGTAACCTTTATAGCGGCTGGCCACACAGTGTGGTCAGCCACATATAAGACGAGTAAGATACCCATGCATACTCCTATAGTCCTATGTCGTAGTCATTTTCCATATACAAGTGTTAAACTCATCTATAATTAGTCATTTTCCATACATTAAAAATTAAACTCTTTAACTAATTAAGCTCAAAACCTAAGAAATTATATTGGGTACGAGCGAGAAGATTCTGATTAGATGCTGATGCTGGCCCTACTGTTGAAATCAAAGTCGCCTTACCAATGCAAGAGGTTGTAGGTTTGTTCACGTTTTTCCTGATTGTACCAGCGTCAAGCATTTCAGGAAAAGTCTAATCATTAATTAATGATGGGATGATTAATCATGAGTCTAGTTCTTAGCTTAATTAATTAGTTTAGCATTACATTTAGCCTAAATTTTATCATATGTTAAATTCAATGCTGTTACTAAATTTATGTGTAATATTGTCACAATTCACAAAAGAATGAATAGTAATGTAGACGGAATTTGATATTTTGGGTGCTACAAGACTTTAACCAACTTAACTTAAGAAAATGTTCTGTATTTTTACTTGAACAAAAAAAAAATACATTTTGTTAGAAGTTATGTTGAATATTTTCCTTAATATATACAATACTTTTTATAGTCCTTTATTTGGAAATTTGGAAAATGATACCTACGGAAGTAGTGAAGTACATAGTATAAGGCAATAAGCACCTTTAGTTTCAATTACTGTTTAAGGGAATAGCTCAAGTGGTTAAAGTTTTCTTCTCGATTCCAGATAATTATAGGATCGATGGCCTATCTCAACAGAAGTACTTAAAATCGAAAATTGCATCGATGGATGGAATTGGACTTAGGAGTGTAGGCCTACTCAAAAAGTAAGTGAATGGACTTACCCTAAAAACGCTGGACTGAGTCAGAGTTAGAATTGGGCCATGTTAAGATAAATTGGGCCTAAAAGTCCAAATTACTCTCTTCAAAGGTTAAGAACAAAGCAATAGTCATGTAGTGGCCCAATTGATGAAACGAGACAGTAAATGAAGAAAGATGATTTTCACGAGAGAAAAAAAAATCAGTAAACATAGGCACAAAATACGGGTCAAACAAGAATTGATAGTTTGATTTGCTTAAAATGAAAGCAAGATTGTACTTCTCCACGACTTTTAGCTTATTTAATGCCAATGCTAATATAGTTATCACTCGCTCTAAGTATATATTGAAGACTATCGTGTCATATTTTAATTAGTAAGACATGATTCATTTGGTTGGACTCTTACGAAGTACTGTATTATTTTGTATCTTAAAAATTTTAAATTAGGACGTTTTGAGGCTGGTGTACAAGTTCAAAAATTAATCCATGTAACTAGCTTACTAGGTTTAGGTTTTATTTTTAAAAGGTAAAGGCCAAAGGGGTATCTTACATTCAAAGATATGCATTTGAGGAATTCTATGTATTTATACATGTATTTATTCCATGTTCGTGCGTAGTTCATGTACCCAAATATAGAATTGTGTAATAATAGCAATATGTCTAATCTATTATTACTATCAAGGGAGTAAAATTATTTATGATGTATGTATAGTGCTTACATTAAACCTAAACATTAAGCATTGATCAGTAATAAATCAATTATGTGAAGATTGCTTAATAGTACGAATAAATCTGGAGTAGGTGTGTAAGGTTGAGAGTTTAGGTGCACTAAAATGTTATAGTTCTTTCTAGCTAATTACTTGTACATCAATTTAATTTAAGTTGAAGACTCTTTCTAATTTGTTAATTTATACAAGAATTATCCCCTATTTGGATAAGCAATATAATTGGTTAAACTCGTATGAATATTTACATATAAGTGATATAACATCTAATACTGTCATACATTTGAATGTATACATATTAGATACACCATCTAACACGCTGATGCATAAAATGCACGCCGCAAAAGTTGCACCCATGTACTTCCAATACAATACAATGTGTAAAAAAGAAATGACAAAAAGGTACACTAACGTACGCGATTAGGTATACATAATCAGTAATTATATAGGGAGATTAATTAATCTAGCCACATTTCAAAGTAAGGTGGCGGTATCTACACGGGGATGTTGATATTGATACATACAAATATATAAGGAGTATTAATTTCGTTTTCGGAACTAGATCCCAGATTGTGATGATTTTAATGAAGGTGGGTTCTTGATTTTGACAAGAAACTACTACTACTATTAATAATATTACATTACACGTATTCTCTTAACAAAGTTACTAATTATGTAACTTTTTTTTATCACACGTATATTACTCTATTGATGATTAATTGGGTATTCTCAAGAACAGTACGTAATAATAATGTACGAGTAATACGGTGTTAAGTTGTTTGTGATATTCCGATTTCCAATATGTTTGGGCTCTATAAACGGATGCTTCAAGTAGTATACTTGCTACTATCTCCAAGCACGATTGATTGTGAATTGATGTATGTGTTAGTTTTGTAATTAAGTTCTAAACACTTAACTTAGGAAACTACACTAAGTTTTTCAATAATTTTTGGTGTTAAAAATTATGAAATTTTCCTAATAAAATTACGTGTAACTTTTGTTTATGTTACATCAAAATGTGCCTTAAATTAATCAATTAGTCGCCAGTCCCCTTTCAAGTAAGGATCAGGGGTCTTGAATGTCCGTAAATGAACTAATTCATCATTAGTAAACCACGTAAAATTTGTATTATTCTTGTATGTTGATTTTTTTTTTTCATCTATTATAGTAGTTTCAAAAAAGAAGTAACTAATCAACAAACTAAAGGTTTGTTTTATTCACTCAAATTCTACGCAATATTTCAACTTACCCATACTTATTGTAACTTGTTAAACAAAATATGGTTCATAATTGAAAGAGCCGTTATAGAAACCCTGGGAGCTAGTGTCTCTCATTAATTGCTATTATAAGCTTTCAAACACATCAAATTGATTATGATGTAATATCAATAATATGATAATTAAGATTAATTATTGTTTGCTCACTAATCCTCGTACATCAATCAAAACAGTCAGTTCACCAACAAACACAATTACAATACAAACAAAATTCATCTTAATAAAGCCAAGTTTCTAATAATATCCCTAACTCATGTATAGTAATTAATTGGACTTATATTATATTAAGTTTGGTCCGCTAATATTATCCTTGTTCACTAATGTACTAACTTCAATTGTTAGTAACTTACCTTTTAAGCACTTGTTTCCCTTTCATTTTCCCCTTCAACACCAACTTTCTCTCTCTTATTTCTCTCTCTAAAACCCCACCCTCCATACCTTGAGCATGCCTGAATGTCCAGAGAAAGGTATACAACTAATATACTCACAAATTAATTTCATAATGTTATTAACTCATTTTTGTTACATGTACATATATAATGTACATAAAAACCATATAAATGTATATATACATGCATAAACATAAATAAATTTTGAAGAATGAGGCTATATTTTTATTTAATTAGGGTGTTACCCAACCTTTTGGCAGGGAGAGATTTGATGAGATAGGCAAGAAGATCAAGAGAGATAACGATGCGATTTCAAGAGGAGGAGGAGGAGGAGGAGGAAGGCGGCATTTTCAATTAGGTCCTCCCGGAACACTTAATACAATCACCCCTTGCGCCGCGTGTAAGCTCTTGAGGAGAAGATGTGCTCAAGAATGCCCCTTTTCACCTTACTTCTCACCTCATGAGCCTCAAAAATTTGCCTCCGTTCACAAAGTTTTTGGTGCTAGCAATGTTTCTAAGATGCTCATGGTAATTTATTATTGTACAAACCCTAATTGATTTTCCCTCCTTAATTAAATTTTTGTATCATTGTATGTTAATAATTAAATTAATTTTCTCTTCACAAACCCACCTAGAAAAAGCCAATGATTTTATCATCTTAGCAAGAAGTATATACTTTGTATAGGTTGGTAATGCCTTCCAAAGATTTTGTCTTAATTTTTAGTACTTGTTTTTAGGTACATAATGCTAGGGATTTATTTTCATATAATTTATCAAGAATTTGGGGAAAGAAAAACCCTCTCAATTATAATGATAATTATTATAAATCTAGCTTTGCAACTTACAAGTATTATTCTTGATCTCTAATCAAAGTTCAATTGAATTAGAGCCAAATAATTGCATGTTTTTATATGTCAAATTGTGTTTTTTATATCCTTTAATTTCTTGTTGTGTGCAATGTTTCCCTATAATTTGGCACATTTTTTTTCCTCGCTAGGGGATTGGGTCCTCCAGGAGAAAAAAGAAAAAACCAATCAACCTTAAAATTATTCACCGATATAAATCTTGACCTAAGCGTTGCAAACTATTAACAATTTGTTCGTCTAATCATTCACTATCTTCAATGAACAAGGAAGAAAATTTGTAGGGATTATATAATTAATAATTAACACATCAAGAATCAAAGATATCCAACAAATTAAAGTTTATAAATTTATTTAAAATTTAAAACTAGCTATATTATAAATCCAACAAATTAAAGTTTATAAATGCATTTAAGATTTAAATCCAAGGCATTACCTAGAAAATGTGATAATCCAAGGCATTATATATATTTGATGTTTTTATGATGAATCTATATAGGAAGTACCAGAGAGTCAAAGAGCGGACGCAGCAAACAGTTTGGTGTACGAAGCAAATGTGAGACTTAGAGATCCAGTTTACGGTTGCATGGGTGCTATTTCAGCGTTACAACAACAAGTTCAACTTTTACAAGCTGAACTTAATGCAGTAAGAGCTGAGATTCTTAAGTACAAGTTTAGAGATACTAATAATAATCATAATCATAATCATAATCATAACAATAATAATAATATTAGTACTTCTACTAATAACAATAATAATAATAATAATAATAATAATCCTTCACCCTCTTCTCATCATGATCTTTCTTTCTTTTCTTCCGGTGCCCCGGTGTCGGTTTCTGTAGCCGTGCCACCACCACTAACACCATCCATTCCACCCCCTTCGCCGCCTCCTCCACCACTACCGCCTCCTCTTCATAGTATTCCACCCGATTCTTCAATTTCTTCTTCCATGTATACACATGAACCATCATCATCATCTAATCCTGATCATGATCATTTTAGCTCCATTTCTAATGAAAACATTTCCTACTTTGGTTAAACATAGATCTTAAGGTAACCAAGATTGATAACTTCATTATTAATTAATTATTATTATTAATTATAATGTAATAAGATGATCAAGGATTATTAAATCCAGGTTCTAGCTTTAAGTTTCTTCATTGGAAATTGAAGCCTAATTTGTTTATGTAGAGTGAAATTGATGTAAAAAAACCCTTAGTGTGGTATAATTATTCTTCCTCATAGAGATATTTATGGTTGAGGAATAATTATTTCTTTTTGCATAATTTGTATGTTACACATTGATACAAACATTAAATTTAAATTATGAAAATCACATTGTTTACTACTCCTATTTGAGCGTATGTGCTATATATATTTGATTTTTTTGGCATATAAGATGTATAATATACATGTATTTAATTTTAAATCTGTTATACTTTAATCAATTCAAATAGATGAGTTCTACAATACGAGTATTTGGTTATATACCTGCTTATACAATATTGTACAGATCAATTGAGCGTATCTGATCCATTGCAAAAGGCTTTGTTGATGTGCCTTTGTTACATACAGGTTGATTAAGTACTTTTAAAAATGTTGGGACATGTAAGAAAGAAAATGGATAGTGTTGCTATATTTTGACCTACTAGAGTTTTTTTTTTTTTTTTTTTTTTTTTTTTGAGAGAGAAGACCTACTCGAGTTAGTAATAAGATACTTGTATAAATATTCAATGTTATGAAATTCATAATATTTTTGTTTCATATACAATTCCGATCCATTTCTTTATTTAATTTAATAAACTTTTCTCTAATGTCAAAATTAGCAACCCTAACAGCGAAAAGTAGCAAGAGCAAAGTAAATAAACTTTATGTACTTAAATTAACAAGTGAGGTTGACTAGTCTAAATGCATATTCATTTATGTTAGTAACTTGTGTTGTAGAGGCAGATTGAACTTTCAGAGTTGCATTTACTTCTACTTTTCTAGTATTAGCTTAATTTCATGAAATTAGGTACCAATGCATGCTATTGCCATGTTTGGAAATTGAAGCTTATGAATTAAACTTTCAGAAAAAAAAAAAAAAAAAAATGTTACTTTTGCACGTGTGAGGGATTGTTTCGTGCCATGATTGTTTGTGCATTTTTTATTTTATCAATTTCCATTTGATTTTGTTCTCAAAGAGGAGGTCGGCTAAAGCTTTGCTTGTATTTTGGACAATGTTGCATTAACTTTCAACGTTGTCAACCCTCCAACTGTCAATACAAGGTTATTACTTATTAATATGCCCAAAATAAAAGAAATTAAAATGTCAAAATATATATATTATTGTAATGAAATTAAAATTGCGTTTTCCATACATTAAAGGTACTTCGATATTATTGTAACACCTAAGAGAAAATATTTATGCAAAAACACAATCCTAATGAAGATGGTGAAAAACTCACATTGTAACTTTAAGGTAGCAAGTTCGTGCTCCATGTATGTCCATGTGCTTAGTAAGGAATTCTCTTATACTCTCAGGCGTTAATTTGTATATCCAAAATGACTCACATCGATTTAGGTATAAGCTTAATGGACTATAGTATTACTAAACACCTCATTGTGTCAAAAAAAAAAAAAAAAAACTCATGTCTTACTTAGACCAAATACAAATCATCATTACACATTAGTAATGCAATAGGGTTAGGTCCAATGTCATGGTTGCTTGACATTGTGGTATTCTCATCTCGCTTTCGCGTTATCTTCGTTGAGTTTGCTTGTCTGTCTATAAATATACTCTAAACTATGAAACAAACTTTGTATTCCATTAATGATTTTAAAAAAAGGATTAATATGTTTTGAGAAAAAGCAAAAAGTATAATGTGAAAACATACTTACTAGGCCTCCTTCAATCCACTTAATTATACAATACACCTTCAACGTACCAAACTTTTTCATTAACACGATTAGTTGCTCCTGAGGCCCAATATTATGGGCTCTTGAAGCCCAAATGATAACAGATATTTTCAAAATTAGCCCTTCTATTCTTAGAGAATACTTGACGGAATTGAGGCCCAAACCCAATGTAAGTTGGCCTTTCTAAAACTGAAGACTCCCTCCATTTGATTTTGCACAATTTACAAATTCAACTTTACCATGATTTATTTTTTCTATTTTATTAATGCAATGTTATGTTATTATGAATTACTTGATGTGTTCAAATTTTTATTTTGAATATATTTATTTTTTATACTCTGTACTATTTTTATCTATGGTTAAATTATAAGGATTTGTGTAATGATATACATACTTTTATTTTTTTTAGTTTGCCCTAACTAGTTTACCGAAATTTAGCTCCGACTACATCCGGATCTGACCCGGGTTGCACACCTTGGCTTATGGTGGGTGAGTCTCGCAATAAGAGTTTTTACATAAGGCTCGAACTCAAGACTTCCCTTAAGCGGCATCAAGCTACTTACCACTTCAGCCAACTCTTGTTGGGTGCAATGATATATATATACATTAATTCAAAATGTAACTTGAAAGGGGAAAACTTAAACTAGATGAATATCAAACATCTATTCTAGTACATTTTGGTATGTACTCAGAATTTTGAAATTGTGACTTCAACTGCAAATAAGGTTCATTGCAATATTCATTTTTTCTTCTTCAACAACCAATATAACCTACTCTGCTTGTCTTAAGCTCAGGAGTAATGTTACAGACTTGTTTAATACAAGAAATTTTTTTGAAGAGCAATTTATAAGATTTCACATGACTATATTTATACTACTTGTATAATTTAAATCACGAAAGATGGTTAATTAAGTAAAGATTATTGTATGAAAAGTCCAGATAATGCAATTAACAAAGAAGCATATTGTTACATTTGATATTTTTGAAATTTCAGAAAAACAACTTCTACAATTGTGAAAACAGAATGAGAGTTTCAAACACTTAAATTGTACAAATCTTGCTTAAATAAAGACTAATAAGGCATTTATATAAGCCCCTTTAAATCAAACTACAACAAAATCATATCACCAACTTCCTAATTGATTTAATTAGTTAGTCTTCCTACAGTTCTTCCTGATCTCACCATTGGATCCAGTAAGCGGCTTAATGTCACCCATTTTGATCATGGCTGCAACGAAATCGGAACTAAATCTCCTAGGGTTGCTGCTGTAAGTTTGGACAAGCGCGTTGGTGGAACCGCCACTGAACAACTGTTGGTCAGAGTGTAGAAGACCCTTTTGGTTAATGATGTTCTTGTAGTAGTTGTTGTCAAAGGAAGTTGGGGTTTGGACATCTAAAGGTGCTAAGTTGTTGTCCCCTGTGTTATTAGTACTTGGACAATTTGCTTGCCTTGTTTTCGCAAATGCCGAATTAATGTTCTTTTCGTTGTAAATACGAGTCCTAAAGCTGGTGCATCTTGCTTGTCCAATGGTGTGTCCGCCTACAAAAATAATATTGCACCATTAGCTAAATAAGTTATGACTAAGTCACGATGGACTGTCACATGATAGTGTGTGAATAGTGTTTAATAAAAAAAATGTTGCAATCATTAAAGAATGGAAGAAGTGTGTTGTACCTGATAAAGCGACCATTTCAGAGGAAGAAAGGCCTTGCTTTTGGAAGCTAGAGATAAGTTGGCTAAGGCTAAAAGTTGGTTGTGGGATGTCGTTGTTAGCAGCGGATTGGCTAGCTGTCCTAGCATCCCTTCTGCCTAGCTTTACATTCCAAGTTGGTCCTCCAAGCTACAATAATCAATAACAAAACTAAGATCAGGCAACGGATCACAAATATGGGCATTATTTAAGTTTCATGATGCAGTTTATCATTATTATGTATACTTACACCAACAACGGAGTCTCTAGCTGTGATTGCTAATATATCAGCACATGAGACAATGCCCGGACAAGCTTTCTCTACCGCTGACTTAATTTGGTCAATGACTTCAAATCCTCTAACTGAGCCATTATTGGGAATTGCCATCTTCTCACCCGTGAAAGTAGATGTGTCGTCTAGTAAAAGTGATCCATCACATCCCGGTTACATTTGTAATGTACACATGTTAAATATAGATTTTAATAATATTAGTATTGTATTGACACATTTCTACAATACATTTATGCTTCCTTGGATTCCCATGAAGTATTTACTATTTATATAATCACGTGTTAACATGTGCATGCAAATGGCATTTGAAATAAGACTATTATGCTATAAAGTTTACATTGACGAAGCAATCGTGGAAGAACAAACGTAGGAGAGAAGCACCCATCCTAGCCTCTTTTCTAATAGCAGATTGTACGACAGATTTGACAGTAGAATCGAGATTGGGACACGATTTCGAGTAGAAGTTCGTGGAGAGTTGGGCATTGGTACTACAAATAGTAACCAAAAGAAGGCAAGCCACAATTGTGAGGGAAGAAGAAGAAGAAGAAGAAGAAGAAGCCATGATATATGATTTTTGAGTTAGCAAATTCACAAGTTAAGCAAATATTGCTAACAAAATAAACTAGGAAGTGTGTTTGAAACAAGCTGAGAAAATGCATGTATTTATAGTAAATCTTGTTCTAGTAAAGTTATCTCAAGGTTACATTAATGTGGGACCCTAATAATTTATTTAGTTTGCAATTGCATGCGATAGTTCTTTGAACGTAGTATAAAGAGAAATAATTGGTTGAAAAATATAAAGGTCAAAACTGTAGTCTAAAAATCAACACGCCATAATTATACAACTGTTTTAAGGACTTTTTTAGGACAAAAAAAAAGAGACATATACGGCTTGGTCAATGTATTTTCGGTGTAAAATTGTCAAAAGTTGGGACCTACTTTACTCGCACACCTGCTGAATCTAACCAAACAGAGATTTGGTCGACAAGTAATTCAGAATCAAGGCTTCCACTTCTTGCGGATAAAATTTTAAATACGTAGTATGGAACTTTGACATTGTCACATATTCACTTAATTTGTACACCTTGGATTTTTATTTACGATTTTGTCACTTAATAAACATATTTTATTTATTAGTGCGATAAAATGGGGCTCCATTCTTTCTTTATTTACGATTTAAGTAAGAGATTTAAAAACTTCAATTGAAAAAAACTTGAAACCTTAAAATTTTGGCCCTTTACTCTTAATGTTGTTTGAATTAATGAATACTTTTGTTTTTATGTCAAAGTAATACTCGTATATTATAAATAAATAAAAAATTACATTTCATTATATATTCAAATTTTAGAGTTCTTGAAAAGTTTTGAAGTAGAAACATAGTTAGCGAAGTTAGGTCTAATTTCTCTGAATAAAATGGGCTTATCATGTTCCATGTTCGCCCATTATTTCAATTTTAGAAAAGTTATTTGGCTCTATTCTATGCTTTGGATATTGTTAAATTTTCACTTAGCTTGGGAGTGATCTCTAATGTTTTTTTTTTTTTTTTTTTTTTTTTTTTTTTTTTTTTTTATATATATATAGAGTTAGCTCCTTCGTTATGTTAAATCACTAGCACTATAGTTGACAAGACAATTAGGCTATATGTAAATTTGTAGCTTTGTGAAAAAACAAAATAAGCAAAAGTACTTATTTTTTCAACGACCTAAGGCATTTGTCAAAATTTGATCCAATGAATATAATTGAATTGCTAACTTGTAACAATAACAATCAATAAAATGGCGGTACTAATAGAGACTTTGGGTCACTCAATTATATATAGTGAATGTTATCCTTTTGCATCGGCCTCTTTGAGAAAATTCCAAAGTTGAGAATAATATAGATGATCTTAAAAAGCTACAAATGTAAGAGAAAAAGAAAATTCCAAAAGGTGAAAGACTAAAACGTAATACTTCTACTTCATATGTTCCATTCGCCTTCCTGAATATAATGTTAAAGTAGCTCATATTTGACATTTTTAAGCTCATAGATTGTAGAATCTTGACCAACTTTTTATTTCCTTACACTATGATGAGTGTTATGTATTTAATTTAATATTAAAAACCGTAGAATTTTGAGATGATATGAAATAGGTTTGAGCAACCCGAATGAGGAGGAGGAGATCGAGTTTAGTCCACAAACAATGTTAAGGAGATCCCATACTTAAACCAATTAGAAATAGTAGGGGTAACTCATCTACCTTATAAAGTGAAACTGTTTCTCCTATTTCTCCAATGTGGGACACTTACAAGTGGACAACAATGGGTTTCAACAAAAATTCTGTTATAAATGAAATTTAAATTATAAATAAATAATTTTAAAATTTTTAAAATTATATATAGACCGTGAAGAATTATACTTCATTCGTTCTTTTTTTATTGCACCATGAGTGATTTTACGCTTGTTAATGCATTAGTTTGCCTATTAATATCTTTAATTACACTTTTGTGAAAAGGAAAATGGTAAATATACCCTTAGAGCTATATATAAGGAGCTAAAAAAGGAAATATTAAGGATAAATTTACATTAATCACACCGATTTGCTAGTGATTTTTTCATGAATTCCCAACTTAATTCCATTTTGTCATGTATAGCCTACACTCCAATCTCTAATTTTGCATATCCTTAAATTAAACCGGTGTCCGAGCTGTGTTCCACCATTTTGCCCTCAAAGTAGACTACTACAATTCAACGTTGTTAGGAATTTGCACCTTATAAGAAAGCAAAGTTGCTAGGAACCACAAGCAATTGGATCGGAGTGGAGGTAGCTAAGGGAGATCATCTACAATTAGGTACTGTCTCATAATTTTAACACCAAAGTGAAAATATTTACGAATTTAAAATACAATAATAATAATAATAACCAAATCGGCATACATGCATTGATGCATGTCCTTAAGTCACATAAGAACGAGGATATACATATACAATCAATTAGTCCTTGTTCCTTCCCTTGTGTAATAATATACTATAAGGCGCTATATGCCTATATGCACACACTTGGAGTGTTAAAATTGACAAAGTAATCATGGGAGAATAATAAACAAAGTAGATATGATCCTATCTAGCCTCTTTGTTGATGGTGAATGACTGAATTTGATCCTGCTTTGATCGAATCTTTATTAAAGGACATAATCAAGGATGCCATCTAGAAGGTATAGTCTCCACATTTGATCAAGGGCATGTCATATTATTGTCACGAATTATAAATATATACCCTTATATATGTAAGGGTTAGCTTGGTGTTCAAACCGCCATTTTAATAAATAGTTACGGCTCCATTTTGCAAGAAAAGGAATAACGACTAAGACTACTATTATTGGTAATTAAATGATGTAGACTTGGTATTTTGGATGAATGGATAATGACCACGTTGATGATCCAAAGAACTAACTTCTAAAATTTTGAATGAACAAAGCTAACTTAAGGAAAAAGAAAACAAGGGATTTATAATTGTCAAGGTAGTGAGTAGTAAACCTCTGTTTATTTATTTATTTTTTCAAAAGGTGTTTATACTGATCACAATTCAAATTATAACAATATTTTAATATGAAGTATTATGTTAAATGTTCAATACTAGTAATCTAGTATGCGTTGCGTTTTGAATTTGTCTTAATATTTATCATCAAAATATCATTTCTTCGATCATCATAAAAAAAAAAATGTTAAACACATTAAAGTGTACAAGAGACATGTACGTTTATGATTTAAAATTTTATAACAACTATTACCGAATTTTAATCTTATACAACTATACGTAAATCACAGAGATTAATCTGATTCAATTTGATAAATAATGTTACAATTACATTCAACACATAAACTATTATAACAAAATACAACCTTTAAAACCAAAATGAAAAATTCAAACACGGCAAATAAAATTTCTTACCAAAACCAATAAAAGAACTACTAAGTACAATAACAAATACATAAAATTATGGTGTATCGTGTAAAGTGTACGTGAAGAATTTAATTAGGGCCGCGTAAACTTCCTTAGATAAACTAGTTAATCATTCTACAATTCTTCCTGATTTCGCCGTTGGATCCAGTGAGCGGCTTAATATCTCCCATCTTGATCATGGAGGTGGCGAAATCGGAGTAAAACCTACCGAGGTTGCCACCATAAGTTTGGACGAGAGCATTGCTAAGTAACTCTTGGTCGGAGTGTAGAAGACCCTGTTGGTTGATGATATTTTTGTAGTAGTTGTTGTCGAAGCAAGTCGGGGTTTGGAGGTCTAAGGGTGCTAAGTTGTTATCCCCCATGCCGCTAGTACTCGGGCAATTTGCACGCCTAGATTGAGCAAATGATGCATCTATGTTGGTGTCGTTGTATATGTGATCCCTGAAACTTGTGCACCTTGCTTGTCCGATTGTATGAGCACCTAATAAATAATTTTATGGTAAGTTACAATTGTATATGTTAGATTCAATAATTTGATGATTATAGTTTCAAAAGTAATTGTTTGGAAACGTGTATTAGTAATTTTGTATTTATAGTTAAATATTATACCAGATAAAGCGATCATGTCATTGACAGAAAGGCCTTGATTTTGGAAACTTGATACCAATTGATTAAAGTTGAATGTTGGTTGTGGGATATCATTGTTTGCATCGGATTGGCTAGCTGTCCTAGCATCTCTTCTACCCAACTTAACATCCCAAGATGGTCCTCCGAGCTACAACAACAAAAATTTAAGATTAGGTCAACCTTTATGTTTAACTAGTATCATTTTTACCATGTTGAACACATACACTAAATTAATAAAGTATATGTGAATAAGTTTATAGTTTGATTATAATGGTATCACAATCTTTACTCACAATGACAACAGAATCTCTAGCGGTGATTGCTAAGATGTCAGCACATGAGACAACTTCTGGACAAACATTCTCAACTTCGGACTTAATCTGGTCAATCACTTCAAATCCTCTAGCTGATCCGTTATTGGGTTTTGCCATCTTTTCACCGGTGAAATTAGGGGCATCATCTAGTAAAATTGACCCATCACATCCCTGTTATACACATGCATGTTAGGTACTAATATAAAAAATAGTCTTGTAAATGCAAAAATGTACGTTATATTGCTTTGTTAACAATATAACATACATTTTTAACAATGTACCAGCATGCATATATATAGTTCATCTTAGAATGAGATTAGGTTAAGATATATGCTTACGTTAACAAAGCAGTCGTGGAAGAACAAACGAAGGAGAGAAGCACCCATCCTAGCCTCTTTGCTGATAGCGGAATGTACGACAGATTTCACCGTCGAATCAAGGTTAGGGCAAGAGCTAGAGTAGAAGTTCGGGGTCAATTCACTGAATTGAGCATTTGAGCTCCCAACCAAAACCACAAGAAGGTAAGCTACAACTAATAAGCCCATGGAAGAAGAACAAGATGAAGCCATAATTGTGATTAGAATTAAAGAATTTTTTTTTTTAGCAAAGTTATTACAAGCAAATTAAACAAATATTGCTAACAAACTAGGAAGTGTGGATGAAGCAAACTAAGAGAAAATGCATGATATTTATAGTGGTGTCAAAGGTAAAGCTTTATCAAGGTAATATTATAAGTGGGGCCCTAATGACATGCCTAGTTACATGAGATTATATTTTCAACATACTTAATTAGCGGAAGGATTATATAAGAGTGTACTAGATAGGAAAGTCAAGTACTTGGAATTAATCAAAGGGAAAATTAAACCGACCAAGCCATATTTGTCACATAGCGACCTAGCTCAGGCAGTGGACTAACCAACGAGAGTGGTTAGAACATTAATATAAATGAAAGTTTGAATTTGTCACTAAGATAACAGTCATAAGAAATTTAATATGTTAGGTTTGATGGGTCCATTTTTCCAATTGAATTGGAGTATTGGACGCGGTATGCTATATGCATATAAGCATGGAGAAGTGAAGTGGTTAGCCGACGGCTTAAATTGATCAACCTAAATTAAAATACTTTTTGTAATGCGAGTATTTGATTTGATCCAAAGTTAAATTAAATGATCCAATTGTTCCTTAATGTTAGACCGACTACAAGGGACTCAAAATGATGAAATAATTGTCAAAAGATAAGGAGTAGCTCATTATATATTAGATGAATTAATTAGTAAAAATAAATTTGAATATATTCAATTATGTGTAACCCATACAAATAAAATGAATAAATGAATTTTAAATTTTGTGACAAAAAATCCATTTTTTTAAATACAAATTATGTATACTTTGTGTTTTGGACTATTCATTTGAATTCAAATTCAATATACTTTCCCTAGATTTATATATCCTTGTGAAAAAAATTCATTAACTTAATATCAGGTGTTGTCAATTTTCACTCAATTATCACAATGTCCACTTTCATCACACTTTTGTCCAAAGAAGTCAATTACCTGATAGTTAAGTTAGGTTAAGAGTGTCTACAAAATTGCTAGTATGGGATGAGAAGACATCAAGAATAGATTAAGATGATTGAAATAAAGCTTTTATTTGATTGCTTTTGAGAAGTCACAACTTTATAAGTAGTATATATGTATGATTGGATGGTTTGTGCAAATGAGCCATAACACCTACGCTAATGACTTAGTCAAAGTCTTCCATGGTGCCTAACCTAAAACTGTACCATCTATGTTCAAGAGAATTATTACCTACACCGTACCACCTTAATTAGAGGAGAGTTCTATAGGTATCCTACGTACAATAATTTGTACAAACTTGTAAAATACGAAATTAGGTTTTGGTGCAACCTATGCTCTTTAATTTCATACTAAAGCACTTAGCCACAAATTTTAGGTCAAACAGAGCTTATTCTGACCTATTTATGATCTATTATATTGTTACGTACATTCAATTATTCAAATGAATTCTTATTGATAAGAATAATTTATTTGTCTAAACTTTAAAAGGGGCAAACAAGAGGGACATAATAATAAAACTCCAATTCGATTCATAGAACATTTTACAATTACAACAAACTCTTAGAACACAAGTTCAACTGACAATTGTGACGACAAGATGAAAGCTATAAGCACACCTAGGCTCTTTTGAACCAAATTACCCAACTATAACAAGCATTACATAGTTATATGCTCATATACTAATTACAACCACATCTTATTTAAACTAGTTAGCCTTCCTACAATTCTTCCTAATCTCACCATTGGATCCGGTGAGCGGCTTAATATCACCCATGTTGATCATGGCGGTGACAAAATCAGAGTTAAATTGGCTAGGCTTGCTACTATAAGTTTGGACGAGAGCATTGGTGGAACCACCACTAAACAATTGTTGATCGGAGTGTAGAAGACCCTTTTGGCTAACAAGGTTCTTGTAGTAGTCGTTATCAAAGGAAGTTGGGGTTTGGACATCCAACGGTGCTAAGTTGTTGTCGCCTGAATTACTAGCACTTGGACAATTTCCTTGCCTTAGTTTGGCAAATGATGCGTCAATGTTGCTCTCATTGTATATGCGCGTCCTGAAACTTGTGCACCTTGCTTGTCCAATTGTGTGGGCACCTAATTGATAAAATATGTGAGCAAAAATCATCATCAAGATTGTGACATAATATATACAGTAAGCAAATGCTGACGACAAGTTATGTCCATCATAATTAATTAAATAATAAATTTATCGATGGAGACGCTGTGTATAATAAGAAATTCAAATGACTAAAAGTGTCAATCTATATGTATTGATCTAGGGCTGGTAAAAATATTTTATTAATAATATGTAGTATTGATATTTAAACAATTATACATGTCTTTCAACTCCTTGTTAATTTTTATTTTTTTCAGTCTACCAATAGAAAATTATTCTCCCATTGAATTATGTCAACCTAATATTTGAATTATGAATATAATTAAATATAATTTTTTTGATGAAAGATCTGGATATATAACACTAATCACTCATTATGTTTGTCATCATACGGTATTTGTTTTAGTATAAGATTAATATTTACTTTGTTTTATTAGAATAAATAATTATTGAATTAATTTCTAAATGGAGTGGACCGTTTAAAGTTCTAATCATAACAAACAACGACAAAATAATTGGTAAACACTATAAATCTAGTCAATATTTTCGTACTCCTTTTACAATTATATAACCGGCGAGTAACATGTTTCTTTCTAGCACAAAAGCACAGTGTCTTTTTCTTTCACTCTTTTTCTTCTCCTTTTCTTTTTCCTTCTAGTATCAACTTCTTTTTGTCTCAATAATTGTACTATTATTGCTCTCCTTTCAAAACCCTAATACGAAGTATATCCTTGTATATATTCAACAACATTCCTTATATTTTCATTCTATCACATACTTTAAAAATATAACTAAGAATACAATTATCTTATATCATACTTTAATATCAATGTAATAACTAACTCCTTATAAAAACTAATGTAGCATATCCTTAAAAAAGAATATAGCGAGGGATCTATGTCCATGTGTACGTACACAATTGAACCAATTGATAATTAAGTTAATAACCTTTCCAAAAATTATTAGTTATTATATTGGTTTTCTTACTTTGAGCTTCTATAAATTAATTTATGCATTACTTTAACCAAGGCATGTTAACTTAAGCTATACCAAATAAAATGCAATTTAACTTTTGGAGGGGAAATGAATAAAAAGGTCATAAAACTATAAAAGTATGTAGTTTATATATATACCAGATAAAGCAACCATATCGGTGGTGGAAAGCCCTTGATTTTTGAAACTAGTGATGAGAGCACTAAGGCTTGAGGTTGGTGCTGGGATATTGTTGTTAGCAGCAGATAAGCTAGCCGTTGTAGCATCTCTTCTTCCTAGCTTCACATTCCAAGTTGGTCCTCCAAGCTACAATAACAATATAAAAATTTAAAACAAGAAATTGTGTATTATGATAGATTGATAGTAATAACATTTTTATTAGTTTCATGCATCAACTAGTGTAATGAGTAGTAAATGAATCTTAGCTATTTACTCACAATGACAACGGAATCTCTTGCAGTAATGGTCAAAACGTCAGCACATGAGACAACTCCAGGACATGCTTTCTCAACCGCGGTTTTTATTTGGTCAATTACTTCAAATCCTCTTAGTGAACCACTATTGGGAATAGCGGTTTTCTCACCAGTAAAACTAGAAGTATCATCTAGTAGGACTGATCCATCACATCCCTATTATGTATCAAAAGAATAAATTAAGAGACTTCAAAACAAAAAGATGTTTGCATGTGTGTTTATTTAAAAATGAAATGAAAGATGTATGATATGATATGACATAAAGTTTACATTGACAAAGCAGTCATGAAAAAATAGACGAAGGAGCGAAGCACCCATCCTAGCCTCTTTGTTGATAGCGGATTGCACAACAGACTTTACGGTAGATAAGAGATTGGGACAAGAGCTAGAGTAGAAGTTCGTCGTAAGTTGAGCATTTGAACTCCCTAAAGAAACCACAAGTAAAGCCACAACTACAAACACAGCTAAGAAAGAAGATGATGCCATAATTTGTATTATTATTAAAAATTAAAGGAAGTTTGTTAGCCAAATGACAAGCAAATTTAGCTAACAAATTAAACTAGGACGTGTGTTGTTGGATTGAAGAAGCTTAAGGAAATTGCATGATATATATAGTGATCTTAATGATAAGATTTCTCAAGGTTATACTTCATATAATAAGAAACCCTACCAATAATGAATAGTCCAATATAAATATGCCTAGTTGCATGTAATTGAAGGTTGGTTTTGAGTTGTGTTCTTAAGTGGTAGGCTAATTTAATGTTTGATCCCCTAAAGATAAGTCAATTATTGGAATTTTGTTATGAATGAAGCTAAGCAAGTGTGACCCAAGCAATTTTATTTTTTTGGACATAAAAACAATTGTTGTTTTTAGATGACTTAATAAGCTCATATAAACTGTCACACATCAAACCAGTAGCTGGAATTTACGAGATTTGGTAGACTTTGGAATACAGAAGTTTCATAGTTTAAGATTAAATCGATTATGTATACTCGCTTACTCATACATTTTTATTTTTTTTTTCGAGTTCATTTTAAAATTCTCAAATGAATAAAACTGATAAAATGAGTAATAAAAAAAAAAACCCCTTACATTGTAAATATTGTTAAATAATGTTTGGATTAAGTACTCTACATAAACAATTATTGTAGAATAATATATGGCTAAATACAGTATATATTTTTGTGGTTGTTGCACCTCCCCGTAAAATATTTTACAAAATAGTTGCGGTTTTCAGCCCGTATAATACACATTTTTTAACTTAATTATTAATTAGGTTGATTTGAATGTTACTCTTCTATTATTACAAGAGACGATATAGAGCTGTCAATTCGGGTAAACGGGTTGGGTTTTGGTCGGGTAACAGTGGGTCGGGTCAACTCGGGTCGGGTCAATTCGGATTAATTCCATAACCTATGCGGGTCGGGTTTGGGTTGGGTCATGCTTGAGTCGGGTCACGTCGGGTCATACTTCCTATCGGGTTTAGGTCGGGTTTCATTCGGGTCGGGTGAACAATAGGTCGGGTTTAATTCGGGTTTTCACGGATAGGGTAATTCTCGGGTTCGGGTCAGGTTCGGTTCAAGTCAATAATTTGCGGGTTAGAATCAGGTCGGGTCATTCTTGGGTTTGAGTCGTATTCGGTTCAAGTCAATAATTTGCAGGTTATAATCAGGTCGGGTCATTTTCAAATCGGGTCATTCTCGAGTTCAAGTCGAGTTCGGTTCAAGTCAATAATTTGCGGGTTATAATCAGGTTGGGTCATTTTCAAGTCGGGTAATTCTCGAATTCAAGTCGGGTTATGTTCAAGTCAATAATTTGCAGGATACAATCATGTCGGGTCATTTCCAAGTCAGGTCATATTCGGGTTCAACTAACTATAAATAGATAATAATTATCATTTTTATCAAGCTAATTATTTCCTTTGACTATAATATATATGGCAATATACTAGGGAACTATAGTCTATAATTTAGGAAGATAATTATCTCCTTTAACCATACAACAAATATATACTACATTTAATTCTTAAATTTGAGGATGATGCTCCTTTCTTTTGCTGGCCTGGACCGACTTGGTATCTCTAGATAAAATGCTTTGATCAACAATAATAAGGTGGTCTAAATTGCATTTAAGCTGATTTAAAATCGGGTCAGGAATAATTTGGGTTGATTTTAGGTCGGCGCAATAACAAGTCGTGTTAATTTCAAGTCAAGTTAGAAACAGATCGGGTTGAATTTTTGGGTCGGGTAAGTAATAGGTCTGGTAAAATGCGGGTCGGGTCAATAACAAGTCGGGTTTAATTTGGGTCAGGTCAATAAAAAGTTTGGTTAATTTCAGGTTGGGTTTGTAACAGGTTAATTGGGTTAAATTCGGGTCGGGTTAGGAACGGGTCGAGCTGAATTCAGGTCAGGTTAGTAACAAATCAGGTTAAATTTGGGTTTTGACGGATTAAAACGGGTTTAGGTCAATTTCGTTACAAGTCGGGTTCGGTGCAAATTAATTAAATTGGTTGTTGTAAACCGGTAAATCGGTGCAAGTTGTAAACCGGTAAAATGGTCGTTTAAAGGCAAATTGGATGGTTCAACCCACCCAATTGGACTCCCGCAGAATATTAGGGACCATGATAATCATTACGGCAATTTTTATTCCGGGCGAAAAAAAGTCAAAAATTTCCAAAATTGAAGCCTAATATCCACGCTTTTTGAGAAATTTTGAAGGTTTTGGGGCCTGATGTCGCAAAGTCTAGAAATTTTTGGGCATACATTTAGGGGTCATAAAATGTCGTTTGGAACCATATATGATCATTATATGTCATAGATGCTCATGGTAGGCTTGAGTTAATGAAATCGGTGTAAGTTGTAAACAGGTAAATTTGTCGTTTAAAAGAAAATTGGATGGTTCCACCCACCCAATTGGACTTCCGGAGGGTATTAGGGACCATGGTAAACATTTCAGCAATTTTTATTTTCGGGCGAAAAAAAGTCAAAAAATTTCAAAATTGAAGGCTAAGATCCACGTTTTTCAGAAATTTTTGAGATTTCGAGGCCCGGTGTCGAAAATCCTTGAAATTGTAGGGTATACATCTCGAGGTCATATAATGCCGTTTGAAAACATATATGATCATTGTATGTTGTCATAAATGTTCATGGTATGCTTGATTTAATGAAATTGGTGCAAATTGCAAACCGGTAAATTTGTCGTATAAAGGCAAATTGGATGGTTACACCCACCCAATTGGACTCCCGGAGGATATAATTAGTAACCGTGGTAAACATTTAGGCAATTTTTATTTCCGGGCAAAGAAAGTCAAAAAATTCCAAAATTAAAGGCTAATATCCACGCTTTTTGAGAAATTTTGGAGGTTTCAGGGCCCGGTGTCTAAAAGCCTTGAAATTTTAGGAGATGCATCTCGGGGTCATATAATGCTGTTTGGAAGCATATATGATCAATATATGTTGTCATAATTGTCCGTGGTAGGCTTGATTTAATGAAATCGGTGCAAGTTGTAAACCGATAAATTGGCCTTTTAAAGGCCAATTGGATGGTTCCACCCACCCAATTGGACTCCCAGAGGTTATTAAAGACCATGATAAACATTCCCACAATTTTTATTTTCGGGCGAAAAAAAGTCAAAAAAAATCCCAAAATTGAAGGCTAATATCCACGCTTTTTGAGAAGTTTTGGAGCTTTCGAGGCCCGGTGTCGAAAAGTCTTGAAAATCTATGGGATACATCTCGAGGTCATATAATGCTGTTTGAAATCATCAATGACCATTTGTCATAAATGTTCGTGGTAGGCTTGAGTTAATGAAATCAATGCAAGTTGTAAACCGGTAAATTGGTCATTTAAAGGCAAATTGGATGGTTCCACCCAATCAATTGGACTCGTGAAGGGTATTAAGGACCATGTTAACATTTCGGCTATTTTTATTTGCGGGTGAAAAAAAGTCAAAAAATTCAAAAATAGAAGGCTAATATCCATATTTTTTTAGAAATTTTAGAGGTTTTAGGATTCAGTGTCGAAAAGATTTGAGATTTTAGGGAATACATCTCGGGGTCATATAATGTAATTTGAAACCATATATGGTAATTAATTGTTGTCATAAATGTTCGTGGTCGGCTTGAGTTAATGAAATCGGTGTAAGTTATAAACCGATAAATTGGTCGTTTAAAGACAAATTGGATGGTTCCACCATTCCACTTGGACTAACGGAGGATATTAGTGACCATGCATGGTAAACATATCCGCAATTTTTATTTTCGGGCGAAAAAAAGTCAAAAAATTCCAAAATTGAAGGCTTATATCCAAGCTTTTTAAGAAATTTATGAGGTTTCGGGGCCCGGTGTCGAAAAGTTTTGAGAATTTAGGGGATACATCTCGGGGTTATATAATACTATTTTAAACCATAAATTATAATTATATGTTGTCATAAATGTTAATGGTAGGCTTGAGGTAATGAAATCGGTGCAAGTTGTAAAGCGGTAAATTCCCCATTTAAAGGCAAATTGGATGGTTCCACCCTCCTGATTGGACTTCCGGAGGGTATTTGGGACCATGGTAAACATTTCGGCAATTTTTATTTACAAGCGAAAAAAGTCAAAAAATTCCAAAATTTAAGGTTAATATCCATGTTTTTTGAGAAATTTTGGAGGTTTCGAAGCCTGGTGTCAAAAATCCTTGAGATTTTAGGGAATACATCTTGAGGTCATATAATATCGTTTAGAACCATATATGATCAGTATATGTTGTCATATATGTTCGTGGTAGGCTTGAGTTAATGAAATCTTATATATAATTTAAGAGTCACTCTCACCACGTTGCTCCAAAAGCCAAATCCTAAATCCTCATTCACTCCCGCCTATTTACTTAATCCTTCCATTTCTCCAACAAAAAAATCTATCTAATTTAAATTTAAATTTTAAAAAATAAAATTAACAAACAAATACACATGGTAGTTTCAACGTCTCCCTATATTCTATAACCATTTCAGCAACTAACATTCAAAACTATCCCTCACATAATCCAACCCTTCAATTATATGCATTTTTAGGGACTACCCTCTAAACAACTTCTCTAATCATCAAAACGAAAAAATGTGCAACACTCTTTTTGCGTGACTGGCCTCACCAATAACTGCTTGCAAAAGACCAAAGGAATGAACTTATAGAGCACCGATGAAATAACCCCTATAATACTAGCCGAGTAACCCCTATAACACTGAACTAGTAAACTCTATAGCTTTGACAACCCTAAAATAGTTGGTCATATTGCATGGCTACCGACATATAAGAGTAAGACCCTATTCTTTTGAGCTTCTAAGCAGAGCAGAGAACATCATATTTTATATATCAAAGCAAAGCAAGTGTCAGCAGATTATTAATACTCGGTAGAGTATAATTAAGTAGGGTTTAGCAGAGCATACCAAACCACAAGTCTACAACACACCAGAGCAGCTCAAAAGAATAGGGTCTAAGTTACAACATCAAAAACAACTTCAAGTATTTTAAAAATATATTTTTTCTTATATTATATTTTTCCTCCGTTTCTTTTTAGTTGACACGTTTCATTAGTCGCGTTTGCCCATGCACAAATTAAATTATTAATGTCTTTAATTGCCGATAAGCAAAAATTATAAAAAGTTGATATTATGAAAACATACATTGTGACGAATATAACAAGATCTCACTTGATTATATTTTTCCTTACATATAAATCACAAAACATGGTCAAAGGGAAATGTGTGAATAGCGCTAAAGTCAAAACGTGGCAACTAATAAAAAACAGAGGTAGTATTTAATATTTTTCTAATATAATATATATATATATATATATATATATGTCCGTGCATTTTGCACGGGCACACTCTAGTAGGTGCAAATTGTACAGTAAATCGGTAAATTGGCCGCTTAAAGACAAATTGGATGGTAATTGAACTCCCGGAGGGTATTTGGGATCGTAAACCTTTCGGAAATTTTTATTTACGAGCGAAAAAAAGTCAAAAAATTCCAAAATTGAAGGCTAATATCCACGCTTTTTGAGAAATTTTGGAGGTTTCGAGGCCAGATATCGAAAAGGCTTGAGATATTAGGAGATAAATCTCGGGGTCATATAATGCCGTTTGGAACCACATATGATCATTATATGTTGTCATAAATGTTCGTGGTAAGTTTGAGTTAATGAAATCGGTGCAAGATGTAAACCGGTAAATTCGCCGTTTAAAAGCAAATTGGATGGTTTCACCCACCCAATTGGACTCCTAGAGGGTATAAGGGACCATGGTAAACATTTCGGCAATTTTTATTTACGGGCGAAAAAAAGTCGAAAAATTCCAAAATTAAAGGCTAATATCCACGTTTTTTGAGAAATTTTGGAGGTTTCGGGGCCGGTGTCGAACAACCTTGATATTTTTGGGGATACATCTCGGAGTCATATAATGCCGTTTAGAATCATATATGATCATTATATGTTGTCATAAATGTTTGTATTAGGATTGAATTAATGAAATCGGTACAAGTTGTAAACCGGTAAATTGTGAAAGTTTGACTTTGTTACATAAAGTGAACATTTACAAGTTACTATTACGAATAGTTGAGCTAATTAGCTAATGAGTTAGTGGCCACTGGCCAGGGTCCACTTTGTCCCACGTAAAGTGTACGTGTTTCTTTATTTATCCATGCAAAAAGCTTATCCACTTTATTTTTAGATAATAACTAGGGGTGTAAATTACTTAGCGTATGAGTGTCGGTTAGAAGACACATTTTCAATGCATTAACTCACTATTTGATTTTATCACATACTCCGTACTTTATTATTTAACTTAAATTATCCTTTTGAGAATTAAAATTATTTAAATAAATAAAAATTTCTTCAAGAAAAAGTTATTGCATGAAATTAAGTTATTTTTCAAAATTGGAAATTTTTTGCTGAATTTAAATTAATTTTAATAGTTCATTATTTTATATGATTTTTTCAAATTGTTTATTTTTATTTAACTTAACTTATTATTTACAATGCTAAATATTTTTTTTAAGATGAAAACACCATGACATTAATAATATGTTTAAACAATATAATATAGAGAAATAGTTTAAAATCTACTGAAAATAAGTACAAAAATATTATAATGTGTATTTCCATACCCATCTCCTCATTATTATTCATATATAGTCAGGAAATTGATCAAATTGAACAAGTCAATTCCCGTTCAATTCATATTTAAATACATAATTAAGGGATAAAAGAGTGATTAGTTGATAACCTATAAGATTTCAGGTTTCTTAATTGTTATATTTTGACATGACTATTTAAATAGGAATACTTACAAGTCACTCCTTGCCAAGACGTTTTCTTATAGACAATGCTTTCAAAATAATTTTAAATATTTTGGTCCTTAATTAAAATAAAATTTAAGATAACGAAGTCCATAACAGCAAGTGATAATGTCAAATTTGGACAATATGGTTTTGTCATGTAATTAAGTATTAAGGCAGATAATTACATCTATTAGTCAAGTCCACAAATTAATAAATGCACCATTGCATGCTGCTCAGCTGCTCCCACCGAAGCATGTAAGACTTGCTCACAAAAGTTTATTTCATGGGCTATCATTTTCACGGAGTCACACCGTGGTGTATTTGGTCACCTTGCACCATTGTGAAGCACTATTTTCGATGCTCTCAAATTTAAATACTCCGGCCGTTCATAAAACTTATTTAAGTATTTGTTGAAACCCATTGTAACCCACTTATGAGTGTCCCACATTGGAGAAAGAGGAGAGATGGTTTCACTTTATAAGGTAACAGTATTATCAGTCATTCAGCATATTGGTATAAAATTTACGAAACACTTCATTTATATTTAACCCCTCGAATCCTCGATAAAGGGAGTACATGCATATTTTTGTATACTATCGGCAAAGTAAATTTCTTACTCTATCCTTTGTCATATTGTCTAGATTCCTAAGTTTGTGAAATTTATAATTGTCTCGTGGCATACTAGAGTTGAAAAGCTTAGAATTTTGCTACTCATATTAATGAAATGTGTTAAGAAAAGACGTACAATTATTATTGTGAAAGATAAAGCTAACGATATAGTCATTTGGAAAGGTACCCACTACCCACCTAGCTACAGTATGTATGTATAAGCCAGCAATTCAAATAGATCGGCTAACTAAACAGTGCATGCTTTCAATTGCATAAAACCCTTTTTCGTGGTCAAATACCCATCACTACTCCTTACTAATTCGTGTTTAAATTTTAAGACGCTTAATTACCTTTTTTCATAATTAGCTGGCATTGATGAGTGTAAATATGCAGCTTAGTTGGTTAAAACTTATTTATATCATTTGTTATTTGGCTTGTTTTACAAAGAAAACATAATTGATGTTGATGTACATCTTACGTCTCCTTTTAATAGGTGTTTTTTCGATAATATGAATGGAGCTAACTCAAACTTGTAAAAGAATGTATTGGCCTAGTGCTTATCTGATCAACTACAATCATACATACTTTCTCGCTCCATATTAACTACAAGTCTCTACAACACTTGATATAAACGATTGTTAAACATTTAAAAAAAATCGTATAACTACAGTTTCATACTTACTTGATTAAAGTATTAATTACTGTATATGACTATAATCATACTTATTAACAAGTACAAAAATTCCATGTGAGTGTGTCACGCCATAAAAGCTCGAACAAAAAGGTTTGGTAGAATATTCCATGATAATCTTCAAAGAATAACGACATGTGCCTACAATTTACCAACAACTATTGTTAATTGGTCCGATGCCAAGGTTTGTTACAGTCATCTACCACTTTAATTCTCCCAACAAACTTTGACTACTTAATTTTATAAAATGAAATTAAATTAAAGGACCAATAATTTCAATTATTGTCCAGGTTTTGAACGTGTGAATGCTGACTATAGTTGTTATATTCGAAATAGATACTACTCCTATGATTGTGTCAACTTTAATTACCCAATTTTGATATTTTTGATTGATTCTTTTAAAAGATATTTCATCTTCTAGAGATCTTTTTAGTAGTGTACTACAGCTATCTATCTTAAGGAATGTCATAGGAAAATACAAATTACATAACTTACGGAATAATTTAACAATTGAAATAATTATGTTAAGCAAAGGTTTAAGCTTATGACTTTAAAATCATATTGAAATTAAACCTTTTTTTATGCTATTTAGGGTTAGTGATCGGATTTTAATTTTCCTTTACGGCCTTCAATCTAAATTAAATACTGAACTTGTTTAGTTGAATTAGGAGTTATATGAGATGAGAATTTGTGAGTATCTAGCTAAGTCTACTATTTAAATTACGGGGAATATAGCATCAACTAAATTTCGAGTAGAAATATATTATTTACATTTGATCAATCATATTTCAACCCATTTGAAATTTCACGCTTATTTCTTTTAATATACTTCATAGTTATATACGAATTTATCATATTGCTACTAACTAATATTTTTTTTTTGAAATAATATAATTGAATAATGTATGGTGGGAGTGATAATCTAGTAAATTAAAAAAAAAAAAAATTAAAATAAAAAAAAAAAATCCTTTTTATGTTATCATGTCACATGTAGATATATTAAGGATTGAGCTAGGCTGCACACTTATTTTTTAATACAAAGAATTAAAAGCATGTCACCTATACTAATGTGATGACTCATCAAGCGGGATTTATAGTTTTTTCATACAACCAATTGTAAATTAACTTTTTAAAAAAAATTAAGGAGAATTTCCCAATTAGGATGGATAGAATCGTACATAGCTAGATTAATTAGATCCAAACCTTGATTTGAGAGTGAGGGGTAAAATTGTAAATTAGCTAATGGATGAGAGATTTATTTTGAATACAAAGTATTTGGTTTATTTACTCTTATGTTTTCTAAAAAAGTACTCTTACAACCTAATTTGCACCAAAAAAAAAAAGGTACAACCAATTAATTAAGACAGAACTTGTAGATAATTTACTTCTTTAAATAAACTTGCATTGTTGACGCTTTATGATAAATGCATCACTAAACATTACAATATCTATGTCTTACAACTCACAGTACAAATTAATTGACGTAAATAAAGCATAATAAAAACTCACAATTCTTAAGGAAAGTAAAAATGCAACATCATCACAAATTAAACTCAAACTTAGCTTGTAATTCTAACAATAGCCTTAAGATATATAATTAGTTCACTCTCCTGCAGTTCTTCCTAATTTGTCCTTGTGAACCAGTAAGAATATTGATGTTACCCATCTTAATAATCGAGGCAGTAAAATCGGAGATGAATGCATTTGGATTCGAAGCATAAGTTCGGACAAGCGTATCAGTAGCACCTCCTCCGTTGTACAACTCTTGGTCTGAATGAAGAATTGCTTGTTTGTTAAGAAGGGTCTTGAAATAAGTGTTGTCAAATTTGTTAGGACTTTGAGCATCTAAGGGTGCCAAGTTATTGTCTCCATTTCCATTTTTTTTAGGGCACTTTCCTTGGTTTGATTTTGCAAATGAGGGATCAATGTTCTTGTCTTGGTATATGTGCTGCCTAAAGTTTGTGCACCTTGCTTCTCCAATTGTGTGGGCCCCTGTTAATTTTTTTTTTTTATCGATTTTAAACGTAACAGAAAAACAATATGTCAGATAAAACTCATAGGTAAGTACAAAATTACGTTTTAAAAATATTCCTCTAGGGAAAATTACATGTTTAAAATTAGGTGCTTTTGGTTAAAGTCTTGTTTAATTGAAACATATAATAACGGATTATTGGGTATGAGTATGATGATGTGCATACCGTACAAGGCAACCAAGTCCCTGGTAGAAAGTCCATGATTTTGGAAGCTAGAAATGAGATTACTGAGGCTAGCATTTGCTGCAGGAATTGTATTGGTCGCGTTGGCCTCGGCAAAATAGGCTGTCAATGAATCTCTTCTACCAAGCTTCACATCCCAATTAGGCCCTCCTAGCTACAATATTGCATTAAAAACATATATAATTAATCAATAATTATTTAGATACGACTTTTCGCCCCTTTTTAAAAATTTGTAAGAGTAAAGGATGCTTACAATAGCAACGGAATCTCTAGCAGTAATTGCTAAAATATCAGCACAAGAAACTACACCCGGACAAACTTTTTCAACTGCTGATTTGATTTGATCTATGACTTCAAATCCTCTAGCAGAGTTTCTATTTGGAGCTGCACCTTTTTCACTCTTGAAAGAAGGGGAATCATCTAGCAAATTAGATGCGTCACAACCCTGTTTGTCACAAAACATAAATATTAATACATCTTGTATGACAAAAAAAAAAAAAAAAAAAAAAAAAAAAAAAAAAAAAAAAAAAAAAAAAAGAGGTATATCCAGTCCAGTATATCAAACGTATGAATTTGGGCTTAACATGTTGTCCAGTTCAGCCCAATTGATGAAACATTTTTTAGGAGAGTGGCCCAATAAAATAGGTAGCTCGGCCAGAATAATACACGGGCTATAACAACTTGGATTATTTTTGTTCCGGCCCAATAAATCAATAAAATTTCTAAATAAAATTGTACGAAGTATCATTTTCTTCATTTTTTGCAGATGATCATAACTAGGTGCCCAAAATCACTACATGAAAATAAATTTTAGAAAAATCAATAATAAAATTACACATAATTAAAATAGTATGTGTAAGACTATATGTTAACTTATCATGCAAGATGGAATAGTGCAACTATGCAAAGATGAGAGTTGGAATTGAAGTACATATATAGAATATGCACTATGCACAATAATAATGATTTGTAACCTAAGAACAAAGGATAAGTTGATTACATGGACAAAGCAATCATGAAAATGAAGGCGGAGCAATGAGGCACCCATACGAGGCTCTTTGTTGATAGCGGATTGCACCACACCTCTGATAGTCGAAAATAGTTGTGGACAAGAATTATAGTATAGATTAGCATTAGATCTTCCGATACAAAGAGGAAGAAAAACGAACAAGACTAGCAAAAGAGGAGACGGAGAAGCCATTTGTATGTTACTCCGTACTAATCAAGCCACTCAATGCTTAACTAGCAAGTGTATAGATGAAAGTGTATATGTTGAGAACAAGATCACCAATTCAAGGCTATTTATAGTAGAACTTAAGTTCTTGCATGTAAGATTTTAGGTCGAACACTCTCAAGGTTGGGGCCCTTTCAAGGCACCTAATTCCATGACTTGTAGAAAGTAAAAATGGAACTAAATTTCTACGTTTCCACACAAAGGTATAATATGTTACGATTAGAAAAATCAATTAGAATTTGACGAAAGTAATAAAGGTGATTAATTAATTATGGTTAATATGCTACGTTGTTCATTGATATGAAAGTATGCTCAACAACTCCATATAATTAAGATGTGATAATACGCGGAGATTATAGTGCTCACCTTTAACAGGATGTGTTACTTTTTGACTTGGTTATATTTCTTTGCATGAGCTCCATGCTTTATCATCTTTCATTCTAGCCAATTTTCATAATGTTAGTTGTGAGCAAGTTATTGGTCGTCATGTTTAGCTTTACTCTAACAAATTGTTTTTGAACGTTGTCAAAACAAAAATTAAATTAAAAAAAATATATATGTATTGCTTTAAAAAACTTTTTCTAGTATAACACTTATCCATCATTGAAATTGTATAATTTGCTTTTTTATTTAAATAATCAAAAGCTTGTTAATTTTATTCTTACTTTTTTTTTTTTTTTTTTTTTTACCACTTAAGAATATTGTTAAAATTCTTTCAACATGCATGTAATTCAAGAATATGGATTTTAATAGTTGTTTATGTATAGTTTTAAATATTAATGTGTAATGTGTGTTTTGAATACCTTAAATGAAGAGATAGTACAACTATTGTAGGATGATAGTCATTATACTAGGACAAATAATTTAATGAAAGATAGCAATATGAAATTAATGAAAGTGTAGATTCAAAAGACTCAAAGTATTTTGACATAATAAGAAATCGTGTAATCAATGTAAACCTAACATGCATTAATTTTAGATTGATTGTGTTACAAAGTACTTTTTTCATTAGCCGATGATAATTGAGTAAGTAAATAATACTTCGTATATGACTAGAACTAATTAATTACATAAAAACCACTATATATGTTGTCTGAAAACTGATAGCCTAAAAACCTAACTACTCTATCTTAGATTTTATAATTTTTAGCCTCAATAACAACGAATTGAACACTACTTTCCCTCTTAACTCGATTAGCTAAGAGATTAATATCATTAGTTACGCAATTTAAAATTCGTGACGTTTTGGTGTTTATTCTCTCCACACCCTATTTTCTTCTTAAAAGAATGAAATTGTTATGAGTGCATCTTTTCTAACTGATAAATTAAATTAAGTGCAGTTGCAAATTGGTCCAAGCCAAACATATTATTCAAAATAATATATGGAGTGCAGATATATATTGTAAGCATATAATGAGTATAAGATATGATATGTTAGATAAGCAATTTTTTTTTTTTTTTTAATTATTCTTTAGTTGTTATATTGCTAGTTTTAAGCAAGACTTGGCATGATCAGGGCTATTATAGCTATTGATTTTTTCCCATACATGCATGTTTGTAGAAATTTCACTAGTTTGGTCATTTCCAAGTCACCTAACTCAAAAACTTAATCCAATCAATAATTCAACACCCAAAAAAGAGTTTTTACTAGTATATTTGAAATATTATGAAGATATTGACTATATTATTTATCTTTGGGGAAAACTAATGAAGATGTTGACTATAGTCTATAAAAAATAAAATTTGACACGAAATATATAAGCATCAAACAGGGTTTTCATTTTCAGGATTTGGATAAACGTGGATATTATAATTCACTCTAAAAAGACAATGCAACTTTTGACTTGTTTAATAAATTTGAGTAGCTAACTTTTATTCTTACCCCTTTTCTTGTTGCCAGTAGTGAGCAATTCATTGGACAAGAATTATATTAAGATTAATTAAGATGATTTACTTTATCATTGGCATAACTTTGTTTCTAAGCTAGCATTATTGACGGTAATTGATGAACCTTCGTCAATTATTTGTAATAAACTTGATTGAGAAAGTAATTCTTGTTTATTCCCGGCCCTAACACATGGATATATTTTCGAGGTTTTTCAGGTGATTAAAAAAATTTATTCTTACTCCATAATTTTGTAGAGGCTATTGCTATTCAAAGTAAAAACTAAAAGATCTTAATTTTTTTTTTCTTTAAAGAAACAAAAGGATATTCTTTAAAATTTTCATTCTTACTAGGGTAGTAAAATTATGTAAACTCCTTAAGTAGATCAAACAAGATATGTAAAAAAAATAAAAATAAAAAAAATAAAAATAAAATAAAAGATACTTAGAGATAGATATTTATTTACAAAATATATCTTTAATGTAGGGGAAAAAAAAATCTTATCCTTTAACGAAACATTTAAATCTAAAAAAAAAAAAGAAAAAAAACAAAAGAAGAAGAAGAAGAAGAACACGCAGAGGTATATATGTACTAATGTACATGTATGTGAGTCATGTGACATAATGTGAGTAGTGAATTATTATTTTCTAAAAGGCTAGTCAAAGTAATTAATGATGAAAAATAAAAAAAACCACTAACAATATCACATGTGATATTGATAGGGAACCAACTCCCTAGTACAACGTATCTCTAACGATGTCCATCTTTTCGCATGTCCTAGCTAGAGAATCTTCATTGAAAAATATAATTCCACTATGATTCGTATATAACATGGAAATTTTAATAGAAGTAAGCAAAATAATAATAATAATAAAAAAAATCCCCCACAACAACAATCGGGACTGAATCTGGATTAGCCCTAAGGGTGAATCGGGTGGGAAAAAAACAAAATTCCACATCCTTTTTGCAAAGTAATTAAGCTAATGGCTCTTTGATAATATGCAAATTAAACCTACGCATATTATAACAAGATTACAGTAATACCAATAACAAAACTCATCTAATGAATCGACTAATATGTATAAGGCGACTCAATAGGTTTTTGAGTTGCACCTTATATACAGTAATACTACAGGTGATTTAGAAAATCTAATTTAAACCACCAAATAAGTCGAGTTATAGAGTCGTATGCATATATAGTATGAATTGTAAACCTATCAAGTCTATGTTATATTAGGCAACTCGTCATGGTTTTTTTTTTTTTTTTTTTTTTTTTTTTTTTTTTTTTTGGTAGTAGTAGTAGTGTAAAAATTACAAAAAGAGCTGTTATGATTTGGCAAAAATTACGTACATTCATGCAATATTTTGGTTGTCCTTGATATTTATTAACATCTACTCCATCCATAGCTTACTACTCGTAACTTTCTAATCATGATTGTTGGAGGAAGTAAGCTGAGAGGTTCTTGATCGACTTTGTATTAAGTATACTTGTACTTTAGCTTCAATAATTAGCAAAAATGCTTCCTAATCAAAGAAATCTAAAATTTCGACGCCAAGTAAATAAGGGGCCCGTTAATAACTAATTTATAAAACAGGACTCGAGGTGAAGCTTCCATTCGTCTGCTGATCCACCTCAGACAAGCCCATAAGTCCATTTACAAGGGTTTGACCGTTTGACAGAGGATTTTGACTTTTCGAGTTTTAGGTCCCTTCTTAAAACTTGTACTCTCATAACACTTTGACTATTTTTTATTTTTATTTTTTATTGTTTACGCTGGACATATTAAGTTATTAACATTGTAATTTACTTAAAAATACTCTGTAATTAAAATTGTGTGTTGATAAATAAAAAAAATATCAAATAAAAACGATTATACTCCTTAATAAAAATCATCAAATGTGATAAGTTGTTATACATTTGATATAGGATAGAAAACATTAGATAAATTATTTTTATAATTGTTTCATTAGTTTTCTATTTGTATTAGTTTTCCTTGTAATACAAGAAAACATTAGCTAGGTTATACAGATTTGGTAGTATCGTATATTTAATTATAACGGTTTTCATGGTTTCCCATTTGTATTTTAATTACTTTCCACATAATTCAACATAAGCTAGGTTATTATAAAATTAATTTTATTTTATTTTATTTTTGTTATGTGTATATAATATATATGTAATTATCAATAACCTCCTCAATATGTAATTAAAATCATCATTTAATTTCCACTCAAATTTGAAAGACAATCATAGTTGATACTGTATATATATATGAAATCTAATCCTATGTGATTGTATATGAAATCTTTATTGCTATCCTCAATATATCCCCAACTTTAATTTTTATATAAAGCCTCTAATCCATAGCTCTAATAATTCATACAAATTAAATTACTAAAGATTTTCTATACTCTCGTAAATTAAATTTAGTGCATTCTTGTTTATAATGGATTTGAGTATGGAAACTAATAGGTATAAGTTGCTCCATATTCTTGGTATCGTAATTCCTTGTTGCCATGATAATCCTAATAAACCACACGATGACTCGTCTTCTTCCTCTAAGAAACTCGACGTTAGGCTAGTCTTCGACGTCTACGAAAGCTTGATATATTATCATACAAACGGTCGACGATTGGTGAGTGTACGTAATATACCAAACAATACATGTTTTAGTTTTAACCCTTTTTGCCCTTCATGTCGAAAAATTATTGCTAAATATCATTTAGTATATAAGAATAATATGTTTATTAATGGGGTGAATAATGAGTTGAAACATCTATGCGATGAAGTATGGTGTAAATTGATCGTTATGACGTTACGGGGCAATGATTGTGATCAAAGACAGGTTGATATTTACGAGTATAAGCTTGATTTTTATGCTCCTGATCGAGTTTGCGATGAAGAGGAATTTAGGGCATGGTCCGGAAAGGATTTTTTTTGAGGAGATACCAATTATAACGGGGTTAGAAAAGGTAAGCTTTGATGATGATAGCGAGTTTTGGAAAAAAGAGGATACGTGTGGTATATGTTTACGAAAATTGAAAAACAAAGAGGATGAAGATCTAAAGATCGATAATAATGATACCGCTACTAGTAGTACTGATGTTCATAGTAATGTTGAGATAGTTAAAGCTAAGTCACTTGTGAAGTTGCCTTGCGAGCATGTGTTTCATGAGCCTTGTGTACTTAGATGGCTTCATAAAAAATGTGTTTGCCCTTTTTACCGGTTTGAATTGGAAAAACCTGAGGACACTGATGACGACGAATCCTTTGATTAGATTTGCAATATCTATGTTTGTTTGATTATTTATAGGAAGCATTCTTTAATGTACACCGCAGTAATTTATATTGTTATTGGAAATATGTAAACGATCTTTATTAATCATATTAATGAAATTGAATTTAATACCAAATTTGGAGTAAACACTTACTCTGATGCCCTATATAATACTAACTTTCGTACAAATTATAGTTTTTAGTATTTTATTTGCATGTGAGCCCATACGAATATACAAATTAAAAATCAGAAAATTGGCACCTCGTTATGGACCCGTTTAAGGCCCAATTGTAATAGCCGACTATTTGGACAAGAAATGTTAGATATTCAAGAAGAGCACATCACATACCGAATGAAATGGAGTAGATGGGTATAGTTAACTGCATAATTACATTAGATTCAAACTATTGGGCTTAATAATTCGGTAGAAAAAAGATTGAGATATAAATTATAAGAAAGTGGCAAAGCCCAAAAGTGATTGTTTTGATCAAGTTTGTTAATCAAATCGGGTCATATTCAAGTCACGGAGTAATTCAATTCACATATAATCAGAGTGATATAAAATCAAACATATCAAAGTTAAGATTTTGTCAAATTAAGTTGATAGAGATTAATTAATTTTACCAGGTCTAATATACGGAAAATCTATTCTTAAGTGACATCCAGTGATGCCTTCTTATTTATATCATCACTTAGACTAATACACTATAAAGAAAGCTTACAAATTAAAAACTTAACAACCTTCCTAGTTAATTAAATTAACCTAATACATATTTATAATCCTAGTGAAGCATCTACAATCTTCCCTTCCATGTGAGCATAGTTGCCATCCTCTTGCAGAATTTTAGGCTCCCTTTTGTACACATAAACACTTGATGCCCATAAAAATGCCCCCATATTCACAATAGCCAACCCAAACAAGAACAAGTAGTAGTAGTCCAAATGACAATCATTCAAATTGTTACCTATCCATCTCTTCCCCCCATTTTTACCTGTCAACTTATCTACCATGGTAATAAGAAAGCTATTCAAGAAATTTCCAACTCCAATCGCGCTAGTGAAAAACGTTGTCCCTAGGCTTTGCATGTCATCCGGGGATTGATCGTAGAAAAACTCAAGCAAACCAATCGAGTTGAACACATCCGCCACACCAATAAGTACATATTGAGGCAATAGCCAAAATATGCTCATTGGAACCATAGCATTTTTACCTAGTACATGTTCCTCCTTAATTACATGCATTCTTTGCATCTCCACTACGTAGGCGAATGCTATGGCCACAATTTGGATGATGCAACCAATGCCTAGTCGTTGGAGGATGGTGATCCCTCTAGGATTGCCGGTTTTTGCTCGCATAAAGGGCACGAAGTAGCGGTCGTAAAAAGGCACGGTGAGGAGCATTGATAGGGTAACAAAGCTAGTTAGGGAGGCAGCCGGGACTTGGAAGGTACTTCCTATGTGACGGTTTAGGGTAGTTCCTTGTTTAATAAAGAGGGTGTTGATTTGAGCCCAAATTGTGCTAGGTATAAGGAGTACTAGCCATATCATAATCATCCCACATACTTGCTTTGTTTTCTCAACTTGTGCTTCTGTGCATGGTAGCCTTGAGCTACCTTCTTTTATGCTTGCCTTGTCCCAAAACCTACATGAAACAAATGAAAATTAACTACTTATATTATAACACGTAACATACAGAGTGCTCGACTACTCGTGCAAATTATGTGCAGTAATACTTAAAAATAACATTACACTACCATATATATATATAATTGATATAGACATCAGCACATACAAGACTTTCCTAGTAAAAACACGTTAAAACTTTATAATTATAAGTCAGTTTATTTTTTCTATTAGTATTGTCAATTAAACGAATTGTAATTTTAATGCCTAAGATGATAAGCATTATTATTCATTAATTAAATGCATGTACTATAGGTAACATCATTTTATTATGAGGAAGGTAGGAAAGGGCTTATCACAAATAAAAAGAATCATCTCTCCATCATAGAATATAACATCAAGCCAACTCAAGTTGAGGTACGACTGTCACTTTCATGATGTATATATTGATTTGGTCTTTGACATTGATAAGGTAGTGAAACTCTTCCATCAATCGTGCTACGCATGTATTCTGATTAAGGTATTTGCTTCCCTGGTCGATAAGTAAAGGGATTAGATGAAACAAGACCACTTTAGCGTAAAGCCATAAACTAACATTCATATATTTTTTTGAAGAATCAATTTATATTTCTCCAATTGTGACATCTAATATATACAGGTATTATGATACGGAGTAACTATTTTTGTATATTCTTGTTTGAAAGGATAAGAAAACCTTTCAAATGAGCCCCGTAAACTTTGACTCATGTATACAAAGATTTCAAATCGAGAGGTTCAGAGTGATACCAGTATTCCATCACTTCAGCTCGCGCGATATACATTTAGGGGGTGTTTGGTATGGAACTTTTAAGCCATGGTAACGGATTCAAATAATTCACTCCATTACTACTTGTTTGGTAAGGCTAGAAAGTAACATAAACCGTTACCTAGGTGTAACAAATCCCCCCAGTTTGATTCCACTCGTTGACCCAAGGAAACAAATTCCATTTCCGGCATTCAATAATGTTAACTTCTCCCATTGACTCTCTCTTCCAAAGCTCTTACTCACCCAATCTCTCTCTTCCGAATTCGATTTCCCAGCATGTCATTTTCAAGATCTTGCTTCATTATTCAAGACTTGTCAAATTTGGGTCAAGTAAATCACTCAACAACTCATCATTCTCACATCTAACCCACCAAAAAAAAAAAAAAAAAAAAAATGAATGAGCTTTCATAATGATCAATGATGAAGATTGATCTACCTTTGCAATAATCTGATAATCTGATTTGGGGTTGATAATATTGATTTTTGATGGTCTGCTAAGATTTCAATCTAGTGTATTTGAGATTTAATGATCAATAAAAGAAAAAGTGATCTAGTCATCTGATTTTTGATGATTTGAATTATTAAATTAGAGTAATTAAATTGGAGTAAAAAAAAAAAAAAATGAGAAAGTTGAAGTCTTGAAGCAATTTTGCAGCCTGTGAATGTGAATTGCGATAAATGTCGCCCACTAAATATTAATTTTGTTTTTCCTTTTTTTTAAAAAAAAAAATAAATTTGTTTTCCCTTTTTTTATGCCAAAGAAAAGGAAATAGATTGGTTGTAAACTTGTAATCGTTTACGTTTCCTTAGTAATACCAAACAACTAGTAAGGTTAACACTATATATTACCCTTTCCCCTCCTAATTTGTTTCCATTCCGTTACCAATACTAAGTTGATACCAAACACCCCCTTAGGTTTTTAAAAAAATGCATTTTCTTCCCCTCTCATATATTTTTATTTTATGATAAAGAGAAGAAAACATTTTTTAATTAATTAAAAGGATGTGGACTCTTCATGTTGATACAATAAATCGTTTTAGCATTATTTTTTGAGACAATGATGTTGCATTAGGCCATGTTTGGTTTGATGTAAAAGGTTTTCATGGAAAATGAATCTTTCATGTTTTCGCATTTTCCTTTGTTTGGTTTGTTAAGGGGTGGAAAACAATTTTTCCAAGGGTAGAAAATTCCATCCTTAAAGATGGAAAACATTTTCCTTCCCAAAACAAGGGAAGCCATATTTTCCTCTCTCATCCTTACCTCTTTTTTTTTCTTCCCTTTCATTTATCCTTACATTTTCACTCTTATTTTTTTTATTTTTCTTGGACTTTTCTTGTATGCAACCAAACAAAGAAAAACTAATTTGCAATTGTGTTTTTCCTTGAAAATATGTTTTTCATGAAGACTAATTTTCCATTGAAAATGTTTTACATTAAACCAAACGGGGCCTTATTGTTGTTTGTTTTGCAAAAAACCAAATATCAAATCAAATGAACAAACCTAGCATGTCGACTGAAAATACATTAAACTACAAAGTGGGATTGAGTAGAATAAGAAAACACGAGGTAGATGATTAAAGGACGAAAAAAGAAGAAGAAAAAAAAGGGAATCATCTGACAATAACAAATTAACAATTTAGAACCAACCTCATATGGAGTACTATAAAAAAAAAAAAAAAAAAAAAAAAAAAAAAAAAAAAAAAAAAAATTGAATAAAAAAAAAAAACCAAAACCAAAAAAATAAATAAAAATAAAAATAATTAAAAAAAAAAAAAAAAAAAAAGCAAGTAATTAATATTGTAATATTTTGCAATATACAAAATGGCACATGTATAAATTAACTAGTGGAAATCTAAAAGTAGTAAAAATGTATATAAATGGACCATACTTTAACCACTCATCCAGTCTCACAAAAAGTCACAAAGCTCATTTTAATGATAAAAGATTCTTCATAGTGGTCAACAGTAGATTTGTATCAATTTGTATTCTTAAATATATATGGTCAATATTTAGCGATGAAAAATTGCAAATAAAACAAGAAAAAAGATATATGCAGCCCTAAGTTCTGTTTATAAGAAGTTAAAAATGGAAAGAATTGACAGTAATTAAACATTTATTACACCGATTTACTCATGAATTGTTGATAAATTCTCAACTTAATACTAAAAAAGTAAGTATATTAATTTTACTTAACCAGACTTAATTTTATTGAACGAATTGGAATTATTTTTATAGTATATTGTTTTTCTTAAGTTTCAATGAATAGAGCTATACGAAAATGAAAGAGTTTGAAAATTAAAAGTAAAAGAAATTTACCAAAAAAAATATAGACAATCTTTTAAAAAAATGATGAATAAAAAATAATGTATATTAGGTTAAAAATATATATATATTAATATATTGAGAGGTTGATGTAGTAGACTAGTTGCGCCACCTCTCCATTTCAAATCCGGTGTAAGAATAAAACCTAATGGAACTCATCAATTAAGGGATATCTCCCCTCAAATAAACTCAAATCTTTTTTTTTTTTTTCTTTTTTAAAAAAAAGGAGGCTCTTTAAAAAGCAAAATAGTACAATTCACGTTTTTATCACAAATTCAGTAGACGGGTGGTTGCCTATAAAATGTGATAGAAGGGAATCTTCAACTCCAAAATCTAGGTATAAATGAGCCTCAACCAATAATCTTGGAAGGAAAGACAAGACTACAACTTGCAAGAGTGCCCTCAATCACAATGCATGTTCCTATCATTTTGAGGTCCATCTATATGAATTTAAATGTCAAAAGCTACTACTCGTACTCAATTAGGGCATCTACAAAATCATAAATTGTAGTACAATTGTACTAACTAATCAACCAACTTTTAGTATGTATAGCAATAATATATTGAATAAACGTTTGGGTAAATAGTTGTGTAGGTCCTTTCTTTCGCTTTTTGGTCCACTAAGGATATTTTCATTTGATTCCATAAGGTAATGTAGTTTGAACCTTTAAGATCTACTTAGATTCCGTATGATTCAATTATTTTTTTGACTTACTTAAATGCAATAACTAATTAGTATACTAATTCCCTTTTGGTCATCTTCTATATTAAAGTAAAAATAACCTGACTCAATGGATATGATAAATCTTATACATTGGAATTCCTAAAAAAAAAGGTAAATAATCTAATTATACTACTGTGCACTAAAGTCTTATAGTTCTATTATACTCCGTACTCTACATAACTTCGTAATATATAAATAAATAGTTTCATTAAATTGGTTTTTCAAGACAAAAAAAAAAAAAAAAAAAAAAAAAAAAAAAAAAAAGTAAAAGTAGAAAGAATTTGGACACACATAGTTTGATATTGTAGCACATCTAAAAGCATGATACACATTGAGAAGATTGGATCATAGGACATGCCCCAATAATTTGGGATCAACTATTGTACATTTCTGAGCAAGAATAATGCACATGCATGAATTTATGAATGGATGGCCTAGAAATAATGAAAATGGGCCAACTACTGTGCGCTTTTATCCTTTTTCCTAGGCTTCATAGTAGTAGCACAATCCTAGCAGTACCCGACAAATTGGGCCCATTAACATTTACTCATAATTTCATCAATGAAAAATCTTGATAAAATGTACGTACTTTTACTATTTCTACAACACATGAATCTCAAACATCAATATTCAATACTAATGTTATAAATGAGCCTCAACAAACCATAGAATCAACAATAATATTCCATCATAAACTGGCTACAGCTTGCAATTGTCCCTCCAACAAAACATGTTTCCCTCACTCTGGGGTATATATGCAATTTAATTTGAAAAGGTCATTTTTCTATTTAGTACAAATGGATTGAAATCTTCTAGATACATTCGGGTGCAAGGTGCAATGTAAGAGTATTTGCTGTTCATTTAATACTTTATATCTTTTTTAAAAAAATTTAAGAAGTATATCTAAAAAAATGAGCAAAAAATACCATCAAATGAGCAAAAGACCACTCTAGCGTACACACCAGGTGTATGAACTCATGATGAAAGTCTATTAATATTTTTTTTTTCATTCTTTTGGATATTGTGAGATATTATTTTAAGGGTTATAAATGATACTCCTAAACAGTGTATAAAGTTACATACGAAATGTAAAAATGAAAGAATAGACGAATAGTTGAAGTAACTAACCTGAAAATTGAAGGTCCATTATTTTCTAGGGTTTTCCCATCGGTGATGTAGTAAGGTGGTTGAACCACTTGTATTTGGTTAGGTTCAGTAGGAACCTTAAGTTTCCAATTAGCCATTGAATTAGTAACAACTTTCACGATATCTGTTGCAGGACTCTTTATGTTTTTAGGCTTGTGTCGGTATGTTGGAGTTCCCAAATAGAACACCATCAAAGATAAGATGAGGGCAATTGTAGGTATACCATAACCTAACCCCCATCCCAAGTTTTCTTGGATATACACAAGCCCTAAAGTGGCAAATAAACCACCTAAGAAGGCACAAAACATCCACCAATTGAAGAAGGAGACTTTGAGCTCTTTCTCACTTGGATCAAAATCGTCAAATTGGTCTGCCCCAAATGTCGAAATATTAGGCTTTGTGCCTCCCGCGCCTATGGCAATGATGTAAAGGGAAGCGTAAAATAACACAATTGGAAGTGAAGAGCCAGTGTTGCATGTTCCATTGGTACATGTTGGCTTGAAGGACTTAATGGAAACAACCATGGTCAAGAGTACCATGCCCTATCAAGTTTCGAAAAGTAAATAGATATTATCAACTACTCCGTATCAAATAAGTAATATATAGAGTACATAACTAAAAAAATTCGCGTTTATTTATTAGGCGTATTTAAAAATACATATTAAATCCTTTGTAAAATAGTCTCATATTATTGAGGAGTGTGTGCTTCTAATTGCATTCGAAATTGGTATAGTTTAACATCACATATAATTACATAAATAAAACATTCTTCTTTGGCCCACAATTGACTTTGGGGCTAGATCCAATTGAGCAAAAACATTGAATATGTTTATGGTAGAAACTTATCATTGCAATAAAATAAGACAAACTTTATATTATTAGTTTGGTACACATTAATGTGAATCACAAACTCCCAATCTAGTCAAGTAGTCATATCCTAAAAGAAAATTCTTAGTGAATATATATAATTAATTATATAAAGCCATATGCTTATTTAATATAATAAAAACCATGACTTATAACCTCTAGATTTCCATGATTAATCATTCTCTACACCAAATTGCCGGGGTTAAAGCAAATTCTTTAGTGCACTCATGCATATTTATGTAAAACTATATGCTTGTTTATAATATAATTAAAAAAAAATGACTTTAATGTTCTAGATTAACATGATATTAATCATTATCAACACCAAAAGGGATATGCATTAAGCATAATAGATTGACTAAAAATCCATATTTTAACATTTTAGTCGACTAGTCGTCATAAAATAGACAAAAATACCTAACCCTACCAAGAATCATGAGCTATTTCACTACATTAAGCCTCATTCGTGGAGAGCAATGTTGCAAATCCACATCCATTTAAATCGTGTCCTACGCATTTACTTTGAATAAGACATCCTTTTTTGGACCCACTATTGATTCTAATTAAAACCGTGAAATCTATTGATCAACTAGCTGTGGTGGGGAGTAGAAGACTATGAATGAAATTAACAAATTTTCGATTTATTAGGAAAATATATGAGGCTCAAAATATGAGTATGTAGGATAGTAGGAACATAGACTTGATCATGAAAGAAGTACAATTTCTTGTTCACTTGTTTTCAATCTTCGGAACTAACTATAAATTCTCAAACAAAATTCAAGGTTCCTATCGTTCCATCCTAAATATGTTAGATTGTTAGGTTAATAGTACAACTTGACATCAAATTGTATTGTGACAACTAATACTTGATGTGATCGAGATTTTTGCTTTCAGGTGGACATACATAGACCAAGATTTAGAATAATTTATTTAATGTCAACCGAAAAAAAAAGTAAGAGTTTATTTAAATAATCATAGACTCCTGTAACGTGGGATTGGAGATAATAAAAATATATATGAACAAAACGGTAGCCATATATATGAAAGGATTAAAGTAAAAGTGTGCATAATTCGAATATAATAAATGGATTATTAAAACGAAAAGTGAGTAGAACTTGTAAAGACAAAATAAGCATACATATTTCACAAAGAAGTGTATGTAGTATGTAACTGCACAAGATTACATAGAGATTTTACCAGGACATAGATGAGAGAAGAGATGGTGAAAGTCCAAAATCGACCAAGATAAGCATCGGCAATGTAAGCACCAAGGATCGGTGTCATCCATACCACTCCATTCCAATTATTCACATTTCTAACCGATGAAATAGTGTCTTCATGGAGTTGGGTAGTCAAATAAACCACCAAGTTTGACGCTATTCCATAAAAGGCCATTCTTTCACATGCTTCATAAGCTACATAAACAAGAGTAAAAACAAAACATGCATATTTTTTGTAGCATATGTTAGTATATATAAATGGCAAGAAGAGTATGGTAAATGATATGATGACATGTTAGTTTCTAATATGAAGAAACTTACTAAGAAGAAAAGCACAAGCCTTCCATTTGCCCGTCTTAGAGGCGATCACGGGCCGGCCACGAAGATCCATGGTGCCATCATTGGTGAAGTCCTTAGTGTTGTTGGTTTCCAAATCCATTATTTTGGGTAGAAGAGAATGAAGTTCAAATTTGTATGTAGTTTGCTAAATCACTAGCTAGCTACTTGTTTTTGTTTGCTTTTGGTTGTGAGTGTGCGTTGAGTTTGTAGTTTTTAAGAAATGGAATGGAATGGAATGAAAGTAGGTAGATAGGTGGATAATTCACACAATATAAGAGTGGAGGTCGTGGGTGTTAGGCTATAAATAGCATTGGCAAATATCCCTTTTTTTTTTTTTTTTCCTTTTTTCTTTAATATTAATATTTTAGCATTTGTGTTTTATACACAGGACATAACAATAACAATAACAATTGTATTTATTGTGTGTGAAAAAACAAAACAATTGTATTTATTGAAGTTGTAAAGAAATAAATTAATGTTGGCATTTATGGAAAATTATTGAATTTTATCTATAAAAAATTAAAGTACCTTTTTTTTTTCTACAACGGATCATTATGGAAGCTAGCTCTCAATTGACTCGACACTACAAGTAAAACAAGAAGAGGGTTTAGCTCTCTTAACTATACTAACATAAGACCTAAATTGGGGATTGTGGGTACAATATTCATAGTCTGCTTGACAATACAAAATAGGAAAATGACATATTCGATCATGGGCATGAATCATAAGATGCTCCAAACTTGATCCTTTGATCCTTTACGTACGTAAAAATTGAACATTAAAGACTAAAAAATGACACTTTTTTTTTTGTTTTTTTTGAAACAATAAAAAATGACTTTTCAATTTATTAAATGGATACATCCTGTATGTTAATTCAGTCCAACTTTGTAAGTTAGATTTATTGGAAGAGAGGAAAAGACCGAAAGACAAGCCTAATCGATCTACTTATTTCTAGTTTTAGCAAACACATGTATTATCCTACCCTTCAGGCCTTCACCCATTACAATATTTACACAATTTCATTCACTTTATTCTATTTTATCCTTTTTTTCTTTTTTACACAAATTACACTTAAACCACTTTATTATTAGATATGTTTTTCTCATTGTAAGGCCCTGTTTGATTCACCTTAATTTTGCTGAAGTGAAATTATTTTTACTGAACTAAACTTATTTTTACTGAACTGAACATAAATTATTTTTATTGAACTCAAATTATTTTTACTGAACTGAAATTATTTTTTTACTGATTTTCTATTATAATTCTTCTTTAAGAAAATTGAATTTTACTGAACTGAACTTATTTTTACTGAACTGAAATTATTTTTACTTAATATTATTTTTTTAAGGTAAAGAGAATAGGGTCTAAATGAGTATATCCCTACCTTATAAAAAGTAGAAAATAACTCTTAGGAATAGTGTGCTACCAACTATACCCTCAAAAATATGTACAAAATTGTGTACAAAAATGTATATTTACTTTTTTACCCTCATTAATATGTTTACTCTCATTAATATATTTGATTGGTTTTTTTTTTTCATTAAACATACTATCAATTAATACAATTTTTTTTTAACAAAAACTTGTAATGCCTTTTTTTTAAATAAAAAAATTATAATGTTTTGTACTTCATATGTTATTATTGTTATTTAAAAAGGAAAAAAAAAATTGTATGTACGAAGACTATGTTTATTACCACGAGATGATTTATTTTTACTCCTTCGCGGTTGCTCTTTTTATTTACAATTTTGTTGTCCTTTAATTATTACAAATATTGTTAAGGTTTTATTAGCTTTTTAATTGTACATTATTTGATGGCACGCACATAAACAACGTGGAATTTAAATGACATTCATATTAAATAATGATATTTGAGCAGATGTTATCAAGAGGTATAAATAACTTTAAAATCCTAAAATCGAAGGAAATCGATGATAGAAAAAAAAAATGTATTTAAATATGGAGAGAATTTAAGAAGAAAAATATAACTAAGTGGTTATTGCTTTAGTATTAGATACAGATATAGATATTAGATGGTCGTAGAACATTGAACTTACATTATTAAGTTTTTAGCTACAACGAACATTTCACATATTATTACTCTGTATGACCAAGCTCACAAAAAATTCGTTTGAAGAAAAATACGTTAAGTATTATTGAATCATGCAAATCAATGAAGAATTCTAAAGTAGCTTAAGATATGAAGGGATGCAAATCAATTAAATATTATTTAATAATAATTTTGAAATAACACTGTCAAACTTTTGAGGGTTTTAAAAAATAATTATCATTAAAGATTTTAGTGACATTTTTTATATTTCTACAAAACCACTATATAGGCACATAAACCAAATAGTACGTATTAAAACTACCAGATCTACCACCCAAACCAAAGGTGTAACTACGCGCTAATACAACTTTTATGCAACAGCTAACTCTTTCGCGCACATCGCGCGCGTAGGATAACCTAGTATTTAAAAAGAAACAGAGAAAGTAATTATGTCGGTTTAGGAAGAAAAATGTACCTACATAGTAAGATTTTTTAAGAGGTGGGCTGTTGCATAGTTGCATATAGATCTCACGAGGAATTTGGACTTCATAAGTTTGGAAATACACGGCATATAGCCATATATGATATACCCCAACAGTTTGTCATGTCAGTGTTGACATAATTGTCTCAACCTCTAATAAAACTTCCTAAAATTTGACCAATCCTTTGTGATAAGGTTGTTTGGGGATGTCCATTATATTGTGATCATCATTATCATTCACTTTTTATTTGGGCGGTTCTTCCATTTTACTTCTTCTTCTTGTTGATAATGATAAATTTCATTATCATTATTCTAGAGATGATAAATGGTCCAGGCTAGGTCGGTTTAACTCAATTCATCTTCTTTTCAAGTATCTTATATTTGATAATTAGTTTAAATAAGACAAGATAAGTTTAGGACTAATAAATTTATTAGGTAAGATCGTAAGATGGTAAAAAAAATAAATAAAAAAGTACACATAAAGAAGGCTAGGACGTTCAAATTAAGACAAGGGCCATTAGGATCTAATATATAGTCTAATAAGTTAAGACCCTATATAGTGTTCAGTAATATAAGGTATATACGTGATAAATACAAATACCTTGTAAGTTAAACGAGAACAACTATAATAAACTCACATAAAATTAGTTTAAGTTAGGCAAAGAGAACGGCATTTCTTCTTTTAAATGCTAAATAATCAAACAATCATGCAACAATAATGGGTCTAAGGCCCTATTTTTTGAGTTTTTGGGCAGAGCAGAGCAGATTTCAAGGGCACATTTGTTTCTAATATACATAATTGGAAAATTTGTCAGAAACAACATTTTAAAGTGTTCACTTTATTTAAAACAACCTTTTAAATTTTTTTTTGCAATTTCAGACCACATTATAATTTTTTTTTTTTTTTTTTTTTTAATCAAAGACAACCAAATGCTACTTTTCGGCTTTGACTCTATTTTTCCCGATGTTGACCACTAGTGTGCAACATACATGAACTCGTATATTGCTTAATACACCAATTTTCCCTTCAATTCACTCGTACTAAAAGTAACGCCGAAAAGTAACATTTGGTTGTCGGTGAAAATTCCATACCTAACGCCGAAAAGCAACATTTGGTTGTTTCTGACAAATTTTCATACATAATTTTACCACACCGCCATAAATCTATAATCCAACAATCGTTTATAGAAATCTTCCTCATTTTCGGTGAAAATTCCAAACCCTAACCCCTAAAATTTCTCTCCGATCAACCTATTCTCGGTGAAATTCCAACAAATTCCGATTAAAATCCTAACCCTAAACGGTGTTCATTTCTTTTCCAATTCGTCTAGTTTTTACTCGGATTACATGAAATTATCGATCAAAATCTTCAATTTTTGGGGAAAAATTACCGTTTTAGGCAACAAATCAGTGTTTGACTTGGAAATTCGACGGTTTTGTCGGCGGTGATTCCAGTACATTAGCCGATTTTTCGGTGTTGATGAAGTAGAATTACGAGGAATTCACCTACGGTTAGCGAAATTTATTTCAGAGTTTAGGAATTTTTTGGGTACTTTTTTCTGTTTTGTTGATTTATTGAGTTGAATATTTACGCTCTTTTTGGTTGAAGGGATTTGGATGGAAAAGAAAAGAAAGGGAATTGTTTTAATCATATTCCCATGTTTGGTTGAATAAATGACATAAAAATCTAAAGGAAAGGAAGGGAAGTGAGAGGAAAGTCTCTTAATAAAATTTTGGCTTTCCTTTCCTCCCAAAATTGGAGGAATTTGACTGGAAAGTGAAAAATAAAAGTAATTTCCTTTCTCTTCCCTTCATTTCCTTTCATCAACCAAATATTGGAAAATAAAATCACCTTTCTTTTCCTTTCTTTTCCCTTCCCATCCTTTCTCTTCTTTTCCTTTACTAATATTGAACCAAATAAAGCCTTAAGTTTATTTCCAGAATATTGTCTCAAATTAGTTGCATTTTTGCCTGTTTTGATTTTTGTTGTTGTTTTGTGTTTAGTATAATTATCTGAACTACTCCAATTATGTTATGATTCGGTTTGTAATGCTGTATATGAAAAGGAGGAAGAGGGTATAGTGTGATGTTTTTATGTTTCAAGTGTTACACAGAAATATTAACATTGTTCTGTTAAAAAAAAAAACACTTTTTTTTTCCCTAAATAAAAAAGTGAACTTTTGAAAAATCTTAATTTTTGGCTGAATTTATTGAATTTTTTTTAGGTTGCTTAGGGGTTTAATTACTCTTGTAAGCTCAAATTTCTGTTTTCTCTTACCATTTGGTTTGGTTTACATAGTTTTCTTTGTTGAATGAGGAAGGTGGTAATGGAGGTTAGGTAATTATTAAGTGTTTCTGGCTGGTCTTATTAAGAATCTTAGTTTGAGGGGAGTATGAGATGCTGGTTTGAGTGAGTTCTGAATGTTTTAATGGTTTTTATGTAGTATTGATTTGTGGGTTTAATTGGCAAGAACGGAGCTGTTGATTTGTGGATGTGATCATGTGAAGTTGATGCATGTTTCTTTGGGGTAATTAGTCTATGGTATGTGGATTTAGAATTTTCAATCGTGATTGATCTAATTAGTTTGCTAAGCTGCTCCATTTTATACTATCAAATTTTAAGGACATAAATTAAGGTTTATATTTTTTTAGATAGTCTGATGCTTGTTCGCGTGGGTTGTGTAATAGTTGATGCATTGTTGTGAAGGATATAAGTTTGAGTGGGAGTTTCAAATGTTGAGTTTTAAGTATTTTGATGGCTTTTTTTCTATGCAGTTTGTCGGTATATCGTATAGTTGGTCAGAAATGAGATGCAAGTGTTAACGTTATTTTTGTATTTGTTTGGATGCTTTTTGTGAGTTATACTATTAGGGTAACTTTAGGTTTGGACAATTTAATTTTAAGAAGGATTTGAAATGATGCAAGTGTAAACGTTATTTTTGTATTTGTTTGGATGCATGGAGAAATTACATTCGTGAAAAGAGTTATTAGGTGAAATGTCAGATGTATTGAAGGATATAAGTTTGAGTGGGAGTTTCAGTTATTGAGTTTTAAGTTGTATACCGTATACCGTATACCGTATACCTGGTTAGAAATGAGAGTTGTTGAATTGCGGAAGGAAATGGATTAGCAAATGATGAACTGACAAGTTAACGTTGATGCCGTTTGAATTTATTTCTCTATTGAAAGGATTGAAATGGTGCAAGTGTTAAAAGCATTTTGTGAGTGATTTTGTTAAGTTTACTTTAGGTTCGAACAATTAAATTTTTCCTTTTGTAAGTTCTATTTGTTAAGTTTACTTTAGTTTTGGACAATTAAATTTTTAAAGAGTATGCCAGATTCAGTTTGGGCTATTTAAGGTAATGGCTGTAATTATGTGTTATTGGATTGACAAGATTTATATTTATGTCGTTAGACTAGAGTTGATGATTCGATTATGGTAAATTCTATTAGATCAAAAGCGTAATGAAGACAATATCGTTACATTCCTAAAGAAACTTTTGTTAGGTGTATTGTTTCTAATTCTGATTTCTATTGCATACACTATTTGAAATAAGGTTATTAACTTTTCAAAGCTTTAAATTATCCGAACACTTAGCATTTGAAATAAATTGATTTTTTTTAACGATTTCATCTGCCTAAATATCTGAATTGTTAGAGCTTTTTATGGATTAAAAATTTTCACTCAAATGTGAATTGAGTTTTTGAAATTTGGTATTAGAAAGTGATGAATTAGCTAGATGTGGTACATATTTCTCTGTTAAATAGAATTTGAATTGATGTAATGAATTTTAATAGGTACAAGTGCTAAAGATATATTTATGTATTTTGATTTGTGGGTTTAATTGCTAAGAAGCGGAGCTGTTGATTTGAGGATGTGATCATGTTGTTGGAAATTAAAGAGTGGAAGTCGTGGTGGGCTGGAAAAGTATGAGCTTTATTACATAAATAATTGCTTATATTTGCATGGCAAGTACTAGTATTTATAGTAGTAGTGTATGTCGGTTCTTGCTTCCACCGATATAATACATAGCTTACGACTACTACATCTTTCTACTTCTATCTAGAACATTCTAGGTGATATTTATTTAGGACTTTCTAATTTGCTAGATATCTATCCTAGATTTTTTCTTTAGCATCTTCTACTACATTCATATAAGATATCTATTAGATATTCTAGGTGACATGTATTTAGGACCGTCTAATTTGCTAGATATTTACCCTTGATTTTTTCTTAAGCATTTTCTAGTACATTCATACAAGATATCTATTAGATATTTCAAGAATTTTTTTGATTAACTTAACGCTCCCCCTTAATCAGAATAATCTTGAACACATGTGAAGTTGATATATGGGTCTAGTTTTTGAGGTGTATTAGTCTATTGTACGTGGGTTTATAATTTTAAATTGATCTACTTTAATACAAGTTTGGGATTGTTAAGCTGCTCCGTTTTATACATAAATCAAGTTTTTAATTTTTTTAATTATTTTTATTAATAATTAAAAAAAAAAATGTCTAAAGATATAAGTTTGAGTGAGTTTCAAGTATTTATTGGTTTTATATTATTTAATTTGTTGGTAAGATAGAAATGAGAGCTGTTGTATGAGGATGGTAAATGCATTAGGAAATGATGAATGGATAAGATGATGTATGGCTATGGAGTTTATTTCTCTATTGAAAGGATTTTGAAGTGGTGCAAGTGTTAAAGTTTTTTCTATATCTGTTTGATAAATTTCGTTTGGTAATAAAGTTATTTGGTGAAATTTCAGATGCATTGAAAGATATGGGTTTGAGTGGGAGTTTCCGATGCTAAGTTTTAAGTATTTTGATGGTTTTTTTTCTATTTGATTTAAGGGTATATAACATACTTGGTTAGAAATGACAACTATTGAAGTGGGTAAGGAAATTGATTAGGAAATGATGAATTGACCAGGTTTGATGGCTTTGGAGTTTATTTCTTTATTGAAAGGATTGAAGTGGTGCAAGTGTTAAAGTTATTTTTGCATCTGTTTAGATGCCTTTTGTGAGTTTTATTGTTAAGGTTCTTTAGGTATGAACAAAATAATTTTTATGGAAGAATAGGAGGATGTTAGATGCTACTTAATGTGTTTGGGCTATACCGCTATAGTAGGTTAATTGTTGTGTTTACGTGTTATTGGGCCTTATTCACCGGGGTTTTTGATTTTGAAGAAAGCATGATACTGAATTATGGAGAGATTTCATTGGTGAATCGAGTTATTTGGTGAATTGTGATAGATAGTGTTATGTATATTGAAGTTGTATCTCTATTGAGCGGTATGTTTGCATTTTATTATAGTGAGTGTGTTTGAGTCTAGGAGCTTTGCAATAGTGTTTTGGACTAATCATGTATTACTATATTCGTGTGTAGATTTTATGCTTGTATTATCCTTAAATCGTGAATCATGTAGTAAAGGAATTGATGCCATAGTGCTTGAGATATCGTTGGCACATAGTTTATGGGCGGTGTATTTTTACAACGTTAGAAAGTGGAACTCTTGTAAGGCAAGATTGGATATACTTGTTAGACTGTATAATTTTTTGATGATTAAAGGAGGTGGCGTTTTTGTTCTTGGTGGTGGTTTTGTTTATGAAGTTGATTTGTGTTTATCGTTTGTAGGGGTGTTGGTCTTTGTTACTTGCGATTCTTAGAATTATGAGTTCAGATTGTTTGATTTAGTATGATTATATTTCTATGGACAATGTAAGATTCTTTTTATCTTGAAGAGGTTAGATACGTACCTTGCTTGGGAACAATATCTGTATAATGGTTTAAAGATGTAATTTAAGTATCTTGTTAAGCTCTCATAATTTAAAGATGTAATTTAAGTATCTTTTTATGATATGTTAGATTTATGGGATGAGAGAGCATGATGTTGAATTTAAGTTTTGAGGGGACTATGAAATGCCGAGTCTTAAGTATTTTGATGATTTCTCTGTAATTGATTTGTGGTATAATCTAGCTCGAGGCAAAACCATTTGATTTGAGGATAGGAAATTGTGTTAAGAAGAAAAGAATAATTATGATGGTACCTCATTAGCCAAAAGAAACTTTTGTTCGGTGTATTAGTCCCATTCCTTATATGACTTTTTGGATTAGATAATGAAGAATTGGCTGTATGGTTATTGTCATGTTTTTGTATCTCATGGAAGGATTCTAAAGTGGTGTAAGCTTTTTGCAGTGCTGTTCAATATTTATTATAAGTGTTAATGTGCTATCATGCTTAAGATTGTTTTTTTAGGCTGTGTTTTGTGATGTTGATAAGCAGGTGTAGTTTTTCAGGGTTGTTAGTCTATGTTATGCGAGCATTTTAGAATTGTGAGTTCTGATTGATCTACTTAATATAAGTTAGAGTTTGTTATACTGCTACATGTTACATAGTTAAATTTCCTAGGACACAAACTTTGCATTTGTGTTTTTTAATTGGTTTGTGAGATGCATGTCTTGATGTATTGCAGGATTTGCAGCGATCAATATAAGGTTTGAGGGAATTTAGGATGTTGAGTTCCAAGTTTTTTTTTTTTTTTGGTATACTTGGTTAGAAATGAGTGTTGTTGAATAGAGGATGGGAAATTGTGTTTAGAACAATTATTACAAGGGATTATTTAAGACTAGAAAGTGATGAACTGCTGGATGGATATTGTCTTCGATAGAACTTTGGAATACATTGGTGTTAATGATGTACTATTAGTTTGTATCTAGATTCTCATTGTGAGAGCTATTTTCAAGGTTAGGTAGGTTTAGGACAATGTAGATTTTGAGGAGGATGTTTTAAAGATATTATGAGTTATGGAGAAACTTCCTTTTGTGAAAACTTTGTAAATTGTGGCCGAAGCTTATGGTTAGTGCTATTGCTAACGTTGGGTTTTTTTTGTGCTATTGCTAACGTTGAGTGCTATTCCTATTGCTAACGTCGAGTACTATTCCTATTCATGAGGAAGTAGGATGCTAGTCATTGAGCTTTTTTTTCTTCTTTTGGGTAATGTTTGTGTTTGTATATATTTGGCATGATCGACAAGGGGCGTTGATTTGAGGGTTGAAAGTTTTGGTTAAGTGAAGGGTGTGATAATGAATTATGGTGAAGCTTCATCTGGTGAATAGATTTTTTGATACATTGTGATAGATGATGTTATGTAAACTAAGGTATTTATGACTTGAGGTAGTGAGGTGTATACTAGTCGTCTTGTGTAGAGTGGTGTATTGGAGGAATGGGAAGGTATCAAAATGCTTGTGCATGGTTTTAGAATTATTTTTATTGATATGCTGATCAAAGGCAAGAGTAAATATTAGTATTAACTGCCTAATGGTTTTGCTCTTAGTGATAGTTGTTTTTATGAAGTTGATATACAGGTCTTGTTTGACGGGTTTTGGAAGATACTGGGAATATTATGAGTTCAGATTGACCTACTTGGGTGGGAGTTAAGTTGCTTTATGTTCTCTATTGAATTTCCAAGGATAATTTTTTTTAAAATTTATTTATTTTTATTTTTATTTTATTATTTTTTTTTAAAAAAAAATTATTGGAGATTTCAATACATGCCTTGTGTGGGAAGAATATTGGTATAGTGCTTTTTTGTGAAGAACTTGTGTTGTGGGAAGAGTTTGAGACGGGGAGTTCTTGTATTATGAGTTCAGATTGACCTACTTGGGTGGGAGTTAAGTTGCTTTATGTTCTCTATTGAATTTCCAAGGATAATTTTTTTTTTAATTTATTTATTTTTATTTTTATTTTATTATTTTTTTTTTAAAAAAAATTATTGGAGATTTCAATACATGCCTTGTGTGGGAAGAATATTGGTATAGTGCTTTTTTGTGAAGAACTCGTGTTGTGGGAAGAGTTTGAGACGGGGAGTTCTTGTATTTTGATGGCTTTTGTCTAAATAATATGTGAGTAGAATATACCTATTAAGGGAGAGATTTTGTTGATCTTAATGATATGTGAGTAGAATTGAAGAATTGATGATGTCTTACCAAGCTTAAGAAAATCTTATATGGTGTATATGTTCTTGGTTCTTTATTTCATTTGTAAAATATCTTGTGCGAGGATTCTTACAAGAAAGCAAGTTATTTTCTGAATTCAGATTCTTGTGAAATATATTTTACCTTTCTTCTTCTTCGATCTTGACCTGATAGGCCTAATATTTTTTCTTGACGTGGCAGATAACATGTTAGTGCATATATATGTACTACGTATTAGAATGTACATGTTTTAGTGCATGAAATATATTCTTTGTGAACAAAAACTATACTTGTACTCCACGATTTTTTTTACTTTCTTTCTTTATGTTTTAATGATATTCTCTTTTTCGATAATATTCTACTAATTAACGGACTTTAACCTCTCTACTTTTTTTTATTAATAAATTAAACTAACTTTTCTAAAATTTCGTAAAAATCAAAACATTTCATTTATTCAAACACATGTAGAGCTGTCAAAAGTTGACATCACCCGAAATACGGACTCAAACTCGATTATTAACCGAACCTTCTGAACCCGAAAAATTGGTGACCCAAACCCGACCTGACCCGACTTAAAATCGACCCTAGACTCGAGTTGACCTGAGTATGTGAGACCCGAACCCGAAAATGAACCGACCTGGAGATGACCCGATCCGAATGTAACCCGTAAATTATTGAGCTGAACCGAACCCGACTTGAACTGAAATTGACCCATACTTGTTTTACCCGTCAAAACCCGAATTTAACCCGACTTGTTACTAACCTGACCTGAATTCAACCTGACCCGTTCTTAACCTGATCCAAATTTAACCCAACCTGTCACAAATCAGACTTGAAATCAACCCGACTTTTTACTAACCTGGCCCAAATTCAACCCTTGTTATTGACCCGACCCGAATTTTACCACACATATTACTAACCCGACCAAAAAAATCAACCCAATCTATTACTAATCCGACTCAAAATCAACACGACTTATTGTTGACTCGATCTAAATTCAACCCAAATTGTTCCTGACCCGATTTCAAATCACCTTAAATTCAATTTAGACCACCTTATTATTGTTAATCAAAGCATTTTGTTTAGGGATAACAAGTCGGTCCAGGCAGCAAAAGAAAGGAGCATTATCCTCAAATTAAAAAATTAAATATAGTATATGTTAGTGGTATGGTCAATTGGTCAGAGGAGATAGTTATCTTCTTAAATTATATACTAAAGTTCCCTATTATATTACAATATATATTATACTCAAAGGAAATAATTAACTTGATAAAAATGATTATCTATTTATAATTAGTTGAAACCGAGACCGATTCAAACCCGAGAATGACCCGACCAAATTCTAAACGCAAATTATTGACTTGACTCGAACTCGAGAATTACCCAAACTCGAGAATTATTGACTTTAAACGGTCAATTTAACGATTTATAACTTATACCGATTTCATTAACTCAATCCTACAACGAACATTTATGACACAAATAATGATCATATATGGTTCCAAATGGCATTATATGACCCAAGATATATATCCTGAATAATTTCAAGACTTTCTGACACCGAGCCCCGAAACCTCTAACATTTCTTAAAAAGTGTGGATATTAGTCTTCAATTTTGGAATTTTTTGATTTTTTTTCGTCCGAAAATAAAAATTGCCGAAATGTTTACCATGGTCCCTAACACCCTCCGGGAGTCCCATTGAGTGGGTGGAACTATCCAATTTTTCTTTGAACGACAAATTTACCGATTTAAAACTTGCATCGATTTCATTAACTCACGCTTACTACGAACATTTATGACAACATATAATGATCATATATTGTTCGAAACAGCGTCATTTGACCCCGAGATATATCCCATAAAATTTAAAGGCTTTTTGACACCGGGCCCCGAAACCTACAATTTTTCTTAAAAAGTGTTGATATTAGTCTTCAATTTTGGAATTATTTGACTTTTTTTGCTTGGAAGTAAAAATTGACAAAATGTTTTTCGTAGCCCTTAATACCCTTCGACAGTCCAATTGGGTGGGAGGAATTATCTAGTTTGCCTTTTAACGACAAATTTACCGATGTACTACTTAAACCGATTTCATTAATTCAAGTCTACTATTAACATTTATGACGACATATAATGATCATATATGGTTCCAATCGACAATATTTGACCACGAGATATATCCCCTAGAATTTCAAGACTTTTCGACACCGCACCCTGAAACCTGGAAAATTTTTTAAAAAGTGTGGATATTAATCTTTAATTTTGGGATTTTTCGACTTTTTTTCGCCTGAAAATAAAAATTGCCGAAATGTTTATTATAGTCCCTAACGCCCTCCGAAAGTCTCATTGGGTGGGTGGAACCATCCAACATTTCTTTAAACGGCCAATTTACCGGTTTACAAGTTGCATCGATTTCATTACTTCAAGTCTACCACGAACATTTATGACAACATATAATTATCATATATGGATCCGAACGACATTATATGATTAGAGATGTATTCCCTAGAATTTCAAGACTTTCTGACTCCGAGCCTCGAAACCTCCAAAATTTCTTAAAAAATGTGGATATTAGTCTTCAATTTATGAATTTTTTGACTTATTTTTCGCCCAAAAATAAAAATTGCTGAAATATTTACCTTGGTCCCAAACACCCTCTGGGAGTCCCATTGGGTGGGTGGAACTATCCAATTTTTCTTTAAACGGCAAATTTACAGATTAAAAACTTGCATCGATTTCATTAACTCAAGTCTACTACGAACATTTATGAAAACATATAATGATCATATATGGTTCCAAACGACATTATTTGACCCCTAGAAATATCCCATAGAATTTCAAGACTTTTAGACACAGGCCCCGAAACCTACAAAATTTCTTAAAAAGTGTTGATATTAGTCATCAATATTGGAATTTTTTTTACTTTTTTTGCTCGTAAATAAAAATTTTCAAAATGTTTACTGTGGTCCTTAATACCCTTCGAGAGTCCAATTAGGTGGGACGAATAATCCAGTTTGTCTTTTAACGACAAGTATACAGATGTACTACTTGCATCGATTTCATTAATTCAAGGCTAATATGAAGATTATGACAACATATAATGATCATATATGGTTCCAATCGACAGTATTTGACCACGAGATATATCCCCTAGAATTTCAAGACTTTTCGTCACCGCACCCTGAAACCTTGAATTTTATTTTAAAAAGTTTGATATTAGTCTTCAATTTTTAGGATTTTTTTTTTTTTTTCGCTTGAAAAAAAAAATTACCGAAATGTTTATCATGGTCCCTAACGCCCTCCGGAAGTCTCATTGAGTGGGTGGAACCGTCCAACATTTCTTTAAACGACCAATTTAACGGTTTACAAGTTGCATCGATTTCATTAACTCAAGTCTACCACGAACATTTATGACAACATATAATAATCATATATGGTTCCAAACGACATTATATGACCCCGAGATGTATTCCCTAGAATTTCAAGGCTTTCTATTACCGAGCCTCGAAACCTCTAAAATTTCTTAAAATGTGGATATTAGTCTTCAATTTTGGAATTTTTTCACTTTTTTTTCGCCCGAAAATAAAAATTGCCGAAAAGTTTTCCATGGTCTCTAACACCCTCCGGGAGTCTCATTGAGTGAGTGGAAATATCCAATTTTTCTTTAAACGGCAAATTTACCGATTTAAAACTTGCATCGATTTCATTAACTCATGCCTACTACGAACATTTATGACAACATATAATGATCATATATGGTTCCAAACATCATTATTTGACCCCGAGATATATCTCATAGAATTTAAAGACTTTTTGACACCGGGCCATAAAATCTACAAAATTTCTTAAAAAGTGTAATTTTTGAATTTTTTGACTTTTTCCCTCGGAAATAAAAATTGTCAAAATGTTTACCGTGGTCTCTAATACCCTTCGAAAATCCAATTGGGTGGGAGGAATCATCCAAATTGCATTTTAACGACAAGTATATCGATGTACTACTTGCATCGATTTCACCAATTCAGGGCTACTATGAGTATTATGACAACAAATAATGATCATATATGGTTCCAAACGACAGTATTTGACCACGAGATATATCCCCTATAATTTCAAGACTTTTCGACACCGCACCCTGAAACCTGGAAAATTTCTTGAAATGTGTTGATATTAGTCTTCAATTTTAGAATTTTTTTGACTTTTTTTCGCCTGAAAATAAAAATTGTCGAAAAGTTTCCCATGGTCTCTAACACCCTCCGGGAGTCTCATTGGGTGAGTGGAACTATCCAATTTTTCTTTAAACGGCAAATTTACCGATTTAAAACTTACATCGATTTCATTAACTCAAGCCTACTACGAACATTTATGACAATATATAATGATCATATATGGTTCCAAACATCATTATTTTACCCCGAGATATATATCACATAGAATTCCAAGATTCTTGAATCCGGCCAAAATAATCTTAAAAATTCCTCAAAAAGCGTGGATAATGGCCTTCAATTTTGGAATATTTTGACCTTTTTTTGCCCGGAAGTAAAAATTGCCGAGATTTTTACCATGGTCCCTAATACCCCCCGAGAGTCCAATTAGGTGGGTGGAACCATCCAATTTGCCTTAAAACGGTCAATTTACCAATTCGCAACTTGCACCGATTTTGTGAACTCAAGCCTACCACGGACAATTATGACATCATTTAATGTCATATATAGTTCCAAACGGCATTATATGACCCTACGATGTTTCCCCTAGGGTCTCAACACTTTTCGCCACCGGGCCCCTTAACCTCAAAAATCACTCAAAAAGCTTGGATAATAGCCTTCAATTTTGGAATTTTTTGACCTTTTTTCAACCGGAAATAAAAATTGCCGAGAAGTTTAGTATGGTCCCTAATATCCTCCAGGAGTCCAATTGGCTTGGGTGAAACCATCCAATTTGCCTTAAAACGATCAATTTACCAATTTGAAACTCTTACCGATTTTGTGAATTCAAGCCTACCACAGACATTTAAGACATCATATAATTGTCATATATGGTTCCAAACGGCATTATATGACCCTAAGATGTATCCCCTAGGGTCTCAACACTTTTCTCCATCGGCCACAATAACCTTAAAAATTCCTCAAAAAGTGTGGATAATAGCCTTCAATTTTGGAATTTTTTGACCCTTTTTCAACTGGAAATAAAAATTGCCAATATGTTTAATATGGTCCCTCATATCCTCCAGGAGTCCAATTGGGTGGGTGAAACCATACAATTTGCCTTAAAACGATCTATTTACCAATTCGCAACTTTCACCGATTTTGTGAACTCAAGCCTACCACGGACATTTAAGACATCATATAATGGTCATATATGGTTCCAAACGGCATTATATGACCCTAAGATGTATCCCCTAGAGTCTCAACACTTTACGCCACCGGCCCCAATAACCTCAAAAATTCTTCAAAAAGCGTTGATAATAGCCTTCAATTTTGGAATTTTTTTGACCTTTTTTCAACTGGAAATAAAAATTGCCGAGATATTTACTATGGTTCCTAATATCCTCCAGGAGTCTAATTCAGTTGGTGGAACCATCCAGTTTGCCTAAAAACGGTCAATTTACCAATTCGCAACTTGCACCGATTTTGTGAACTCAAGCATACCACGGACATTTAAGACATCATATAATGGTCATATATGGTTCCAAACGGCATTATATGACCATAAGATGTATCCCCTAGAGTCTCAACACTTTACGCCACCGGCCCCAATAACCTCTAAAATTCTTCAAAAAGCGTTGATAATAGCCTTCAATTTTGGAATTTTTTGAACTTTTTTCAACTGGAAATAAAAATTGCCGAGATATTTACTATGGTCCATAATATCCTCCAGGAGTCTAATTGAGTGGGTGGAACCATCCAATTTGCCTTAAAACGGTCAATTTACCAATTCGCAATTTGCACCGATTTTGTGAACTCAAGCATACCACGGACATTTAAGACATCATATAATGGTCATATATGGTTCCAAACGGCATTATATGACCCTAAGATGTATCCCCTATGGTCTCAACACTTTTCGACACTGGCCTTAATAACTTCAAAAATTCCTAAAAAAACGTGGATAATAGCCTTCTATTTTTAAATTTTTTGACCTTTTTTTGCCCGGATATAAAAATTGCCGAGATGGTCCCTAATATCCTTCGGGAGTCCTATTAGGTGTTGGAACCATCCAATTTGTCTTAAAACGGTCAATTTACCAATTCGCAACTTGCACCGATTTTGTGAAATCAAGCCTACCACGGACATTTATGACATCATTTAATGGTCATTTATAGTTCCAAACGGCATTACATGACCCTAAGATGTATTCCCTAGGGTCTCAACACTTTTCGCCACCGGCCCCAATAACTTCAAAAATTCCTCAAAAAGCGTGGATAATAACCTTCAATTTTGAAATTTTTTGACATTTTTTCGCCCGGAAATAAAAATTGCCGATATGTTTACTATGGTCCCTAATATCCTCTGGGAGTCCAATTGAGTGGGTGGAACCATCCAATTTGCCTTAAAACGATAAATTTATCAATTCGCAACTCTCACCGATTTTGTGAACTCAAGCCTACCACGAACATTTAAGACATCATATAATGGTCATATATGGTTTCAAACGACATTATATGATCCTAAGATGTATCGCCTAGGGTCTTAATACTTTCGCCACCAGGCCCCGTGATGTGTCTATTTTATATAGTATTTTACCCCCGTCCCTTGGTCATAATTGGTAGTGTTTTTGGCTCTTTAGAGCCACTTTTATTAATAATTGGTGTTTTCTAGTGTCTTCGTAGATTTGGTTGACTTTTGCAGGAATTTATGCTTTTGGAGTATTTTCCCGAGATATTTTGGAGCAATCACGAGCATTGGAGAAGCACGACCAGATTCAATAGCCAAGGGCCGGTTAGAGCCATCGAACCGGTGATTAAGGGCTCGGTATAGGTGATACCGGGGCATTTGGACCGAGTATTCAAGACCCAAAGAGGAAACCCAGATTGGCCTGAAGAATTGGAGCCCAATCGAAGTCCAAATAGTGGCCCAAATGAGCCGCCTGGCCAAAGAGGCTGGCGCCCGGAGGCGCGCCCGGCCGGGCGGGAGAAGCTTAGTCTGGCGCCCGGTGACACGCCCGGCCGGGCGCGAGATTTGTACTATGATAAAAAAGGCGCGCCCGATCGGGCGGTGCCTCGCCCGATCAAGCGCGTGTATTTCTTAGTAGACGATTAGCGTCGTTTTAATTTGTTTTAGTTTAGGATTTTTGTACGGAGTATAAATACTCCTCTGTAATACGATTTTAGAACTTCTTCTTCTCCTTTTTACTCTTTCTTTTACTCTCTTAAAATCCTTTCTCTCAACTTTTGTTCTTAATTCTTCCATTAATTCCAGATTACTTTTTGGTAACAATTTCTTCCCCTTTAATTATTTTATTTACTCCCTTGATTATGCTTTTATTTATTTATTTGATTAGTTTAGTCATGATGATTTGTGAGTAGTTTAATTTCTAGGGTTTATGGGGATCTAATAAATAATATGAAGGGGTAAATTATTGTTGTTGATTACCAATGCTAGATTAATTTCCTATTGATTGATTTAATGATCTGTGACTAGATTAGGCCTATCTTTTATGCATGAGTTTGACAATATTGATTCAAGATTCGAGAGATGAGAATTAATGTTTAGGTCTAGTTTCATTAGGCAGATTAATTTATAAATGGTTAAGTCGAGATTCGAGAGATGAGATTTAATATCGGTAGATTAATTATGTGATTGTAATACGTAGCGAAAGTCCTTTACAATCTGGTTAATTGATGCATTGATGATTGACTATTATTTATTATTGGTATTGCATGATAATTTCTTATTGAATTGTTTTAATGTTTTACAATTGCGGCTTGTAAAAGTATAGCAATATTAAATTGATGAATCGAGCAGATGTTAATTTGATATTAAAGGCTATTTTCAATAAGAACTTAGATCTAGTAAATTGCGAGAGCCTGTTAGATCTATGTTGATTAATAAATTGCGAGAGCCTGTTAATCATGTTATTTATGCAATGTCAATGATTGATTACTATGTTTTACCCTGGAGTATTATTTATTGGTGAATCTATGCCCTAGATCCTTTTATATATTGTTTTCTCCCTATTCTTATTCTTTGTAGTTTAGTTTCATACTCAAATATAAATATTGGTTACTTAGATAATTTAGATTATAATAATTATTTAGGAGTAAAAAGACTTGTTTCCCTGTGGAGATCGACCCTACTTCCCTATCTACTTTAGTTAGAGGATTTAGGTATTTACTTTTGATTAGGGGATACGACTTTACCCTGTCACCCCGTAACCTCAAAATTTCCTCAAAAAGCGTGGATAATAGCTTTTAATTTTGGAATTTTTAGACCTTTTTAGCCCGAAAATAAAAATTGCCGAGTTGTTTACCATGGTCCCTAATACCCTCCGGGAGTCCAATTGAGTAGGTGGAACCATCCAATTTACCTTAAAACGGTCAATTTATTAATTCGCAACTTGCACCGATTTTGTGAACTCAAGCCTATCACGGACATTTATTACATCATTTAATGGTTATATATAGTTTCAAACAGCATTTTATGACCCTAAAATTTATCCCCTAGGGTCTCAACACTTTTTTACACCGGGCCCCGTAACCTCAAAAATTCCTTAAAAAGCGTGGATAATAGCTTTCAATTTTGAAATTTTTTGACATTTTTTCGCCTGAAAATAAAAAATACTTAGATATTTATAATGGTCCCTAATACCCTCCGGGAGTCCAATTGTTTGGGTGGAACCATCTAATTTGCCGTAAAACGATCAATTTACACATTTTAGTACACTCCTTCTGTATTGGCTATAAGCTTTCACGGGGCTTGTACGTTGTCGAATAATGGTCATATGTGGGTCGAAAAAATATTATATGTAGGGATGTACACAGTTTGGTCTGGACCGTAACCAAACCAGACCAAACCGTATTTTAGCGGTTTGATTTGGTTTACGGCTTATAAAATTACGTTTTGGTCTCGATTTTTTTTGTAAATATGGATTATGGTTTGGTTTGATTTTGCAAAAATTATAAACCAAACCAAACCGTAAACCAATACACCGTATTTTAATATTTATATAATTTTTCAATAATTTTTTTTCATATTATATAAAAAAAATTAAAGAATAAATAAAAAACCATGAAAAATAGATAAAAACTATATCGTCAATACTCTATAATTAATGAGTATAATGTAGTAATCATATGAATATCTTTTATTGTTATGTATTATTTTTATTATGTGTTAGCACTTGATATTTTTATTGTAACTTTGTAGTACAATTTAATCCGTTAGGGCTACTTATTGAAACATTATTATAAATTAGTGAAGTATTATTTGAAAATTTTTGGAAAAAAAATATATCATCTCATCATAAACCGCAAACCAAACCGTATTATTACGGTTTGGTTTGGTTTGGTTTCAATACTAATATGGTTTGGTTTGGTTTGAAAAATTTACCAAACCGTATTTTGCGGTTTGGTTTGGTTTGGACTCAAACCGCACCAAACCAAACCATGTTCACCCCTAATTATATGTCCCCGGGATGCATCCCGTAATGTTCTGTAAAATTCCCACACTAGGTCCCGACTCATCCTAAATTGTTCCGATTTCGTGTTTTATAGCCTTCATATTTGACTTCCGTATATCATTTTTTCACTCGGCGAGATTATGCATCTAAGTACTTCCTTGGGTTCCCAAAGGCCCTTGGGAGTCATAAACAGTGTCCGGAACCATCTAATTCATCCTTAAACTTCATGTCTTAAGGGCCTTGGGAGTCGTAAATAGTGCTCGGAACCTGGTATACCTTGTCCTTGGGTGTACATGTCTTATGCACATGCCACACGGCCCCTTGCCCACTTGTACTATCCAACATCCCAACACTTAGGCTTTGTGACACCTCTTAATCCCATACTTAGCCTTTTTTTGCATACGAGATGCATCGCTAACCTCGTTTTCTAAAATATAGGTGTTATTAGGAAATAGGGTGGGGGGAGGGACGAATCGAAGTGACATAGGGCTGAATCTCAATATCCACCGCACGAGCTTAGCCTACGACACGTGCCGAAACCCCTACTGTAGGACGGCATCGGGCGGTGGGCGCATGCTTCGCTTCTGGCCTGGATTTTGACTTAGAGGCGTTCAGTCATAATCCAGCACACGGTAGTTTTGCGCCACTGGCTTTTCAACCAGGCGACGCATGCGCCACACAGCCCCTTGCCCACGCCCAAGGAAGAAACCCCACGCCCTAGGAGAAACCTCACGCCGAAGCTCAAACCCCACGCCCAAGGAAGAAACCCACGCCCATCATTAAACATCACGCCCTAGGAGAAACCCCACGCCGAAGCTAAAACTCCACGCCAAAGGAAGAACCCCACGCCCTAGGAGAAACCCCACGCCTACTGTATCAACCCTACGCTCAAAACTCAAACCCCACGCCTACTGTCTCAACCCCACGCCCTAGAAAGAAACCCCACGCCCAATAAAGAAACTCCACACCCAAGATGAAACCCCCACGCCCAAGATGAAACCCCACGCCCTAGGAGAAACCCCACGCTGAAGCTCAAATCCCACGCCCAAGGAAGAACCCCACGCCCATCATGAAACCCCACGTCCTAGGAGAAACCCCACGCCTAATGTATAAACCCTACGCCCAAAACTCAAACCCCAGGCCGAAGCTCACCCCACGCCATAGGAAGAAACCCCACGCCGAAGCTTTAACCCAACGCCCAAGGAAGAACCCCACGCCCATCATGAAACCCCACGCCCTAGGAGAAACCCCACGCCTACTGTATCAACCCTACGCCCAAAACTCAAACCCCACGCCTACTGTATCAACCCCACGCCCAATGAAGAACCCCACGCCCTAGAAAGAAACCCCACGCCCAATGAAGAAACTCCACGCCCAAGGTCAAACCCCACGCCCAAGCTCAAACTCCACGCCCAAGCTCAAATCCCACGCCAAAGATGAAACCCCACTCCCAAACTCCAACCCCACGCCTAATCTCATACCCCACGCCCTAGGAAGAAACCCCACGCCGTTACTCAAACCCCAAGCCTAAAGAGAGGACCCCACGCCCAAGGAAGAACCCTACGCCTAAGAGGGACCCCACGCCCAAGGAATAACCCCACGCCCATCCTGATACCCCACGCCTAATGTATTAACCTTACGCCCATCCTGAAACCCCACGCCTCAGCTTAAAATCCACGCTTAAAGAGGGACCCCATTACCAAGGAAGAACCCTACTCCCAAGGAAGAAACCCCACGCCCATATTGAAACCCCACGCCCAAGGAGAAACCCTAAACGAACCAACCCCAAGCCCTAGGTTCAACCCCACGCCAACAAACCAACCCCACGCCCAACCAACCGGCCCCACGCCCAACTAATAAGCCCCACGCCTTAGGGAGGATCCCATGCCTGAGGCCCAAGGGACACCACACTTATATAGGGGCGGGGCCAACGCCCAAGGAAACCCCACGCTTAAGGAAACCCCACGCTTATAGAGGGACCCCAAGCCTAAGGAAACCCCACGCTCATAGAGGAACCCTACGCAATACTTCTTTTGGGGTGCTCAAAGTTTCCGAGGATAGCAATCTTCATGCCCTAGATGAACAGAACAATATCTTTTGGTCATCAAAAAATTCAGTAGCTCAGCTTTTAGATATTCTGCTTTCAAATGCTATTGGGGAGACAATCTAGCAGAGTGGATTCAACTGATTCCTGTGGTTTTGGTTGTGGTCTAATTACCTGCAGCATGTGATTTTTTTTTTTTTTGGGGGGGGGGGTCTTCAGACTGGGGTTTAAATCTGCAGATGGGGTTGTTGTTTTCTGCTGCTGGGTGGTGTAGCAGCAGCAGGGGTAGGCATCATGCTAATGGCATCAGTGGTTGTGTTGGCAGGTGCTACACAGGTTGTTGTCAGCTTGGTGGAGGTGAGTTAGACTATAGCAGCTTGGATTTGGCTGGTTATCCAGGTTCAATTAGATGTGGGTTTTTGAAAGGTTCGGCTTTTCAGAGCCTTGTGGGCTTTCTTTTGGATTTCAGGTCTGCAGTTGAGCTCCAGTTTAGTGTCATGCTTGATGTGATGCTTGTTTTGATAGTGTGCTATGGTGGAAGCAATTATGCAGCCTCTGGTTCTTTTCTAAACATGTGTTTGAGTGATTTTTGTTCCTAAAGTCTTACTTAGTTTTCATTAACCAAACATGACCATCTACATTTTGTAATTTCTAACACATAAAACATCATATATTTCACAAAAAATCAGACATAAGAATCATAAACAAAAATCAATATTGACCTTAACGAGGACCCTAATGATGATTTCTAACCTATAATCTAAATAAAAATCATAGTACTCCTAATCTAAGAGAGTACTACTTACCTCCACCATGCTAGCCTAGTGAACTCCATGAGCATTAGCAGTCAAGACATCTGTATGAAATAGATAAAGCCAAAAAAAAGGAAATATTGAAATTAGAAATCCCAAATGACTTGGAGCAACTGAAAGACCCTGAACCAATATCAATGATGACTGAAACTGAAAATAATTTGAAAATTGATAAAATAGAACAGGGGGAAATGCTACCAGCGCCAAACTTTTCAACGATCAAATTGATATGCTCTGTTGGAGTATGGTCCAGAAAACACTGGCCATCACTGGACAATCAAACTCTTGTACTATTTGAACCAAACTATTATAATCCAGCACGTGGTTTCGCACTAATTCGCTGACGGCCCCATGTAAAGCTGCCCTCCGCTGATCTTCAGGTGTTGGGCCATTACTTGCTTTGGAGCGAGGTCTGGACCGTGCCTTATTACAGGACCTACTAGCACTGGCTTCACTACTTGCCCCAAAGTCTACAGGGGCCCTAAGCACTTTGGAGACAAAGTGATTCATTGCTATAATCTACATCAACAACCAAAAACAAAAATTATAAATAATAATAAAACTTATAATAATTCGCATAAAACAGAAAGAAAAAAAAATATCCACAATTGAATTGGCAGAGTCGGCAGAGCTGCAGCTTCCTTCTTGCTTTTTTCTCTTGAGACCCATGTCTCCAATTTATATATATCATGTACCATTAAGTCTCAACCAAATGAAGTCTTTTCCAATTAATTTAGAAATCCAACAAAGAATCTACCTTTTCAGCAGAACTCATGGGGGGGAGAAAACTTGAGTTAATGCATGCAGTTGAACACCTTTTTCGACAGAGGAGGGAAAATGAGAGAGAAGAGTCAAAGAGATTGGGAAAATACGAATTAGGTCATCTAGGTAATAATGGCACAAAGTGAATAAGAATTTCGGATTACTATGGGCCCGTACTTATTTACTGAATTGAGCTGAACTGAACTGAACTGAATTGAACTGAACTTATTAGAGCTGAAGTGAACTTATTAGAGCTGAACTGAACTGAACTGAACTGAACTTATTTTAAACTGAAAGCCTAAAAGGAATTGTTTATAAGAGAGATATTAAGAGCTGAACTGAACTGAACTTATTGGATCTGAATTGAACTGAACTGAAATTATTTTAAGCTGAAAAGAACATGCCCTATCTTCTTATTAAAATTCTTGCTAGAAGAAGATCATAAAAAACATTGTTTTGTATGTATGTATGAATGTGTGTGTGTGTGTATGTATGGATGTATATTGTATGTATGTGTGTATGTATGTATGTATGTATGTATGTATGTATGTATGTATGTATGTAAGGTTAGAAGAATTTGGATTTCTTCTTTCTCATTTTTGTTATTGATGTAAGTCATACAAATTATAGAAAAAGGAAAATAAAAAGAAAAGTATGGAGGGTTGTTCATATTGCCAACCCAGAAGTTCTTTAATCTTCGATATAGGGATTGCTTCCAATAGTTGGTTGGTACACATGGATCAATTGTTCTTAGGGTTCTTCTGTCAGTACACTTTCTCTCTCTTCATCTAGAGCGTGAGAGATCGATTGGCATATCTTTCAAGAATCCATTTTGGAGGGACTTTGCTGTGCTCTTTTGCTCGAAAATTGATAGAACTGGTATCACTGCAGAAGACTGCAAAGAAAGAGCTAGATTTTTCGAGGATAAATTCTGTGACTATAAGGTTAAGATCTATGTGAAAATGCTTATGTCCATTTCAGTTGTGAATGATGAGTGTACATCTATGCTTATTTAAATGAATCACTTAAAATTTTCCATTTTATCTCCTTTTATTCTGTTCATGTATATGTGAAATGGTATGTGATGAGGATTAGTTTGAGTAGACATGCTTGCTGCCCAGTTTCCGGCCACAATCAAGTGGTCTAATACTCTAATTCAAGTTGTAGTTATGTTATTTTAGTTTAGAACGATTATTTGCGATGTAATTTAGTTATAAGCGTAGTTTGGAGTCCATGAGTGTAAGCTTAAGTAGGTCCGAATAAGTGTCAAAGTAATCTAATTCACCTGCAGTTTATGCGTGTGATAAAGTTGTATTTTCTAGTTTAATTTGGGTTAGGAGTCAGATATTAAGCCTGCAAACTAGGTCTCCTAGTTAGTTTAGGATATTAATGCTTCCACTTTTGTACTATATATATTCATGCTTAAATCAATAGGAGAAGCAGAGGGTTTTTTCATATTTGGCTTAAAAACGTGAGTTCTAGGTCCTCTATTCTTCTAGCAGATAACTCATCAAGGTCATCTTCCATAAGGTCATATATTCACTCCATCCTCCACCCTTCATCCCCTCCTAATACCTCGGTTGCGCAGCTCACCAAAACAGATTGAAAACCCTCATACAATGGGTTCAACCACATTTTACTATATACGCCTCAACTATCATCAAGAAAATTGCAGTGAACACCACCAAAAAAATAACAGAGAAGGGGAAACATATTTTTTTTGGCATAAACAGAACATTTATCAATTACTCAATTCAATGCACCTTCCAGCATCCGCCGTGTCATAATGAGGCGTACATAGTAAAATGTGGTTGAACCCATTGTCTCCACTCTTATCCAGCAGCACTTCCACCTTTATTCTTCGACGTTCGACTGACTTCTCATTCTAAAGATAATTCAATCAACAAAAACTCCAATCTCAACTTAAAATTCAATCAACTGACCTCGTCGAGCAACGATCAATATCAACGAGGTAAGGAGAAGAAGAACAAGAAGAAAGATGGTGGAGACTACAACGACATCGATTTAGAGCTTTGATTAGGGTATGATCGATGATTAATATACAAATGTAGAGACATATATATCATACTATAAGGTGTGCATGTTACTCATGATATAAATTCAGAAATTAGAAAGATAAAAAATGCGATGCGATACAATAATGTTTATAATGGTCTTCAATTTTGGAATTTTTTGACTTTTTTTTCGCCCGAAAATAAAAATTGCCGAAAAGTTTCCCATGGTCTCTAACACCCTCTGGGAGTCTCACTGGGTGGGTGAAACTATCCAATTTTTCTTTGAACGGCAAATTTACCGATTTAAAACTTGCATCGATTTCATTAACTCAAGCCTACTACGAACATTTATGATCTGACAACATATAATGATCATATATGGTTCCAAACGGCATTATTTGACCCCGAGATATATCCCATAGAATTTCAATACTTTTTGACATCGGGCCCCGAAACCTACAAAATTTCTTAAAAAGTGTTGATATTAGTCTTCAATTTTGGAATTTTTTGACTTTTTTTGCTCGGAAATAAAAATTGCCAAAATGTTTACCGTGGTCCCTAATCCTCTTCGAGAGTCCAATTAGGTGGGAGGAATCATCCAGTTTTTCTTTTAACGACAAGTTTACCAATGTACTACTTGCACCGATTTCATTATATAATTAATTCAATCCTGCTATGAACATTTATGACAACATATAATGATCATATATGGTTCCAAACGACAGTATTTGACCACGAGATATATCCCCTAGAATTTCAAGACTTTTCGACACCGCACCCTTAAACCTTCAAAATTTCTTAAAAAGTGTGGATATTAGTCTTCAATTTTGGGATTTTTTGACTTTTTTTTGCCTGAAAATAAAATTGCCGAAATATTTACCTTGGTCCTTAACACCCTCCGGGGGTATCATTGGGTGAGTGGAACTATCCAACATTTCTTTAAACGGCAAATTTACCGATTTATAGCTTGCACCGATTTCATTAACTCAATCCTACTACGAACATTTTTGACAACCTATAATGATAATATATAATTCCATACGGCATTATAAGACCCAGTGAAGTATTCCCTAGAATTTCAAGATTTTTCGACATCGAGCCCTGAAACCTTTTAAATTTTGAAAAATGCGTGGATATTAGATTTCAATTTTTGAATATTTTGACTTTTTTCGCTCGGAAATAAAAATTGGGTGGGAGGAACCATCCAATTTGCCTTTTAACGACAAATTTACCGATATACAACTTTCACCGATTTCATTAATTCAACGCTTCTGCAAACATTTATGAAAACATATAATGATCATATATGGTTCCAAATGACATTATTTGACCCCGAGATATATCCCCTAGAAGTTCAAAACTTTTCGACACCAAGCCCCGAAACCTACAAAATTTATTAAAAAGTGTGGATATTAGTCTTCAATGTTGGAATTTTTTAACTTTTTTTTGTTCAAAAATAAAAATTGTCAAAATTTTTACCATGGTACCTAACACCCTCCGAAAGTCTCATTGGGTGGGTGGAACTATCCAACTTTTCTTTAAACGGCCAATTTATCGGTTTACAACTTGCACCGATTTCATTAACTCAAGCCTACCGTGAACATTTATGACCTCATATAATGATCATATTTGGTTCCAAACGGCATTATATGACCCTTAGATTTATCTCCCATAATCTCAAGCTTTTTCGACACCGGGTCATGAAACCTACAAAATTTCTCAAAAAGCGGGATATCAGCCTTCAATTTTGGAATTTTTAGACTTATTTTCACCCGAAAATTAAAATTAAAGAAAAATTTACCATGCTCTCTAATACCCTCAAAGAGTCCAATTGGGTGGGTTGAACTATCCAATTTGCCTTTAAACGACCAATTTACCGATTTACAACTTGCACTGATTTCATTAACTCAAGCCTACCACAAACATATATGACAACATATAATGATTACAAATGGTTCCAAACGGCATTATATGACCTCGAGATGTATCCCCTAAAATTTTAAGACTTTTCGACACCGGGTCTCCAAACCTCTAAATTTTCGCAAAATGCGTGTTTTTAATTTTGGAATTTTTTGACTTTTTTTCGCCCTGTAACAAAAATTGCTGATATGTTTACCATGATCCCTAATATCCTTCTAAAGTCCAATTGTATGGGTGGAACCATCCAACCTGCCTTTAAACAACCAATTCACCGTTTACAACTTTCACCAATTTCATTAACGCAAGCCTACCATGATCACTTATAACAACAAATAATGATCATATATGGTTCCAAATTATAATATATGACCTTAAGATATATTCCCTAAAATTTCAAGACTTTTTAACACCGAGCTGCTAATCCTCCAAAATTTCTAAAAAAGCGTGGATATTAGACTTTAATTTAGGAATTTTTTTCGACTGAAAATAAAAATTGACGAAATGTTTACCATGATCTCTAATACCCTCCGAGAGTCTAATTATGTGGGTGGAACCATCCAATTTTCCTATAAACGTATAATTTACCGATTTAACTCTTGCAATGATTTCATTAACTCAAGCCTACCACGAACATTTATGACAACATATAATGATCATATATGGTTCAAAAAAGCATTATATGACCCTGACATTTATCCCCTAGAATTTCAAGACTTTTCGACACCGGTCTCTGAAACCTTCAAAATTTCTCAAAATGCGTGGATATTAGACTTCAATTTTGGAATTTTTTGACTTTTTTTCCCCTAGAAATAAAAATTGTCTTGATGTTTACAATGGTCCCTAATACCATTCGGGGTTCAGGAGTCCACCTGGCTAGGTGCAACCATCCAATATGCCTTTAAATAGCCAAGTTATCGATTTACAACTTGCACCAATTTCATTAAATTAAGCCTACAACGAACATTTATGACAAAAAATAATGTTCATATATGTTTCCAAATGACATTATATGACCCCGAAATTTATTCCCTAAAATTTCAAAACTTTTCGACACCGGGCGCACGAAACATCCAAAATTTCTCAACAAGCGTGGATATTAGATTTCAATTTTTGAATTTTTTTAACTTTTTTTCGCCTTTGGAAATAAAAATTTTCAAAATGTCTAATATGGTCCCTAATACCCTCAAGGAGTCGAATTGGGTGGGTGGAACCATCCAATTTGCCTTTAAACGGCTAATTTACCAATTTATAACTTGCAACGATTTCATTAATTCATGCCTATCACGAACATTTATGACAACATATAATGATCATATATGGTTCCAAACGACATTAAATGACTTCAAGATGTTTCCCCTTAAATCTCAAGCATTTTCTACACTGGGCCCCGAAACCTCCAAAATTTCTCAAAAAGCAAGGATATTAGCATTTAATTTTGGATTTTTTTTACTTTTTTTTTTCGCCCGGATAAAAATTGCCAAAATGTTCACAATGCTCCCTAATACTCTCCGGGAGTACAGTTGGGTAGGTGGAACCATCCAATTCTCCTTTAAACGGTCAATTTAAAAGATTTCAACTTGCACCGATATCATTAACTCAAGCTTACCACGAACATTTATGACAACATATAATGATCATATATGGTTCCAAACGGAATTATATGACCCCAAGATGTATTCTCTAAAATCTCATGACTTTTCGACATCGGGACTCAAAACCTCCAAAATTTCTCAAAAAGAGTGGATATAAGTCTACAATTTTGGAATTTTTAAACTTTTTTTCACCCGAATATCTAAATTGCCGAAATTTTCACCATGGTCCCTAATACCCTCCGGAAGTCCAATTGGGTGGGTGAAACCATCATATTTGTCTTTAAAAGGCCAATTTACCGGTTTACATCTTGCACCGATTTCATTAACTCAATCGTACCACGAACATTTATGACAACATATAATGATTATACATGATTCCAAATAGCATTATAAGACCTCGTGAAGTTTCCCTTAAATTTTTAGGCTTTTCGACGCCGGGCCCTGAAACCTCTAAAATTTCTCAAAAGCGTGGACATTAGCCTTTAATTTTGCAATTTATTGACTTTTTTTCGCCCGGGAATAAAAATTTTCTAAATTTTTACCATTATTCCTAATACCCTCCGGGCATCCAATTTGGTGGGTGGAACCATCCAATTTGCCTTTAAACGATCTATTTACCGGTTTACAGCTTCCACCGATTTCATTAACTCAAACCTACCACGAACATATATGACAAAATATAATGATCATATATGGTTCTAAATGGCATTTTATATCCCCCGAGATGTATTTCCTTATATCTCAAGTCTTTGTGCGACACCAGACCGCGAAACCTCCAAAATTTCTCAAAAAACATGGACATTAGCCTTCAATTTTGGAAAATTTTGACTTTTTTTCGCCTGGAATAAAAACTGCCGAAATGTTTATCATTATCCCTAATAGCCTCCGGGAGTCAAATTGGATGGGTGGAACCATCCAATTTGTGTTTAAACGACCAATTTATTGGTTTACAACTTGCACCGATTTACCAGTTTACAACGGCCAATTTATTTAACTTGCACCGAACCCGACTTGAACCGAAATTGACCCAAACCCATTTTAACCCGAATTTAACTCGACTTGTTAAGAACATGACCTGAATTCAACCCGACCCGTTCCTAAACTGACCAGAATTTAACCCAACTTGTTACAAACCCGACCCGAAATCAACCCGACTTATTATTGACCTGACCCAAATTAAACCTGACTTGTTATTGAACCGACCCGAATTTTACTAGACCTATTACTTACCCGACCCAAAAATTCAACCCGATTTGTTACTAACTCGACTCGAAATTAACACGACTTGTTATTGTCCCAGCCTAAATTATTCCTGACCCGATTTCAAATCACCTTAAATGTAATTTAGACCACCTAATTATTGTTGATCAAAACATTTTGTCTAGGGAGACCAAGTTGGTCCAGACCAGCAAAAGGAAGGAGCATCATCCTCAATTTTAAGAGTTAAATATAGTATATATTTGTTGTATTGTAAAAGGAGATAATTATCTTCCTAAATTATAGACTATAGTTCCCTAGTATATTGCCATATATATTATAGTTAAAGGAAATAATTAGCTTGATAAAAATGATAATTATCTATTTATAATTAGTTGAACCTGAATATGACCTGACTTGGAAATGACCCGACCTGATTGTAACCTGCAAATTATTAACTTGAACATAATTAACCCGACTTGAATTCGAGAATGACCCGACTTGAAAATGACCCAACCTGACTATAACTCGCAAATCATTGACTTGAACCGAACCCGACTTGAACCCGAGAATGACCCGACTTTAGTATGACCTGACCTGATTATAACCCGCAAATTATTGACTTGAAACGAACCCGACTCAAACTCGAGAATGACCCGAACTGATTCCAACCCGCAAATTATTGACTTGAACCGAACCCGACTCAAACCCGAGTATTACCCTAACCCGTTTTAATCCGTGAAAACCCGAATTAAACCCGACCTATTGTTTACACGACCTATTATTAACCCGACCTATTGTTTACACGACCTGTTATTAACCCGGCCTAAACCCGACCCAAACCTGATAAGAAGTATGATCCGATGTGGCCCGACTCAAGCATGACCCAACCTAAACCCGACCCGCATAGATTATGGAATTAATCTGAGTTGACCCGACTCACTCTTACCCGACTAAAATCCGACCCGTTTACTCGAATTGACAGCTCTAAACACGGGTAGATAAAAGCTAATGGAATAAAGTAATTTAAGAAATTAATTAGTTGTTTTTTTGTTATATAATAAGAAAATACTCTAATTTTATATGTTGTTGGATGACTATGTTAGTCAGAATGGGCGGGCTTGCGAGACTACTACGAAAGTATATGAAATACCGAATTAGTAATGCACCAACAAGCCTTGATAGTATTTGATTTGAAAATGTGTAAGTCTACATTATAGATTATAGAATAGATGAAAATGAGATGTCTGTCGACAAATTTATTTTATTTAGTACCTTGTAGTACAGCCAAAGAAGACCTCGTCAATTTTGCATTTGGTTAGGAACTCGTGTTAAGTTTGGAAGTCATGGGGGTTGGGGGCCAAAACTTAAATGCCTGGTACTCGCTCTATTAGACCTCGCCAGTTAGGTGCTCGCTCTATGAAGTGGATTATGGACTTTTTCTTAAGCCCATAGCCTTGCCCATATTTGTTGCCTTTTACGGTTTCCTACATGGGTTGTGGTACGCGTGGATATGCGATGTAACATGGACAATTGGACATGATAACGCGCTTTAGTAAGATCCTAGTTGACCATAATCATACATTTTATAATTGTTTTATCGGTAATGATCTTATTAAGACGAGTTGAGAGAATCTAGACAGCATACCCTTATGTTCATTATGTTCATGTATATACTGTTAATTTTTTCTCGATATGTATTTTTGTCGCAAGAAGTGTTATAACTTTTATATTATGAATTTATAGCTATTGATTCTCAAATATGATGGATTAATATTTAGATTGTAAAATACTAGGCTCTTTAAATTTGGTTCATAGATTAGTACCATTTGGAGAAGATATTAACAATCGCGACAGACTTATTTAAAATTATTGATGGAATAGGATTCAGAAGTGGTTAGTAGTTGCATAAAAATTATACAATGCCATGTTTTTGTCATCGTTTGTGACGTCTTGTGAAATCTGCGCCATAACCTCTTGGAAGTTGGAAGTGAGTACAAGAATATAAAGTCAGACGTTAGTAGAAATAAGAAAGAAAATCCGTGTATATTTTCACGGGTTGAAGGAAAAGTTAGTAAAAGTTGTAATGCATGAGCCATTTTGGGATGGCAATTAGCCAATTAATACGTTGTACTATGCTTTGTGTTTACTGTTTAGTTAGGTATTTTCTTCTTGTATGGACATTGTGGGCTCATTTAATAAATTTAATGTTTTGGAGGTGTTTTAATACTCCTTGTCCTGTAATACTTCCTTCGTCTCTTTTAATTAACGTGCTTTTTTTTTTGATAAATTTTTTAATTACGCTTGTTTAAATATATTTATTAATTATTAATATCTCTAATTAGTAAATATTAATATAATCTACGTATAGATTCAAACAAGATTTCACACGACTGTAATATTGTATCTTTACACAAACATGTTCTTTCACAACTTATGCACTAAAGGGATAGCTCAAGTGGTTAGAACTCCCTTCCTGGTTCCAAAAGATCTTAGGAACGTTTTTCATCACCCGCCCTTGTGGCTCTCTAAACACTAAAAAAAAAAAACTTTTAAATTTCCAATTTTACATTTAGCTTTTTTATTTATTTATTTTGTTGGTATTTAGTCAATGTGTAACAGTAAAAAGGCTTTGTTTGGTTGCATTCAAATTTATGGGAAGTTCAAATAAGGTTGCACTCAATTTATGGGGAAAATAAAAATTAAATATAGCCTAATAAGTAATAACTACTCAAAACAATAATTTTTTTTTTTATTTTTTTTTTGTTATTTAGTTTTTTTGGAGAAAAAAACTCACACAATAATTCTCAATAGTATTTGAACTAATTAATCAGAATAAACTAGTACGAATGTTTTAATTTGACAAAAAGTGGGTTTTACTTACATATACTGTCTTGCAATATGTTAAAAATGCATGAAACTTAACTATACATACTCTTCAATAAAGATTTCGAAACTACCAAGCAAAGCAATGTTCCTTGTCTTAGAAAAGTGGCAATATAATACTACGTATGGAATAGTCACACTGACTTGATTGTGACATGAATGGCTCTAAAACCCTTTACTAAACTTTATTTTCTAATTCATGACTAAAAAAAAATGCATCATTAATTAGTTGACACATTCATGTTAAGATGCTTATAAAGTAGCGAGCTTCTACTACTATTTGTCGGTATGAATTTGAAACTATCCCAAATGGCTTGTGGCAACCTCTACTTGTTATTGCTCATTATTTTTGGTCTTTCTCTAAACGTAAATGGCCATCTTTCACCACATTTTTACTCTTCTACTTGTCCTAAAGCTCTTAGTATAGTTAAGCAAGAAATCGCGAAAGCTATTAAAAATGAGGCTCGTGTTGGAGCATCCTTACTTCGGTTGCACTTTCATGATTGCTTTGTTAACGTAAGTACTTTGTACTTACTTAAGGTCATGCCATTAGGCAATATTATGATGCTAGTTATGTTAAGTGATTGTTCATTTATTTATACTTTGTTTATCAACTAGGGTTGCGATGGATCAATTTTACTGGATGATACTCCAACTTTCAAAAGTGAGAAATCGGCTAACCCAAATAAAAATTCAGCTCGCGGGTTTGGAGTTGTGGACAATATCAAGGCCAATTTAGAGAAAGCTTGTCCAGGAGTTGTTTCTTGTGCTGATATTCTTGCTATTGCATCTCGTGATGCCGTTGTTCATGTACGTATGTAGTAGTAAATGTTATTCTTTTTTCCCTCCCAACTAACTTTCCCTAAAAAAAAAATATTGTTGTTTAAAAATTATCGAACTAAAATTGTTAATCTTCATGTACATCATTGACGTTTTTTGTTATTATGGGATGAAAAAACCTAGGAGTAGTAATTATTTAATCGTTTTATTACGATAAAAAAAAAAAAAAACATAACACTTCGTATTTTAAATAGATATGCATTTTTTTTGAGCCAATATAAAGGAGCTAATGAGAAAATTGGAAAGTGCAGTACGGTGGTCCTACATGGAAGGTGAGATTGGGAAGAAGAGATTCTCTTACGGCTAACAGAAGTGCAGCCAATGCTTTTATCCCTCAACCTAAGTTCAATCTTGGTAACCTCACTTCTAGTTTTGCCGCCGTTGGTTTATCTTTTAAAGACATGGTGGTCCTCTCTGGTAAGATTTATACTTTTTCCGTTCTTTTTTAAGTTGATTTTTTTTCCCCCGTATTTCGTTTCATCTCTTTTGCGTTATAACGGCCATTTGGTTACTAGTATCACAATTTATTATTACTTCATACTGGCTAACAAACGAGTTAACATATATAGATTTGCATGTACAATAATTAATTACGTGTTAACGATTATCTTATTGAATGGACGTGTGGTGTTACTTGATATGTTAAACTAATTATTGAAAGTGAATGTCTTTTTCTTCGTTGATAATATAAACAATGTTACAAAACTTACAATGACATGAGATTACATGTAGATGGACGTGGTGTGTTACCTTGAATTTTTAAGCTAACTTGGTTGTTACTTTGTTATAATTTTTTATGCATAGGAGCACACACGGTTGGATTTGCTAGGTGCACAAGTTTCCGGCCACATATTTACAACGACACCAATATAGACCCTGCCTTCGCCAAATCGTTACAACAAAAGTGTCCTCGAAAGGGAAGTGACAACGTGTTGCAACCCCTCGACTACCAAACAAGGTTTGGTTTTGACGACAAGTATTACCAAAACCTACTAGTTAAGAAGGGGTTACTTCACTCGGACCAACAACTTTACAATGGAAATAAGGCTGATTGTTTTACAAAAAAGTATGCAATGAATCAAGGCGTGTTCTTTAAAGATTTTGGTAAGAGCATGATTAGGATGGGGAACATCAAGCCACTTACCGGAAGTAATGGCGAAATCCGGCATAATTGTCGTAAACCAAATTAAACTAACGCTAATGCATGACCATTTCAATATCTTCACCTAAATGTAGGTAGTATATGATTTAAAGTGATTTTCTGAATTTGCGTATATATTGAATGTCTAATCACTTTAATGTGGTTTATATATATAGTGTACATTCATATATTATAATTGGCCAATATGAACTATGAGGAATAATAAATATTATTATTGTTAATTATTCTCTTTTATAATTATTGTTGTGTTTACTTTATATATTCGACGCTAATCAAACAAGATTATACAAAAATTTGATTAGCTAACTATCAAATCAAGCTACTACCATAACTATTCTGAAGGCTGTCATTTTGCCAGCACTTTGTAACAATTGTTAATGAATTCTTTTTATCGACGAAAATGAAAGGTTACCGGTTGCTGGCCACAATCAAACAAATTGCATGCATGTAGGGTAACAATAAAAAAGCTAACAACCTACATTAATTTTAGAAAATTTGTCTTAATGTATGGCTAATGTTTGCTTAATCGACGTTAGTGATCAAATATTGTGGATCGTTGTCATTTAAGTGATCCAACACTAAGACAGAATGTTTGTTACAACGTCGATCCAATATTGTGGATCGTTTTCATTTAAGTGATCCAACACTAACACATTACAAAAGAACGCGAAATTATAATAAATGTTTTTGTCGTGCTCTTTAGGAATATGAGAATTTTTGTTTGAGTTCAAGAGGTTTTGTAAAATCACTTATTATTAGACAACTAGAATCTTAATTATAGCCAAAAAAAATTATAAAAAAACTATGTTCATCGAGATACTTTGTAATCTAGTAACTAAGCTATACTATTAGTAGAATTGAAAAGGCAAAATTAAAATTGACAAATCAAGAAAAGAAATAAAGATAACATTCCAAAGCAACCAAAGCAACCAAAGCTCCAACTTAGGAAAGAGGTATTCGAAAATGACTTGATTAGCATATCACAAGCACTGTTTTTTATGGACCCTCTATATTATTTAACTTTATTAAGTAATTGAGTAAATTATATTACACCAATCATATACTATATAGCTCAACATTATTGGAATTTTGTCCATTGTTTTGGCACATCACATAATAAATTGGCGGACGAAGTCTTCATCTAAACAAATCATCAAGTTTATTTATTAACAATTGTCGGCACGAAGCTAAGTATAGTGAGTTGATGAAAATGGTGTGTGGCAAGTTCTACTTCCTACTCTTTGTTATTTTTTGCCTTAGTCTAAATAATGTAGAAGGCGAACTTTCATCAAATTACTACGCTTCTACTTGTCCAAATGCTCTTGATATTGTTAAGGAAGGGGTTAAGGATGCTATAAGAAAAGAGGCTCGAGTTGGAGCTTCAATTCTTCGATTGCATTTTCATGATTGTTTTGTCAATGTAAGTACCCATTAATTAAAACCCGAGTTAAGGTAGTATTGTAATTAATGCTAGTTTTATGAAGTGTTTTTTTAAGTAGTGTTAACTAATTAATAATATATGCATTGATGAACTAACTAGGGTTGCGATGGATCAATCCTCCTAGATGATACTCCAAATTTCAAAAGTGAGAAAACAGCCGCCCCTAATAATAACTCAGCCCGTGGATTTGAGGTTGTAGACTACATTAAGGCTCAGTTAGAAAAGGCATGCCCTGGAGTTGTCTCCTGTGCTGATATCCTTGCTATTATTGCTCGTGATGCAGTTGTTCGTGTAAGTATTTTTGAATTTATTCTCACTATTTCCCGAACTTGTTCTTTATATATGTAATTGAGCTAAATAGAAGAAATGAAATTTTGTAGTATGGTGGTCCAACATGGAAAGTGAGATTGGGAAGAAGAGATTCTCTCACAGCAAACCGAAGTGCAGCAAACGCTTTTATTCCTCAACCTTCATTCGATGTTATTAATCTTACTTCCAGTTTTGCCGCCGTTGGTTTATCGTTCAAGGACATGGTGGTCCTCTCTGGTACATTTTTCTTATCCTGTTTCATTCATACGTTCCTTTATCACAAATTAAATTTGGAGTTCGCGTATTCTTTTTCTTTTCACTTTTTTTTAGACGAGAAAAAGAGTTTATTATGACTATATGGTTCTCTTTACGTATAAATCATAAAGAAAAAAAAAAAAACAAGGTTTTTTCAAAAAAGCAAGTAAATAGTATATAGAATAGAAAAACACAAGAGTATTATACTCCAATTTCTTATTGATGATTTTTAAGGTAATGTACTCCTTTAATTTAAAAAAAATGATACTTACTAATACGTAGCACTTAACGCAAACATGCAATAAGAGAATTGATATTGAAAATCTACATGTAATGGTGCATGGATCTTTTACATATTATACATAATTAATGGAATGAAAAATTAGTTAAATAATACAAGTAGCTAGATAATTTAAAATGGAAGGATTATTGTATATGTTACTTTAGAAATCAACACATCTTCAAAGTGGTTTTCTCTTTCATCTTTTAACTTTACTTTTTGTTCCATCCTATTAATTTGTTAGTTAATTGGTCCATTATTATCAACACCTAGACTATACAAAGTTACAAACACATGAATAGACTCTAAGAGTCCCATCATCTCTATTTATATTTATATCCACTCCCTTCTTTTCACATAATGCATAACCACTTGATTAGTTAGTTTTCTTATTCAAACATGAATAGACTCTTAAGACAATAATTATATGTCACAACGTAGAATAATAATATCTATGCATGCATTATTATTTATTAATGTCCTTTTTATAATAAATTTGTGCATAACTTTTAACGATGGCTAGCATTTAGTAAAATAATTCTAATTGGTTGATTAGCTCAAATGACGACCTAATAACTTTATACTTATTGCATTCTTTGTATGTGAAGGCGGGCACACGGTTGGATTAGCAAGATGTGCAACATTCCGAACACATATCCACAATGATACTGATATCAACACCGCCTTCGCTAACTATCTTAAGAAAAAATGTCCTCCAACGGGAAATACCAATGTTTTACAGCCCTTAGACTACCAAACTAAGTATACTTTCGACGTCAAATATTACCAAAATTTACTAGTTAAGAAGGGTTTACTACACTCAGATCAGACACTTTACAATGCAGACAAGAAGTCTGAATCTCATGTTAAAAGGTATGCAATGGATCAATGTAAGTTCTTTAAGGACTTTGCTAAGAGCATGATTAGAATGGGAAACATCAAGCCTCTTACCGGAAGTAACGGCGAAATTAGGCGTAATTGCCGTAAACCTAATTAGAGATGAGTCCCTAATTCATAGATCTTTACGTACATGCATTATTTATTTTTACATATGTCCAAGTTTATTTTTATTGTAAATTTGTGAAAGATGTATTTATATTGATGTTTTGATTGGTATGGAGTATTTTATGTAATTCTTTGTCAAGAATAAATTGTCATGTTAATATTGTATTTTAAGCAAGTAATATATATACTAACGTGACAACTAAAATCAAATAAGATGGTCGGTTATAATCAATTATCTTTTTAGCTATGATTTGATTCATCTGAAGAATAATAGAGTTCAAGTGATTCATCAAATCTGCCCAAGTATATTATCTCAATTGATCATAAATTAATATATCTATATTTATGTTAATATATAAATTTAAAACTAACTTTATCTTAAACATAACATATTTACTCGACACGTTTTAAAAATGAAAAAATTATTATAAAAGATAAACAAATTTATATTAAAACACTATATTATTGTGAATCAAAGATAGTATAAAATGACTCGGGAACTACGGAAAGTGAAAATATTTATGAAAAAAATATCTCGAAAGGCTTACTAAATACAGTATGTACGAAGTGCCGGCAACTTACAACTTACTTAAGTAGTGCTAATACTAGTACAAGTTGTACAACCTACAACGTACATTTCAATGTTTTCATGCGTGCAAAGACGACAAAATACTTTTGGGTAAATAAATTATAACAATTGTTTTTTATTTAAAGTTCATGACATGTGTCTAGAATTTGTTGTCAAATACCTCAATCAATCGAAAAAATCCCTACCCAAAATTGAGGCCGGTGTTCCCTTACATAACTAATGGAAACTTTACGTAGAGTTAACTACAACTGTCACTCTCGATAAGTCCCTAGCAATACCAATAACATCACAAACAAGTTTGATAAAACTACAAATTCGTCTTTAAACTATGATAGAAACTCAATTGATCTTTTACATACAACATACATATATTCAGTTACATCTTTTCATAACAGTGAAATCGTCGCAGATTCAGAAGACAATAGATAACTTTACATTTATCACGAGCATACTAATATTTTTATTTAAATGGCGCATCAATTTTTTTGATCAAATTATCCTACAAGCATATTTTATGATAATATATACATACAATGTAAGAAGTAATACGAATTTGATCAAGATATCATACTGTAGTGTGTAGAGACCTAATCTAACTCAAAAATGATTTGATTTGGAGGGAAGTGTAGCAATAGTATTATTAGTTGTTAAAACATAGCAATCATCCCATGTGGTGTGATTAGGACGTAAAATGTCATATGCATGTGTATGATGTATATGACCTCAAACGTCTGCTTTGAATAATATTCCAAGGCATAATAAACATCTTTTTCGTAGCACTGAAATTGAGAGATTCTGAATATGAAGAAATTACATACGTGGATGAATCCGCTTTTTGAGTTTAGATAACATTGTTCTTTGTGATGTTTACAACTGTGGCATGGTCCATTCTCTTTAGTTGGAGATTTTTTTTTTATTATTATTAAAGTTATTATAATTAAGCTAAAGATTGAGAATTATTGTTGGAATTCTTGGATTTTAGTTTGGCTATTTTTTAGATTAAATGCAAATAAGAATTAGGAAAATTTTTAGATTATCACCCAAAAATGTAATCATTTTCGAACTAACCACCCATTTAATTTTTTATTTTAAATTACCACCACTTAAATTAAATAAATGCTCAGATTATTTTTTGTCGGTAGGCCCGACCTAACGCTTATTTTGACCCTTTTGACTGATTTTTTTCTTCGTTTTTTCTCTTTAAAAACGCTTTTCTAACTACAATTCACATTTTTCTCTTTGAAATTTGGTAGAATTTGGTGAAGGAAATGTGAATTAAAAGTTTAGAGAGCGTTTTTAAAGAGAAAAATCGGGGAAAAAAATCAGTCAAATGGTCAAAATAAGTGTTAGGTGGGGCCTACAGACGGAAAATCTACCGGATTTTTGAAATGGGTGGTAATCTGAGCATTTATTTAATTTAAGGGGTGGTAATTTAAAATAAAAAATTAAACAGGTGGTTAGTTCGAAAATGGTTACATTTTTAGGTGGTAATTTAAAATTTAACCTAAGAATTATGTCAATCTTAAGTTTGATTTTACAAAAGAATCAAATTTGGAATTAAGTACTACAAGCCATAGTATTAGAGCAAGAAAAAAAAACATTTTATACAAGAATTTGTTCTTGAATTAAAATACCAACTAAGCTTATTACTCTAGCTAGAATAAGAACTTTTTTTTTTTAAACAACTAGAAGTCAAGAATATGAACTTAAGAATATTACTTCTTTAAAGATGCAATTAAATTAAGAGAAGTGAGTATTAATAGAAATTAATCAGAGAAAGGAGGAGGGCGGAGAGAGGAATTACCATTTTTCTTTGTAAATTCCCAAATAATAATTTGATAAAAAAATTTAGTACCCGAGTTTCAAATAATCTTTTATATATATATATATATATATATATATATATATATATATATATATATATATATATATATATATATATATATATATATATATATATATATATATATATATATATATATATATATATATACTAGATGAAGCTCGTGCGATGCACGATTTGTTTGAATTTTCTAAAATATATATTTTTTTATTTATGTGCTAAAATTTGTTACATATTTAGATAAAATTCATAAAATCAAAAGATAATATATAATATTTAATTAATTTAAACTTGAAAATCTCATTTGCCAATTTTGCTTACATGGCATTTAAATTATTTAATTCTAAAAGAAATTAATAATCTCTTATTTAATTGGCTACTACTAAGATTTATATACTAGATGAAGCTCGTGCGATGCACGATTTGTTTGAATTTTCTAAAATATTTTGTTTTTATTTATGTGCTAAAATTTGTTACATATTTAGATAAAATTCATAAAATCAAAAGATAATATATTATATTTAATTAATTTAAACTTGAAAATCTCATTCGCCAATTTTGCTTACATGGCATTTAAATTATTTAATTCTAGAAATTAATAATCTCTTATTTAAGTGGCTACTACTAAGATTTATAATCCTACATGGCGCGCTGAGAAAATTAGATCTATGTGGCTCTCTAAAAACTCGGGAAAAAACTCCCCTTTATATATATATATATATATATATATATATGTATATATATATATATATATATATTAGATTATTTGCCTAAAAATTTTGTATTAATATATGAGGCTTTAACAAAGCCCGTCCCAGCTAAACCCTTTATTTCCGGCCCAATTTACCGGGTTTGGGCATGAAAATTTTGGCCGAAAGCTACCTTAAATTGCTTGTTCCTTGGTCTAAAAGAACATCTACTTTGCGGCATGTCTCATGGTATTGTTATTACCATAGATTATTTAAGGAGCAGAAACTTCCTATTGTTATATAATAATAATTTAGAGTATTAATGGACATGCTAATTTCTTCTCATTACAATATTGTTCTACTACTCCGTTTAGGAATTAAAGGATGGCCCATTCCAATTTCCAAGAACAAACGAATCTAGGCAAAACATGATATGGCCTTAGCCTTACAATAATAATTGGAAATTTCGTAAATTTATAAAATTGGACTGCGAGGCAATAAACTGCGCAAATTGGAATTATATGACAGATTTTCCATTCATCAAAGTTTTCCTAGCTAGTCCTTGTGATCACTTGATTATTAGTGTGCTAAAAGTGATAAGTATTAATAAACGACTTTTACTTTCTAATTTTAGCCCCACATCTCGTCCCAAAATCATATGGAGTATGAAATTTGCAAAAAGTAGTTATGATCTTCCAAAAATTCAAGAACTTGTAGAACAAATAGAAAGAAAAAGCTTCAAAGAACTAGTTGCAATTACATAGCAATTTTAAGGTTTTGACCTAGTATTTAAAATTGAATGGTTGTGTACAATAAGTCACACTGCACGTTAAATATTTCTAACCCTCTTTGTACTTTGTATTGCCCTTGTGGCTTATTGCACCAAAATAGATCATTGTATATAGCATCATCCATCATCGCTCTATCTTTGTCGCTATTATCCTCAAAATATAATTTAACAATCAAGATAAAACTTTTTTCTTTTGTGTAGAGAGAGTCAACAAGGACAAATAATATACGTAGATGTGAGATCACTCGAGATTTCAACCAACTAAGTTAGATGATCATTCACTCCGTTACGAGGCTATACTAAATAGGTGATATCCATTTCTAATGATTGTAGACTTACATGTGGTGCACTCTAATTGTATATGTGAATACGAAGTAGTATATTATATTTTAATACATAATAAGCAATTCAATAAGATTATTGATTATATTAACGGTGCTTTGTAATTGTATATATATTCATTGCAATAATTGGTGTGATTTATCATTGACCCCTTCAAATACGTCAGTATAAACTTAGTAACATGATTTATATTTTACAATTCAACTACTGTATTTCCAGGACACTCTCCAAATTTGTCGCATGCACGAAAAGAACATGCAAAATCAATCATGATCGATTTTTATCTCAAGTGGGGTCATGCAAAAAATTTGTTTACTCATAATTAATTATCAAGTGGTTTAAATATTACAACATTTTAACCTTAATTATGTAAGCAAGAATTAAATGTGCGCCTTTACTCATTTATTTCACCTTTTAGGTGTTTTACTCTTTAGGGAAATTGATTACCCTTTTCGTGATAATATCATGAGAATAATTAATAACCCAAGCAAATTGCTTTATTGTCCAACCTAATTTGCAATGGCAAGAGAAATGTGCATAGACAACCTAAAAGACTAGCCTACACTATGTTATGTCTTTTTCACTTTTCTTATTTTTTTTTAAATGTGAATTTTCTCTATGCTTGATTACTTTTTAAATGTGAATTCGAGGTTACTCAATTAGTGTTATAGGGATTACTCGTTCATTTTTACAAGGGTTACTTCATTTGTGTTATAGGAGTTACTTAGTCAGTTTTACAAGGGTTACCGAGTCAAATTTTATTCTTTTACAAGTGGACACATGGTGTGGCCAGCCACACACAAGACGCATTGAAAAATTGTTATAATCCTCATACAATATTATATTTCTTTGAATAGATAAGTTGATCTAATTTGTACAATAACAGTTTAAATAGTATATACACACGTACTATGAAGTAGTACTCTATATTTATAGATTTTAAGCAATATAGGTTATAAGAAGAAAAATGAAGTCTAGAATTCTTAAACATGGGGATCAACATTATTCACACCCATCTAACAAAGTTTTGCGGACTAATAATTACAAATTTCTAGGTAATTAAAATCAACAAATAATAAGACTCATTAATTTAGAATATAAAAAAATAATTTTACCACATGAAAATATGCAAAAACTCCATGTGAGAGAGCAAGAAATGTCCCCTAAATTGTGGTCTTAAACGTGGTTTTCGCTACTTGTGGACAACCGTTACTTATATATTTTCATGTTCTCTTATTTTTTTCTAATAAAACCATATAATATAAAATACATTTATATATTTATGTCAGTAGCACTACTTTTATATCATCTTGTAGTGGCGGCGAATACTAAGGTGCATTAATTGGACCACCAGATGTGTTAAGTAATAGTGTAGTACTATATAAAAATATAAATGCGTCAATCTACCATATAAATAGCACTTTTGCAAAAGCAAAATGGCACTATCATACTACTCGTACTATTCTATGGCTTCTTTCAAGTGTTTCATAGCATGTATTTCAGTGCTCATTATTCTTAGCCTTTCTAGTAATGTTGAAGCTCGTAGTAAAGAGCAGCTTTCGATTGATTACTACTACTACACTTGCCCGAATGTTTTGGATATTGTACGCGACACCGTGGTAGAAGCTATTAAGAACGAGACTCGAAATGGTGCCTCCTTGCTTCGCCTTCATTTCCATGATTGCTTTGTCAATGTGAGTAATATAATTCTTTTTCGCGCTCTTCTTAAGAAATTTGATTGGAAGAGTTGGTTTAATTAGGTTGGTGATTGATTTGTGTTCGGATTTGTAGGGATGTGATGGATCCGTGCTATTGGATGATAATGCAACATTTACCGGAGAAAAAAATGCATTCCCTAATAGTAATTCACTAAGAGCATTTGATGTGGTAGATGTCATTAAAGCTCGATTGGAGAAGGCTTGCCCACTTATCGTCTCCTGTGCTGATATCCTCGCTATTGCTGCTCGTGATTCCGTTTATCATGTAAGTTATGACTCACATGTTCATAATAATGAAAAATGATTATGCAACTAGCAAATTGACATGTAAAATAAAATTAACTTGAATAAAAAAGTAACTTGCTACTTTGCTAGTAAAGGTCAATTCATAGGAATTTGCATTGTCCCCGTGAATTTCTTAGAGTGAACATTGATAATAAATGAACTTGACTAATTTGGTAGAACATTGTTTATCAAATATTTGTGTCGACAACTTTGATTAAACATTGTCATTTAATAATACTCTTATTTATTTGTATTAATGACATGTTACTTAAATTAATTATTTATTTTACAGATTTTCTGATTGTGAAACTAATTAATTATTTATTTATTTATTTTACAGTTAGGAGGTCCTACTTGGGATGTAAAATTGGGAAGAAGAGACTCTCTGACAGCAAACTTAACAGCTGCAAACGTATTTATCCCAGCACCATCTTCCAATATCACTCTTCTTAAATCTAATTTTGCAGATGTAGGATTATCATTCAAAGACTTGGTGTCACTTTCTGGTATTTATTCCTATTTCTTTATTCTCATAAAAAAGAAAAAATATATACTTTTATTTATATACTTTTATTTATTCTTACTTCTTTATTTATTCTCATTTATATATAAACTAAAAATAAAAATAATTTCTTTTGTCCTATTATAGATTCTGTAATTAAAGTTTTTATTCCACCTATTCTTCCTTTTTATAGGTGGAAATTTATTCTCCTTTTGCTACATTATCATTTTATAACTACTTTGATTAAGTTTATTTCAAATTGGTAATGTGACTAATTAAGTAAAGATTTGTGAATAGTATAAACTTTATCCTCAAATCAATTCAAGAAAAGTTTTATTTTTCCACAATTTTCCAAACACTTTCATTTGGACAATTATAGTACTATCATGTACCAAGTAGAATTTAGATACGTAGTATAAAACATTGAGACAAAAAATCGATCAGATGTCATACGCAATCTTAACCTCGAGTTTCATTGGAATTGTCAAAAAATCACATAATGCCAATCACATTTGGAATAGCTTCCTGAAATTTCAGGATACAATAAATTGAAATAATAGATGATGGGTTTTCCTCAACAAAAAAATAATAATTGATCATGGGGTTGTCATACACAATTATATAAAGGTAATGCATATGATAATGACACCATATATTTATGATAACAATAATCATAATAATCAAGACTTTTAGCAACAAAAAAGTTGTAAATTTATTTATTCATCATATCTATATATATTATGTCAACCATTTACTATAATTACATTATTTTTATTTTAGTTTTTGAATAAATAATTACATTATTTTAATGACGCGTGAATGATGTCATATTTACAGGGGCACATACATTAGGCTTTGCAAGGTGCACAACATTTAGGTCAAGAATTTACAATGATAGAGATATTAGTCCTTCATTTGCTCAAAAATTAAGAGGAGAGTGTCCTCCTGTTGGAAACGACGACGTTTTGCAAGGATTGGACCTCAAAACTCCATCACATTTTGATAATTTATACTACAAGAATTTGTTGACTAAAAAAGGTTTACTTCATTCAGATCAAGAGATATACAATAGCAACAAAGCTGATCCAATTGTTAGAAAATATTCAAGAGATGTTTCCAAATTTTATAGGGATTTTTCCAAAGGTATGATTAAGATGAGTGAAATTAGCCCTCTTCTTGGTAATGAAGGTGAGATTAGACAAAATTGTCGAGTAGCGCGATAATTAGCTAGGTTTCTAAATGATTAATTAAGTTGTTTCTCATCTTGTATTGAAATGTGATTAATTACATAGCTATTTTTTAGTTCTTTTTTTTTTTTATAAAAAAAAATGATTATACACACATTAGTGTTCAAAGTATATAGGAGTGTATATTACTCCTCTTTGTTTATGTATATTAGGAAATTCTCAACCCTAATAATTGTAAGTTTGTAACATTCTTAAAATGCTATGAAATAGTTATTCAAGTTATTAATGTTATTATTATGTACTCCATAATCCATATAATACTATCGAATGTTCATTTTGAATTTTTGATCATATTGTTTTTTGGTACTTTACAATATAGCAACCAAAGTTTGTACTCAATATGTTCCAAATAATTATGCATTTGACCAAGTTGAATTGTTGTAACTATCATTGACCCTATATAAGATTTTGCATCTCTGTCATACTAATATTGTCTTTATTATGAATTCTTTGAATAATCCAAAATTAATATAGCTATGTAGAAAGAAATTTATATTTGACGTGTACTTTAACAGTTTAACTCAATTTAAAAGTTTGTAAAACGTTTATAACTACTTGATATTAGTGTAAGTGTGTAATGTTGCATATAAAATGAGACATGCGTTAAAAGTTAGACAAGTTTTCTCTAAATACTTGACGTATCTAAAATAATAAATTGACTTATGTTATGCAGTTGTGCATGAACTCTCCATGCTTACCGAATAAAATCAGAAAATTCAACGAGCACTAATTCTTTGGATTAAAATTAAATGCTACTGGTTCTTAAGCAGAGTATCTTTCCCTTAACAAAAGCAGAGGATCTTAGGCTCTTAGGACTTTAGGAGTACAATATATTCCTCCTTATTAAGTAAATAATCTCCTCAAAAAAAAAAAAAAAGTCGGTGGACCAACAACATGTCAACATGCTAATTTCTTTTAACACGTCAGCAATCTCAACCAACAAGTAGTAACTTTTTAAAAATTAAAATCACAAGCAATAAGTGATACTTTTTTCATAAATTTCATTTCGTGTCATATGGGCATCATTACCCTTTTTTCTCCTTTTTATTTGATGAAAAGTTTGAAAGATTAAGTTATAGTATCTAATGATCTAATTAAGAAGTATAAAACAATAAAGTTCTAGATTAAAGGACCAATTGAAAATAGATCAATAGGTGTATAATTATTCCATTACTTAAGCATTAATTTTTTTTTTATTCTTTTTATAAGTAAGTACTTGGTAGTTAGTTAGAGCTCGTACTTTGAGGCCAGGTGACTCCAACGTGTGATATTTTGCACAATAACTCTCAATTGTTGACATTAAGCCAAGTTCTCACTAATTTAGAGCTTATAATTTTGATATGGAGTATAGTGATCTACATAAATGCTTAAAGTTCTGATTAGGTCATAAGTTCGATTAAAGGTCATCCTCAAAGACCTCAATATCTTAAACTATATTTAAAATCACATGAGACACAACATAAATACGAAATACAATAAATAGGTAAACCGAGTAAAAAAAAAAAAACTTTAATTAATTAGGTACATTAGTACATAGTACCCCAATAATGAGAGAGGAGATTATGCCAATGGAAAGTGGAGCTTACTTTATTTAAGTAAATAATGCCAATCAAAATGCGACGAGTCATGAATGAAAGCTATATTCTTAATGAATGGACCCTAAGTAAGGGACGTGAAAGCCAGCTAAGGAGGCACAATAATACATGTTATGCTAATTTAGTTACCTAAATTGACATGCATTATCTATTATAAGTACTAGTACATAAGATTGTAAACTTTTTTTTTGAATAGACATAAGATTGTAAACTAGTGTAGGACAAATTTGATGAAACATCAATTGGTTAAATTTTGGTCATACCATGTGCTTATTCACAAGAAGCTTTTCGATACCAATCTTCGTTGAATTATTTTTCATGCACATTTAATAAGAATCGTCGGTGGCTATGTAGCGGCTACATCACATTGCTAGCTAGCTAGCTTATTTTTTTTTTTAAAAAAAAAAAAAGGGTTATGTGGACTAATTACAAACTAATATTATAAGCGAAAAAATTATTAAATAATGAAGAAAAAAAAGGTGATAAATAATCAATTCAGTATTGAGAGTCACAAAAAACAATAATATAAACAAATTTTATATCAAAATTCGACGACGATTTTTATTATATTTTGTGCTAAAAGATGAGAAGTATTTTAGTATTTAACACAAATGTCTAGGTGAAACCGTAAAATTAGAGAGAGCTGTGCCCTTCAAAGTGGAATAATCATGTAAATATACGTTGCTTAATATACTTCCCTTCCATCAAAATGCAAGGAACATTTGAGACTTGAGAGTAGGTTGGTAAGTTGGCTAGGCTAAAAAGTAAAGTTAACAATGAAAAGAAAAAATAAAAATAAAAAAAAAAAAAGGTGAAAAAATTGTAGAACCAAGTAAAAAGAAATTCCTTGAATACACTTACATTTCAAGCTTTGAATAAAGAGTTTAACTTTTGGATAGCTATATTCAATTATTCATCACTAATATTACACTAATTATGGACACTTATAAGAAGGGAGAAATGTTTGTTTAATAGAAATGTTGGTTATAATAGAGCAAAACTTTAACATTTTGTCAAAAAAAATAAAAAATAAAATAACATGTACTCCCTCCGTTTTTAAATACTTGCTCCATTTCTCCATGCGCGGAGTTTTAGGAGAAATTGGAGAAAGTAATAAAATAGGGAGGTAGTGGGGTAGTTGAGCAAATAAAAAATTGTAAAAAACAAAAGTAGTGGAAGAACAGGAGGAGAGAGAGTATTATGTTGGGTCCACTGAGTATGAGAAATGAATTAAAAATTATAAAAACTTTCCAAAAAAGGAAATGGAACAAGTATTTAAAAACAGTCGGAAAAGGAAAGTGGAGCAAGTATTTAAAAACGGAGGGAGTACAAGGTTTAGTGTTGTGGGATTCCATTACCCTTCCTCCCACTCTCAAAGGATCTAACTCGTGACGAGTAGACCTATAAGTGATTCCGACTCGGTAAGATTCTTCTCCTTACCGATCACAAAATTATTAATGGTAATAATGAAGGCATTTGACTTAGGGTATGTTCACATTTACTGAACTAAACTGAACTGAACTGATTGGAGCTGAACTGAGCTGAAATGAATATTTCATAAGAGAGGAGAATCAGGAGCTGAACTAAACTGAACTGATTGGAGCTGAACTGAATTGAACTGAACTGATTGGAGCTAAACTGAATTGAACTGAACTGATTGAAACTGAACTGAAATTAAACAAATGTAAACAGTCCCTTAGCTTCCTCCTCTAGCGGTTGTTCCACAAACCACATGGTGTCTAATTCATAGCTTTATTACTAATAATGAATAAACGAGATTGATTACTCATGTATTTTTGGAAAAAGTCATTTTAAATTAAACATACGAAATAAAAGGTTAATAATTATAAAGGTGGAAAAGGGAAGAAAAACAGCTTTCCTCTTCAATTAAAGGCTTTAGAACTTTCTTCAACAAAGTTGTATGTCTCAATAAGAATAGTGTATAAATTATAAGTTGTAGATAAATACGAGTAACATGATTTTTTTATAAAGAAGTTGAGTGAGAAGTAAGCTAAGAAATACCCTCATCTCACATGCTGTCCTCTCTTTTTATTTTAAGTATCTTTATTTTTATTGCCTTGAAACCATCAATTTACCAATTCGTAACTTGCACCGATTTTGTGAACTCAAAACTACCACAGACATTTATGAGATCATTTAATGGTCATATATGGTTCCAAACAGCATTATATGACCCTAAAATGTATCCGTTAGGGTCTCAACACTTTTCGCCACCAGGCCCCGTAACCTCAAAAATTCCTCAAAAAGGGTAGATAGCCTTCAATTTTGGAATTTTTAAACTTTTCTTTCGCCCGGAAATAAAAATTTCCGAGATGTTTAACATGGTCCCTAATACCCTCCGGGAGTCCAATTAGGTGGGTGGAACCATCCAATTTGCCTTAAAACGATCAATTTACCAATTCGCAACTTGCACCGATTTTGTAAACTCAAGCCTACCACGGACATTTATGACATCAATTAATGGTCATATATGGTTCCAAACGGCGTTACATGACCCAATGATGTATCCCATAGGGTCTCAAAACTTTTCTTCATCGGGCCCGTAACGTCAAAAATTCAACAAAAAACGTGGATAATAGCCTTCAATTTTGGAATTTTTTGACTTTTTTCGCCCGGAAACAAAAATTGATAAGATGTTTACCATGGTCCCTAATACCCACCGGGAGTCCAATTAGGTGGGTGGAACCATCTAACTTGCCTTAAAACAGTCAATTTACCAATTCGCAACTTGCACCGATTTTGTGAACTCAAGCCTACCAAGGACATTTATGACATCATTTAATGGTCATATATGGTTCCAAACGACATAATATGACCCTAAGATTATTCCCTAGAGTCTCAACACTTTTCTCCACCGGGCCCCGTAACCTCAAAAATTCCTCAAAAAGCGTGGATAGCCTTCAATTTTGGAATTTTTTGACCTTTTTTAGCCCGGAAATAAAAATTGCCGAGATGTTTACCATGGTCCCTAATACCCTCTGGGAGTCCAATTAGATGGGTGGAACCATCCAATTTGCCTTAAAACGGTCAATTTACCAATTCGCAACTTGCACCGATTTTGTGAACTGAAGCCTACCACGGACATTTATGACATCATTTAATGGTCATATATGGTTCCAAACGGCATAATATGACCCTAAGATGTAACCCCTAGGGTCTCAACACTTTTCGCCACCGGCCCCAATAACCTCAAAAATTCCTCAAAAAGCGTGGATAATAGCCTTCAATTTTGGAACTTTTTGAGCTTTTTTCGCCCGAAAATAAAAATTGCCGAAATATTTACTATGGTCCCTAACATCCTCCGGGAGTCCAATTGAGTGGGTGGAACCATCCAATTTGCCTTAAAACGATCAATTTACCAATTCGCAACTCTCACCGATTTTGTGAACTCAAGCCTACAACGGACATTTAAGACATCATATAATGGTCATATATGGTTCCAAACGGCGTTATATGACTCTAAGATGTATTCCCTAGGGTCTTAACAATTTTCGCCACCGGGCTCCTTAACCTCAAAAATTCCTCAAAAAGCGTGGATAATAGCCTTCAATTTTGGAATTTTTTGACTTTTTTTCGCCCGGAAATAAAAATTTCCGAGATGTTTACCATGGTCCCTAATACCCTCCGGGAGTAAAATTAGGTGGGTGGAACCATCCAATTTGCCTTAAAACGGTCAATTTACCAATTCGCTACTTGCACCGATTTTGTGAACGAAAGCCTACCACGGACATTTATGACATCATTTAATGGTCATATATGGTTCCAAACGGCATTATATGACCCTAAGATGTATCCCCTAGGGTCTCAACACTTTTCGCCACCGGTCCCACTAACTTCAAAAATTCCTCAAAAAGCGTGGATAATAGCTTTCAATTTTGGAACTTTTTGACCTTTTTTCGCCCGGAAATAAAAATTGCCGAAATTTTTACTATGGTCCCTAATATCCTCGGGGAGTCCAATTGAGTGGGTGGAACCATCCAATTTGCCTTAAAACGATCAATTTACCAATTCGCAACTCTCACCAATTTTGTGAACTCAAGCCTACCACGGACATTTATGACATCAATTAATGGTCATATATGGTTCCAAACGGCGTTACATGACCCAATGATGTATCCCATAGGGTCTCAAAAGTTTTCGCCACCGAGCCCGTAACGTGAAAAATTCAACAAAAAACGTGGATAATAGCCTTCAATTTTGGAATTTTTTGACTTTTTTCGCCCGGAATCAAAAATTGCTAAGATGTTTACCATGGTCCCTAATACCCTATGGGAGTCCAATTAGGTGGGTGGAACCATCCAATTTGCCTTAAAACGATCAACTTACCAATTCGCAACTCTCACCGATTTTGTGAACTTAAGCCTATCACGGACATTTAAAACATCATATAATGGTCGTATATGGTTCCAAACGGCATTATATGACCCTAAGATGTATTCCCTAGGGTCTTAACACTTTTCGCCACCGGGCCCCTTAACCTCAAAAATTCCTCAAAAAACGTGGATAATAGCCTTCAATTTTGGAATTTTTTGACTTTTTTTCGCCCGGAAATAAAAATTGCCGAGATGTTTACCATGGTCCCTAATACCCCCCGGGAGTCCAATTAGGTGGGTGGAACCATCTAATTTGCCTTAAAACGGTCAACTTACCAATTCGCAACTTGCACCGATTTTGTGAAATGAAGCCTACCACAAACATTTATGACACCATTTAATGGTCATATATGGTTTCAAACGGCATTATATGACCCTAAGATGTATCCCCTAGGGTCTCAACACTTTTCGCCACCGGCTCCTATAACCTCAAAAATTCCTCAAAAAGTGTGGATAATAGCCTTTAATTTTGGAACTTTTTGAACTTTTTTCGCTCGGAAATAAGTATTGTCGAAATGTTTACTATGCTCCCTAATATCCTCCGGGAGTCCAATTGAGAGGGTGGAACCATCCAATTTTCCTTAAAACGATCAATTTACCAATTCGCAACTCTCACCGATTTTGTGAACTCAAGCCTACCACGGACATTTAAGACATCATATAATGGTCATATATGGTTCCAAACAGAATTATATGACCTTAAGATGTATCCCCTAGGGTCATAACACTTTTCGACACTGGCCCCAATAACCTCAAAAATTCCTCAAAAAGCGTGGATAATAGCCTTCAATTTTGGAATTTTTTTGACCTTTTATCGCCCAAAAATAAAAATTGCCGAGATGTTTACCATGGTCTCTAATATTCTCCGGGAGTCCAATTGAGTGGGTGGAACCATCCAATTTTCCTTAAAACGATCAATTTACCAATTCGCAACTTGCACCGATTTTGTTAACTCAAGCCTACCTAGACTGTTATGAAATTATATATTGTTCATATATGGTTCCAAACGGCATTATATGATCCTAAGATGTATCGCCTAGGGTCTTAATACTTTTCGCCACCGGGCATCGTAACCTCAAAAATTTCTAAAAAAGCGTGGATAATAGCCTTCAATTTTGGAATTGTTTGACCTTTTTTTGCCCGAAAATAAAAATTGCCGAGTTGTTTACCATGGTCCCTAATATCCTTCGGGAGTACAATTGAGTGGATGGAACCATCCAATTTGCCTTAAAACCTATTTATTAATTCGCAACTGGCACCGATTTTGTGAACTCAAGCTTAACACGGACATTTATGACATCATTTAATGGTTATATATGGTTCCAAACGGCATTATATGATCCTAAGGTGTATCTCCTAGGGTCTCAACACTTTTTGACACCGGGCCCCGTAACCTCAAAAATTCCTTAAAAAGCGTGGATAATAGCTTTTAATTTTGGAAATTTTTGACATTTTTTCGCCTAAAAATAAAAATTACCGAGATGTTTATAATGGTCTCTAATACCCTCCGGGAGTCCAATATAATTGGGTGGGTGGAACTATCCAATTTGCCTTAAAACGATCAATTTACACGTTTTCGTACACTCTTCCTGTATTGGATATAAGCTGTCACAGGGCTTGTACGTAGTCGAATAATGGTCATATATGGGTCGAAACAATATTATATGTCCCCGGGATGCATCCCGTAATTTTCCGTGAAATTCCCACGCCAGGTCCTGACACATCCTAAATTGTTCCGATTTCGTGTTTTATAGTCTTCATATTTGGCTTCCGTATATCATTTTTTCACCCGGCGAGATTATGCATCTAAGTACTTCCTTGGGTTCCCAAAGGCCCTTGGGAGTCATAAACAGTGTTCGGAACCATCTAATTCATCCTTAAACTTCATGTCTTAAGGGCCTTGGGAATCGTAAATAGTGCTCGGAACCCGGTATGCCTTGTCCTTGGGTGCACATATCTTATGCACATGCCACACGGCCCCTTGCCTTCTTGTACCATCCAACATCCCAACACTTAGGCTTTGTGACACCTCTTAATCCCGTACTTAGCCTTTTTTAGCATACGAGATGCATCGCTAACCTCGTTTTCTAAAATATAGGTGTTTTTAGGGAATAGGGTGGGGGGAGGGACGAATTGAAGTGACATAGGGCTTAATCTCAGTATCCACCGCGCGAGCTTAGCCTACGACACGTGTCGAAACCCCTACTGTAGGACGGCATCGGGCGGTGGGCGCATAATCATAATCCATCACACGGTAGTTTCGCGCCACTCGCTTTTCAACCAGGCGACGCATGCGCCACACGGCCCCTTGCCCACGCCCAAGGAAGAAACTCCACGCCCTAGGAGAACCCACGCCGAAGCTCAAACCCCACGCCCAAGGAAGAAACCCAAGCCCATCATGAAACCCCACGCCCTAGGAGAAACCCCACGCCCAAGGAAGAACCCCACGCCCATCATGAAACCCCACGCCCTAGGAGAAACCCCCCGCCTAATGTATCAACCCTACGCCCAAAACTCAAATCCCACGCCTACTGTATCAACCTCACGCCCAATGAAGAACCCCACGCCCTAGAAAGAAACCCCACGCACAATGAAGAAACTTCACGCCCAAGGTTAAACTAACCCCACGCCCAAGATGAAACCCCACGCCCTAGGAGAAACCCCACGCCGAAGCTCAAACCCCACGCCCTAGGAGAAACCCCACGCCTAAGATGAAACCCCACGCCCAAGGAAGAACCCCACACCCAAGGAGAAACCCTAAACGAACAAACCCCACGCCCTAGGACCAACCCCACGCCAACAAACCAACCCCATGCCCAACCAACCGACCCCACGCCCAACTAATAAGCCCCACGCCTTAGGGAGGACCCCATGCCCGAGGGACACCACGCTTATATAGGGGCGGGGCCAACGCCCAAGGAAACCCCACGCTTATAGAGGGACCCCACGCCTAAGGAAACCCCACGCTCATAGAGGGACCCTACGCAATACTTCTTTTGGGGTGCTCAAAGTTTCCGAGGATAGTAATCTTCATGCCCTAGATGAACAGAACAATATCTTTTGGTCATCAAATATATCTAATGATCAGGCAAATAATTCAGTAGCTCAGCTTTTAGTTATTCTGCTTTCAAATGCTATTGGGGAGACAATCTAGCAGAGCTTGGAACATCTTTCACACAGCTTTTAGATATTCTGCTTTCAAATGCTATTGGGGAGACAATCTAGCAGAGATATGAACATCCTTCACACTCATTGTTGCCATCAATGCACGTTGATGTGCATAGTAGCTCAACTTTTAGATATTGGAAATCTTATTCTTCTTCCAAATGCTACTGGGGAGACAATCTGGCAGAGTTTGGAACTTCAGCTTAGGTACTCTTCCTCGAAATCTTCCTGAATTTTTCACTTTAGATGGTGATCCCATCTATAAGATCAAACTCAATTTTCCTCCAATGTGTCTGCAAATTCCTGACTGACTATAAAAGGTAATAACCCGGGTTATTACCTTGTCTCTAACAAGGTGATTCCTTACTGGTGGGAAAATCCTAAGTGGAATAGCCAGTTGTGACCCAATTGATTATTTTTTTCTTCCTCAACTCTTTAATATCTTCCATTGTGCGCCATGCGTCGGATGACGAGGACGGACACAACTTGTGGTACGATGTTGCTCGTTGGGCCTCTCAGGGGAGTGGGGAGGGGGGGTTCGAGCAAGCCCGATGTCCCCGTAAAAGCGTTTGAGGGCTAACGTTGGACAACAGGACTTGCTGAACCATTTTAATTAAGTCATTTTGGTCGATGAATCCTTTCGGGTGTGCGGGTACTCGTTGAATGACGGAGACTCGGATTGGGGTTCTAAAGGTTCACTTTATGTAACAAAGTCAAACTTTCACAATTTACGGGACCGATTTCATTAACTCAAGCCTACCACGAACATCTATGACAACATATAATGATCATATATGGTTCCAAACGGCATTATATGACCCTCATATGGATTCCCCAAAATCTCAAGACTTTTCGACACCGGGTCACGAAACCCTCAAAATTCCTCAAAAAGTGTGGATCTTATATGGTTCCAAACGGCATTATATGATCCCGAGATGTATTCCCTAAAATCTCAAGGCTTTTCGACACTATCGATTTTATTAAACAAGCCTACCATGAACATTTATGACAATATATAATGATCATATATGGTTCCAAACGTCATTATATGACCCCGAGATGTATTCCCTAAAATCTCAAGGCTTTTCGACACTGTGCCCCGAAACCTCCAAAATTTCTCAAAAAGCGTGGATATAAGCCTACAATTTTGGAATTTTCTGACTTTTTTTCGCCCGAAAATAAAAATGGTAGAGTCCAAACGAGTGGGTTAAACTATCCAATTTGCCTTTAAACGGCTAATTTACCGGTTTACAACTTGTACCGACTTCATTAAATCAAGCCTACCACGAACATTTATGACAACATATAATGATAATAAATGGATCCAAACGACAATATATGACCCCGAGAAGTATCACATAGAATTTCAAGACTTTTCGACACCGGGCCCTGAATCCTCCAATATATGACACCACGGATATTAGTCTTCAATTTTGGTATTTTTTGACTTTTTTTCGCCCGAAAATAAAAATTGCCGAAATGTTTACCATGGTCCCTAATACCCTGCGGCAGTCTAATTGTGCTGCTGGAATCATCCAATTTGCCTTTAAACGGTCAATTTATAGGTTTACAACTTGCACGGATTTCATCAACTCATGCATATTACGAACATTTATGACAACATATAATGATCATATATGGTTCCAAACGACATTATATTACCCCGAGATGTATCCCCTTAAATATTAAGACTTTTCTACACTGGGCTCCGAAACCTTCAAAAATTTTCAAAAAAACGTGGATATTAGCCTTTAATTTTGGATTTTTTTTACTTTTTTTTCCCTAATACATTTCGGGAGTCCAATTGGGTGTGTGGAACCATCCAATTTGCTGTTAAACGGCCAATTTACCGGTTTATAACTTGCATCGATTTCATTAACTCAAGCATACCACGAACATTTATGACAACATATAATAATCATATATGGTTTCAAACGGCATTATATGACTCCGAGATGTATCCCATAGAATTTCAAGACTTTTCGACACCGGGCTCCGAAACCTCCAAAACTTCTCAAAAAGCGTGGATATTAGCCTTCAATTTTGGAATTTTTTGACTTTTTTGCTCAGAAATAAAAATTGCCGAAATGTTTACCATGGTCCTTAATATCTTACGGGAGTCCAATTGGGTGTGTGTAACCATCCTATTTGCTGTTAAATGGTCAATTTACCGGTTTACAAGTTGCACCGATTTACTAGTTTACAATGACCAATTTAATTAACTTGCACCGAACCCGACTAGAACCTAAATTGACCCAAACCCGTTTTAACCCGTCAAAACCCGAATTTAACCCGACTTGTTACTAACCTGACCTGAAATCAACCCGACCCGTTCCTAACCCAACCCGAATTTAACCCAACTTGTTACAAACCCGACCTGAAATCAACCCGACTTGTTATTGACCTGACCCAAATTCAACCCGGCTTTTTATTGGCCCGATCTGAATTTTACCAGACCTATTACCAACCCGACCCAAAAAATCAACTCGATTTGTTACTAACTGGACTCGAAATTAACACTTGTTATTGACCCGACCTAAATTCAACCCAAATTGTTCCTAGTCCGATTTTAAATCACCTTAAATGTAATTTAGACCACCTTATTATTGTTGATCAAAGCATTTTGTCTAGGGAGACCAAGTCGGTCCAGGCCAGCAAAAGAAAGGAGCATCTTCCTCAAATTTAAGAGTTAAATATAGTATATATTTGTTATATGGTCAAAGTCTTCCTAAATTATAAAATATAGTTCCCTAGTATATTGTCATATATATTATAGTTAAAGGAATTAATTAACTTGATAAAAATGATAATTATCTATTTATAGTTAGTTGAACCCGAATATGACCTGATTTGGAAATGACCCGACCTGATTGTAACCTGCAAATTATTGACTTGAACATAACCCAACTTGAATTCGAGAATAACCCGACTTGGAAATGACCCAACCTGATTATAACCCGTAAATTATTGACTTGAACCGAACCCGACTTGAACCCGAGAATGATCCGACTTGAAAATGACCCGACTTGAAAATGACCCGACCTGATTATAATCCGCAAATTATTAACTTGAATCGAACCCGACTCAAACCCGAGAATGACTCGACCTGATTCTAACTCGCAAATTATTGAATTAAACCGAACCCGACTCGAAACCGAGAATTACCCTAACCCGTTTAAACCCGTGAAAATCCGAATTAAACCCGACATATTGTTCACCCGACCCAAATGTAACCCGGCCTGTTATTAACCCGATCCAAACCCGATAAGAAGTATGACCCGACGTGACCCGACTCAAGCATAACCCGACCCGCATAGGTTATGGAATTAATCCAAAATGACCCGACCCAAGTTGACCCAACCCACTCTTACCCGACCCGTTTAGCCGAATTGACAGCTCTACAACCCCTCCCCTTTTTTTTTTTTGAGAAAGCTTATCATTTCCTTGAACACATTAAAACACCTTAAGCAAAAGGTATTAATACATAATCCCTCCGTTGTTGATTGTGATTTGTAAACCCAAGGTCGCAACAAAATAAGTGAATTGTCAGGGGCCTAGTGCTTAGCCCAATACAGAAGGTCAACCTGGTTTAATAAAAATGGGACGAATGAATAAGCAGGCCTACGACTCAGCCCGCAAATAATTGTTACTTGAAGGCTTGGAGGGGAAAAAAATACTCTGTTTTGTACTCCGTAACTAAACAACTTATACTAATTATAATGCAGCAAAAGTAACGGTTGCGGCCAGCCACAACCATCACCCTAAACAATCATATACTCTACTACTATCGGGACATGATTCTACTATCAACAAAATTAGAGGGCTGGGAGTGCTGGAGCATCAGTTAATGAGCACCTTAACTCTCATATTTGCTACCCACTGATGTTATCAGTAGCAATTTACAGCCTGTATGCCTTGCATTTTACTTCTTCTAAGGTTGATGACTTGATGTATACATCGACATGCTTTGATATTAACACTAATGAGGTTACACTGATCTACACTCTAAGTCATGATTTTTTCATGCAATTTGTATTATATCAGCATTAGCAGCTATACAAGAACTGGAGTGCCTCCTTTAAGAAACCAAAATGATGCTTACATCCTTTTACTCTAGCTCGCTTTCTGAAGCAACCTCTTCTGGCAACTCATAAGCATCTATATCTGCATACATTGCTCTAAGCCTTTCTACCTCTTCTTTTGGCAAAACATGCACTGAATCATCATACTTTTGACGAGACCGCTTCTGAAAATACATAAAGGAAGAAGACTTTTCAGCCCAGGTATATAGTATATTACCAATAGTTCACACAGAAATGCAGTTACTGATGAAAACAGAATTGACTTCTGAGTAATTGGTTAAGAGATCCTCAAATCATTGCAACACATTTTCCAAGCAAATATGAAAAGCCAATGATCACCCTGTCAACCCCCCCCCCCCCCAAAAAAAAAAAAATAACAAAAAATAAATAAATAAATAAATAAATACCGTCACCCAAATAGGAAAAGTCTGAGTCAAGATGTTAGCAACATTCAGCAAACAAGATTATCTAGGACAGTTTACAAGGGCAAACAAAATGTTCATTTTAAAAGTGTGAGGATCAGCTTTCAAGGACAGCTCACAACAGAAAGAGAAATTTTAAATACATGCTCAAGTCGGACAAAGAAAACAATATCATAATATGGGAGCAACAAAAGCATAATATCATACATAAGTGGACGAATGAAATTTTCAATTGCTGCTTGTCCAAGTACTAACCTTTTTATGCACTGGAAGAGGGTCTGTATGTGATCCAGAATTGCTATCACCTTGATCAGAATCAAGTTCCAACCTGCAGTTTACAGAGTAATAAGAGCAGCACAAAATATGAATGAGGGTAAAAATCGGCATGAAATATCCAAACTGTATTTTTTTTTTTTTTTTTAAAAAAAAAAAATTGTTCAGGGAATAGGGAGCTGTCATAGCAGTAATAAAGCATTGAAACTTGCACTCTGTACACTATGAATTCATGGCATTTTAGTGCCACCAATATAGTTGCCAAATATCATTCAGAAGTTGAAAAAAGCACCATATCATCCAAGACACCAACAGAACATACAACAAGAGGAGCCTCTCATCTAAGAAGTATCTGAGTTAATTGACATGATAGAAATTAATCACAAGATTTCCATTCTCAGAGACAGGTTGATATTGTATGATTTATAAACAGGAAACATGGGGTTTGGGATGGGTGGAGAGTGGGAAGATACAGAAGTATGAATGAAGGGAGAGTTTTGATTACCCTTTCTTCTTTATCCTCTGGGCAGGAGGGCAAGTTAAAGGCTCACTGATCTTTCCAGCTGCATGCTTTTTTCCTTGTCGGGCTTTTCTATGAGTATAGACCGTTAGAGGTCTCTCGCGAGTACCTTAGCAACAGTAAGGCAAACCCCATAGATTAATACATTTCCAAGAAACAATAATTACAATATAGCATAAGGTATAATATATACATCTAAATATAATATGTATAGAAATTAGATAAAATTTATTTTTGTAAAAAATAAATGTAATTAAAATGTACTACGTATGCATATTTAGTCACTACAAATTTTTATTATTGGCAAATGTTTCTAAAAGCCAACTATAACAATAAGATTATATTTCCTCGAAGAAACATATCTCAATTACAAACTAACTTCTAAAACAACAGTGCTAAATAAAATTAGTGGCAAATGGAATGGATATTTATATAAAAGGACAAAATGACAGACTTGAGGCAAATTCATTGTGCAAATATGAAACATGATGTTAATAAAATATGAAAATTAGAATGTCTAAGTCAATCTTTACGATGTTCAAATAAACGAAGTATTTCATAAGGTTTATAAGAGACTGCTGCACATAGCTAATGTACTCATGAGAATTAAAATAAGAAACAGTAATTGATGCAGGAATATTTACCAGAAGCAGCTTGTGATGCATGGGGCGCATGTGGAGTTGATGGTTCAGATGCCTCAGTGGTAGGAGTCTCTAAGACCATTTTGCCTTTATCCTTCCTTGTTATTACATGGAGTTTCTGACTATAAACTGCAGACATCTTGGAGAGAGAATCATCGGAGGTGAATGATGATGATGGTGAATGTAAATACTTCGATGTCCATGGGGAAGGTGATTCGATAACGGTAGCGTCAACAATTGCCTTTCCCTTATCATTTATTGTTTGTGTGTGTAGGTTTTCATTCTGAACAGATTGATTCTCAGGGCGAACATCTACAATTGCCTTTTCCTTATCTTTTATTGTTTGAGTGTGTAGGTTTTCATTCTGAACAGATTGATTATCAGGGCGAGAACAATGAGCAGGAGCTGATGATGATGATACCTGTAAGGAATTAGATGTCAAAGATGTGGGTAACTGGATGATAGAAGCATCTGCAACCATCTTTCCCTTATCCTTTCTTGGTGCATCATGTCTTTGACTCTGATCAACTGCAAGAACATCTGCAACCATCTTTCCCTTATCCTTTCTTGGTGCATCATGTCTTTGACTCTGATCAACTGCAAGATCATCTGCAACCATCTTTCCTTTATCCTTTCTGGATGCATCATGTCTTTGACTCTGATCAGCTGAAAGCCTAGATTTCTTACCATCTACGCCACCTTACAAAATCAGATTAAAAAGTCTCAGTAAATGTTGCACTATCAGGTAAGAAAATCAAATATAAGGCAAGCTTAATAACTACACCTTTTGATGGATTGAAATTACACTGATGATATGAAAGTACTGAAACTCATGTAGCTGTACCCCATGCAATCAAAATAATCAATAAAGGTGGGAAGTAGCACAACATAAGGCATAACTGAACTACCTAAGTCAAATAGTCAATAACCAAATGATAACATTATTGGCCTGTTTGGTGGTCCAAGAGCCCAAGATAAATGGTAGATTTTTATACATAAATGTCACTTTTCACTCAATAGTCAATACCATCTTTAAAGTGGCAATAAAAACACATGCTAAAAAGAAATAATTGGGTAAGGAAAAAAATCAGGGATATTGGAATGAGACTTTCTATTAAATAGGAGTACATAATATAGACCATTACTAGTAAAACCATTACTTATTGCCTGCCAAACAAGCCAGAAACTAAAGTGATGACATCTAAGAATAGAACAATTTCCATGCAAGGAGCATGTTCAATGGAAGTAAAGCAATAAGATGCCACTGTTCAACAGATCAATTTAAATTTTGTTTAGCAACTGCATTTCATATAATTCCGTGTATCCAAACTGAACCCAGTGGATCCCTCAATATCAAGTGTTACAAGATACAATTTAACTCGCAGACGTTTATCCAAGCATCAGGTGCCTTTCAACAAACCCACAACTATTCTCTGCATCTCACAACAGCAAATTGAACCTCGGGTCTCATAGCACCACTATCATAGTGGCAATCAAATTCATCATAATGTGCATGTCCAGTCTCATTGAAGCAAGTAAGCAACACCTCAAGAAGCACAATAAAAACGATTCTATAGCATTCAGCCCATGAACGCATCTAACGGAGACAGTGATTTCTCAGGATGATGAAAGTAGCATATTCATTCACAAGTTTACAACATGAACCCCACGTTACTCATCTTCCCATATCTTTCATCTAAACCCTTATACATCAGGTTTCGAGTTCAATCAAGTGCAGCGGTTATGTTACTCTAATAGTCTAATTCCTCATTTCACCTCAACTATCCGTGTCAGATACTCGACACTTAGACATGTGTAAGGCACATAGAGACTTCATTTCAGATCAAAATCACTCAAAATTCACTTGACATGTCGGACACTTCTCGAGTAAGCCAATAGAGGAACACTTCACAGTTTCACTTCGTAAGATATGCTATCCAATTGCCCCAGAAAAATCAAACTATATAAACCCAAATCAGCAAAACAGCTCATCAAACCCAGAAACTAAGTTCAATCCTCAAAAATCAATCATAAAACCCAGAAACTAAGTTCAATTTCCAGAAACTAAGTTCAATCCTCAAAAATCAATCATAAAACCCAGAAAAGCAGCTTCATCTCATTAACACAAACAAATCTACATCTTAAAACGATTCAATCAAAGAAACAGCACACATAACAACTCAAAAACCTAAAAAACAATTCAAACTAGGGTTTCAATCAAAATCAAAATTAACCAAAATTAGAGAGAGATAATCACATACCAGCATCCGAAAGAGGAGTAGCAGGTGCAGGAGGCTCAGGAGACCGAGGAATCGAAGAAATATTCTGAGAATTATTAGACCCAGTACTAGTATTCGATTTCGGTGAACTACAAATAGAAGAACTAGTATTAACCTGCTTGTTACTGACAATATTAGCAGATGAATTAAAGGGTTTAGGAGGTTTAATTAGGGTTTTCGATTTGGGTATTTTCGAAGAAATTGAAGAATTTTTCCTTCGATTTTGAAGGGTATTTGTGCAATCAGAAAGGGGTTTTCTCTTCGATCTTCGTTGCTCAGCTTCCATTGTTGAATTGTATTAGCTTGCTGTTGTTTACTGTGATTTAGTAATGGATTATTACTGCAAAATTGCTGATAAATTTGAGGAGAGAGAAAGAGTGAATTGGGTAGAAGAAGAAGTTTGAAATGGCGGGAAAATCTTCCGTGTTCGACAATTTTCTGGAATGAGAAAGAGGGAGAAAAGAGTAAAGGTGATGATTGTGGATTGAGAGAAAAGAGAAAAGCCCAAATGCGCCAAAATTGCTTATCAATGCACTATTATTTGGGAAAGAGGTGGTTCCACATGAGTTGAGTTTAGTGTTGGCATGGCCCAAATGTTGTATAAGTGGATTGATAATTTGATAATCGACCTGTGTATGGACATTATTTTCAAATTTTTGTATCCGACATTTAAAGTAATCGGTTCATTTCGTGTTTAAAATTGAGGAAATTTGAATGTGAAGCATATTTTAAGCGACTGTTGTATTGAAATTATCAATCAGACATGACATGACATGAAATATGTAAATTGTGTGTACTCTAAGCATGATTTAACCCGTGCTTATCTTTATTTTTAGTATAAGATATTTCATAAAGTTTCATTGACTCAAACTTTAATAACCAAATAGTTTGACAATTAAGTCTAAACATATGGTGTTTCAGAAAAAAGAAAATAGTGTTTTAGAGAATTAACAAAGCTAAAAACAAGAGTGCGGGTCCATTCTAGAATCGACTATGACCAACATTAGTTGATCCATATACGGAGTAATCAATCAGTGAAGCCAACATATGATTAATAAAATCAATTGGTGAAATTGGATGCTACAAGTTTGCATCAAATCAAAACAATTGCCCAAATTTATTCATACTCTTAAATTTAACATGGTACTAGAGTTAAAAGATTGTGATTTTTTAAAACAAGCTAGTACTATTAATTGCGTAAGGATTTGCCTTGACATAATATCCAACCCCTAAAAGTATTAAGGCGTATAATTGATTACCTAGCCTTTTTAGTTATCTCTGAAATGTTAAAGGCATTCACATGTGACATGAAATGTTAAAACCCCATTGTTAATGTATGAGTTGTCACACACATCTAAAAAAGAGAAAATATCACCTGACAAGGTAGAAAAATGCAATTACAACAATCAATTTTAATATAGAAACCCTTTTGAGCCTATAAGTGGTCTGAAATATCCTCATCGGCTTTGGCCAACTTAAGCCCATTTTGTGTTCTCTTAAATTTAACAAGAGTAAGAACCCTATTTAAAATTACTCTATTCCTTAAATATATACGAGTATATAACTATTAATCCCGAACAAAAGAATACTCCATAGGATCCTACAATATTAGTGTATTATTAAAGCAAAAACTGATCCCTATGTCAACAACTTTTTGAGAAGAATCAAGACTAAATTCATGCACATAACCACTAATTAGACACTAACTGCAAAAATCTGACTATCTTTATCCGAGCTTTTTATCAGTTTACAACATAAAACCACCGGCCTTGCCCACAGCACGTGACCCATACTCTTCACTTTTTTCCTAGTCCTTTGCCTTATTTTGGCCTTAAAATTAAAAAACCAGGCAACTTGAGCCTCTAGTTTTCCACAAAACTAGCTAGAATAAATGAAAATAATTCTTAGAAATTAAAATAAAAATGATACTCTTAAAACATAATCCAAATCTAGGGGCCACACTTTATCCAACATTTATTTTGCTTACTAAATCATCAAATCTATAAATACCCACATTTTCCTTTCTTTGTTCATCATCAATTCTAAACTCATTACATCTTTCAACATTTGCAAATTAAGACTCATACACAATTCTAAATATGGATGCCATGCAATCCTGGGTTTCTGAGCACAAACTCACTAGCATTGGTGAGTATTAAATCTTTACTTTTTGTAAATGTCATCTTTTGATTTAATTTACGTATCTATACTATCCCTTTGTCCGAAATTAATTGTCATGTTGATATGTATTTCGAGCTAGTAATATGGCACTAAAATCCGAGCAATGGTAGTATTAATTATTAAAGTACATATATAAGTACTGAGTAGTATCTAGCTAATTACATTTTCAATGTAACAATTATTTTAGCAATGATTTAATTATATGCTCTCTATGTATTGTCATGCAGGAGCATTATGGGCTTCAGCAGTTGGAGGATCAATTGCTTACAATTCGCGTTCGAAATCATCATCTCTCAAGCCAAGCCTCAAGCTAATTCATGCTAGGTATGCCTCATTTTTATAAATTTAGTGATTTTTTAAATAAATTGGACAATATGATTTCTAATGGGAATATGGGATTTGTACTTTAAATTATATTGTCTAGACAAGATTTAAATTAATACTACTAACAAAGTATATTTTTGACCAATTGTTTTCAGCAAAACATAAAAATATCATGACCTCAACAAACTGAGTTTACCAAAGATCTAATTTATAAACAACACCCGTATATAAAATCTTAATAAACAAGCTAAGTGAACCAACCAATAAAAACTGTTAAACGACAAGTTACAATTTTGTCATAGCGACACATTATCGGGCTAGTGTAGATAAACTCTCGTAAGGTATTGATAAATTGTTATGAAAAAGAATTCCTAATAACATAAACCTAATTGGTAATTTTGTTTTGTTATTAATTGACAGGATGCATGCACAAGCCTTAACATTGGCAGTGTTATCAGGGGCAGCAGTGTACCATTATTATGAGAAGCGCACTGCTCAGGCTAATACCCAAAAATCGGTTTAATTAATGGAGAATGACAATAATTTTTGATGATTTATTCATACAAATTTTATTTCATGGAAGTCTAATTTTTTATGGCAAACAGATCCATCAAAAGTACTTGCTATTAGTAATTAAATTAATTAAGTATGATTAAAAAGCAAGAGCTTAATTTTATGCTTGGTTATATTATGCTCTATTATGTACTAGCTATGAGTTTTTCCTACTTTATTTTCGTATGTACATTTACAAGCAAATCAATAAATAAAGTTTTGATGTTTTTATCATGTAGTATGTTTATTATATACATTCGAGCAAGTTGAGCATATATAGAGCAATTTATTGTTGCAATGTGGTTTTTAATTTAATACTGATAAACTAACTTTTATCAAGTGAGTTAAAATCAATTTATAGACATATAAATGAAGCTTATACACACATTTACACATAAAATGTGTTCACAAAGGCCCCTACATATTATTTCCTACAAGTACAATTTTTTTTGGGAGCTCGATAGAAAAATGAGTTAATTAAGTACGGAGTAAAGGATAAATGATAATTATTACTCTATATGATACAACAATGAAAATGACCAATTAGTGTTTCTAAATAATGGATCATTTATCTGAGAACAACAAACCCAATTAACATTTTTATATTGGACTTAGCCCAAAAGTTGTACTTGAAAGTCCAAGTCAAGTAGCACACATAATGACAACCCTGTAAACAATAATTGTGCTTGGACATGAAGATTACTATTTCATGGGTTTGATAAAAGTTAATGTAAGTTTTCCAATTGTTTTTACGCGAAAACAAAAATTGTCGAAAAGTTTCGTAAGGACTTTAATATCCTCCGGGAGTCCAATTGGGTGGGTGGAACATCCAATCTGCGTTAAAGCATCCAATTTACCTGTTTTCATACACGCCCCTTGTATGGGCTATAAACTTTCACGAGACCTTTATGTGGCCGACTAATGTCGTATATGGCTTGAAATAACATTAAATGACCCCGAGATGCATCATGTAGAATTACGTGAATTTCTGACATCAGATCCTGACGCCTCCTACATTTCTTCGATTTCGTGTATTATAGCCTTCAAAGTTGGCTTTCATACATCATTTTTTCACCTAGCGATATTATGCATCTAGGTACTTCCATGGTTTCCCAGAGGGCCTTGGGACTCATGAATAATGTCCGAAACCATCTCACTCATCCTTAATCATCATATCTTAAGGCAAAGACGACATACCCTCAAATGACAAACTCTGTTTGTATGTCTTGTCCTTGAGTCCACATGTCTTGTGCACATGCCACAAGCCCCCGTGCATCATCCAACACTTAGGCTTTATGACTTGTCTCAATCACGTACTTAGCATTTTTAAGCATAGAAGATGCACCGATAACCTCATTTTCCAAAATTTAGGTGATTTTAGGGAATAAGGTAGGGGGAGGGACGAAACGAATTGACATAGGGTTGAATATCAGTGGATCGTGGCAGCAATATCACTCTTCCACTTACAATACCCCATCGTGTATTTAAATCGTTTGCAAAGGATTCAACCCATCGCTCGATAAGAATTGTACTTCAAGGTGGCATCTCGGAAAATACGAGAATAAAGGTGGTAATTGGAAAATAGGGAAAAGTTGCTAAAACAGACCTATAAGATGGTGGAAATGTTGGGAATAGTGGGGGGGGGGGGGGGGATGGGTTTTTGACACTTTGGTACATTCCATATTACCCTTATTGCGCGTTTTTTGAGGGATGGACCGGGAATAGTGGTAATTGACCGTAGAGGACAGTTTGTGTTAATTGATGATGGGATGAGGTAATTGATTGTGTTTGCATAAGATAAGATGTGATACTTACATTACAAGTATAAATGGTAGTATGATTATCCATAGTCTATCAATCAATACATCACATCACATCAATTAACACACATGAAAATAGATTATCCATAGTGATATAGAATCAACCTCTTCCGGGCGAGGTTTTGATAGATCGCAGAATCCGATATGTGTTATTTTTCATTACTAGCTATATTGTCAAGTCACATCACATCACTAGTATGGTCATATGTCATCATTATATGTATATGACATTTTTGTACATTTATGACATCATTTTGTTAAGTCACATCATATTATGACGTCACATCACTATAAATATCACATCATATCGTTAAATTCATATTATATCATTATAGTCAAATCACATTACTTCATTATACTTTTATGACATCATCATTATCAAGCCACATCACATCATTATACTTATGACATCATTATATTTCATGAATTTCAAAATGAAAACAAAACTCATTCTTGTTACTTTATAGACATCTTTATAGGTGTCTTATGGTTTCAAACCACCTTATATGAGTCTAGGAGTCACCTTATGCATTTAGTTCACTTTTTGAAAAAAAGTCAAAAATAGACCCAAAATCGGATATTATAGACTTCAATTTTGGACCATTTTCACTTTTTTGGACCCGGAATTAATATGCCGAGATGTTTCCCATGGACCTTAATACACCCTGAAATTCCGTTAGGGTGGGTCCATCCAAATATGCCTTTAATCTGTCAATTTACCCGTTTACAACTTGCACCGATTTCACAAACTCAACCCTGCCACGGACATTTATGACAACAAATAATGATCATATATGTTTCCAAATGACATTATATATGTCCCCGGGATGCATCCCCTAGGATCTCGAGACTTTCCGACACCGGGTCAAAAAACCTCCAATATTGCCCAAAAAGAGTGAATTATAGCCTTTAATTTTGCAAATTTTTTACTTTTTTTGACCCGGAAACAAAAATTGCCGAGAAGCTTCCTATAGACCCTAATAATCTTCGGGAGACCAATTGGGCGAGTGTAACCATCCAATTTGTCTTAAAACATCCAATTTACGCATTTTCATACACGCCTCTTTTGTGGGCTCTAAGCTTTCACGAGGCCTTTATGTAGCTAACTATAATGATCGTATATGGATCGAAATAACATTATACGACCCCGGGATGCATCTTGTAGAATTCCATGAATTTCTGACACCGGGTCCCGACACCTCCTAAATTTCTTCGATTTTGTGTATTATAGCCTTCGAATTTGGCTTCCATACATCATTTCTTCACCCGGCGAGATTGTGCATCTAGATCCTTTCATGGGTTCCAAAAGGGACTTATGACTCATGAATAGTGCCCGAAACCATCTCATTTATCCTTAATCATCATGTCTTAAGGCAAAGACGACACACCCTCAAATGACAAAACTATTTGTTTGTATGTCTTGTCCTTGGGTCCCCATGTCTTGTGCACATGCCATGAGCTCTCTTGCACCATCCAACCCAATTCCTACCGAGCGGTGGGTTGAATCCTTGTGGTAATTGGAAAAATAGTGAAAGTTGCTAAAACATTCGCTTGCAAAGGATTTAAATATACTACCTTTGTTTTTGAAAATTTGACTTATTTACTATTTATAATTATATGGTCAAAACAAAATAAATTTGATATATGTTATTAATTAGTTATTATACAATAGAATTAAACTACGGCTTGGGCGATGCTGAATTGTTTTTACGACACTACTATTCATGTGGACATAATTTTCACTAATATGGCTATGCATAAGTGAAGCTGTGAAGATATTCATGGTCAAAGAAGTTTATGTGCAAATGTAAAGTGAATTGAACTTTTAGGAATAGAGAGACTGAAAGAGTATAATGTTTCACGTAGGAAATGCTAACTTGGCATTTTTGTAATATTGTGGAAGTTGTAAGTTGTAACTACTAACTAGTACCATATTTGTCAAATAGTAGTATTATACGTATTTATTTTACACAAATTTTAATATATGGCTGACCACACCGTGTGGCTAGGGTTACTTAGCTTATTCATGGGTTATTACTTAGTCGCTCAAGGGTTATTTATTTAGGGGTTGCTCAATCGGTCGGTAAGGTCTTACTTGGTCAGGGGCTACTCGATCGGTTGAGGATTAATCTCACACTGAAAACGTGTTACCTGAATGAGTAACCCCATAATAAGTAACCCTTGACCGGCTGTGTAAACCCTAAATAAGTAACCCCGACAAAAACGCGCAAACCGAATGAGTAACCTCAAAATAAATAACCCTTGATCGACTGAGTAACCTCTGAATGGATAACCCCAACCACACGATGTGATCAGCCGCACAAAAAAAACACAGTTTATTTTATTATTATGAAAATCAAGTTGAAAAAGAAAAAATGATGATGTCGACAGTGGAAAAGGAAGGAAAAAAAAAAAGGAGAAGGTGTGAGTTTGAATTAGATGATTAGACCGTTAGACGTGCAAAGCTTAACTCATATCTGCTGTTAGTAAGGTTGGAAAGTCCCTTTCTTTTTCCAAACCTTCTTCATGATTCGTCTCTAAGCTATTAATTATTCTAGGCACCTTCTAATACTTGCCTACCAACTCTTAACTTACTTTGCTATTTGACCATTTTACCCTTATATTATGCCATAACTTTTGTAAATCACCTTGATTTTTTTTTTTTTTTTTTTTTTTTTTTTAAATGTATAGATAAACTTTTATTGACTATTATCATATCCATTAATATTTGTTATGACTCAATGAGGCTGGCTGAATTTCACCAAACCAATAATTAGAGAAATGAAATACATATATTTTCATTCTCATCTCCAAAAGACCTTGTATATATATTCCAATTTCGTATTATTTGATGCATGAATATATGTCTATTATTAATCACATAATTATTGGTGTTGATCTAAAAAATAGAAAGGATAAGGTTGTGGTTATGGTTTAATATTTAGACATTAACAAGTGTCTTTTAAATATCAATAATATTAGAAATAATTTTGACTTTTTGCCGATTACACTGTTGTATCAAAAATACGGAGTGCATCATATACTAGTTTCACTAAGTTAAGTTATTTTTATATATCATCTAATTAACCTTTAAATAATCCTTATCAATTTTCTAAGGAATTAGTTGAAAATGATCTAATTGTTTATCAACCTATTCATTGATCTACTTAATCAACAACCCTTAATTTAAACAGATAGTGTAAGGCCAATTTTGTCATTGTTCATACATGCATCTATAATTACATACCCTATAAAGAAAGCAATCATTAATCTCTCATATTATAATCAAGTAACAAATTAAATTATACTTCAACAAACTTTTAATTTAAAAAATGAAGGGTACGTAACTTAAAGTAGCTAGTACATATACTTGTCGTGAAGTTGACTTAGAGAATTACTCATCAACTTATACATAACTTTATTATAAATCTATATAAACATTCTTCTTCCTCTTCTTTTCCAGGTTTTATTCTCAAATTCATCTCATAATAAGAAATGGATTGTTCAATTTGCACAACAATGCCTTTCATTCTAAGGCCACCGAGGAATACGATTTGTGCAGCTTGCTATGAAGGTGCAAGGAACTTAATCTCCTTGGTTAACAAATTCGACGGCGATATCAGTAGCAATCATAATCATAAATGTGGTGAGAAATCAGGAGGAACCAATGTGATTTCATCTTCTAATCCATCTTGTAAGGTAATTAGTATCGTCCCATGTTATTATTGTTTAAATGATCATGTTAACTATTATGCATGCTTTTATTTTAATTATGTTTTGAAGCCTCTTAAAAATATTTAAATTTATGATATTAATATATTTGAGTTGCTTCTTATTGGATTTAAGGTGTGCTTTAGTTGTGAATTGTGATAGGAAGAATACTTATATTATACTTCGTATAAAACTAAATAAAGGACCATCATATCACAATTTTTGTAAGGCTAATAATTAAGGATGGAGAATTTTTCATATGTAAAGTGTTGATGTTGATGACGTGATAATTAATTAATAATTAGGTAGGGAATTTTTGAAATGAAATAATATAAATAAGTACGTGGTTGATGATCGATAGGCCAGAAAACATTGTGCTAGCCATTATAGCTAGGTCCCTTGGGCCGAAAATTTATTTTAGCTATAAATTGAACTTGAACAATCCTTATTAGTTATTACCGAGTATTTTTTTTAACGTATAGCATCGAGGCAAGTCATGCAGCTAATTGATTTGTTAATTGTTTAGAAAAACAAAAGATAATTATGCAGAGGTGCTTTTCATTACTATTTTTCTAGGAAGGAGGAAATTTCACCAGCCATGCAGTTGAGTTCATTGGAAGATATTAAGTGTTATATTGACCTTCAAAAAATAATTTCATAGATAATAATAATATAATCGTTAGACCATTATTTAATAATCTAGTCATAAAATGATGGAATTTGCTAAATTAAGATTCCCCATCCTTAACCCAATAATTGCGTATAAAGCGGGTGATGTTGTAAATGTTCATCGATGGCAATATGGTAGGTCGAATTTCCTATTTATTTGTCTTTAATAAGTACAACTTTAGGTAATATGTAACGCTCTACTATACAATATTTTTGGCCTTGATGCTAAGTTTCTAACTACTGTACTTAATTATACTCCATAACTATCACCATCTAATATAAGTAATAACGGTTACACGACTTAATAAAGTTGTTCATCTTTCAAATTCAACACGAGTATATCTGTATATGGTGTCTTGTGCACTAAATTGTCTTTACTACATTGCTTTATTTGTACAAGGAAATATTGTGTTACTATACATTAAGCAATCTTTTTTTGGGAAGCTTTGATTATGACGATAAGATATCGATGTATATATATGAATTGACTTGGATTTATTTTAGGTGGCTCATATCTTGGTCGATCTATTCTGTTTATGTATTTTGAGAAAATATATTACTGGTAGCATTTTTGTGAAATTAGGTAACGCGTTATTAGTGAATCATATTGATCATTGTGAAATGGATAATAATTGAACATCACTTTCTAGTTAGAATCCTAATTATTATTGTTGTTGGGAGTATTTAGTTCAATTATTAAATACAAGTATTTATGCTATTTGAAATTGGCTTCAGGGTTTTGCCAATGTACTGAAATGGGTGAAGGAAATGAAAGACATGGAAGAGGAATTAAATGATAAAATAAGCTTTTTGGGTGAGTTTGAAGCTGCCTTCAAAGATGAAATTCATACTGATATCCTTGTAAAGCCTGGCAACAATGGACCTCCTATTCCTGCTCACAGAGCATTATTGGTATGTCACTTTATTTAATACGTACTCTTCAATATTGATTAATTACATTTCAATTAGTTTTGCCTAATTAAATTGTTCTTTATTTTTTCATATAGTGTCTTTAATCCACTTAATCATACAAGTTATTTAATCCTTAAAAATTAACAACCTTGGATGTAATTATTAACTACCCAATTAGTTTAGACAATGTTGAAACAATTAGGCCAGGGCTAATTAAAGATGGCTCTTAGTTGTGTCGGGTCGTGCCTCGTGCTAGGTCCACGTGCTTTGAGCTTAGTTAGGCTCGGTCCATGAGTTTTGTGTCGGACCGGGCCAAATTTTTCATAAGGTTGGGCCGTAAACGGCCCAAGCCCACGTGCCATCGTGACGGGCTTGCGTGCCTAAGCAAAATTGCATCAATTTTAGCATGTTTTGTCGTGACGAGCCCGATCGTGCCGCGGCTTATCGTGATGCTCTCAAATAAAAGCGGCCTAGGCTTGCCACAACCCACACGCACAGTCACACAGTACCGTGTCGTGCTTTTTTCATGTCCGTGTCGTGCCGTGCATTTTACATGCTAGGTCATGCCGGGCTGGCCCGGCCCAGTACCATCTTTTGTCAGGGTGCAATAATTATTGCATGCTAGTGTAAGCTAGTGTAAGTATTGTGTGTCCCACGTTAAAAAAAAAGGGGTGAACTTATTCTTAAAGGCCAAAGTGTGATAACAAATGTTTATGGTACATTATGACAGGCAGCAAAATCAGAGATCTTCAAAAACATGTTAGACTCAGATGATTGTAAAGAAGCACCAAATGAAGCCATAACTCTACCAGAACTCAACCACGACGAGCTAGAATCCCTCCTTAAGTTCCTCTACTCCGGGAGCTTGCCCATCGAAAAGGTCGAAAAGCACGTGTACTCGCTATCAGTAGCAGCTGATAAGTACGAAATACACTTCCTACAGAAATTTTGTGATCGACAAATGCTGAATTCTCTTAGTTCATCCAATGCCCTAGACATTCTAGAGATTTCAGATGTTTGTTCCAATTTAACGTTAAAAGATACTGCCTTGAATTTTATTGTGAGAAACATGGAGGATATAGTCTTTTCCTCTAAGTTTGAGTCTTTTGCTTTGAAGAATCCACATTTGAGTGTACAAATTACTAGGGCTTCTTTGATGGATATTAAAAATAGGAGAAATAATGCAATGTAAATTAGAATGGAGAAAAATTATTATTATTATTATTTAAAAGAAATGCAAAGAAAATTCTCAAATTTTTCCTCTCCAAAATTATATGGAGATTGGAGAGGATGCATGGTAGTAATATCAAACTTGTATATTTATCATTTCGAGATAAACTGTCATTGTGTAGTGGTATTATTGTAATAATTTATTAAGCTTCTAATAATTTTATTGAAACCAAATTGGTAACGGTGTTTTTTTTGTGTGGTCGGAGTTACTTTATTCAAAGGTTATTTATTGGAACCAAATTAGTATTACTTCGTAATTAGGGAGCTGAGAGATATAATATAGAGTAGTTCATTTGTGTAATAGGGACATTTTACATGGTTTACTTGTTAACTTGCATCAACTAATATGCTTTAGACAACTGTCTAAAGGTGATTACTGAGGTTTAATTAAGCGAGCTAATATGATACTTATCTGGAATACTTATATCATTTTATAAATCTTATTGTACATCATCAATATAAGATTATTTAAGCCTAACTATCCTTTCAACAATCAAGATTAAAGTTGCCTTCCTAAAGCGTTTGTAAGGCAATCATCACTACCAATGAGTCAAATTAAATACTTCGTATATATATGTTTAATCACGTTATTAATATATAGTGTGAGAGTAAGGGATAAATCAAGTGGTTAAAACTTCCATTCTAATTTCAAGAGATTCATGGATCTATTCTCACCCTTGTTATTGTTGTGGCTCTCTAAACACCCAAAAATATTATATTTCAACGAATGAAACAGTCATAAAATCACCTAAGTAAATGCTTAAACTTATATAGTTCTTAAAATATAATATTTATATATTACACTTAAATCAACTAGCTTGCACTTTGCTAGTCATGAAACAGAAATAATAAAAAATAGGGAAGAAAGGCGGCGAAGTGAAATCTATCGATGTGGTACATTGAAAGTGGCATACAACTGGTGAAGTAAAAACAATAAAAGTATTAAAAACAATGTTAATTTATATAGTTGTAGTAAATCAAAACCTCACGAGCTTTGATCCCTGTTCTTTTCTGTTTATGACAAGATTCGGACAAGATTAATCCATTTGCCCCCTTGCTACCATACTGAATCTTTAGCCTCTCACTACTTGTAACTATTCATAGAGGATCGATTAGTATTAAGGGTCTGTTCTGATTTACTGAATTGAGTTGAATTGAACTGAACTGATTGAAGCTAAACTGAACTGAATTGAATTGTTTATGAGAGAAAGAAATTAAAAATTGAACTGAACTGAATTAAGCTGAAGAGAACATGCCCTAAATTTAGCAGAGAAGCTTACCTAATGATGTACAGATGATATAAACAGGAATTAATCTAATTTTTTAGTACCATCTCAAAACTTTAACCATATAATCAATAAGTTTAAATATCAAGAAGACCATAGCTAAATATTTCATTCTAACACAATACCTACGTGACCTTCTTCCAACAAACATAATCTGTAGAACGTATATATTAATTTTGGACAAAGAGAGTAGATTATTATTAAATTTTATCATAAATAGTCATTTGTGTTGTCGTAGAATTATTTTTTTAATGATATTCATGCAGATAGATAAAAATGCTATCCTAAATAGACAAAAAGTTTTGGTCCAATTATACAAAAGAAATCGAGTACGTACAAAATAAGAACGGTTCTACACTTGTACCTTGAGAAATTCAGTAAAAATCTGTGTGTATAATTTGATAGTTCTATTGTACATTTTCATACATGTATGGAATTTTTGTTTACACGAATCCTTAAATTAATAATGTTGTTACTGGAAAGGTGAAGTCATTCTCATAATATAATCAAGTGAAACACACCTATGCTTGTTACTGATATATATATATAGTTTTGTAAAATCTTTTTGATGCTTAGTTGCTTAAATTCAAAGAAAAGCAATAATACTAAATATTGTATTGGTATTATGAAGTGACAAATAAATATCATTATAAAGCAACAAATAATCAAAACAAAGTTTGTTCAAATGACAATTGACAAGCACTAAATTCTCATTTGTATATTAAATTTTATTCGTTTAATTTTTTGATTAAGTTGATTGGTGAGTCAATAATTTTTCCGCGGGTCGAATTGCATGTATTATCCATGAAAAATATGGCATTTTATAATTTGTCGTCTTAGCTATAAGAATCTCCCTTTAAACACCATAAAATAAAGTGCTAATTTTTGAGGAATTAGTACTACATTTTGATCCTAATGCTCCAAGTTATTGATCGTGCTTGTGCATCACGAATTAATCATTTATATAATATAATTAAGGGAACATCTATATTCATGCCCTTCACATGTACACATAAATTTGTTCTTATTATTAGTCCTTTTCTATAAAGACAATGAATAAGAAATAAGACATCATGCAAAATCACTTTTCTAGTCAATTACAGAGCTAAATGAAGAACAATAATCTCAACTACTAGCAGTATGGTTGTTAATTGTTATTGTGAATTATTAGAACAATTCAAATTTTGTATACTGATAGTATAACTTTCCTTTTCTACCTATAGAACCTTTAATACTAAAGTAGAGAAATTAAAGTCATAAAATTTGTCTAATTGTTAGGTAAGTTTTGATAAAGTAGAAAAGACTGAGTTGATTTTTGAGTAATTTAGATTACAAGGTATTCCGTATTTCATAGCCTTGTTGTAAATACGGTATCGGTCTTTGTGTTGGATCATGAAAGGCAAAATTTCTAGGACTTTTTGGAGAACTAAAACTCATTTAATAACTAGCGGATACAAATTCTTCCTTAAAAGTTCAAAGTTTTTGCTATTATGTTTATTGATGATGATTCCACCTCTTTGAATAATTTACAATGTATTTTATACGCATAACTCAATGAAGTACTAGGGACCTAGGGTACATATTTTTCAAGTTAAATGTCACAATCACAACCCATGGACCAGGAATGTACCCTTTCCAATCATGGAAACACAATGAACTGAGATTGAGTTATTAAAGGCTTTCAATAATAGGTTAGTTTGACAGTTCCTTTTGCCCCCCTTTCCCCTATCCATAAATTGCAATCCCACATCTTACATTGTGATAAAGGATGAGATATCAAAGGATTTATACAATATTAATCTTAATTAATGACTAAGAGCAGACTAGACAAATTATCACGAATTCACGACCCATGCTAGAAACTTGATGACTCGAACCAAAATTGATAAGACCTAAAATTAAATATGGCTAACATTGATATATTTTCTAAAATAAACTAATTGGCATTACACTTATAAGTGTCCTGATCAAATTGACCCCGGCTCAAGCGCCAAAAGCACCATACTTAATTAATCCAAGTAAGGATCAATTAATCGAGACTCGACTTGAAGCTTTGTCAATTTTAGGTCGTAAATCATAACCCTGCACCATAAATAGCAATTAAAGGAGCCAAATGAGAGGATCATTATTCAAATTAAAGCTAAATTGTGCAGGATTGGAAAAGCTCACGTGAAATCTTCGATTTTTGATTGTGAGCATAATAGATTAATAGCTTCCGTACAAAATATTTAACCTACAAACTCGGTGCATGGTGGCATAAAAAGGGAGGGTAAAAAATAAAAACATAAGCTTGCAATTGATCAATAAGCTAACTGATGATGATTTACTCATCTTGCTGATCATCAGTACTTGTATTCCAATGCCTAATAGCCTTCAATACCGCCCGCCTTACCACCTGAGCATCAACAATTTTTCCTCCATTCGCGTCACCCTACAAAATAAATATAAACTGATCAATTTAGAGACATTTCTTTTATGCTTACTCAAGATTTTAAAATCGGTTCCAAAAAAAGAGGGAAAATTTAAAATCCTATAAATAAATTAAATATAAATCTTTTCGCAATTTTCTGCAAGATAAAATCCCAGCATCGGTGCATGATACATGTGAATAAAACAAAGAATATTCACATGTCATAACTTTATATCTCAGGACGAAAAGCTCATTTTGGCCTATGGTACTCACAACCAAAAAAACAAAGATCAAGTATGAATATGAATCCAATGATCGGAAGATTTAGCTAGCTGTCTTCTTGGAGTTTCCTTTGTTTTCGCTCTATAATTTTAAGTATCCAAACATCATACTTTTTAGAGGTATGAAAGGCTATACACACTTCGGGATGAAATGTCGAACATGGTTCACGAGTAACGAAATATGTTGCTGTATTGGTTATATGATCTACTATATGTTCAAGTAAGCAAAGAAAAGAGGGATCAAAAGCATGTCTTACTTCCACACTGACTGCTTCCAATTGAAAATTTTCTGTACAGGAAGCCCTAGCTTCAACTACAGTAAGATTCAGTTCTTCAAAAGCTTGGAGCACAGAAACCAGCAATCCTGAGCAATTCTTTTCTGAGTACACATTTATAAGGAATCCTTTCTCTAGGGTTTCAACTGTGACCTGCACAAATGATGCAGAACAATATACAATCAAATGACTGTAAATAAACATAATTCACGGTGCAGTGCTACAAAGAAAAATAGGCGATGAGTTTATTCTCGATCAATCGTCACTATTGACAGGACAACTATAGTTGGTAGGACAACATCAATTGATTCTCAAACATTGGCAACAGTGAATATTGCCTAGGGAAATTAACCTTCCAAGAAAAACGGGGGATGAACTTAAAGAGAGACGATAAGTATTATCAGAAGCTAAGGTTTTCATGAATCAAAATAGATACCGTGGGTTGTGAATCTTGGATAGTTGAACTTTGAGCATTATTTACGATATCTTGATTTAGCCGGTCCACCTTCTGTTTGAGGTCTTCTATATATTTTGATGCATCAACAACGATAGCAGTATCACTTTCCTGGCAGAAACATATGAACATAGAAAGAACTCATCAAATTAAAAAAAAAACTTATATATGTAATATATTGTAGTTATATATTGAATTAAATTAGCTAGTTAAGGATGATTATATATGAGCAGACAGAGAGAATTACTGCATGAGAGTTAGTGATGGAGCGAAGTAGTTGCAGCTTCTCATGCAGTGCTGCAGCTCTTTTGTGCTCCCTGGAAACCATTGACTCTCTCAGACTCTAGTTTTTTTTTTTTTTTTCCTTCTTTCTCTTACGCTTTCGAAACTCCTTATCACACACTCTGCAAGCTGTTCTCTGAAGCTTATTTTTAAAGAAGAGGGAGGGAGGGAGAGGGAGGGGGATGTGCTCTCATATCAATATGATCATCCCTTGTTTGCTTCCCAAATGACTGCCCCAGTTTCATCACATCAAATTTTTTTAAATGCATACATGCTACTGTGATTTGACATAAATGCCCCTCACTAATGTAAAAACAAAGTCATGACAATAAAATTTTAAAAATACCGAGATAATTTCCATGACTTAATACAAAATAATGTTATTTGTGGATGCCAACTAGCTTAGCTAGGTTATACGTATTAGTTTTGGGGTAGAGCTAGAGGTCTAAATCCTAAGATAGGATTTCGGATACAACATCATTGCATGCATGGCTTTCTCTACACTAAAAAAAAAAAAAAAAAAAAAAAAAAGTTTTAATTGTCAACCCAAAATTAATCTTTTATGCTATGTTTGGATAACAAATTAGAAGGGAAATGGAAGGGAGGGAAATAGGAGAAAGGGGAAGGAAGGGAAAGTGGAGGAAATGATGAGCTCCAATTTCCCTCCAAATCTCTCCAATTTTGAAGGGATGGTCTTTATTAAAGGAGGAGGGAAAATGGATCCCTCCCTCCCCCTCCCCTTCCCTCCCCCAACATGTTATCCAAACAAGGAAGTTTGTCTCCCTCCCTTCCTTTCCTTCCATTTTTTTTTATCCAAACATAGCCTTAATTCATTTTCATGAGAAATCCATCCCTTTAACATCTTGTACTTCCTCAATTCTTCTTTTTTTTTTTTTTTTTTTTAACAGCATATATCAATGCATAACTTTGACAACTAACATTATTAATTTAAATTATGCACTGGAATATACATAATACAATAATTTTTACTTTGTTTTAACAAAAATGGTCAAAATTACTGTATAAATAAATACAAAAGTCAAAATGTTACAATTGTAAAAGAGCACCTAGAGCGGGAGAAATATATACTCCATATAAAAGGAAGAGACTAAAAAAGAAGAAGGATATTGAAATATGCAATACAAGTGCTTAGTTTTGAAGTTATTTAATCTAAAATAATCTCTCTTTTTTTAAACAAATGTAAAAAGAGCAATATTTGCAAATATCAGAACAAGATTTCAGCAAATTAACCTAAGCCATGATCAGAGCAATTGCCAACTTGCACATATCTTGTTTTATAAAATTTAATCATAATTAATCTTCTAAGAATCAGGATCTTAGCTAAATCCGTAAATCATAATCCAAAGGTTATTCAAATAATGTAACTCGACCACATCATTTTCAATTGTCATTGTCACCGGCCACCGTCATACCAGCGTTTTTTTAACGTTAATGTAACAACAAAAACCACTTGAAATTCTAAAGGTTAAGGGAAACATATGCTCCTTAAATTCCACCCAAAATGAAAAAAATTTACTTGTATAAGTAGCAAGTGAATTATTACCAAGCTATTTTTAGCAAATTTGCCTCATGCAAATTAATTAAATACTTCTCAATATCCATGACACAATTATATACATAGTGCTATATTAGATCAAATATACTCATGCTAATCCACGGAAAATTAAAACATAAATTCCTATTTTACTTGTTATACAACTAAACAAAATTTCATGAATGATCAAATATTAGCTACATTTCTTGTAAAATAAGTAATGCAAAGTATAAATTATGAAGAATGAAGATATGTTTGATTCCAAATAAGCAAAAAAAAAAAATCATTTGTGGTCAAACATTTTTACTTCATGAGATTTATAGAATGAACATTTGCTTAACTCTCATCACCAATTCACCCTACTTATAATAAATAAGTATTATTGATAATATGAACCCCATAAATTAGCCCTAACTGTTAAGATTTTGTTTCATTCTCCTTAAAATTCTATTAATGGCACTGTCCACTTGGACCATATCTCGTAAAATCAATAAGGTCGCTATCCTTTGGCTTTTGACTAAAGTAAACCAAGTTAAAAATGATACTGTAAAACATTTTTGCAGTGCTTTCTATTATTTGATATATAGTAATCTACATTATAACTTAATCCCATCATATTGAAGGTCAACTAAAAACAACCTCTACGATCTACATAATCACGGGAGTAAGGTTATGTATATCAGTATATCCGACTCTCATCCTTACCCTACCTTGGTTAGGCATCAGGCCAAATAAGATCACACTCATTTATCTATATAAAAACGGATGAGGCACAAGGACAAATCACATACGTGATAAGTTTTGGGTAAAAAACTAAAAATGTAATAAACACGGTAACTAATAAAGGACATAAAAACAGGATAAATAAGAGAAAGTAAGAAGAAATGAAATATTTATAGACATAGAAGACTAATAATAATAAAAATAAGCAAGAAGGAGACAGAAAAATAAAAAGAAAAGATAAAGAAGGAATCAAAGACTCGTGATGAGAATAAGAGGGGGAGTGTTTGGCACTGAAGAGCCATAGAAAGCAGCGAAGGAAACGTCAAAATGGGATGTTTAGTTTTGGTGATGTTTTTATGAATGCCTCCAAACATTCCTCACGGGGGTCTTAATTTTGGTTGATTGAGTTGAGTAAGTGAGTGATAGTGTGAGTGTGTTTGTGTGTAGTTTACTAGTTTGTACTACCACCCCCACCCTTGAACCCTTTCTACCTCTTTCTCTCTCTAGATCTCTCTCTAGACATCATCTCTTTGTCTTCTCTCCACACGTGCCTTTCTAACCCACCACTGCCACAACTTCTGATCTAATCATATTTTCTGCTTCTCTTATTAATGTTTTAAGCATAATAAATATTGTTATTTACCTAATTTTGTTGCAGACTAGATAACATAATTTATCTCATCATCGTCGTCGATTGATAGTAATAATAATACAATGACTCATGAGTCATGACCTATCATGGTTTCGATGAGGTTTAGATGTATGCAACTTTATTTTTCTTATTGTACTAGTCAAAGACTTCATTAAATGATCAAACATGTATGTACTCCGTAGTAAATTGTTTGTCATTGTGTTTTATTAAATAAAAGTTTCAACATATACTCATACTTTCTTCCTATATTTCAAAGTACTGTAATTTGTAATGAGCCACAACATTCATACATGTATAAGTTCAGAATTGGACAAAGTAATAATCAACAAGTTATCACACTTTCTCTTATCAACCAAGCTATCTAAAAGTACAATCATATGAATGTATAGTACACAAAAGAAATTAAATAAACCAATTATTATCAATAATGCTACAAGGCAAAAGGAAGAAATACAGTGAATAAACAAATTACTCCTAAATAAATACTCATCCACAAATAAATTTTATAAAATAAAGGAGACCAAACGCAAAAGAAAAGCAGTGTAAGATGATTGAAAGCTCACCAATCCAAGCATATGTTCTATGTACCCCACAAATAGACTCCAATCCCTCTCAACTAGTATTGAGTCCATTTTCTTTCCTCTCATAGGCATAGCAGCCATCCTTCTAAATGTGCTTTGGAATGAAATAGATATCACTAGAAATTTTTATTTTTCCAAAAGAATCATACATTATCCAGAAACCTCATCATAATCACTATCAAAACCATATATCCAATGTGTTACTTACTGCAAACAACAATCAACAAAGCCGCCCTAATATGATTATCAAGTAGCGACGAGCTGTTTAGTGACCGGTTACTAAGGTCAGAGGTGGTCGCTACTCGCTAGTACTATCTTCCATCATGGATCATACAGTTTACAACAGGTGTATCAGGAAATAAATGGTGTGCATATCAAAACATAGTTCCTACAGTTGAACTGAGTATATAGACTTGAAATATATAACCTCTTTTATCCTTCTTTCTTCCCAGAATATAATTGTCTCCATTCCAAATCACATGGACAAATTACGTACCCACCTATTCACATGTGTGCCATAAATCATCACAACACAACAATATACTCCATACTCATATACTGCTCTAGCCTTTGTCCCTTGCCTTCCATAAAAATGCTGCCTCTGATCTCATAGGTGACTTAGATTTTTAGTATCAGTTTCGGTTGTTAGATCCGTGGAATCTCTTTCTCAACTATGTCAACAATAGCTTCAATAGCTAAATTTATCACAAGAAAGGATAACTACCTGTACTTTAAACATATATCCATACAGTTACTGCGCCCTTAAGTTCTTGTTACAGTGCAATTATTAACAGCCCTAAATAATGCACTTTAATATACTGTAGTTTTACACATAATCAAAACTCTTACACAAGCTTTGAAAACCTACAAGAATTAAGGAAAAATAATAATATGCTACCCCCATGAACACTCAAACTACAATAAAACTAATAAGAGAACAAGCCTGATCAGACTCGAAACACCCTTGACTACCGTAGGTCTAGTAACCAGTCAACAAATCTAGCCAAAAGTAGAAACAACTAACGTTACAGAAAACTGTGGAGTACATTATGATAATATGATCGACCTCTTTATGTTAATTTTCTATCTGCATTTAAGATCATACATGCTCCGTGTTATTTAAAACACTGTTGGACTTTTCATTAGCCAGTAAACAACCACAAAGCCATAAGAAGCAAACCTCAATATGTGTCACAAGTTCATGTCAATGTGTTGGATTTCGAAGAACTAAATTGAGATACTCGTAGCTAGTGTTGGGGCACTATGTAGTGAGGATGACTAATGTAAAAACTACATTACTCTAGGTACTTAAGGTCTGTAGCTAATCTAGTTAGTATTTTTGACAACGCAGGTAAACTCTACTCCAATACATTCAATAACATATAACATGTAAATGTTTATCCTTGTAATTGCTTGTAAAAATCAACCAATGATTTACTCATATCACGGACCTAAAGACATTCTTGCAAATTATATTGTTGGAAAAACCAGAGTACAATTGCAAATTGCTCAAACAGTATGATTAGAAATTTGACAAAACTCATATTTCAATATATGTAAAATGAGCGTGACTTGATGCTTATCATAACAATGAGGGTAAGAATACAAACCGGAGGTTTGTCTCATACATCTGGAAACATATAAATATTCCTTCATGATACCAATAAACTGTGATAGTTTTGTATTTATTTCCCTTCAATTCCAACTATTTTGTTTTATTTTATATAAAAACTTCAACTCTAATTATTGAGGAGTTTTTATTTCTGCTGGCATATATGAATAGTGCTAATAAGGGGGGTAAATGTTTAGCTTAGAATAGAAAAGTAATGGGGTAGAAAGTAAATAGGGAAAGATATAATAAACTGCAAACATCTTATATTACTATTAAATTTACAATTAAAAACTTAAAACAAACAAAAAGAAAAGTAGTTTCTTGAGTTGAGTTTAACTTTGCTCAACTCAATTTCCTCGACTCATTAAACTCCCCAACTAAGTTGGAGTTCAAGCCAAACTTTGACTGAAACAAGTTTGCACAGCTTGCAAGAAAAGGCAAGGATTAGTCAGTTTGTCACTCTTTATCTGATACTCTCTCCGTTCTCTTATATACTACTTCGTACTTGGTTACTATAGATACGCAATTTAAGAAAATATTGAAAATGTAAGTGAGATAAAATAGGATAAAATAACTGTGAATGTAAAAAAAAAAAAAAAAAGTACGAAAAGGTGTCATTATTGTGACTTGTGAGGTGAAGTAATAAGATGGTAAAAGGGACATTGAATAAAGCAAAGTTGGTAGAACAAATATAACATACGGAGTATGTGATTAGAACAAAGATAAACGGGATGGAGTATCCATTGCCTTAAGTCTAGTAACCCTAGATGAGCCACCTCCAAAGGGTCGATATCCAAAAAAATAAAATAAAATAAAATAAATCCAAGTACACTAGAATTGATGCCCCCACCTTCTCAAACACTCCAGTTCGAGATCTCAAATAATTTGGAAAATGTGTGGCATACTACTCCGTTACACCACAACTCATATGTATGGAGCAAGGGTAAGAAGTCTAAGTACATGTGCCGGTATATGATATACCAGTACATGAATATTGATGAATGTCAACTAACTTAATTAATAGGTCATAGATAAATTACCACTAGCTAACCTGATATCAACTATCTCTAATTTGTGGCAACCCAAAAAAAATTATGAATGTGGTCAAGGACAGGGTGTTGATGATCTGCTTATGCTCACTCCCCCCAAAAAGCTATAAGCCTACGTTGTAGAAAATTAACTCTATTAAAGATATAAATGGCAAGTCCAATTATAAAGGAGGCAGCTGCAATAAAGTTGGAGAATTGAGAAGATTCTTCATCAGATTTTATTACCATTGTTCACGTGTTGTACAATGAAAAACGCATATAAGTATATAGACTAGAGGCTAAAAAGTAAACAATTTATTATTTAAGTCCAAAATTGTAGAGATTAGCTTAATAAAATAAGAAATAATACAGTAACAAATAAATAAATTAAACAACTCAGCATGAGGAAACATCAACTAAGGAAAATATTGCTGACAGCAGTATGAATTTCATGAGCTTATATTATTCAGATTACATATCAAATCAGCAGAAGATATAAATCCAAAAACAAAGAACACATTTGGGACCAATTTATACAGTAAAGATATTATTCAATTCAGTAACATATCTCGTGACCATACCAAAATAAATTAATTTGTTTGATAATTGAAAGCATATTATATGTTTCCTTTATATTGCCAAATACAAGTATGAATTATGAATTTACATTGTGTTTTAGGATTCCTGTGACTAGCATAGTCACGTGAGTTATTTCTTTGGGAACGTACGCTCACATGCAGTTGTATAAATGAAAAAAACAAATGAATTTAAACTGTAAAGTTGAGGGACAAACACTAGTGCCCTAAGTGCCCTTAATTTGCATGAAGCAAAAAGAAAAAAAAAATGAAGTTTTGATCTGTCAAGAATCCACTTAACATAAATGAGAAAGACAAGTCTATAATGACAGGTATGAACAGATGTACTAAGTTACTACTTCTTAATTATCTAGGTTTGTAAACAAAACACCAAATGGCTAATGGTGTATTCTCTTCATGTGAATTCCTCTTATAGGAACTTATTTAAAATTATAAAAACTTAATGTAGTTAAAAATTGTTCTTAATTGAGTAACTTTTATTGGCCCATAAACATATTTTATCCGAAATAAGTGGAAATAAGACGAGAATTCATCCTAATTGTATAAATTCTAACATTTTATCCGAAATAAGTATCACTCCTAATTTTTTTTCTTGGTACCGAAACTCCGAAAGCATAAAGGGAAGTGATGCATTCTAAATTCGATCTAAAATTTTACTCGTAATAAACACCCACCAAAACTTACTCAATGTGAAACACATCAAAAACATTATGGTTCTCTACTCCACTAACAATCAAGTACAATTCAAACATTACTAACCTTCAACTCTGTAACTTCATGGAGGATAAAAAAAAAATGAAGTTATATATCCTTAACTATATAGTGAAGCTTTAAAAATATGGGCAAGAAAAATGAGTTCTTAAATATAAAACATCAATAATTATGACCGGTAATTCCGTGTGTCATATTTCCTCCGTCTTTTTTATGCTTAACATAATCTAATCTGCCACATAAGCCTAGGCAACCCAATAATCCTGCTTTCTCTCCCACAATATGGGTGAAAAATAAAGGGAAAAAAATGTGAGGATTGCTGGTATTTGATGCAGTGGCGGATCCACGTTGATGCCCGGGGGGCACATGCTACCCCCACAAAAAAAAAAAAAAAAAAAAAAAAAACTGGAAAAGCATCCCTTATATCTGTATATATATTATAATTTGTAGTATTGTTAAATGACTCCAGCATTGCTTCAGTGGTTAGGGAGTTGGATTGATGAACAATCTTTTGTTCCTGAAGTTCAGGGTTCGAGACCCCATAGCATCAATTTTTTTTTTGCTTTGAACCCAATTGAATTTTCATTTTCCTCCTACTACGTATTTAATTAACACAAGGATAAGCTATTACTATCTTTTCATGATAATTTTTTTTTTTTTTCATTTTCACACTTTTTATAAACAGTCCTTGTTAATATGAAATACTCTCTCTGTTATATTTTATAACATTCTTCTCATTTTCATTACATAATATTTATTGCATTTATTTGGGCATTATTAAATCTTATTTATAATCGTATAAAAATTTACACTGAAATAAATATAAAAAATCATACTCCAACTGTGTTTAAATAAATGAAACGTTTTGACTTTTTGTACAATTTATCTAATTCACTTTAGCTAATATTTGTGATTTATACATAACAATAAATATATTCATGTGGGTACTTGCTGGAATCGTCAAATTTATTACTTTAATATTCAATTATTATAAGATTAATTATTAAAGATATTTTCAGTCAAAGTTTTACGTTAACATATGTGCACAAGGAAAAATTTATACCAAAGTTTTCGCTATAAATTCATATGTAACTTTGACAAAATAAAAAATAAACAGGTAGAAAGTTTATAATATTATAATCGATATCCACAATATAATTGAACTTGTCAATATAAATGTCTAAATTTGATTGTTAATTATTATACGACTACACAACGCATTATATCCATGTTTGGCTGATTATATATTATGATACGTTACAACATTGTTATACTTTTTTTTATTATTATTGTCTAGTGCTACCCCTAGTTCGGATTCCTGGATCCGCCACTGATTTGATGTGCCTAAGAAGAGATCAATGGGTGAGGTTTTGGCCAGGGTAAAAAAAAAGGAATTAATGTCCAAAAAAAGACAAAGGAAATAGGAATTAACTACTGTAGTAAAACAATTGATGGTGGGAGTAACTTATTAGACTAACAAAAAAGCTATCTTGTTAGAAGTATATATTGCATGCTAGCATGCAAAGCAGACCATACGTCCAAAAGGCTACATACCAACGACAGCTAGGGTGCTGTCTTCTTCTTGAACTATACACATTGTTCTTCCAATAATGATGTCAAGTTTAATATGTTGCCTATACATAAATTCTTGCTTTTCCGATCCTTATTGATCATTCCTTGTGGGCAGCGGGTCCATTCTATAAACTAGAATTACAAATTACAATAGAATTTCATCTCCAATTCATGCCAAAGATGAGCAAACCAATTTCCCAATCATAGCAATAGACTAATGGTAAAATTAAAATAGATTATGACCTGGCATTGTTTGACTGTTTTTGTTATACAGCATCCTACTTAAGATTGAAACAGGGACAAGAAGAGGCTATTTGGGGCTTCCTTCTTAGAGTGCTCACAAACTTAGTTACACAGTAAGTGCTACATACATCAATGTTGTATTGACAGTAAAAACTAAAGAGTACATGTCCTCCGATCCCTCGGGAAAAAAATCAGTAATGACGATCAACCAGAAAAGAAAAAAGAAAAAAAAAAAAACAAAACTGTGTTTTCTGCGTAAAAGCTTTTGAATAGGTGCGAAAACTATTCCGTAAAATCTAGGTCAGATCACAAGGTTTTGTAATACTTTCCAAACATGAATGGATCAATCTAAGACACAACAAAGCTATCAGAATATTAATGTTGAGGTCTATACAAGATCGATTTGCCTCTGTCCCTTTACTTCACATGCAAAATAAAACCAACAAAGCCTACAGGTGGGAACAATTAGGCCACACAAAATTTCAGGAGGGTCTCAATGTCATGACTAGCTCCTACTACGACATTTCATTTTGGTGTCTTTCCAACTATTGCATCCCTTTGCCAACTTTTGGCTAGTATATAGAGTGCACGGATCGTTACAAATTGGCTAATTGCCTTGTCATCATCCTTCTAACGTGTTATACCCCAAAGGACTAAGAGATGCATTTTAAGTTAACAAAAAAGTCCTAGAAGAAAACGACTTCCCTTCAATTTTAAGAGAAGGGCTCAAGTCTCCAACGTGTAAGTTAAGTGACAGCTATCCTACTGCCTCTTGCCATTGCTAGCAAGAATGTACAAAATTTCATCCTTTCTGGAATACAGAATAGTGGTCATGGACTGCGACACTTTGCAACACTTCTTTTGTATTGGCACACCTTAAAAACACTACAAAAGTAAACTAAGACAAGATCCCAAGATTAGGCATATTCAGCCATCAGACGTTCCAATTCCTTACATAGCTTATCTGCGAAGATGTAACTTTAGATGCCTTTGGTTTCATCTTACTCTAACCTGACTCCCCATCCTCTGTTTCTTTCTGAAAAAATAAACTCATATCTTTGAAGAAACAACTCCTTACACATACACAAATTCCTTCCATCAAGATCTAAGATAATCAGTCACAATATGCTATTTAATTTTGGGATGTTTGAAAAAAGTTGTCCCCTTTTCCTAAATAAGTATAGTACTTCTCAAGATTGCTCTTACTTAAGCTCAACCACCAGGTGATCAGTGAACTCAGGTCATATCCTACAAGACATTGGGACAACGTGACAACAATTCATAAACGAAGAGGGTATCTTTTGTTTATGCCTAGAGGTAAAATTGACATTCAACCTCCAATAGAACTCCAAGCTTTAGCAACTTTTATCTTAAAATCTTCTGCATAAGCCAATTTTCAGACTTCTTCAAGTAAATCGGATGTTCACAAAGACATAACTCTAACTGATACCAAAATGAGATCCTAAAATTATGACGTCTCATAGCTCAGCTCATCACATTGCTCTAACGAGTATACTCATATAATCCAATGAAACTCGAGAATATCTCAGTTATGTCTTTGATGTTGGCCAACATACAAGTGATATCATGAAGTTGATCGTGAAGTAATTAGTGAAATAGATCAGAACACACTACTATGACTCTTTCCAGTGAGTGAGCAGCTTGCACCCCTCATTAACTAGATTACACATATTTTAAACATCTCAAAAGTCATTTGGTCAGTCCAAAAAAAGGTCCAGACTGTAACTAGAAGCACGTTAATCTTGCACTATTATCTACCTTTAAAAAACTTTACTAAACTCGTTTGAGCAGTCTGAATTATCACCACAGATCCAGATATATCTTCAAGTATTGTATATCTTTCAAAACGTCAGTTCTAAAAATTCTCAATTAACTTGCAAACGAAAAAAACATCGACTTCAGAAAGCACACATCAGTTAAGCTGTCAACCTCCAAAAATATAACCATTCATGAAAAATTGACTCCAAAATATTCTCCATTTCAATCAGATGTCTCTTACAAGGATATGTCTAACAAAGTGATAAAGGGGATGGCAAAAGTGTCATTATCCAAAGTCGTTCAATCACTGATAGAAATACTCATCAGCCAAAAAGTCATCATGTATTAGAAATCATTTAGTGGTTCAAAATCCCCAACTGGTGAAATTACTTAGGCCCTGTTCTGAAGAACACTACAGAACACAAGTGAATACACTAACGTAAGCAAGCCTCTTATAAACACTAGCTTCAAATTCACTCCTTTCAATCTGGTTGAGGCCTATAAAATAATCCCTAAGGATCTAACTGAAGAGCTTTACAGGTGCTTATGATGTTAGCCTGGTATGCAGACATTTCTCCATTTCTATGAAGCTCTTACATCACATCAAAATTGAATATTATTTGCTTCAAATAATGGAGATAACTTCATTGCAATGCTAGAAAATATATAGACCACTCATGTAACAACTAAGGACTCTAATTTCAAGCATAACACATCAGGTGAATCTATTGACGAAGTGTATGTTCATTAAAAATCTTGTGTATTTGCATAGTACTCGTATTATTCTCCTCAAGTAAAAACCTATACTATACTATACTATACTATACTATTGCAGGGCCCAAATAGAATTCACAAAAACCTGGAATAACTTACGAAGATGTTCAAATAGAGACAATGCAATGCATTACCCTAGTCAAAGTATTCATTACATACATGACCAAGTTGGAGATGACAAAAATTTGCTAGCCAATGAAAACTTTCAATTGAATTAGGTCACAATTTTAGCAACAGTAAACAATAAAACATCACTATCATTTAGAAGCCTCAATAACTTATATAGAAACAAAGAACATGCAAATAATTTTGTCAATTTTTCCACGACATATTGGCATATTATCCCAATCTTTTTCATCACATTGTATCTAGAAGATTAGGAGATGTATTGACACTTTACAACCAAATACCCACAATAACGTGAATTATAAGGTTGCAATTTTAATAGTGAATAAACGGCCTTAAAAATACATTATACATTTGGATACCTCAACTCGGAAATCCAGATACTAGAGCTTACTAAACTCCAAATAATCTAACTTTAAAACACCACAAATCCCAATTAATAGAATCTTTCCAAATAAATGTTACGTGAGCTATGTGCCTACGTCCTAAGACCTCTACGAGAGGATTCAAGCATTTTGTTGTTACCATTCCTTGTCATTAAGTAACCCTATCATAGAGTTCGTTGGAAATCCACTTGCACCCCAAATTTACGAAAAAAGACCTTCTACTTGGTTATAAAACCCCAACAACACTCCTATATACGAAGTACAAGTATTAATTAAATATACATAAACCCGTAATAATCCCTAAACACTCCAATATAAAACCGTTAAACCGAGCACGAAGTTCCGTACATTATAATTATCATATATCACACGACAAAATGTTTGTCGACACAGGCAAAGTCTAAAACACAGAATTGTAACACAAGTCGACCCAAGGCATTCAACATCATATCAACTTAAATTACAACATCAAATTCTCATCAATTTCACTCTTCTAAGCAAAAACAATTAAAATTTATAAATCCATACCTTATTCAAAAATTCGCTGCCATCATTTGATCAAGCAAATGTGATAAACATGGCCGACAATCGTTGAGCTGAGAAAATCATTACAAAAAAAAATATTAAAGCAAATTATAAACGCATCGCTCAACATTAAAACTGCAAAACAAAACAAATTAATGAAGCTAATCTATCTAATTAATCAAAATGAGTTAATTCTCAATTTAATCATACGCTATTTTTTGACAAATTTTTCATGTAATGTAACTAAATTATGAACACTAAATTTTCCAGAAGAAATTCGATATTTAAAATTCAATTAAAAAGGGATGAAATAGGATTAATTTCAAATTCGTTACCTCATTGATCACGATTGCGAAATTTCACCGAACATTTGGTCTGCATTACACGTCGTCATCTCATCGACAACACAAAATCGAATTTTTCTTCTCAGCAAATCCGTGAGAATTGAAAGAATTCGAAAAGAAATTGTTGCAGCGAATTACTGCGTATTCGTTTTTGGTGTAGTAGTGGTGCAAGTTTTCCCTACCGTATACTCGGTGTATTTGGCGTACTACCAAAATAAGGTTGGTCCAAAGGGGGACCTTCCACCGGGGCCATTAGGGGCCCGACCCCCGGTATGTTGAAATAAATTAGCTAAATAACCTTATTTTACATATAATTTAAAATATTAATACATAGTGATTATTTTGTTGTGAGAGATAAAAGATTCAAATCCCGGTCCCTCTAATAGTTTTGACCAAGATCAGCCACTGGATTGGTATAGTCCTAAGCTTGAGGGTCAGGGACCTCAGGGTTCAATTCGGGCCTAGAGCCGTAGAGGACTAGAGGTGTTGATTCCGGGGATTGGGTCGGGTTCAATCACCCGTGTTTGAGTTGTGTTAAATCATTTGTAAAATTGTAAGTCAAAATGTTAATCAAATTACTTTCATGTTAAGTTGAGACGAGTTGATTTTTTTATTTTTTTTTTCCTTTTAGTGTTCTCATCTGTTTCATCTTTTGGATTAATCCGCATTCGATTTCTTACCTATATTTTGTGGCACTTTTTTAGGTTTTAAGTTGGGATAAATCATGACGTTCAAGAGACAATCTTAAGGGTGGTATCCTTATTTATTACTCCCTCTATAGAATTTGTTATTTATTACACCCGCGGTCATTTGCTCAATCAATAAACAAATTAAATTAGCAAATGACCCCGGGTGTACATAATAGTCTCTCCTCCTTCTATACCTATATTTTTGCCCCCATTTAATTTTTAACGGTCTCCAAAATGCATTTTAAAATTTATATACTTTCATTTATATATGTAAAAACTTGATATTATCGTTAAAATATATAATATGACGAATCCAACAAAATCCCATAAAACTATGAAAAATGGGAACATTGATAGTACTCTCTAAGTTTCTAAATTGTATAACATGCTTAGTTATGAAATTTGATAAAAGTATTAAGCATAGGGAGTAATCAGTAATTTTTGCCAAACCAAATTATTATTGAACTGAAAATATATATACTAATTCTCTATATATATGAGAAATTGGATTTCTCATTGAATTGAACTTATTTTTATTAAGGTTGTGTTTGTGTTTGGTAACTATCTTATTTGAGCAAAATTAGCTTATTGACTATTAAATAAGCTAATTCAAGGTGTTTGTGGAAAACTTATTTAAAGAGCTTCTTCTACTAAATAAGCTATTTTTCAATAACTCCTTTAAGGAGTTTTTCAATTAGCTTATTCAATTCTTATGACAAAATGACACTTATACCCCCATTTAATTAAAAATACTATATGAATTATCTACCCACAATTAGCTTATTGGTCATTTCACACAATCAATCGGCTACTAAACACTTTTCTACAACGAACTAATAAAATAAGTTAGTCAAATCATTTACTCCGTAATACAATCAGCTAATACAATCAGATTCAACTTTCAGCTTTTTCCCAAACACGACCTAAGTTTTTTTAACGCAACCCCAATAAAAAAGAAATATCCTACACCGTAAACGCTAAAAAGGAAGCAAGGAACCCTGAACCAAAAGACCACTCTTCAACTTCATCTGTCCGCCTCCATTACTCGCAGAAACACCCAAAAACAAAAAACAACAACAGCAGCGAGGAGAGAGAAAAAAACCAACAATGGGGAAGAAGAGAGCGAAGAAGGTGAAGAAAGCATGGCGTAACATCAGCTCCCAAGAATTCGAGGATTTCACCGAGAAAACTACTCGTGACGCTAATTCCGGCGGTTCTCTTGCTTCTGCTCCCAGTGATTCTCTCTTTGTTCTTGATAAATCCACTGGTATATCTCTTTCTCTATCTTCCCTCTAATTATGCTCTTGATTTTAATTTAATTTCATAGTTTTTTGCATTCAATTTGATATGAGGGTTTAATTTTGCATATGGGTTTATGTGTTAAATGAGAATTTTTTCAAATTAAAGCTATTATACTTAGATATATGAACATTTAGTTGATTTGAAGGATTCAATTTGATGATTGTTGTGAATTTGATTTTGATTATGGGTATTTTTGTTTAATTCCATTATTGTTTGATATATTTCAAATTAAAGCTAGTATACTTTGTTATTTGAGCATTTGAGGGATTAGTAAGAGTCTAGTAGGCTCTGGATTATCGGGTGAGGTACCCGAGTGTGACCTAGACCTGTATGTTTTGTCACAAATTTTGTTGTAGTAGAATCAAATTATTACCTTAAGCAAAATTTTGTACTAGTGAATGTAGAAGCAAAAAATCATAGAAAATGTATGAATTAGGAATTTTTGTGAGGTACTCTAGGTTAAGGAATTTATTTTGGGTGTGGATACAGTTTTTACATGAATTAATTGAAGAAAGTTGGGGTTTTTGAATGATTTAGATGTACCGGTTAAGCGTAAAATTGAGAAGAAGAGGGAGAAAGTACTGCGTTTCGAGAGTATACTGCAGAGGAATCAATTTGTTAAACCTGTGGAGTCATCTATTCTCAAGGATTCCAAGAAGAAAAGGAAAACAGTTGATTTGGCTAAGTCTCAGGATTCTTCCAGAGATAAAGTGAGTATTTTTAACATCAGCAAATAGCTATGTTGAGTGTTGAAGACAATGTATCAAGTGTAACATGTGCTTTTGTTTTTTCAGGATAAAAAAGGCCCCGAATCTGGCAAATTTGATATATGGGATGCTCAAAGTAATATTTACTATCTTCGTTATCTTGAGTTTCCAGATGATCCTGTTGCTAACTTTATCATGTGATTTACAAGTTGTCTTTCTTGCATTTTTGCAGGTACATTAAATATCAAGGGCAAGAAGGTATGTTGATGACTAGCTATTCATTTTCTTTTGTTTGAAATTTTGAGAGTATATTTGTATCTACATTGGTGGTGTTTAATTTTTTTTTTTTTTGTTTTATCATTTGCATTAGGTACAGAAAGCAATTCATACTTGATATTCTACTAGTAGAAAGAACATATTCATCATCCAATCATCTTTTTTTAATCAATCATCATTAGTAAAATATTTGGTATCTTAGAAACACACGTCATTGGCTGCAAATTAGGTGTACGAAACTTGGTATTCGAATACTTTAAAGTTTCTGCTTCTTTTTATTTGATCGTCATTTTGAATAGAATTGTGCTAATCTAATCATCTAATGATTCACTCCTTCGCTTATTGTGCTTCCCATCCTTAAGTATGTAGACATTTGATTATTTATTTCCCATTAAAAGGTGCTTACACTGTTACACATGTTATGTGAAGTATTTGGCTTGTCAAATTTGGATATCTTTTCTGTTGATCTTTGGGTCAAGGTCTCTTATGAGATCCCTTGATTTTAGATATATATTTGATGTACAGAGTCTATTACTTGATATATATTGTCTGACTGGTGACCATTATGTATTGTTTGATTTACAGAAAGGTAAACCTTCACAAATTCCAGCAGTTGAAGTTGAGCCTCAAGGATGCTCTTTTAATCCAGAGGATGAGAGTCACAAGGTTATTAGTTATTAGTCAAATATCTCTTATTGTCTTGCTGTTTTAACCACATCAAACGTTTACTTAATTTTAATCGATGAGCATTTCAGGACTCCTTGGCACAAGCTGTTGCAGAAGAGATGAAGAAAATTTATAAAAAGGAGCTGGAGCCTGAGCCAATTCCTTTAACTGTTCCTGGAGAACCAGTCACTGAAGATGATGTAAGTTTTTATTCATTTTAGCCTGCCTGGTTTGAGCCTTGTGCCATTTGTATTTGTCTTGTGAAGCTACAGAAGATCCTGACAATAGTAACATTTATCAGAAATATTTTCTGGAAGTGGACAATGAAGATGATGAGGAAATGGACGAGGAAAATCAAACTGAAGATGGGAATATCGAAGATGAAAAAAGGTAAATTTTGCATTACTTTTATAAGTAGAAGACTTGTACTCTTATATATGTGTGCCATAACTAAGAAATTATGTTGGACTCGGAGTTGGTACTTCTGAAATATTTGGCAATATCTTTTGTGCTTGGCCTCCTTCCCTCTTTGTAACAAGTCAAAGTTGTTGCTTAATCTGTACAGCCTTTTATTCCAAGTTTGAGTTTTGTTTGGCTAGAAGATCCATCTGTTGATTTTCCATGCACTTATCTTTTTGGTTGCAATTTTTTATCTTCTTTATTTTCTGTAAATGCTATCTTCTATGTAGACAACTTTGTTCTGGTGTATTTGACCTTGGTTAGATGTAAGGTTGATCTGGGAGCTCATGTAGCTAAGAAAAATAATGCTGCAGGAAACCTAAAGAAAAACGGATTACCACTGTTGAGAAAAACAAAAGAATTAGACGGAAGGAACAGGAAAAGGCCTCAGCAGAAGCCAAGAAGATTGAAGAGCTTTCAAAGGATATTGACAGGTTTGTTTTACTCATCTGGGGCAATGAAGTAGTCCTTTTTAAAAAAAATAGAATAAAACTGGTGGTCATTTCTTTATTTGTTTCCTTCTTGCAGCATACCAGATTTACTTAAGGAAATAGCTGAAGAGGACGAAGAAAAGCAAAAGAGACATCTCCGTCGTATGGTAGCAAAAGAAGAAAGGCTAAAATCAGGCCCTCCACGCTTGGGAAAACGAAAGTATGTGGTACCTGATGGTCTAATTTCATGTTGAATTATTGTTAAATGTGCCCCCCCCCCCCCCCTCCTCTTTCATCTGTACCTGGAAAGTCGAAATCTATTATTAAATGTGATTTATCTTCCACAATAAACGAAAGCACCCACGGACCTGGCCTTATCCTGGATTGAATGACTCGCCACCAGAATGCTCCTGAGCCAAACTACTGGTTTTCCACCTCTACTTCTAATGCAAATGAATGTTGCTTTCAGGTTTGAGCCTGCCCCGACTCAGGTTCTCCTGACTGAAGAAATTACTGGATCCCTCCGCAAGCTGAAGGTTTGCTGCTTATAAAATCAACTTCCCTTCTGTGATGGATATATGTTTGGTCACTTGTTCGATAATTTAAGTATATTCTCTAATTCTTGATTTGTGTTTCTATTTTGCCAAGGCTTGTTATACGTTAGCAAGGGATAGGTTTAAGAGTCTAGAGAAGAGAGGAATACTTGTCCCATCAATGAAGAGGAACAGGTAAGCTTGAATTCAGAGTAGTAGATATGCAGGTGTTTTCTACAGCAGTCACAAATTCCAAATTCTCACCTCTTTTTTCAATTTTTTCAGGAAATAGTCGTTTTGAGAGCTGCTGATTTCTCAAGAGGGCAAGGCTTGTATAAGATCACTTGCTGACAAGATTAAATTAGAAGTAGCCTCAGCTGTTGACAAAATCCTACACAAATTTTGATCTGTCTATTTTGTAGTGAATGGGATTTCCCCATTTTTTTCCAGTTTTTTTGCTTTTAGTTCTTTGTTGAGAGGTAGTAAGGAAGATATGGTCCTCCCCAAAACAAGTGGGAGTGAATACTGTAATTCCAATTCATGGATCATGATAATTATTACTACGAAGTACGAAGTATATGTTATAGAAGGCCTAGTTATGTGAGTTCCATTTTTCCCATGTACTTTTCCTGTGTATCCTGTATTTCGGATTTGACAAGCACACAAGATGGTACAAGGCAATAATAAACAACGAAGTGACCATGTATCATGTACCACTAAACAGGTGACATCTAGGAGGTACCACTGCATTACCACTCATCCAAGAGAGCACGAGGATACCCATGTCGTGAGCTCAGACCGTCCTCGGATTTTGATCCTACTGGCACAAGTGGCCAGCATCACAAATGTAATTGTGCAACAATAGTATGCTTTCCTATATTTGCAACAATGAACATGCTGATCGTTTATTGTCCTACAAACTCTCCTTTCCTTTCCTCTAACTATGCAATTCTACTTGAATTGCGTTCTGCTTTTATTAACTTATTTTTTTCCATTTTACAAAAATCAAAAAAATTGAATTGAATGCATAAATTTTTTGACAAATTTCTTAAGCAATATGCAAGCAATGGCAGATGATCCCCAAGTAAAAGATGATAAACCGGTATCAAAAGTAGCAATAATAGATGAAAATTACTGCACCCAAAAATCCCAAGAATTTATAGTTCTAAAGAAAATGACTAAATTTCAAACCAATGCTGTTTTTCAAGTTTTTGATGTTGATCAAAATCTTCTCCTACAAGCTGACGGTCTCAATTGGTTGCTTCATAGGACATTCCTAATGAAAGACTCTCATGATTCTCCTATTGTCACTCTTCGTGAAGCGGTAATCATACAATATACCCTATTATAGCGCACATACACGATCAAGGACTAGACGTGTGAACGTTTATGTTTATCAGTGCACAACTTTGATGATTAATATATTTATATCTACCTTTGCCTCTTTTACTATTGCAAAAACGACTTTTGATTGACTCTTGCAAGTAATATTAGATTGAAAATTTTGGTGTTGATGTTATGTTATGTAGCGTATTACGGATAAACGTCGATGGGATGTATATGAAGGAGAAAGCACCGATGCACCGGATCACATGTTCAAAGTGCAAAGAACAAGCGCATTTCAAGTTAATGCACGACTTGATATATTATTTCTAGACAACCCTAACCCTGAAGAAGCCAGATTTCAAATTAAGAAGGATGATGCAAGTTCTAATTCTGCTGCTATGTACCAAGGCAGTAGAATTATCGCCCGAGTAAGTCGCCCGGATTACTAATTTCTTCTTTATACTTAATAGTTGTATAAGATAATTGAACCGTCTTTATTACGTGATGTAAAAAGAAATGGAGAGCATAATTATTGTATGAACGGTTAGAATGCATAATAAGAATAGGTTGGGGATTTAAGAATTAGTATAAGTTTTTATGCTAAATCTATTGAACTACGGTTGAAATTTGAAAATAATAGAGAGAATTCCGATAAATGGGTAGATTACTTTCTAGGTATTAAGATTCTTTTGAAACAAAGGCAAGACGAGGTAATTACTTATGATTAAGGGTAGTAATTCGTACAAACATTATTTTACAGGTTGAACATAGAAATACATGGAAGAACTTTCTTCAAGGAAAAGATGTGTTGAAGGTTGAAGTTATTGAAGGTATAGATTACGCATTTGTTATGTCTGTACTTATAAATCATGGGTAACGCCATTTAATAGTACTTACTCCCTATTGCTGTACACTTGTACATATCATGCTCCAAATTAGAAAACTTAATTATACTTTACTTCTCCATTCTGAAAGTTGATTTTTTACATTTTTAATTTTGTGGGAGCAAAACTAATTTGTAACAAAATTGTGGGGATCTTTTTTAATTTTCAAGTGTAAATTCATTTTGTCAACATATGGTTCATTGGTTCTTGTACTACTCTTCTGTAAGGAAATTTATTTTAAAAGAAATGAGGCTAATTTTATTTTTAGTTTAGATTTTTGTTCCATTAAAATATTTGATGCAATATTATTTACGAACATTTATTTAGAGTAATGAAATATAAAATCTTTAGGGCAGTGAATAAAAATTTAAAAAATTTAATATATTTCTTAAATTAAAATTACTTGAAGAATACATGTCAAAATTAAACATGAGTCGGTATTGTAGTTTAATATTTTCATTTTTTAACTTCTTTTCTTATATACCATGTTAATTATAAGATTTAATATTTTCATTTTTAACTTCTTTTCTTATATACCATGTTAATTATAAGATTGAAATTATATTAACATTCAATAAAGTGAAAGGAAGTCTATGAAAAGTTTTCCTCACTTGGATGTTGATATGCTAATTATAAGATTGTGGTTGATATAATGATATCCTTGGGGCTTGGACACAAAAAAGAAGAAAACTCTACCTGAAATGGCTAGATTTCTCAAAGAACACATGCAAAGAGTTTGTTAAACTATGCACTTCATACGAGATATCAATCAATATAAGAGATTTGCTAACTTGAATTTAAATAAATTGGCAATTTAATACAACACAAAATTTCCCTCACCAAATTACCCAATTTCAACTAAAAACAACAAAAACCAAGTAAATTTAATTTACAAAACTAATTAAATATAGATGGTAAAATGAAATATAAACTCAAAATTTATTGACTAGGCAAAACCAAAGGTTAACCGATCAATTGGTCAGCCTGACATTGAGGTCATACGGTCATGCCAACGAATAGGTCAAACATGAAACGGTTAAAATGCGACATGATTGTATTGTATCATGGTTGAACAAACCTACGAGTACTAAAATTGGCATGACTACGAAAATCTCGTGTTGTATCATACTCTCACACCACTCGACTCACAAGTCACAAGCCAATATGGGTTTGATCGGGGCAGAACCGCAGAACAAACTCGCATCGGATCATGTCGTGCTTCGACCCATTACCAACTTTGCATCTAAGGCGAATGACCCAAAAACTCCAAAAGAACCTTCCCATTTTTTCTCCTCAAAATCGAAGTCGATATCTATAAAGACCCGACCTTAATTTTGTGCCCAAACTTGAGTGTTGGAAGATCACTTAATTTGAGAAATACCCAGAAACATTCTGAAATTAAGTATCTTTGTTAAACACCCATTAACAAGATCAAATAATCCTCCATTGTTCAATTCCAATGCGTGGTTTAGCGGCTCAGATTTATACTGTGAGTTTTTATTTCATAAATTCAATTTCTGGGATTATTTCAATATTCAACCTATTTGCTCATTAATTAAGCTTGTATTAATCATCAATTTTATTCTGTTTTAAGTATTTTTGCAGAATTAGACCAGGAAATGTACAATCTAATGGCAACTCTACATTTCTCAGAACAAAAGGTTGAACTTGTTGCCTTTTTTTTTTCTGTGATTATTACTAATTGAATTGAATTGGATTTAGGTTATTTAGTTAATTAATTGATTAAGGTTGCTTGTGATTTTAGGATTTTCAGAAGAATTAACTCTTGAAGAAGATGCTGAAAGAAAAATTGGATGGGTGCTAAAGCTTATATTTGCTGGCACTGCTACTGCTGTTGGTTACCATCTTTTCCCTTACATGGGTAATTTTTGGTTTTAACCTTCTATCTATCATTTTATATCTGGGATTTTTGTGTATAAGAAGAAAGAACTGAACTTTTGCATAATGTAGCGATTGATTTGTTGTTGTTGTGATATTCTTTACTGATTTCTTGTGTTTTTGTTCAATTGTCTTATGCAGGAGATAATTTGATACAACAATCTGTGTCACTTTTGCAAGTAAAAGATCCCTTATTTAAGAGAATGGGTGCATCTAGGATTGCTCGTTTCGCTGTTGACGGTATTATTCATTGTCCTTAACTTGTGTTGCTTTTGTTTTCTTGTGAATTAGATTTTTTGGTGTGGTTTTTGACTTGTTATGTTGGAGCTATGAGGTAGGGGAGCATTTGCTCAACAAGTGTATTAGACTATTAGGGCGTTCTTATGTATTGTGGAAATGAGGACATTAGACATTCATCATGTGTTTCATCTTTAAATATGCATATTAAGCCCATTACAATTTCAGTTTCCCCTTTTTTTTTTAAGAAAAGGATCATCTTGCAAAGGCAAATGTGCATACTCCTAAGCTACATAATGTGTCCACCTTCATGATTATGTTATATGCATCTTGCATCTCACTTGCCAGCCATCAGTTGGAACTTTTATTTGTAACCAAGCAAGTACTTTGTATCAATTTGAATGAAGCACTTAATTTTTAAGAATATGCAGGGTTGCAAGATTTTGTTAATGTGGATGCAAAAACCTGTTAATTCATGCTGTATGTGGGTGATCAACAATGCTAGTGTGCTACCGCTTATAATACCCCTTTGCCATTGACAAAATGATGGGCTCTATAACTGCATTATGGAAGCCAATGCAACAAGATGCAGTTTTTATTAATTTTCACTCTATTTTTATTGATGTTTCTGTGCATTTCTTTTGAGCTTTCCTCCCTGAAGTGCATTTCAAAGAGACTGTAAAAAGGATGAGTCTTTTTAGATTTTATCATGTGGCCAACATGTGTTGTAGATGAAAGGAGGCTGAAGATTCTAGAGATGGGTGGAGCTGAAGAGCTTGTGAAAATGCTGGACACTGCTAAAGATGACCGAACTAGAAAAGAAGCACTTAGAGCACTTTCCGCTCTTTCAGCTTCAGGTACGATTCAATAATTTGTTGTTGCAATTTTTTTTTACTTAATGCTCTCAAAAGATGGTTTCTGTTGGGTCTTTAACCCTGCTGGACATTACAGAATATTGATATTACTGAGTTCAGAAAGGAATGCCCCTTCTGTGATTTTATCTATTTTTTGGGGGTAAACTTGGGCTTGATTAACAGATGTCACATTTTATATGATAGTAGTAGGTAATTTACCATGCCACCATTCTTATATGTTATTTCACACTCGATATGAGCAGATATCTTCAATGAAGGATGAATTATTAAGCGTTCTGTGGCTCTGAGGACTTAAAATTTACATTATCCTGATAAACAAGATAATAGGGTTTCTACATATTGCACTTCAGAAGATAGAATGACAAGCCTCTACTTACACCTTACTATTTACTAATAAGAATGATATTGTCCACGAAATCTGAAGCTTCTTCAGAAGTATCAGGTTGATCATATAGTTAAATTTAAGTACTGAAATAAGGTTCTGATGTGCAATGAGAGATTACTGCTGCAGACTAGGTCATAGGCTGAGAGAATCGATGAGAAATAATACAATAGTCATTCCGAGCCACCAAACTTGCAAATACAGTTATTAGTTCACGAATTTCAAGGTGGCTTTAGGGACAACAAACAACTGACCTCACCTTGCATTTATTTTTGAAGAAAGATAACCTCTGTAATGTATAGGATTTGAATGATGAAAAAAGGTACGGATATCTGTGAATATCTTCCTTTCTCCATCACATTGAGAAGAACTCCTTTCGCTAGCACAATATAGAATTTTCTTCCAACATTTTTAAATGGATAATTTATGTAGAATTCAAGCATCCTTGTGACTTTTTGCCTTTTGTTTTCTTATATTTCTATGTCACTTGTTAGGACTATATGGTACAAGTTCTCTCTGTACAGCCTTTTTCAGGTAGGAATTGTAGACTTGGGGAGACTGAGCATGATCTTGTTTTATTGGAAATTCCTTAGTGAAATCATCTTTGTTTTGCATTAATTGCTGGCTCTTTTGTCTTTCCACCTTGTATATTCATGCTTGAAGTTACTAAGTAGTGATATCACAATTTGATTGTTTATCCAACTCGAACCATGGAAAAATATAATTTGGTCTGTTTGTGGAACTTTAGAGCATTGGACAATAGGTACATAAGTGTGATTTTTTGTGCGAGAATTCTTATATGTTTGTCTGCATAGAAATGAATCAGAAACTTACTACAGTGATTTTTTCACTCCATGTATTAACAACATTGGTTTCTGCAGATGAAGCTGCTGCTGCGTTACACCAAGCTGGAGCAATTTCAGTGATCAGGTCGGTTCCAGACCCTGCTGAGGATCAAGACATCACCACTTACAAGTCAAGTTTACTGAAAAAGTTTGAAGATTTGTGATACAACTGAAATTTTTGGCTTTTAACCAATATTTTCATCTCGAGGGTATACATTTACAGATGCAGCATGATTAATTACGACTCTTTTGAAGACTAGAATCAGATGTGCTGCCCTTCCAGCAACAGGTGCAGGTGCAGCATGTTTTATGTTCTTTTTAATGTATTTTGTGCAAGGAGGTTTGCTGAGTTTTAGTGCCCTGTAAAACTGTGTCAATTCCTGATAATTTCAATATGTGATTCATACTTCATGGAGTGTGACCCATTTTTAGAGTTATGATCTTGATTGACACTGGTCTATTTAATTAATGTAATTGTTGATCAAATAATTGTCTCACTTTACTTGTTCATTTCTTAATATATTACCCTTTTTCTTTTACAACCCTAACCTGAACAAACTCAACGAAACCCTAATTCTTCTTACAGAAAACGTTTTTTTTTTATCAAATTGTCAGATACTCCAACGTGAGTACCTTTTCGCTATTATTTGCACTTGAATCCTTTTCCAAGCATCCTGCCTCCATTTCTCTTAAATCTCAACCTAAAGGCTTAAACCTTTACACTCTGCCTTATCCAAGGGCCAATATTATATAATCCTCTCCAATGGTTCAGTGCATAGGCTTGCACTTGATTCCTATAATCCTATGACCATTGTGACTGAAATCTCCAAAGCATTCCGTAGGACCCATGTGATTGAGTCCTCCTCCAAAGCATATACATTACGCTTAAATCTCGACCTTTAAACTGTCAAATCCACGGATGATTTACAAAAATATAGCTTTTAAAAAACTTATTTACGGTTTTGCATTGGAATGAAACTTATTTACGAAAACACAATCAACCAATAGCGGTTTACTTTGAAAATAAAATAAAATAAACAAAATTAAACTTATCCGAGCCTACGTGGACAGTAATTCTTCCATCTCCTTCTCCAAGAAACAGTACTAGATACTCCCTCAACAATGGTTCAGTGCTTGAACATGAATGAATCCCTAGACTTTGTGCAAGAACCTTCTCCAAAGGATACGACCTCATTACACTATTCTTGACCTCAACTCACTGCCCTCAGCAATGACCAACACAGTATACCCCTCTCTCTCCAATGACTTCAGAAATCTCAGTCAAAATTATCACTGCCTTTACAGTACCAAAATACTCAAATCAGAGCTTGAATGGAAAGGTAGATGTGTTTCAATTAAGGTTTGTTACACTGGAGTTTACACATTCTGTAGATAACTGAAATTTAAATTACTTCACTTCAACACTAGGCTAGGGCAGTAGTTTCATCCAACTACAAATGGTTTCAATTGGATGCCTGCAATACTGCACGGAAATAGCAAACCAGAACATTGAAAAGAAACCAAAATACTTCAAAAAGATTTTGCACAAAATAGAGGGAAGACAGCAAAATTAATCATATTAGCTGATGATATATCAAATCCATATTATAGCCAAAGAACTAACATTCAATTCAACTAAAAACAAACTCTAAACTCCAAAAGAGTAAAAATACAAAATTGAGTTCTTAAATCTTTTTTTGATTCATAACATCAGCAATCCAACTTTCACATCCTTCCTGGTTGATACTACCCAGGAACACTAAGTGAGATACTGTGAACTCCTTACTGGCCACTTTGAGCCTTCTTCTTCTGCCAAAGGCGATCAAGGGCACTGTCGGCATCACCCTGCACAAAAAGATAAATCCCAAGTAAGCTGCTACCCAGTTCAGACGGCTATTTGCAAGACAGAATTAAAGAGAGAACATGTAAACATTCCAGACCTGAGCACGGACGAAACCAGAAAGAGCAAAGGTGGTGGCACTGCCAGTGTAAATACCCCTGTCATCTAAGTGACCAACATTGATTTGGACTGAAGCATGGTCCTTGGAATAGATCAACCTGTTAGTGGCCGAACTGAAATAACACAAAACCCAGAAAAGATGTCAATTATCCAGTTAACCTTAGACAATACAAATGACAATCTAATCCCATTGTCAAAAAACTTATAAGCATACCATTTCCTGGGAATGTAAAGATCAATGATCTCTCCCTCGTCGTTTTGCATCTTTGCTTAGTTTGTAGGTGATAACACAACAATGCAAATACCTAATTTAAACATTAAAGAAGACTTATCAAAACACGCTCCAAGAAGCAATTCTTGGCAAAAGCAACAACTAAAATCACGCTATAAGTTCAATCAATTAGTAACAACAACCGATGACCGATTAACCTAAACATATACCATGCTCCATGGATATAGCATGAACCAACATTAAAGCTCGAATTACTTGAAACACAAAATGCATCCTTATTATATACTTCGTAATCAACAATTTGCAAGCTTATACTAATAAATTATTAAAATCAAATCAATTCAAATTGTCCAAACAGAAACCACATAACATATATTCATCAAGGGTTTCAACTAACAGCTTGATTATCAAGCCATTATACTAATTTTAGAATGGAAGTAACATTAAATTCTGGTTGAAACACCAAATAAAATTCATTAATAGGAATATATTACAACTAGTTCAAACACTCAATCCATTAATCCCAATAAAATTGATCAACACCCGCAAATTATAACAAAAAACCCACATCCCACATCATATTCCTCATTTCTAATTCAAAGCAACAAATTCCAACAATTTCATAGTTTATTGCCCAGAAGAAAATCGAAAAAATAAAGGCTTTAGCTACAATTTTCCAGGAATCTCAAAAAATAAAAATAAATTTAAATCAACACGAACAACAACAACCAAAAAAGGCATGAATGTAGAATCAAACATGAAATTGAGAAGTACAATTGAAAAGCAAAGATCAAACCAATTCAGAAATTTAAAAGAAAAAAGACTATACAATGAAGGAAGCAAAGGAGGGAGAAGAGAGAGAAACCTGAAAAGGAAGCAGAGGAGAGAGACGGCGCAAAGTAAATGATAGGTGAAGAAGACGAAGAAGGGGAAGTGTGAAGGGATTATAAGACCTTAGGAAAAACCCTAACTTCTTATTAATGGGCCAATTTATGGGCCTTCAATTAAACCTACGACTTTTTTGTTATGGGCTTTATTGGGCTATTCATCACTGCATTGCAAATGTTATTGATCCTGAAAGTCAACCATCCTAGACGCTAAGAAATGTACTCGTACCGTTTAAAATTACTACCTCCGTCCCCGAAAGATTACTCATTTGGCCTAATTTTAATCCCAAAAAGAATGACCCATTTGCATTAAAACACCCACTAATTTGCAGCAATATTTGTGCAAAATTAGCTTCCCCATCTAAAATTTTGATTTTTCATGTAATTTTATTACTTTCTCTCTCTATTTTTTTACAAACCTCGTGTAAATTTATCTTTTCAATGTACTTTTACTTATTTTTATTTAACTTTCTTAATACCCGCATAATCAACCCAAATGAGTCGTTCTTTCGGGGACGGAGGGAGTAATAAATTATCACATGTAATAAAAATCATACTCGATTAGAAGTCACCCACACCCTACATGAGGGCAAATGTTACTCCGAAATTATAAAATGTTACCTAAAACTTGGTGGTATATACTAGGCGTATCGAAAAGTCTTTGATTGACAATGGATTAAAAAGTTTTCTTAATGCGGACTGATTGAACCGGAAAACTTCTCACTTGCGCGCATGATTAGTTCTGAACAACGTGATTTACTCCTATGCATTTGTCATAGGAGAGTCAATATTTATAATGGCGGTAGATTAAAGGTTACGCAAATTTTAAATAATGATTTACACATGTTTTCATTTGTAGTAAATAATTTCCGGCTATACGAATATTTTTACACTCTTGCCATTTGGATGAAATTCGTAGCTCTCGTTTGCAATTTACATATTTTTATATTGATAGAGTTGGAGACCTTGGAGGTATTATGGTTTTTTGGTAGGTCTATTCAATAAAATGAAAATTAGAAATATGGGTAGCTTCTTTGATTTAAGAATAAACATTATTCGTCAAAAAAGAATAAATATTACATTTTCTCAATCATAATTCATAAATAGTTATTCTTTCTAAATAAAAAGTACTCAAAATTAAGATTTCACTCCATGAATGTAAGTTGAAATCCATATATGTATAAAATTTTACATTAGATTGCAAAAACCTCTGACCCTATTTCTATCTGCAGATGACCAACTCTCCAACACAGTTACATACACATACCACCAGTCCATGATACAAAGACATCATTCCAAGATGGAACAAGGCCATGTATTTACTCATTTACTTTACATCTACACATGAATAGCTCATGGTGCTGAAATCAACCGCATTCCCACTCAATTTACAGACTATAATCATATAATATAGCAAAAATACTCGTGATGAATATAATCATGATTAAGAAAGTAATTCTAAGACTTGCTTCCGTTGAAAATATTTGTTGCTATAGAAATCGTGCTGGTAACTACTGCCAAAATCAACATTATCAAGGCAACAACTTTATCTCTTGTTGAAGATATGCCGCGAACATCTCTGCCATGAGAAAACGGATTTCATTAGCAATGACAATTTGTATCCATAGCTAACAAAAAAGAAGTAAAAGCCAGAGTTGTATACCTTAGAGTGATGGCAGCAGGGAAAATAAATGCTATTGAAATGATGGTAGTTGAACCAACATACTGAAAGAATATCCATATATCCGGGATGGCAATAGCAGCCAAGTATGATAAGCCTAATAGTACTAGAGTGAGAGAAACGAATCTGAAGTTGTCATTAGCCAAAACTAGCTTCTTAGGGAACAGGAGTTCATCTATGTTGCCCCTCAGAGAGAAGTTCAGCAGAGGATATACTAGCACAAGGTGAAAAGCATAGCTCAACCGTACCACATCATTCAAGAAAGGACTTGCAGAAGACCTGTCAAAGTTTACAAGTATGTCGGAAGCAATTGACTCCCCAAACAGAAGGTACCCGAAGAAGCCAACAGAGAAGTAGATGACAACACAGAGTATGAGAGAAATTCTTGTTGCTGTTGTCATCTTAGACGGCTTGCCAAGTTCTGAGCTAATCGGATGGACTACAAAGGAAAACAATTACATATTTCAGATGCACTCTTTATATCAAAATATGATTACATTTACCTTTAACTCATAGTAATTAGTATCAAGAAAATTTAATAAAAATGTTCTGAAAGTGAGCACTGAGCAGCTTGTGCTGAACTGAGAAATTTTCCCAGCAACACAGTTTTGCATATTTTTTTCAGTTTTGAGGTAAAAAATGAAAAAAAATAAAATTGTAACAGGAAAATTAAAGGTCTATACATAGTTTTAGTGCAAAGATTAGAGAAACACCTTCCCTTCTTTTCTTTTCTCAAGGCAGTTAAGAAAGCTTTAGTTTATATATTTTCATGTAAAAAGGTTCCTTTGGAATAGAGAGCAAAATTATGAAAAAGTTGGTAAATAAACTACTCATAGTTCGGATTAGATTGCACATACCACTACTACTAGCTCAAATTATGTCCGAATTCACTTAATACTATTATAGTGGAAATTTATATTACTCACCATTGAAGTGAAATGTGAATGCTGTAACAATTACTGGGACAGCAGTGAAGAGGTTGAAGAATGAGGAATGACCATCCAATTCAGGAAACAATCTAGGCTTTTGAACATTTCCTTGAAAGAGCGCAGAGATGGCCATCACGAAGCTGATGAAAACAAACACCACAGCTAAGAGAACAGCCACTGCAGAGGAAAACCTCAAGGATTCTGCTTGCAAAGAAAAAATGGAAATTCAGCTCATACTTAGATCAAGTTTGATATGATCACGCCTGCGAAACGTTTAACTAGGACTTTAATCAGTTGTTTTTCAGGAAAGCATCTATTGCAGCATAAAGTAAATTATATAAGTAGTACGAATAAACTGAGTTTGAGCTTACCAACACGCCGGAAAAGTGCTAAAGGGAGAAGAATGAATGTGACAATGAAGAAAAGGGCATAAGGCCGAGCATTCCACCAATGAGAGCCAAACCATTCTTGTAAAACACCCAAATGAATGGAATCTCCATTCTCACTTCCAGAGAAAACATCGCCTGCAGAATTAAAAAGCACTAGGATATTAAGCACAGTTTTAAGTGTTCATCATGGAAAACATCATCATATATATGTAAGCCAAGAAGATATGAATATTGAATATCTAGCACAAAAAAAAGAAATAAGCTTATGACACATTGTTACAACTTACAACTTAAGAGTAATCACCTAATCAGATTGTTCTGTACACCTCATAGACAGTCCAGATTTGTCCCTAATAGAGTAAAATTCTAATTCAACCAGCTTGAATTTGATCTTTTGATGTTAATTTAAGCTAGAAGTTAACTGACTATGCCAATTCTAGCATAAAGAGAGAGGCAGAGAGAGTCCAATAAAACAATCAATCGAATACAGAAACAGTCTCTCAAAAGCACATAAATTTGCAAGAATTGGCATAAATTGCAACATAAAAGGGATGTATGGATGTGGCACTTTATCTGCCTAAGTTGTTTGATCAAAGTTCAGCTATTTCAAGAAGACAGTACAGTAAATGATCAGATTCAGGTTCATTTCGGGTCAGATTCTAGTTGGTCAAACCTAATGATGATTATTAGAACCGTAAACACTAGCATCATATATTCATATCTACTCAACATATTTGTTATCGAACACGTACAAAACATATTAAGGCCGGGCTAGGGATTGTGAGCTCGATCAAGTATCTACACTAATACGAGTATATCATTTGTTTCGGCTCTATGCCTCTATCAAGTATCCACACGACTATGTACACTAACACGATTACACGAGTATATTACTTTATCATTCGATTCACTTCATTAGTACTCACACATCACGACTATGTACTAATCCACACATCACGACTATGTACATAGTTACATACTAGAACCTTTTTCCAATTATAGTGAGACTTTTGCTAGACTTTTCCTCTAATTTTAAATCTCTACCACCAAAATAAACGAATTAAAAAACACTAAATCCAAAACGATTAAAAAACAAATCAAACTACATGTATCAATGCAAAACATCAACAAAAATGCTAAATATATTTAAATAAATTAAAAAAAAGTCACCTAAAATAATAAGATAAACGATCAAGCAGCCCCAATTTGAAATGATGACACAAAGCTTAACAAGCAAAGATCCAACCCAACCAAAAGACTCCCTCATAACACCACCGTACGTCGCCGGTTCGCCGGAAAAATTTGCCGAACCACCGGAGTAAGTAAACCGAAGCAAAAAGTTGACAGACAAATCCGACAACAATGCGACGGTAACAATCAGAAAAAACGCCGGAATAACTCCGAGAACCTTCAATGTCGCCGGAATTGACATAATTCCAGCACCGATAATGCTCGTCGACACATTAAACACGGCACCAGAAATCGACGCTTCTTTTTCGGCGACGCATTTCGTCGGAAGTAGTGGAGTTTCGGTGTCGGAAATCATTTTACCGGCAAAGTGGTGGAATTACGAAATTGCCCCGCGCGTATTTTTGTTTTGGTGGTTGGTTTTGTTGTGGTGTGAGAATTGTTGGGGGTTTTAAAAGAGATGAAAATAGAAAGGGTGAGAGTGGTATTTATGGTAATTTTGGTGAAGGGGCATGTACCTGGACGTCACATGGGGGACAAAATCAGATATTGATGTGAGTAGAAAGGATGTACTTGGACGTGGTATTGGCCCATGTGAAACACGACGATTTCTTTACAATTATTGAAGAGATGGATGTTGGAATTAGTCTTAAATGAGAGTCGTGAATAGTAGAGTAAATGAAATTCGATTTCAGGTCTTAGGGTATCAAATTTGAGATTTTGATCTTGTTCGGCAAAGTAAAATAGTAAATAGTTTTTAGCTGTTGAATAGGCCATTGTTAATGGAAAGTAGTTGTGGCTTGTTTTTTTCGTTTGAAAAGAATGCTGGAATACGTTATTAATGAAAAGTTTAACTAAACTTCAACCCTCACGATTTTTTGATTTAATATTTACAGTCTTACTTGGTATGATTCAAACCCCTAGGATATGAGATAATTAAAAACCCTACTACGGAGGCTTTAATAAATTTACTGAATACATGTATTATTGCTCTAACAATAAATGTATTGATTGCATATATTATTGCCCTAAAGATAAATTGTGAGCTTGTGACATTCATATCTTCTGGATAGGAACCCTATTATGCTACCCTATCTGAGAATTCTCACTAAATCAAGGTTGATGCATTCTGATAAGTTTTGGCTATGTGTTATAGTGGTACATACCTTATTTATAGATTTTATTACTTGTATTACTTATTTTGATTAGAATCTGATCAAATTAAATAAGATTATGAGACCAAATTGTATCATATTTCATACTTAATTGAATTTTGTAGATTATTAATGATTTAAACAATACACCAAAAAGAAAATAGTCCAAAGAAAGAAAAATAAACTTTTGCATTTTATAAGTAGACGAGAATTAATCACGAATTTGTAATGCAGGCACCATCCCTAAAAACTTCAACCAACATACATTTTTTTTTTTTTTGAAGGAATACTCGTTAATTCATTACGAGGCAAAGTGCAAGTACTACATATATTTTTTTTGAATATAAAATATATGAACTAGTGAGTAGCCTGGGCGTTGCCCCATTGGTACTTTTGTAATCATGCAATTGTTTTTTTTTTTTTTTTTTTAAGGATTTGAAATCTGAAATTCACATTATTGAACTTTTTTTTTTCAATGATTAAATAACGTGATTTATACTTATATGCATTTCTTTTTTCCATCTCTATAGCATTTTTGATAATGAGCTAAGATGGTTAAATACTCAACTTTGTTATAAGTTGTTGGGTGTTCAAATCCCTTTATCCTTATATTTTTATTAACGCTTTTTAATATAATACAGAATAAAGCTTCCATTTGATTATTAAAATCAAACTATTCATTTTCACTCTAATATTCTGTTAATTTTTTAAAAAAAAAATTAACAGAATAAACACAAAAACTTTACTAATAGAAAATAGAAAAAACGTGAAAAAGGGATTTTGTAAAAAAAAACAAAATAATTTTAAATCAAGTTAAATGGCCCTTTATGTTGACTACTTAAACCTATCGTAAGGTCCCAACACAAAGATAATGCATCGATGATTTTTTTTTTTTTGTGAATCTGGACCCAGCTACATCATGCGAAACTTAGCCCGATTTTTCTGGGCCAACTCGCTGGGTCCATACCTGATTACTTGCTTTAGAACAATCTACAAACATCATCGAGTATTAGCAATTTAGCAGTAAGGTCATGTGGGACACTTGACACAGACAAGCAGACAACATTGCCCTTGCCAACCAAGCACATATTGACATATTGTAGCCTAGTAAACGGGCCGTTAACTCGCTAAGTACTATAATCTTTATCGTTTTTTGTTTACAATTTTCTGAATTAACATCTAAGTAAGAGACTAAGAGGTATGACTAAATTTCTTTTTTTTTTTTTTTTTTTTTTTTTACGGAGTATAACTTATATTGATTTTACCCTTTCTAACTCTAAAAGCTGAAAACAAGAAATTTACAACGATGTGGTATAGAGCCTAAGTTTTACGAGTATTTCTAACATGACTACATGAATTAATACCATGCAAGATCAGTAACAAACAGAATGACTGCATAAACTAAAATCACTGGTTCAGGAGCCAAAGAGATTGAGCTACTGATACAATACAATTTACAATTGAGCATTTTGTAAAGAAAGTAACAACATAGATCTTACAAACTACAGGTCTAAAGGACCCCTTGCACTTTGGACCGAGGATCCGATGCTGCAATCGCTACCACTTTGACATGTTCATTCACAGGTTTGACAAATTCCATTCAGCCACAATATAAAAAAACAAGCGCCTTCCCTTCACCTTAAAGTTTCACTGACAAGTATGAGAACTCCAACAATCAATTCAGTATGCTAAGAAGCTTCAATCACAGAGACTCAGACCAGCTCTCTCTTGTTGGTACTTGGTACAGATAAATGTGGTTCAGAAAAGAATATTTACATTTTACAGGAAGAATATACATTGGTTAAATCAACCACCACAAGAAAATGTGTCAATTCAGGAAAATCCAGGCGCGGAAGATTAATGAAGGCTGACGAATAAGAGAGACGGATAAACTGACCAGTGTGATCACCAGATCAGCAAACTTCAGCTAGAACTGAAGTGCACAAATCACGATCAACTATAAAACCTGCTAAAATGTGGGTGACTGCGAGAAAACAGTTAGGCTGTACTCCCCGAAGGAGTGGACAAATTGGTCCACATAGCAATTGTGCTGGTAAATAGCGCAGCAAGTACAAGCAAGACTGCGACCACCTTGTCCCATGATGTAGAGATCCCATGAATATCCCTGCCAATAATTACCGTCAAATCCTTTGCCAACTAACATATTAACAAGCATCTGAACAGCACCAAATTAAAATTTGCTAAAAAGTACCTTAGAATGATAGAGGATGGAAATATGAGTATGAGGAAAACAACAGTTGTTGAACCCAGTATCTGGAAGCAGTACCATATGCTTGGTATGGCGATTGCAACTAGATAAGCAAGGACAAGTGTTATAGACGTGAGGCATATGAATCTTGGTGTGTCTTTGGCTAAGTCAGGCTTGTCCGGAAAGAAGAGCTCGTCTAAATTGGCTCTCAGACAGAAATTTATCAAAGGAAACACCAGCATGAGATGAACTGCATAGCTTAATCGAACAATGGCATTGATTACTAAACCGATCATAGTACCATGACCAATCTGATCGAAGTTCACCAGCATGTCTGCATCAATAGAATCCCCAAATAATAGATAGCCGAAGAACCCGATACAGAAATAAAAGAGAGCGCATATGACAAGTGATATCCTGATAGCCAATCTCATGTCTGAAGGTTCTCCAAGCTCTGCCCTTATAGGATGAACTGCAAAATATAGTAAATTCAAATGAATATCAATGCTGACTTGCTGAGAACAGCTACATGCACAGATGCACTGGTACAGATTTATGCTTTTTTAAAAATAAAAATCAAAAATAGTAAATTGTTGTGTGAAGAAAACATGGACACGGCCTCAAGTTGATTATTATCATTTCACATGTCTATCAGTTTCTTTAAATTACTCCAAATTTCAATGTACACCTACAATTTAACCAGCAGCATAAAACTCTATTCTGCCTAACTTATTCCAGTACCATATCGAACAATAAGATATCAAGAATTCAAAACTAGAAAAGGAAAGAAAGAAAAGGAGGAAAACCCAATAGGTACAATATTAGCAACCCGAGAAGCAATAAGAAACTAACAGCTGATAGCATAGTGTTCAGCACCCTTACCATTGAGTTGATATCCAAAAGCAGTCATAAAAACTGGGATGGTGGTAAAAAGACTGAGGATTGAGCCTTGACGGGAAAAATCAGGCACTAGTTTCAGGTTTTGTGTTTTTCCTTCCAACATTGCTTCTATTGCCAATATTGAGGATATGACAACAAACACTAAGGCAAGGAGAATTGCCAATAATGAAGTGTACCTAAGTGAATCTGAACAGCAAAATAAGGACAAGGTAAGAAGTTGAAATAAAACAGCAGAATTCCAAACAATAATGACACAAGCAATATCCATTAGCCACAGGGAATATTAATTTTACAGGACTGTCTGAAGTACTGACCTACACGACGAAACAACACCAGAGGAAGGATAACAAGAAGCACCACAAAGAGAATTGCAAAGGCACGCGAAGTCCACCAATAAAACCCAAACCATTCCTGTAGTAGTCCAGTGTGGATGGTGCTCCCGGAATGGGTTCCAGAAAGCACGTCCCCTGAAAGGAAATAAAAGGTAGTTAGTCCCATGTAAAACCGTAAAGTTACAGGATTCTGATCAATCGGATAGATTCTACTTTTTCAGGTTATGATAGCTAATGAGGCTAACCACAAAAATATCATTGGTTAAAGACCTAGAGGCTAGAGCAGGTTTTTGTTATACAGTTGCATGAAAATTTACAAAAACATACCATTAGCAATTTCGCATGAATAATTATAACTTTCATTTTCAACTCTATTAAGTGTTTCAGAAGTTGAAAACTCTTAAAGACTAGTTTGAGGTGTCTCCTTGCCACATGTTTCTAAGGTCCATGACAATAAATAGATTAGGAGTTTAGGACTCTAAGACCACCAATGTTAAGTAACAATCATACAGAGACAGGCATGTACCTTTCTTAGAATAATTAGTGGACAAATTGCAGTTTAGTGCCCATTAACCATCAATAATTAGACCAGTTGCAGGAAACCAACTACAAATTATACTTTCACCCTCAAAGTTTAGATCAGATTATGAAGCTGTTATTATGCCAATTTATTTTTCAGACAAGCACTACATGACCACACATACATGCAGGGCTAATATTGAAGCATTATTACAAGAATTATAATCCATATATATATACAAACAAGACAGCCAATCAACAAACTACATTGTATCATTTTATTGGTCCACAACGAGTCCATATTATCAGTATTTCAATATCATATTGTACGCGTTCAAGTGTCAAACATTGCTAATTTATGAAGAAAAGGTTCATGGTTACCAATACGAGCCCATACAACATAGGGTCATAACTCTAATAAGATACCCTCAAATTCTTACATTTATAGTCACACTCGGGGTAAAATAAAGAGTACGGGTAACATGGGGTCATAACATATAGGCCACCCAACAACCTTAGATTCTTATTATCTCATTCAAGTATATGAGGTAAAATAAAGAGTCCGGTAACATGAGGTGTTATAAGCTTATAATCAATAGGAGACCCTCAAATACTTGGTCTGATTTCCCAGTAGCCATCTTAATAGTTATCCAAAAGTTCATCTATATAAATCCATTATCCATATATTCAGACAAGCTACCAAATACACAAATAATATGAAAATCAAATATTCATTAGGTACATAAAGATAAAAAATACTAGTAAAAGATTAAGAAAAAAACCCAACTTACCAATAATAATGAGATAGATGATAAGACACCCAAAACTAGTAATCATAACACAAATTTGCAAAGCAAGAGAACCAACTCTTCCAAAAGACTCCCCCATCAATCCAGCATAAGTAGTTGACTTTCCAGAATGAGTATACCTTAACATATATTCTCCAGTAATATCTCCCATAATTGCAACAATTACAAGAACAATCAAAGCTGGAAAAACACCCAAAACCTTAAAAGTTGCAGGAATTGACATAATTCCAGCCCCAATCATAGTAGTTGATATATTGAATACTGCACTTGTTAAACTTGCCCCTTTTCCTCCTGAATCTTCTTCATCATCCAATTTCTCCAGTAAAGGGATTTCAATTCTTGATTCTGTTTCTCTTTCTTCTTTTCCCTTCATTTTCTGGGTATTTTTTTTGGTGGGGTTTGAAGATTTGAAGCTAAGTTTTGTGATGTTGCCCTTTTTCAAGCTAGATTTTGTGCCTGCGTATATGATTGAGAAAAATAAGAATATAAATAGAGAGAGTTGGCTTGAGAAAGTTGGCTTTCTTTTTAGATCTTGTAAAAATGGATAAAACCCAGTCTAGCACACGGCTATCCTTATAGAATTTGATATTTTTGGTCATTGAAAGCGGTATGTGGTACTAGGTCCTAATGAAGTGTATTGTATACAATGTGATTCAATCTTATATTATCTCTATAGTTGTGGATTCGTTATACTTCCTCTGTTTTTTTTTTACTTGACCTTTTTCTTTTATCACGCTTGCCAATGTAAAAATTTAATGATTAATAACTTAAATTCTCCATAAGTAAAAATTATAAAAGTTATATATTATGATACTACTTTTTGAGACGAATCCAAAAAGATCATATATGAATATATTTTTCCTTACATATTATTCACAAAAGACGGTCAAAGGAGGGGTGGTGAATAGTGTAAAAGTCAAAGCAGGTCAAGTAATAAAGAACGGAGGAAGTATGACTTTACATGTGAAGTACACAATTTATATACATAGTATTTCTTTTATTTTTTTTAATATTTGTAACAATTTGACTTTTACATTATTTATTAGTGTATCTTAACTAAATTTATTTTAACTTATTGACCAACTCAATTCTAGTATAAAATAAGTGGAATAATGTGATATATTAAGGTCTTAAAAGACAATATATTTGGTGAGTATTGACTATGACCCTATTTGGTTTGAGATAATGTCAAATAAAATGAAAGTTCAATGAGCTTTAAATATTAGATGTAAATATAAGGGTTGATTTCTCGGGAACGTGATTGTAAATACAAATGAAACTCACTCAATGATTTATGATTCTCTTTGAGTATTCAAAACTATATGGGTAATCAGTCTAATCACCTCTTCTTATCTTTAATCTTCTAATTCTCATGAATTTTCACTTCCCTCATTTTCTTTGTGAAGTAAATACAACCTTAAATATAAATTAGCAGCTGAAAACGACTCATCTTCGCTTTAATAAATCACCAATAAAATAAGCCGGCTTAACACCTATACCCCATCACAAATAAAATCGAAAGTACTAGTAATGAAAATGACAAATAGCGTATTGAACCTTCTAGCTAAACCATAAATACAATTACTTGAAACATAAGAAGATACCTGATAAAAGTAAGAGTTTTGCGCCTAGATGACGACAATGATTAATGATAATAGCAATGAACTTTCGTGTGGTTAAGAAACGTAACACGACATGTAATTAACATAATATATAATGCAAAAACTTAGGCAAAGTGTGTTATTATTGGAAGGAAACATAAATATAGAGAAATGACATTATTGTTTGACTCAATTCTCATCTGTGTTTCGGCCCCATTTTGGGGCAATTGTGGATCATTAGAGGGTAAACCTAATCAAATGAACTGGCTCTTGATGGGCATGATTTGGGTCACTTATTTCCTCTTGTTTTTGTTTTATTCCTTGCTTGATTTAGACCTCTTCTACTCCCACTTGTCCTCTTATTATTTATTATGCCTTGACATGTCAGCCTTGATTGTCGGTGTATAAATGTGGTATTTCGAATGAGTATATATATATATATATATCCATTTATATTACCAAGCTAAGATTGATTTAGTGGGAAATATTGTACTTTCCAACTTATTGAAGGTGAGAATCCTTTATTTTTTCCCCTCACATTTAAAGTATTTGACTCGCAAATATTGGACCAAAACAACCGTGTGTCTTGAGGGTCTGGTCATGGTTCTTCTTCTTACATTAAAAAAATAATTAATAAATAAGATATACATACGTATAATTTTTTTTTTAATAAAACAGGTATACATCTTTGTAGGACACGTATACATTATTTAATTGAAGAGAATATGTTTTTTTAATCAAATAAAAAAATCATATCGTTGGTAATAAAAAAGATACGTGCTAGTATTGTGCAAATTAAAACTTATTTATTGTGCAAAATACTTTATACTAAGTATTTTATTTATTTAAAATACTTAGTATAAAGGATGATCACTACAAGAGCCGAACGCTAATTAATACGAGTAATTATAATCATAGAGTACAAAGTACAATGATAATATTGATATGTGACTATGTGAGGTTGAATAAATGCGAAGTATATTAATATTACCTCGTATTAGATTTGTTATTATAACATACGGAGCATAATATTTTACGTACAAGTATTAATTTTAATATATTATATTATTTTATAATTTAATTTAATTCAGTTTAGCTCAAACGAACCGATCAAATCCAATTGTTATTGCTTGACATTGGAGCCAATAACTTGTCATTTGCTGTCTCTGCTCCAACACCACATGACCCAAGGCCCCAAACAAACAACGTATCGTTTGGATTGGGTAACTTAATTCTGTTTCGTATTATTGGGCCCAACTAGCGCCATTTCCTCCTACCTACGCACTAGAGCTGATCAAAAGAAGCCCGGCCCGGACCAATTTTGGCTGGGTTTTGGGCAGCATTTTCCAGCCCGGCCCGAATTTTAAATTTTTTTGACGGGCTTGGAAATGCATTTTAAAGCTATTTTAGTTCTTTTTTTGGCCCGGCCCGAAAGCCCGCCCGCCCCGTCCATTTTGAGCGGGTTTGGGCATGAAAATTTTGGCCCGAAGTTAGACCCGACCCGGCCCGAGAAATGGGCTGAATTTTTATGCCTCGGCTCGGCCCAAACCCGGCCCGGGCCGCCCATTGATCAAGTCTACTACGCACTAAGTCCTGTCCACTTCGAAGTGCTTATAAGTAGTACTCATTAAAGACTAAAGAGGGTAAAATAAACGACTTATGCCTCGTTTTTTTAAAGTTGCTCTGCTCTGCTGAAATTCACAAAAGAACATGGTCTTAAAGGAGTTAAGGTTACAACTAATCTTTTACCTATAACATACTTTTGTAGGAAGAATCCACTAATATAATTACCTCTTTTTGCTCAATAAAATTCACTAACTTCTCTTATCGCTGGAAATAAATAGGTGATTAAAAAATGTGTTCAGAAAATATCGAAATTGCATTAGCTTGTACATTAACATGAGAATTGTAATGTACACATATTTAGGGATTATATTCTTGCAAGAAAATATTGGAATGAAGTGGGTGGGCCTATTGGAAATCGTAAATTTCGTTAAAAAAAATAAATAAATAAATAAAAACTTTTACTCTAGTTTATTGGATTAAGAAGAAAAAGATTTGAAAATTGCTGATTTGAGCAAGAGTGAGAAGCTAAAAAAGACTAGTTTTATTCAAGTATTTTTTATGACTAAACTTTTTGCTAGTTTTCTCTTCTTTTTTTTTTTTATTTTATTTTTTTTTATTTTTTTTCCCTCTCTCTAGATACCATATGGAGATTGAATCATTGATGGCATATTGGCAAAATGGAGAATTGAGAAAGTAATATTTGTCACGTGAGTATGAGTGTTTAAAAATGTCCTCTTGATCTCATCTCACCATATGGATGTGTGAATTTATCTTGTTTGCTATAATGGAGTACTTTTGGCAATAAACATATAAATGATGAACAATAATGGAATAAGGAGAACACAAACTTTTAAATAAAACGGATGTTCAGTAAATTACTGAACATCCGTTATAAAGTGACAATAAAAGGTGCAAAAGTTACACTAAAACGCACAAAAGTTACTCTGACATATATAAAAGTTATTTATGCTTCATTGATAAATTTCACAAAAGTGATACTAAATTTGACAAAAGTGACACTAAATTTGACAAAAGTGAACTCGATGTACAATAAATTACTGAAAACCGGGTGTATACAAAAGTGATTGTAGAATTGTGCAACACTTTGATTTAAAACTTAACTTATAAGGACAATAACGCTTGAAATCTTAAATAATATTCTTCTTGTTCTCAGTGTATTGTATTTAATACTTACACAATCACCTGTTTTACAATAATCACGAAATACTTCAACAATAAAATGAATCAAGTCCAACCATCTTCAGTTTCATTCCATCCAAGTCGTTATTACAAGATCAAATTATAAGAATCAACTAAAAAAAAACTCAATCTTCCTATATGACATTTAACATTAAGTACCGTAATAAAAATCAGATCAGCGGTAACAAGAATCCCCAAATCAAAGCGACCATTTCAACATATCATCATCAATTTTCCAATGCCACATCATTATAAGCACAACAAAAATATTCTTGTTGATTATACTCACTTTTCAACAAAAATAAAATTCCATGCCCATAATTCTTTAGCACCATACCTTTCGGGCTTTCGGCATTTCACAAAAAAAAAAAATCAGACATTTCACAATTTCACATTTCAAATTATTCTCAAGTATTGAACACATCCTCATCCCACGCGCTGCCTGAAAAACAGAAAATCACCCACCGAAGAGAGAGAAACACAAAAACCAGGAGAGAGAAAAACTTGCAGAGAAAGCGAAAATGGGTGATCACATAGCACGAGGAGATGATTTCGAGAAGAAAGCCGAGAAAAAGCTTACTAGTTGGGGATTATTCAGCAACAAACACGAAGATGCTGCTGAATTGTTCGAAAAAGCCGCCAATTCTTACAAACTTGCCAAAGCATGTATGATTTCCTTCTTTTTCTGTTGTTTTATCAATCATTTTAGTTTATTATACAATCATTTGATTTCGATTGATCGATCGATGATTAATCTATCGAATTTTGATTTGTTTTGTTCGATTGTTGGATAGTTAGGGTTTATGGTTTGTTTGAGTGTGTTGAATCTGATTTTTTGTGATTGATTGTTGTTATCGGTGTTGTTTTAGTATTAGCATTGATTGAACAATAAAATTAATTTGGAAAAATTGATGTTCGTTTGTTTAAATCAGATGAATATGCGCATTTTTGCTGTTCGGCATTGAATTCTTGTTTTCTGGTATTCGTAGGGAAATAGATCTGATTTGTGATAAGGATCGATAAGTTTCCAATTGATTGAGGCTGAGACTAAGTACATTTTGAATTTTTGATGTGGTTGATTGAAACTGATCTTCAGAATTGTTGTTTTTGATCATGTGTGTTTTTGGTAGAGTGCACTAATTATGAATATCTGAAATAGGAAAGATGAGATTGATGATTGTATAGCGTGCTTAATAACGTGTTCTCGATGTCGTTATTTATGATTTTCAGGGGATAAGGCTGGTGCTGCTTATCTTAAGTTGGCAAACTGTTATTTGAAGGTGAATATTGTTTGCATAAAAGGAAATTTTTTTAATTTAAATTTACGTGTATGTGGTTGTGATAATGGTTTTAGTTTCGTGTATGCAGGTGGATAGCAAACATGAAGCTGCCAATGCTTATGCTGAGGCAGGTCATGCTTATAAGAAGACTTCATCCAAGGGTAATAATGAATTGTGAATTTGTGATGGTTGTCGAACAGTGCATGTGTATTGTTTTTCCATTTTCATATCTCCTTAGTGAAATAATTACTTCTTTTTTCAGTTACGTTTCCAACTACGTTATCAACATATAGAATCATACACTCACTCACTCACTCACACTAACAATTATCATTAAAGTGCCATGGGATATAGCTAGAAAATACCGACCTCAATATCAGGTTTAGTAATTGTATACTCATTTGAGCACTTTAATTAAGCTTCGAGATGTATCATTATTGATCTCTGGAAAATATTTTCGTCTTTGCTCATCTTGCTAGTTTACGTAATTGGTAGTTTGGTATTATTTCATCAACTTTTAGGAAACTTTTTCCTTTTGGAGTTACATTTGTCTTCTATTGTCAAGCCATAGGTTTCTTTGTTGTCATTTTTATCATCGAAGACGAGTATGGAGAGGTATATAGACGCACGGGTGGAAATTTTAGCTAACCATTTAGTATAATATTTTGATGTATTGGAATTATATCTGATAGCTAATAAAATAATGACTGGAAGAGAAACTTGGTCGAATACTATGCTCAATGTTGTCGAAATCACTTGTGGTTGTCTGCATACCTTTTCTTAAGAGGGTTCTTTATACTACCTCCGTTTCATATTATTTGCAACGATTTGACCTAAAGTAGAGAGGAAAAATGTCTAATCGTTGCAAATAATATGAAACGGAGGTAGTAGAAAAAGTTGTATTTCTTCAAAGGCCTTATCTTTGTTGTAGGATAAGCTCTGGTGATGTTAGAAAATATCCTATTTGACCCAAGGCACTGGCAAAAATTGGTAAAATGTTTTAGGTTAATAGCTGTAATTGTTTCTGTAAATTAAAATTGCCTTGAATTGTCTGGAAGGAATGGCATTTGCAGTATTTGGTCATATGTGCCGGGAAACGTGGGACTGATTATCTGAGGTCTACATTTTGCCAAAACACATCCAGCTGAATTCCACATTGTTGTGTATTTTTTAATTTTTCTTATTGTCAAAATGATGCATATAGCAACTTATGTTTCTGGTAGAATTGCTAATTTCCCACTAGTTTTTGATATGTGGGCCTTTTGCGTTAAGTACCTACTTTTTGGCTGAGACGAGTGTTGTGTTTTGAATTTTATTCCTTGAAGAGGCTGTATCTTGCTTGGAGCAGGCTGTGAATAGCTTTCTTGAAATGGGAAGACTCAATATGGCTGCAAGATACTGTAAGGTACGATTCATGTCTGTAAACTATATGGTTGTAAGTCAGTTTTTCTTTATGTGGTTGATACTTGTATGTGAGTTAATCTCTTTCTGATACCTTGGTGGTGCTTCCTTTCAATATTCTCTTTAGCAAGTATCTACGTTATCATTAATCGGGTCACTTTTGAAGTTTTGATGACAGCCAGAAACTATTCCGCTTGTTATTTACTGAATTTTGAATCTGTACAGTATGAGTGACAAACAGCATAGGTTTTAGTGTATTTATTTTTAAAATAAAAATGATTATTGACAGTTACAATAACCATTGTCACTCAGGATTTATCTCTTGTGCACAGGAAATCGCAGAAATACATGAGACTGATGAGAATTTGGAGCAGGCTATAGCTTGGCATGAAAAAGCTGCTGATCTTTTTCAAAGTGAAGAGGTGACGACCTCTGCAAACCAGTGCAGACAAAAAGTTGCACAATATTCTGCACAGTTGGAACAGTATGCTTCTTCCCCTTCCATCTTTCATTTTTAACAATCAAGCATTTCCTGTTCTGCTCGCCATCTGGTCTAACTTTTCACTATATATGATGCTGTATGCATTGTCCAATAACCGAGGGATTGGCATGACACATGACATTAGTTATTTCTGATGGTGGATGCTTTTTATTTATTTATCGGTAGGAACATACATATGCTTTACTAAAAATGTTGTGTCAAAGCATTAATTGCTGGCTCTTCTGTCTTTCCACCTTGTATATTCATGCTTGAAGTTACTAAGTAGTGATATCACAATTTGATTGTTTATCCAACTCGAACCATGGAAAAATATAATTTGGTCTGTTTGTGGAACTTTAGAGCATTGGACAATAGGTACATAAGTGTGATTTTTTGTGCGAGAATTCTTATATGTTTGTCTGCATAGAAATGAATCAGAAACTTCTTACTACAGTGATGTCCCGTGAGATTTAAATTTAATGGTTAAATCTGGAAAATTGTTTGTGGGCTATTCCCGCTGCAATTTAGCTTCTTATTTTGCTGAGTTGTGATGCAAACTGGTTCTTGTGTCTTGTACATTTTGGCTTTATTGGAGTAATTTTAACTTTTAAATTTTATCTAATTGGAGTATGTAATTGTGTGGTGATGCAATATCATATTATTAGGGTCCTTGAAATTATGGTTGAATGGAATTGCAGAATATTTTATTTTATTTTTAATTTCCTTTGCTGTGAGTTTCTGCTGGTCATGGGAGGATTTCTTGGTGACTATTGGTGTATTTACTGGAGCACAATCCTTTTTCTTACCTCTCTAAGCTGCATAAATCATTTGATTGCCAAAAACCAGAAGACATGCTGGGAGCCTTGGGTAAACAAAATTCTATTTGGCAATCTCAAAAGACATGTGGAACTATTGGTGTATTTACTGGCTGCACAATCCTTTTTCTTTTTCCTTTTTTGATGCCTCTGCCATTCTTCCTGGATCACGAACTAGTAGCTCTGCATGTGGTTTCTACATTTAGGAAAGCTCCTTAATAAAAAAAACTACTGGCAATTTGGACTTTGGAACTTAAATATGCTCTGGGATTTCAACATAGTTTGTTTGACAGTATGAATATGTTATTTGATATGTATTTTCTGAGCTGTCCACCCTATCCCTACCAAGAAGTTTCTCTGCATTGTTTTTTTGCCTGTCAGATGGACTTCTGAGTGTCCATTACCATTTTCATGCACTGTTTGCTTTCCTTTAGTGTGAAAGCTAGATACAGATTAATTAGTGACTTAGTGTATTCATGAACTAAATGGTTCATTTAGGTATCCGAAGGCGATTGAGATCTATGAAGACATAGGACGCCAATCTCTGAATAATTCATTGCTAAAATATGGAGTCAAAGGCCACCTTCTCAATGCTGGGCTTTGCCACCTTTGTAAGGGCGATGTTGTTTCAATAACCAATGCATTGGAAAAATATCAGGTTTTTTTTTTTCCTCCCCTATTTTATTAGAAACTTTGAAGTTCTGATTTCGTATTGCAGAATTCTCATAACATCGTTCTTGAATTTTCAGGATCTGGATCCTACCTTTTCTGGTACTCGTGAATACAAATTGCTTTCGGTATGTCTCTTGTTTTCTATGCTCTGTTATCTAATGTTTTTCCGTTAAATTTTTTATTGATCCAAAAGAATGTATTTAGGGGAATAATTATTGCTTTTAAGTGTCTACTACATAATGTAATACCATTCAGGGAGATTTTTAAATTGGCGCAGTATCGACCTAAACTTGAATAAATTGCCATAAACGATTAAGGGTATGTTTGGCCAAGCTTTTGGAAAACAACTTCTGTTTCTTAGAAGTAGTTTTCCAGAAACTATTTCTAGAGAAACACTTGTAAGAAACAGAATTGTTTGGCCTAATAAATTTAGAAGTGATTCTTAGAAATGGAAACTATTTTTCCCTATTTGGCCTATAGTAGTTTTTTTTTTATAATTTTGAAACAAAGTAAGCTAGTTGTTTATTTTTTAATTGAGGGATATACAATTAGTTTCTTATACATTATTGTTTATAAAAATTCAATTTAAAATTTTGAACAGTTCGTAAGTGTAATTTTTTTTTTTTTTTTTGAAAGAATGTGGTCGGGCTTTTATTAAATCAAGTCAATTTGCGCCAAAGTGGAAATGCTTTGGGGAAAAGAATTGATACAAACATATTCATCACAATTATACGTATTCCATCTAGCAATACAATGCGCAACCGTATTACAAGCTAGCCCTTCTCACATGAGATAAAATACAAGAATTGAAAAACATGCTATTTTAGTAATGCCATCATAGATATGAAAGATCAGAGAGAAACCCACATTCCTTTGCTTTACTCCATTGATTACCAACTCTGCATCAGTCTCCAAATGTATGTTATTATATCCCAATCATCGCAATCAATATTTGAATTAATCATCTATAAATAGCACTATTGAATTCAACAAAGGAACCCTACAAGGCTACAATTTCAAACATATGCAAATCAAATTGAATCTTTAGAAAGACAAAGAGATGTTACTTGGACTGGATCAATGGAGAAGAGCTAGACAAAGAAAAGATTTAACGTAGCAGAGGAGGAAACACAAACCATGGTGGAGGACGCAACGACGAAGAGTGACGATGGTGGCGGTGATGATGACGCTGGATGAAGCATTGCTGATGAGTTTGGTTGGGTGGACAAAAAGCTGGCTTTGTTGGTCTCGGAGGACCAGATTGCGTATCACCGATGACGTTTCGCCGGTGGGGTTGGGTTTCTTGAGATGAGAGAGAGAGCTCAAACATGTTCATGAGAGAGGAGATGAGAGAGAAAATGGGTTTTTTCTTATTAGATAGGATATTGGAAGTCTTTTTGTAAAATATTGGGGGTGTTTTTGTCCAAATGAAAATTTCATTAAATGAGGGAAATGGCTCCCCGAGAAACAACTAAGAGAAGCTCCAATTTGGTGCTTCTCATTCTACCCATCCTAGAAGCTATTTTGGGCTTCTTATAAAAGTGTTTCTATTTCTTAGATTTCCCTTGTTTGGCCCAATTTCTGTTTCTTAGATTGAGAAACAGTTTTAGAAACTAGGCCAAACAGCTCCTAAATTGCTAAACCAAATAACTGCCTCCTCTTTAGTTTTCTCATTTCCATCTCTTAATGCATCTTCAATTGTTGGCCAAATGATTTATATGTAGGACGTCTTCTAGATTCTTTTGCAATTTGAAGATACTTATACTCTCTTTATTAGGATTATTTTTTGTCACTTGTACTATTTCAAAATTTACATGAAAAGTTTTCATAGTAGTTATGGTCTATGATTGTCTTTCCATAAATATCTTACTAAGATGAGTAATGGGAATAGTGGGCATTGAATAACTGTTATATTGGGTGTTTATTTAAAATTGTGTCGTGTCCAATACTCCTATGTATGTTGGGCTGGAAGGCCCTGTCTTCTTCAAATTATTGAACTTATTTTGATTTATTCCAGACAAGATATGTTGACACAACACACAAGTTAAGAATTTTTAAAGAACATATAAATTCAGAAGAAGAGATCATTTCAGACCAAACAAGATTTTCAAATTCATATACAGGTTTCAGACAAAATGATTTCCAGATCAGATTAGTTTACTAGTTTGAATAACACGGAGCATTAGTATAATATGAAAAAAGTTCTGGATTGCATTAGCAGACTGACTAGATTACATTGTTATCTATGCTTTTGGACTCTGAAAGAAGTTTCTGGTTTGTTTTGTGTTTGCAGGGTTTGGCTTCTGCAATCGATGAGCAAGATGTTGCAAAATTTACGGATCTTGTTAAAGAGTTCGATAGCATGACCCCACTGGTATAAGTTTTGTTAAATAGATCAGTTCACTTACTGTTAATGTTTTTCTGAATGAAATGAAGATATGCATGGATCTTTTCCTGAAATTTAAACTGTCTGTTTATATATTGCCATGCAAATGTCATCCTACGATTTTTCACATACATGCATTTGTGTCCAGCTTTAGGGCAAGTAAACTCAAGTCAGAGACCTCAGAGTTTATGTTCTACTGGGTGGATATAATGACTTGGGGAGAGTCTATTATACACTAGAGTGTAGGCTAGTTTCTACACTTTTCCTCATTGCTTCATGGAGTTCTCTCTCCAAATAAGCAAAACAAATAGCCTTGGATGTACCTAGAGCTAGTATACCTTTGTCTTTGACAGAATATTTAAATGACTCTTGGCCTTTTGGGTTTATTGTCATCCGCTACTAGTTCTATTTTGTACGTGCAACATTGTTTTTAGTTTCCTACCTAAAATCCAAAACCCATTATACTAGTCGTTCATTAGATTTAGAAGGATGTACTGCTGCAATTGCAGATATTGAAAAATTTGCTTAATAGGCTAATTAGTTTATAGTGTAATAGCAGTTTGGGGACAATCTATGCCCCTCAAAAAGTGTATACTGCTGTGCCAGCAATTCGTGAAGATTGTAACTGCTTTACTCCACCCCCCCCCCCCCTCCCCCCAACCCCCTTGTTTTTCTTTGGTGAGATTGCTGCTCCCTTTGTTGTAGTCAATCTGTTGCTGGATAAGGCACAGTAGTCTGATGTCAGCATATGTTTTATTAGTCTAGTGTCCGTTCTCAAGCTGTGAGTTAGATTTCTGTAATGTATTTGGGGCAATTTTTACCATGTGCATTGTTATGATTGTTTTTTTGAACTTTGATGCATAGGACGCATGGAAGACTACCCTTCTTCTTAGAGTAAAGGAAAAACTGAAGGCCCAAGATAATGATGACGATGATCTTACATAAGAAATTTGATATGCTGTCAACTTTCGATTTGTTCCATTTGGATAAAAGTGCTGCCTTGATGTACAAATGTTCTTCAGTGACAATTTAAGCATGGACTATGGCTTATGAGGATGTTTTCATGTTGGAGATGTGTTGATTTTGTATTTCTGATTGTATTTTTAGTCTAAGAGATAGAAGCGGGTTATCCTCGTTTTCCTGTGATGTTTTGCTTCTCATTATTGGTTACTAATGTGAAGGTGATTTTTTATAAGATGTCCAATATCAATGGCATAATGGTTTTGCTGGTGTCAATTCTAAACATTTGGCTGATGAAATATGAATAGTAGTGTGGGAGTTGTTATGCCAAGATAATTGTGTGTGGAACCAGAATCGTGTCACAAACAAAGTATCAGATGTGCTAATTCACGGGCGTTGGGCCTGGCTGTGTACCGCCATCGGCTAGGAGGTTCACTAGATGAATGGTCCTTGGTTGCAGGCTTTTTATGATTGTCTAGATGATCTGTAGTACTTTCTCCGTTGTGGTAGTTCTTTAGATCTCCTGTTTAGGATGTCACATAATATTTGTCAAGTTTTCAATAGCAAACAACAAAATCATTGCATGTGCCATTAAAGCCAATTTTTAACAGTTTCAGGTAATCTAAATGGTGAGAAGCATCACAATAAATGATTCCAATTTTCATTGATAAAATTTGACATCTAATATGAGACGGAGGAAGTACTTACAAATCCAATTTTTGGTCGAGGCAATTTGTTGCTGAAATGAGCTTTAGTAACCAATCTCATCATGCCTTCAGCCTGGCTTCACATTATGTTTATGTTTATGCTAATAAATGGAAATACTTCTGAATGAAACATAACATTAGTTCAATTACGAGTATAATTTATACTTCGCACATGACACAGCCTCCTAGTCTCTAGTAGTTCAATTTTTTAGCGTTCTAGTAAAACGTCGTTGGTACAAAGACTACTAACTACTCCGTACTAAATTGCGTTCGATTGTCATTTTATAACAAACCTGTTAGTAATTGACTTCACTACACCTAAAATTTTGTACGTAGTAGTGATTAGTGAAATTCAATAATTTCCCTCGTGAAAGAAAGAGTTTGTTTTTGCTTAGAAGGCGAGTATTTAGTTATTTCCTGCTTCTCCTATTTTTCCTAACATTTTAAGAGTGAGAAAACACGCATCACGACGAAAGAGAAGCACTACGAGGACGGCGGAGAAGCGACGAAGCTCCCGGAAAAAAAGCGCCGGCAACGGCGAGGGCAGATAACTTAACAGTATCTAACATACTTGACGTTCGCATCGAACAACATATTGATACTTCTTTAAACTATTCTCTTCATTAGCTCAACCACCATTTTTACTCCCAATTTTCATTTTCTCTCTCACAAATTCAAGTTTGGTGAAACCCTAAAACCTCATTCTACAGCTTTTCTGCTTAGAGGTTAGCAACTTAATCAAGTTTATTTATTTCTCTAATTATTTTTGGTTTAATTTTTTCTTTTTGTGATTTCTGTTGTTAATTTTACCCACATGCTTATTCGAATTATTGAATTATTATTAATTTTGTGAAAACATTCAGCTTAAACCCTAGTTCTGAACTGGAGTGATTGATTATTTACAAAGGGTTTTTGCCTTTTTGGGGGAGTGGCATTAGTGGGAAATAGATCAGGGAATTATGGGTATTGTTGTCTTAATATGTAAACTATAATATTAATTTGTGGGGCAAAAAAACCCAAAATTGCAAAGCTAGGAATTCTACGTGTATAATTGTGGGCTTTGAAAATTTTTAGGAGGAATTAGGATTTTTGGAATTGAATTCATAGTACCAGTGAAGGGTCTTACCACTAAGGCAATCATTGAACAATTGCTTGGTGAAGTGAAGCATATATGGCAGTAGCTTCACCCTTGCAATGGTCTTGGCCACATAAACCTCAGAATCCACAATTGTATTCGAAACCCCGGTTGCTTTCTAATGTTCCTCGGTGTGTCCCTGTTGTAACTCCGGTCACTTCTTTGGAAGCGCCTTGCCCTGCTGTAATACTCCCTGGTCTGGGGAATAATTCAGGGGATTACCAGAGGCTGCAGGTCAGCTTAGAGGAATATGGGGTTAAAAGTGTGGTTGCTAGAGTTTCGAGGTTGGATTGGTTTAGGAATGCGGCGGGTTTAGCAGACCCTAGTTACTGGAAGGGTACACTTCGTCCTCGTCCTGTTTTAGACTGGTACCTTAATAGGGTAGATGAAGCTGTAAATGAAGCCAAGGAGATTGCTCAGGGTAGGCCACTCTCTTTGATTGGTCATTCAGCGGGAGGATGGCTTGCTCGTGTTTATTTGGAGGAATTTGGGAAGTCTGATATCTCCTTGCTTTTGACACTTGGAACTCCACATTTGCCGCCTCCAAAAGGAGTGTCTGGTGTTATTGATCAAACGAGGGGGCTATTGTATTATGTTCAAGATCATTGTGCTAAAGCTGTGTATACTCCTGAACTAAAGTATGTATGCATTGCTGGAAGGTATATCCAAGGAGCTCCAGTATTTGGAAATTCTTATGAAATAGAGGATGCATCCCAAGCAGCTGCAGTCGTGAATGTATCTGAGTCAACTTCGGATACTGTTACATTTCGAGCTCGCTTTGTTGGTCAGGGTTACAAGCAAGTATGTGGGCAGGCAGTTGTATGGGGTGATGGAGTTGTTCCAGAGGTATCTGCTCATTTAGAAGGTGCTCTTAATATAAGCTTGGATGGAGTATATCACTCTCCTGTTGGTTCAGATGATATCTCAAGACCCTGGTATGGCTCGCCTGAAGTCATTAAGAAATGGATAAACCATCTCCTAGATTGACCAGATGTGAGTGCTTTAACAAAGAGATGAATGTAAAATGAGCTTAACTAGTTAGCGCTCTTGCAATAATGTTGCTGTCTGGCCTGTCTCATAGCAGCAAGGATTCATAGATTCATTCATCAATTAGCTTTTATTCGTATCCACTATGTATTGAATGTAGAAGAAATCAACTAAATGGAGGCTCACCTTTTTTTTTCTTTTCTTTTCTCTTTTGGATGAATTTGTTCACAAGAACTGACAGAAAAATTTCATAACACTATGGATTGTCTAAGTCTTGTATAGGCCCTGTTTTGCTCACCGTGTTTTCATTTTCAGGAAGAGTAAGTTGAGAAAAAATAACGGCTACCCAAATTCAAGCTAAAACTAGAATAAATTCTAATATGTCGTATAGTAAAACATAGGTGAAAAGCACGCAGCTATAATGCTTGCAAAGGTTTATAAACTTATAATATTGTAACTAAGTTTTTTCTTTCTTTCTTTCTTTATTTATTTTTTAAAAAACTTTTGTTTGATTTTCTCTCCAGCTCCCAACCCTTCTTTCTCCAGTATACTCTCTTAAGTGAATTTTTTTTCTCTCCTACATTCCATCTGATTCCCAAATCCTACTCCTAATTCTCTCTCGAATTGTTTAACTCCCCATATCTATCAACACACCACATATGGGATGGCCTGCTATTGAATCTGGTTTTTACAAGAATCATTTTTATAAATAATTGATGGCAGGTCCTAGCCTGGCTTGTTATGTTAGTGGGTGGACACATAAAAAATAAATGCAGGCAAACTCTAGAATCCCTCATTGAGTAATGAAATTTGAGTGAGCTTTTTATTAGGCTTGTCCTCGGCAAAAATTCTGCTGTAAACTCTGATGTTCTTTGCCTGGTATATCTGCCAATTCTTAATGTAATTTCTGTATCAAGTATGAAGTTTGTTATTATTATGTGTTACTGCAGATTTTTTTTTTGGGCATGCTTGTTCAAATCTTTGTTCTTGTCACTGTGTTTGAGAGCCTGTGAGAGCCCCTTTCTTTGATTAATTAAATTGCTTTACTTGGTATACTCACATGTAGTGGGACTGGGCCAGCTGTAAATATATATATATATATATATATATATTTTTTTTTTTTCTTTTTTTTCCTTCCTAAGAACTTTAGTGTTTCTTTGTTTTCTTCCAGTTCCAGATTATGTTAATTTGACAACCTCCACAACTGGGAACTTTGAATAATAGAATCAGCCTCAAATTGCTACCCGACAGTCCCTGTAATGAATTTCAGAGCATACAGGATTATAATTATTTGCTTATCTTGTATTTTTGCAGAATTTTGAATCTTTGGTAGAGGCAGCTTCAAAATTTCGGTCAACATTAAGGGATTGAATGGAGAAAATTTCTGCTACATTTGCTATGGGCTGGAGCATTGAACTTGAAAAAGGCCTTCGGTCCAGAAAACCAGGTAAATAATCATTATATAGGTTTAGATATTTATGTGGATATTGCATATAAAGGCATGCCTGTTTGTGGATAAAATGTATGTTGGCGGCTGGCGCATTGTATGCTTGTAGCCTTGTATGTGGATCTGACAGAAGTCTTGGCATGTCTAACGAGTAATATCACCATAGCTTCTGAGAATGAAAATTGTTGGTTGAATGTAAATTCTGATTTTCTCATTTAGAGGCCATATAGGGTATGATTTGTTGTAGAGAAAATTCATCTGTTGGCTTATACTCATCTTTTCAGGTAATCCTATTGAATCAATAAATCTGATTGGTCCTCGGCTAAAGCAGTGGAGTACAGAGCCACAACCCACTTTAGCTATGTATAACATGTTCAGCTTAGTTCCTGGGGAAGATAGACTTTTTGCAGATGTGATTCTCCTCAGGCTTGCAGACACGTTTGTATCCGGGGACAGAGACATGAAGAATTCTGTCGTCAGAGTGTTCTTGTCAATTTTGAGGCACTGCAAGAGGAAATATGGACAAGCACTTGGATTCTTTTCAAACATGGACGAGGATAACAAAATGGAATATTTGAGACGAGTTAAAGTGGTTCTTACTGATGAGAGTGTTGAGTCCAGAGCATTAGCTTTAATTTTGCTTGGGTGTTGTGCTGAGCTTGCTAAAGATGTTGCTGAAATGCGACATGCGATACTATCTGCTTTGTATTCTTGTCATGTTTTGGAGGTGAGGACCTGGTCTGGTTAGCAATTTAGCATCTTCAATGCTGTCTGTTGTTTATTTGGATTTAACCTTGTTTCCTGGTTACTACTTAATATTATTGTCTTTGCATCTGGTTATAATTTAACTTGCAAGTAAGAACTTGTGTAATCTGATATATTGACAATATGAAACCTGCTATAACAACCCAAATTTTATTAAGTTTTTCTTTTCAATCCTGACCTGGCCCCTTCAGGTAGGTGAGATTAATTTGGCAAACATCTATTTTTCACCATTTGAGAGTACTCTTTTATATATGGGCTAATGTTTTTACTAGTCTTGTCACTCCTGTGCTATTAAGAATAGAACATTATTAAATGCCAGGATCAACCCCCTTTCCCCCCCTATCATGTGTTGCTCTGCACATCCCCTTTTTCCTCCTGTCATGTGTTGCTCTGCACATTAATAGTTTGATGCACTGTACAAACTTCTGGATTGTGAAAGTCATGTTTTGTTGCATTTTTTGGTGAAAACTTCTGACTGTTGTTGCCTCTAGTAATTGCACTTTTGCCATCAAATTCGGTTGATTTCCGCCACCACCCTTTAGGATCTTGCCACTGGAGTGTCTATGGTGACACTTAATTTTGACAAGCAAGCTGAGAAGCAAGAGTTAATGAAATGTCTGATAATAATTGAAGAAATACAACAATAACAAAGCCTTAGACCCAAAATGATTTGGGGTCGGCTTACATAATTGAAGAAATATTTTGTTTGCCTGACGAAACCAATATAAAATACCCTGATCAATTTTAGGACACCTCCATGGCCAACTTGTCGCCTTACTCTTCTCTCTTGCAGGATGCCCATGTGTTGGCGACTGTGCAATTTTCATAGCCCAAAATACGTACTTTTCAATATTGTAGACAATTAGTCCCAGCTGATATATTATTGTGCTTATTTCTTTACAGGTCAAGGCGTCTCTGTTTGCAGCTAAATACTTGTCAGAAATATCAGATGACTTTGGACTTGTTTTCTTGGAGAATCTGCTCAAACTCATAAATTCACCAAAAACCTTGCCAGCTCTAAAAATTGCCGGAGCTCGAACTTTTCCTAAAATGGGATGCTCAGTTTTACTTGCGATGAAATCATACAAGGTCTTTTTACTTATATTCACTTTTTTTATTGCTTTTTAATTAATTTGCCTTTTCTCTCTTTAATGCCTACATTTACCCAACATACAAGGTCTTTTTATTTATATGTTTTTTTTGCTTCCCTCCAATCATTCCATGCCGTCATAAATATTCTTATACACGTACGTGAAAGGATCTGCTATTGGACAACATACTGAAAACAGTTTATGCTAATTGTAGTGAAAGATGCTATGCATTCTTGCCCTGTTTAGACTCTAGACTTGTTGACGATTAGGTTGTGACATTGGGACCTCTTCAGACCATGCCTACAATGAGAATTATGCTAGGTTGTTGTCCTTGTTGAAAAGAATGTTACCATTGAAATGTGCTGATAATGTCTCAAACTCACATGGAATAGTTGCTCTTTAAGAGGGAACAAGTGAAGAAGGCATTCTCTATGTATGCATAAACTGTAACTGCTTGGCCGACTCAACAAATGGACTCTTAAGTACATTGTACAGAGTATATAATAAGCTGTGCTGTAACTCGCCATATTGTACAGTACCACATCACAACATTGATACAATGCCTTTGGTAGGGTCTTTCAGTTAAAAAGGATTCAAAACTGTTTTAGTAGATATTGGTCAACCATTATATGTGCCCTAACTTTTATTTTCTCACAACTTCAACTGAAAGTAGTGTAGTTTTTTCAATGACTTTGTTAATTGTTTCCTTTTGACAACGCTTTATTAAAAAGTTTGCAACTTGCAGTTTTGTCTGTCAAAACATTTGATATAGTTATTTGTATCATTATTGCAGCTACATATTGATGGGGCTTCTGATTCTCTAGAAATTCTAGAGCAATGTGGCTGTATGATCAAGCTGTTTACTGTTGATTAATGCAGGCTGGTGCTGAACTTATAAGAAAAACTTTAGAAGAGGATATTTTGGCCACTATGCTGATCTCTCTCACGAAACTTTGTTTGAAAACATCCGTTCTAATCACTGATCAGGTAAACAGTCAACGTTCTGATGGCAATCTTATTATATGTACTATCTTATAGTTGCTTTGTCATTGAATTCTTGACAACTTATGATCCTTGAATTTTTTGAGTTATAGGCATCACTTGATGAAGGCAGCTAACTTCTTTAAGTTTGGTAGACCTTCTATTGATGTTTTATGCCATCGTAAAGATTACAATATCATATTATTGATCCTTCTCTTGTTTGTGGTCGTGTAGAGCCTGCTAGGTTGGCTACATGAATTAAAGAGCTGTATATCTGTGCTTCATTTTGTACCACATTTCCGAATAATCTCTGTTATTACTTTTATAAGCTATATGAAAAAAAAATCTTCTTTCTTATAGTCATAGTTGTAACTAAACATGGGCAATGCACCAGTTCATGCTTTATCTTGGCTGTGTAATCACTAGTTCCTGAAGCTTGTTTTTACTCCATTGCCTAACTTTTCAGTCCTCCCCTTTGATTTGCTTGTGACATGTAATTGCTATATTGAGGTTTAATCACATTTTCTTGACCCTCTCCCCCCTGGCTTCTGTGCAGGTAGGCTTGCTTAGTTCAATTCTTGTTCAGAAAACAAGTTTACGCTTGCAGGGTATAGTGCTTAGATGCATGCGTTATATTGGAGAGCAAGCAGCATGCTTTCTACCTGTTAGTGCTTTTCCATTTCAGAATTTGTTCAGAATGCTTGATGAACCAAATTTGCCTTCTGCTTTGCATTGTGAAGTGTTGCATATTTTCCTCAAGGTAATTTTGTTGACTCAATTTGATTGAGTGATCTATGTACGTGCTTAGATATCTTCATTATCTTGATTCTATTGCATTACTTGCAGATGCTTTCATATGGGATGCTTGATATGCTTTTAATTGATGTTGATGAGTTCAAAAAGCTATTGAAGTATGTTGAGGATGCTACTCGATCCCCAATACCTTCTGTAAGATTCTTAGCTTTTCAAATCTTAGTAAGTATATCTGATAAGCTGAAGAGAAGAGATGAGCTAATGTTGGAGGTTAATCCTATTACTTATCCCTCTGGAGTTGTCTCAGTTATCAGTGATCAGATAACTGTATTGGTGCGGCTGGTGTTAGATGGGACCTCTAACTGTCAAGTAGAGCAAGAACTAGGAAGCATGCTCAAATTGCTACTTTTATTGGTTGAGAATCATTCAGAATTAGGTGATTTCATAGTGGATAAACTACACTTCATTATCAAGAATATGGCAGAATTGCAAAACATACCTTTGTCTGCAATACAGAATCCTGAGGTACACAAAGTTGTTAATACAAGAGCAAAACAAAGTTGCTCTATGCATGTGTTGATGTTTTACATCTACAGATTTTTGGTGGCTTTCCTGGAAACTCTGGAGGATTCGTGTGCTATGACAAATGAAATATCTTGCAAATTGAAACTAATGGTGTCCTTTATTTGTGACAACAATTTATTTGATTGTTCTACCCACACATTCTTTGCCCTTCTTCTGCATGCCCTTGTCAACTGGAACCATTTCATGCCTGAGGATAAGTCAGGCAATTCTGTTCAAAGACTGAATGGGTCTCCCAGTAAATTGGTTGAAAGTGATGCAATTATCTATGTATGTGCAAAAAACATGCTCACAGGAGGATATAATTGGTGTGCTTACAAAGCTGGAAGATATGCATCTTGTAAGGGAGAATGGGATGTGGCAAGTTTTATATTTCAACATCTGGAAGCAAAGGTTCAGTCTGAACTTTGCTGCCAGTGGTTAAAATTCTTAGTTAAGTTTTCCCGTTCTGAGAAGAATGTCAAGGTGCTGCTTCAGAAAGGATCTTGCTGTTTGCCTCTGGACCATGTCTTGGTGCCATTGACTGTGGATGGGTACATTGAAAAACTTATAAATGCGTTTGATGATACTTGTTCATCTGTCAAGATTTTGGAAGCCATTTCTTTACAAACGCAAACCCTTTGTTTCCAAAGGTGGTTCATGGCATTGAGACAGAAGGTTCTACTTGTAATGGTGGATATGATGAAACTCTTAAATGATTATCTATTTCCCAAGGCAGGCCTCGAGAGTAGTAGGCACGGGGAAAGTGATTTTACTGATGGCCAACCTATTGTTCAAAAGATGAAAGGCATGATGTCTTCTTTGGTTCGAGTATCTGCAAAACTAGCTAGTATGGCAAAGGAATATGATATGATTTCCTCGTCTTTTGTTGACTTAGACTCCAGAAGCTTCAAACAAATTTCAGCCCTTGCATTTGGTTGTTCAGCATTGGCCTTCTGCACAGAGTTCATCAATTTGATTCCTAATTCACCTGATTTTGTCGATCTGACAAAAGAATCAGGTTATTGCCAGAGTGTCATCATAAAAGACTTAGCTGTGCGATTGTGGCATACGGACTCGGAGATGTGTAAAAATCTCATGTCACTCTTAAAAGAATGTCAGATGCCTGAGAGATCTTTGCATTTTCTGTCTGGACATGGGATACCAAAAGTTAATCATGTCTCAGAAGATCTTCTTACATTGTGCAGATCTAGTGTTAGGCGATTAATGAAATTGCAAAATGAGTGCATGAGTGCAGAAGACGAGGATACAATGTGGCAAGCTTATAAGGATCGTATGCAACTCCTGTTGAATATAGTTGAAGCATGGATGCATATACCTTTCCGGGTTCCCAAGTATTTTTTCAGACTAAGGTATGATGGTGCTGCATTTTGATTTGATATATAATTTATATCTTGTTACATCTATATTGATTGATGGCTGATAATTGATGTTATAATGGTAATCTGTGATTATTGTTTTAGACCTGTTGAATGTTTCTTTCACTGTGATCCTTCATTTAAGACTTAAGAGTATTTAAATGCCTTTTCCAATTATAATGACACTGATGAATTGAATTACTAGAGCTGTTGTGAAGCATTACTTAGGTTCACACTATCATGAAATGCAGGATTAGACCTATGGGATAGGATTATGAAGCATCACATTATATTTACTGTAATATTCGAACTTATAGGGCATTAGGATTGTGTTGAACTGTTGATTTATTCAATTGTTCACAAAGAGGCATAATTGATTTATCGTGTTTCAATAGCAATGGTGGAAGATAATGAAGGGCAAGGAAGGAGAGGGAAAAGTGGGCTTATGGGTTAAATATTTGGTTTATTAAAATCTGACCTCAAATTGGCAATCTCCATTTCCCTCGCTTTTTCAACCCATATTAAAATTTTAGGAAAAAAGTTCCATCACTCTCCCTCGATTCCTTACATTCCCTTTTTTTTTTTTCCAATTTTTGCTTCCAAACGCATTGTTAGCTGACATGTGTGTTCTGGACTAATGCATTATATACCAATTGTTGCTGTGAAATCATTTTTTTTTTTTTCATTTTTTTAAAAGTTTATCCCTAGACAAATCTATCTTTTCAAAAATTAATTTGACTTATATTTCAGGCCTACTGTGGGTTCTTTGCTTATTTCTACAAGTGCTGGTAGTAGAAAAGAAAATGAGATTTGTGTCTCTCGGGGATCCCAACTAGCTCTCAATCTGTGTATTCAGCTTAAGAATGTGACATCAGATGTCTGCTCAAGGTTCTCCAAGGTCCATTGCATCCTTTCATGTAAAACATCATCTTTGGGGACAAGATGTAATAGACAGCCCAGTGGAAAAGGGTGGACAAGCTATCAAGAATCGGAAACAGGTGCTTTGATAGAACTGAATAAGAAATTGCAGTGCGATATCATGAAGCAGACCAGAGAATTCTTGAATTGTGGGGATGATCAAAGTGACAGTGAGACAGTGGAGACATGTGTATGTTTCGAAACAAATGGCTCAGCACAAGGGTTCTCGACTTGCCTGCTGGATGTTTCTGCCTTTTCTGTGGGTTCCTACAGAATTCATTGGCTTAGTGGGGGTGTTGATCATCAAGGAGCTTATTGGAGCTTCCTGCCACTAAGTCCTTGTCCTCAGTTCAGTGTGACAGAATCATCTTCTGAAAGGTGGTGATGTATTTATTTTTACCGAGCATGTAGAGGCTAGTTTAGTTTAGATGGTGTATAATTTTGTTGCGAATAGAAATGCCATCATATTATCTCCAGTGATGTTGTACAGTTTTGGCATATAGGTTTATCTTAAGAAGATTCAATTGTCAGATGTGACCTGTGCTCTTCATATTTTCTAGGGAGTTGTTCAGCTTTGATGTGAAAGAAACCTAGCCTCGCTACTCACTATTTCTCTTATCTATTATCCCTAATTTATTGTATTCATCTTTAGAATCAAGAAATTATACAAGTCTAAAAAAAATATGCGTCTGTTATTTTCGTCACAACTTGTAACAATTTAAATCCTAAATGTTCTTACTATTATAGACGCATTATACAAGTACGAGTAAATAAAATCTTGGGAGAGTAATACAATGCTCAACCAAACAACACACACATGAAACAAAGAGCACTAATTTGAGAAATAAAAGGTGTGTATTAGATTGAAAGATAGGGTCAACCTACTTTGATGATGAAAATGGAGGGGACAATTTTACAATAAAGCGACGCTAACTTCATCCACCAAACCTCCTGTTAGCGACGTTTGAGGTTAAAGTTAACTTTATATGTGAAATGACGATTTTACCCCTGGATATGTTTTTGTCATTCATAGATTAGATCCATCTATTTCGCGGTTGCTGCACTCCCTCTCACTCCACTCACTCTCTCTCTTTCCTTCTCCTCCATTGAAGCCTACTCTCAATCCTCCATTAAAGCACCTTTTCTTCTGAGGTAAGGTGGTTTTTTAATCATCTTCGCAATTTAGTACTAATCGTTGATTTAATTTGATTCAATTTATGCTTCTTCTAAGATTGATTGATTATTGAACTATTGATTATAATTAGTTGATGAATTAAACGTGATTATTGGAGCTTAATTTGATTTTGAATCGTTTACAATTAGTTTATGAATTAAACGTGATTGTTGGAGCTTAATTTGATAATTGAATCAAATGGTAGTATGTTAGGTTTATATAACTGTTTAATGTCAAGTCAAAACCATGAAAATGGACCTTTTCTCACTGATTTGAATCATTTGGGTTGTGGGAAATGAGGCAGGATTTAATATATGTTGTTTCAGTTGCTACATTGGATTAATTTTTTTTATGATTTAATATATGTTGTTTCAGTTGCTATATTGTAATTTTCATGAATGTAATAATGTTAGAGGCCAATTAGTTTAATTAGTTATAGTATAGGGGGCACCCAAGACCTTGGAATCTCGGATCGAATTCCGTTTACATGAATTTGGTATTTTAGGTTTAATTTGTGTTTCCCATTTTTTAGTTATTGACAATTGGTGCAGAATTCAGATACTGTTTTAGCAGAATTTCTTCTAATTGAAGGATCATGTAATAGTATGCATCATCTAGTTGCTTGGAATACTTTTGTAGTGCCTTCAGATGAGTTGATAACTGACCATGATAAATAAATCATAGTGTTCTTTCTTACCCCAATATGTTTTGGATTGTATGGACTTTTAAGTTACATGTCTCGGATGGTCTTTACATTCTGTGTACCTAAATGTTCCTAGTCTTTTGTTATCATAATTGGCTTTGTGTGCCCCTTTAAACAAACTCGGAACTTGAGTCTAACTAAATGATCTTCCCTAATCTTGAAAATCTATTGTCATTGTGTGTTCAGAAGATTTGATATAAAGATATGAGAGGAGGGCTATGGCAGTTTGGGCAATCAGTTACTAAGCGTCTTGCTCAGGCTCATAAGAAAGCTGTTACTCGTCGATGTTTTTCCAGTGAAGGAGATCTCAAGAAGACAGCTCTTTATGACTTCCATGTTGCAAATGGTGGGAAAATGGTGCCTTTTGCTGGTTGGAGCATGCCGATTCAATACAAGGACTCGATAATGGATTCTACTATTAATTGTAGAGAGAATGGCAGTCTCTTTGATGTCGCTCATATGTGTGGGCTGAGCCTTAAGGGAAAGGATTGCATTCCTTTCCTTGAAAAACTTGTTGTTGGTGATATTGCTGGGCTTTCTCCTGGCACTGGAACCTTGTCGGTTTTCACAAATGAGAAGGGTGGAACAATTGATGACTCTGTCATCACCAAGGTGAAAGATGATCATATATATTTGGTTGTGAATGCGGGTTGCAGAGATAAGGATCTGGCACATATTGAGGAGCATATGAAAGCATTCAAGTCTAAAGGTGGCGATGTCTCATGGCATATTCATGACGAGAGATCTCTTCTTGCTCTGCAGGTATTTATTTCTTCATTGTACAATTAATTACCCTTTGCAAATATTTATGCTCTAACGTCATGTTGCCCCCATCTACCAATACGAATGCATGATATATTATTGAGTTGGCGTAATACATGGAGATTGATTAATATTGTTTTATTCTTCTTTTGAATTCTTTGTCATCCATGTGCACATTGTGTTCAACTGATTCTGTTAAATAATCATTAGTTTGAGTTAATAAGTTATGTTTCAGTAGGGGGTGGGGTGGGGTGGGGTATTGGTCAACCTGCCTTGCTATTCATAAATCTCTTCATCTTTTGGAGAGGAAGTCTAAGCTTTGAATTACTCCCTTTTGTGCAAACAACTTTTTGGCATTTCAATCCTTTTGACATCTCTTCCTTTAGGAGGGTGAAGCTTTTGTTCAACTTTTGCACATTTGACAGTTCAATTATTTTTACTCTGTCTTCCATAATTTATTGATCAACTAATCTTGAATTTCTTTTTATCTCAGCACTTATGGTTTGTATTCTAAGATGTAAAAATTTCATTATTGTTTTTCCTTTCCCTGTACAGCCAATAATGAAACTTATATTGATGTGTTTTTATCAGGGCCCACTTGCTGCCCCTGTTCTTCAACAATTGACCAAGTATGATTTAAGTAAGTTTTACTTCGGACAATTTTGTATGACGGATGTCAGTGGATTCCCCTGCTATCTCACTAGGACAGGGTATGATCCTCCCTCCTTCAATATGGCTACTGGATTTGTTAAGTAGAAGCTTGAGGCGACATATGCACAATGCCATATCTTATACTTTGAAAATTTACATACCTTGCATGATGTAACTTTTTAAATTTTGTTTTACCACTTCATGCTCAAGTGAACGCGCAATATACCTTATGAATTGGGGATTCAATTACTTTTCCTTGATTTTTCATTGACTTTAAAGTGACGTTTTCTTTTTCAGATATACTGGTGAAGATGGGTTTGAAATTTCAGTTCCTGATGAGAACGCTGTAGAGCTTGCAAAGCTAATTTTAGAGAAATCTGAAGGGAAGGTAAGACTTACAGGGCTGGGTGCTCGAGACAGTTTAAGGCTAGAGGCTGGATTGTGTCTATATGGCAACGACCTTGAGCAGCACATTACACCTGTTGAGGCTGGGCTAACATGGGCTATTGGAAAGAGGAGGAGGGCAGAAGGCAATTTTCTTGGTGCAGAAGTAATTCTCAAACAAATTGCTGACGGTCCATCAATAAGGCGTGTAGGATTTATATCTTCAGGACCACCAGCTAGAGGTCACAGTGAAATTCAGAATGAAAAAGGAGAAAACATTGGTGAAATTACTAGCGGAGGATTTAGCCCCTGCCTTAAGAAAAACATAGCCATGGGTTATGTGAAGTCTGGGAACCACAAGGCTGGCACCAAGGCTAGCATCTTGGTCAGGGGAAAGCCCTATGAAGGAGTCGTCACTAAAATGCCGTTTGTGCCCACAAAATACTACAAGCCAACATAAGAGTGTATCTATGTGCATGGTCATTTAATGTGATTTCATCCTTTAACATGTTCAACATAATTCAGCCTTGGAATGGTTTTTCTGTTCCTGAAATTTCTTGCCAAACTGTAAAATTTGAATGCTACATTTGTAGTCGTAGTTTGAAATTCGAGTTACTTCAAAGATGTGGCGCCTGTCATACATATTAGTAAAAAAAGTTACATATATATCCTTATGTACCCAATAATGTTTCTATATGCACAGCTTACAAGAACAACGCCACCAATAAGGCAGTAAACTGTTTGTGATATTGCTTCCTTTGCGAAAGGCAGTCTTCGTTGTTTGCAGTATTGCTTCCTTTGCGAAAGCAGTATTACAGATTAATGGTTTGCTTTTAAGATCTAGAGAGAATAGGGGGATGGGATCTGTGCTTATCAAACCTCGCACCTCAAGGAGACAAGACGACCTCTGGGCTACTGCACCAAGAGGTCTTTCTCGAATCGAGTGCTATCTATATACTTAGTATTAATGCTACTCCACCATATATGCTAGGGTTTTTTTTTCATTGTATAACAGTTCTCTCCAAACCTTTAATCCCCAAATTCTGCATAAATAAAAAATTATAAGTACCTATTTCACTAAATTTTCCACTCTTTTGAGGAACCAAAATATATAAGTATACTTTCGTCGCATAGAATATATCACGTGCATTAGCTCGGATATATTTTAGTTTGGAATTACTAGACATAGTTATAGTAAAGACTAAAAGAGTAAAGAATATGTAAATCAAATTTAATTTTATTTGGGAAAAAAAAAAACAAATGTTTAATGTTTTTCCATCATTCATTTACTTTGTTTTATTGAAGGATGAAATTCCTTCCTTGAATGAGGTGGTATCTCAGTCAAGTGGACCAATCTCAGTTGTTTTAATTTTCATGTGAAAGAAATGATACTCCAATATCCAACAGCTAGGATGTGAGGTTATGCTCAAATTCTTTGCCTTCATATTTTCTTTCCTTTTTTAATTCTCTCACATAAATATCTGTTTTTTTTTTCTTTATTTAAATTAATTTCAAAAAAAATCTGCTTGTCACCCAATAATTTAGACTAAAAAAGAAAAAGAAAAAAAAAAAAAAAAAAAAAAAAAGGTCGAAATCATACTTTTACAGGTAAAAAAAATTAGTTGAGCAACCAAATTCGAATTTCAATTTCATGTCTCAATCATGCTACTCTGAATTGGTTGTTTTCTGGGAATTCTTGGCGCTCATCAGATTTTTCTAAGGTTCAATTTCTTCTTATTTTTATATTCATAAATCTGCTGCAATATAGCAAAAAGAAAAAACAATTTTGGTGCCTTTATTTCTGCTTTTTTTTCTTTGATAAATTGAGGTTATTTATCGATTTAGATCTTGTTGATTGCATCAATTTGGGTATTTTTTGCTTCTGGGTTTGATTTGAGCATTTACTTGGTCTATGCCCAGATGATTTTTTTATGAAATAATTGATTTTTAGTTGAAGTACTTTAATTTTAGGGCTGAAAAAATTGTTATCTGGAAATAGCTATGATAATTTAGTGTTGCAAAGCTTAATTTGAGGTAAAGGGGGCTTATATTTTGGTCTGAAAATGGCTAAAAGTGAGGTGTTAATTGAGAAGGAGGAAATAGAAGAAGCTAGGGTTCCTAAATCAAAGACACCTAGCCCTCTTCAATGTTCAACACCTTCTAAAGAGAAGCAAATTGATGGGATTCCTAAAAATAAGAGATATGCCCTTTTGAGTAGACCATCAAGCAAATTCTGGGAGATTGCTCAATGGAAAGATGAGGCATCTCGAGCTGTATCGAGTCCCAGTAACAATGGTTTTCGAGGACGAATAAGCGAGTTGGCTCACAAAATTGATTGGGAGTCTTTAAAGAAGACTTGTAGAGAATGGTTTAAGAACCCTATGAACTTGGCTTTGTTTGTATGGATAGTTTGTGTTGCTGTTTCTGGGGCAATTTTGTTTCTTGTCATGACTGGAATGCTGAATGGTGCCCTGCCGAAGAAGTCTCAGAGGAACGCGTGGTTTGAAGTCAATAATCAAATCCTTAATGCCCTTTTTACACTCATGTGTTTGTATCAACACCCTCAAAGATTCTATCACTTGGCATTATTGTTGAGATGGAATCCGCAAGATATATCTAAGCTGAGAAATATTTACTGTAAGAATGGTACTTACAAGCCCCATGAATGGGCACATATGCTGGTTGTTATTCTGTTGCTTCATTTGAATTGTTTTGCTCAGTATGGCCTTTGTGGTCTTAACGTGGGATACAAACGATCTGAGCGGCCTGTACTTGGAGTTGCAGTTTGTATCTCAGTTGCCATAGCTGCACCAGCTATAGCAGGTGTTTACATGATTCTTAGCCCCTTGGGAAAGGAGTACGGATATGATCAAACTGTTGATGAGGAAGCCCAGGTTCCTATGACTGCAGCAAATGGAAGTCTGAGTGACTTAAGGTCAAGTTCACTAGAGAAGAGGCGGTCCTTTGTGGTGAGAGAAGACGGGAAGATTGTTGAGAATCAACCAACATGGAGAGGAGGGATTTTTGATCTGTGGGATGATATATCTGTAGCCTATCTCTCACTATTTTGCACCTTCTGTGTTTTTGGATGGAACATGGAGAGGTTGGGATTTGGTAACATGTATGTTCATATTGCAACTTTCATCTTGTTTTGCTCTGCTCCTTTTTGGATTTTCAATTTGGCTGGCCTCAATGTTGATAATGATACAGTCAGGCAGGCTTTAGGACTTACTGGGTTTGTACTTTGTGGCCTCGGTTTACTCTATGGTGGGTATTGGAGGATCCGGATGAGGAAGAGGTTTAATCTGTCTGGCTATACATCTTGTTGTGGGAAACCTGCTGTTTCTGATTGCTTTCTGTGGTTATGCTGTTGTTGGTGCTCACTTGCTCAGGAAGTGCGAACCGCAAATTTCTACGATATTGCTGAAGACAAGCTGTGCAGGAAACAAGATGATGGAGATGGCGAGCTGGGGAGCTCGCATTTACCATGCAAAGATGGTGGTATGACAAACAACAGCAATTCGGACCCAAGCTCTCATGTGATTCCATCTGTTGACACTGTAATCACAACAGCTAACCCCACTTCAGAAAGGGCAGAGGATGCGTCGCTGAAGGAAGGTATGTCGAAACCCATGACACCACCATTTCCCGTAATGATTGATAGAGAAGGCAATTAGCCTGATCATTTTTCGCAATTGTAAAGAGATGCAATGTAATATGGTTGAGGTATGAGTTTTGTTATGTAATTAACATGCATTTTTAAGTATAAACTTGAGATGGAATCACAATTTTGTGTTAAAGACCTCAAAAATGTTGTGTGAATTCTGTGTTTATCCCATTTCTTGAGTCTCCACTTGTTACCATAAATTTGAAGTCATGCTGCATAAATTAACAAACAATTTGAGATTGAGATTACATAATGCAGCAAACTCCCATTATGTTGGGAGTGCTGGAATGGTTTATGTGCATCTTACTTTTGGGGTGCATTATATCTGTATTTTCTAGTTTCTATTGAGTGTTACTAGTATCTGATGCCAAGGGCTGGGAATCACAGTGGTTGGTGGGCATTTTTTAAACTGCGGTATAAGCTTCATTATGATGCTATTACGGTCTAACAATTGAAGTCCATAGCTCATTGCTTATGTGATTGGTTTAGTATTTTTGGATAAACTGCGAGGTTGTTGAAACTATAGACAACAAAAACAGCAAATTTAGGCGGCAAGGTTCATCGTAGAATCATTAACATAATTTCTCAGACTAACATCTCTGCACCACTGCTGTGATGCGTCTGTAGATTAATTTTCCTTGCAGTTGCAACCATAAGCTGAGGGGAAATGGTTATAGTTCTCACACTTGCGAGTGCCAAAATCACTTTCCCTGAGCTGAAGCAAGTTTAACTATGGTGCCACTCAAACTTGCCTGTCGCCTTCATGCCTCATCGACATTTCCGATACATTTTTGCTTTACTCTCAAATGAGACTGTTTCACAATAAGTTCTTGTGTAAATTAGGTAATTTACTGTATTTTCTTCTGATATAAACCGGGCCAATTATGCTTGGATAGGAAGTAGATCAAATCGACTAAAGCCTACCATGTTAAGGAGAAAACTAATCATTATGCAGTAACAAATTTTTATATATGGCTAGTCATACACTTATACGTGTGGTCAGCCATCATAGTGGTTACTTCGTTAGTGTAATAGGGATTACTTGGTTAGTGTTAAAAGGGTTACTTCGTCAGTGTTATATGGTTACTCGATCAGTGTTATAGAAGCTACCTGGTCATAGATTACTTGGGCAGTGTTATAGGAGTTATTTTGTTTTTTAATAACTGACCAAACGGTGTGATCAGCCAACACACAAGACAGACTATAACTGTAAAGGCTTTTGGAATGGAGTGCAAGAGCGGTGATTGATAATTAACACTCCTGTTTATGGATTGCATTACATTTCATTAACTTTTTACCATACTCCGTATGTTAGCAATGTCTCTGTCTCTTCCCTCGAATCCCACTCAAAATATTTTACTATTCACTCTCTTTTATGGTTTAAAAAATAAAAAAAATTAAAAATTAAAAAAAATAAAAACTACTCACTCTCACTGTCTTGCATACTATCTCTTTCATGATTTCCAATCAATCATTAACTTGACCACTTGTATGATATGGAGTTATAGCTATAATAAACTTACTAAAACTCCGTATAAATGTAAGTGATGTATGTAACTAATAAACGGTGGCAATATTACTAATTTTCTAAGATCGGTTCTCTTGAGATTGAGTTAGCTCAAAGTTTATTTAATCTGATCCAATTCATTTTCCATGAACACACTTAATAAGAGGTATTAAAAACTTACCCATTTGGGGAAATAAAATTCAGATTTCAACTTGTATGAATACAATAAGTTAGTATGATTCAAATTTAAAATAGATTTGACTCAATTTAATCTGACTTGCATATCCAAATTGACACCTAAAACTAGTATATATATATTAAATGTACTTTGTATATATCCACCTTTTCAATGTTTTCATTCAAGATTGAATAAAAGATGTGAGAGAGTGGCTCTCAATTTAAGATCAATGGATCATCAATGTCCATAGCATGCATGACATTTCCAATACCAATAAACGTGGTAAAGCTAAATAGGCAGCACCTCACACAAATGCGGCTAATGTTGTACTAGATTGAATTAGTCAATTCACAAACAGCTCACACTGTCACACGCCTCAATAATGAAAAATTGACAAAAATACGTAAGTATGTTAGATATTCTCTCTATCTTGTTCATTATTGCTACTATTTATATTCTCCCACCAAAAACCACATATACAAACACATTCTAAATGACAACCTGTTCCGCGTACCAAGGATTTCGGAGCCTGTAACTTGCCTTCTTCCTATCTTGCCTTTTGTGTTAAAACAAAAATACATTGTATTATGTGGAGTGTCATCTAGGATGTACTCGTGCCGCCATGTTAAAATACGAGATATATCTATTGCATATAATATTGTATACGGAGTATTTGGTTAATGGGTCAATTTTAGGCCCGATCTCATATTTAGGCTGTATATAAACCGATGTACAAATCAAGGAAAATTGATTTCTGACACCTTCTTCGCAAAGTTAAGACAATTTTTAAGTATTTATTGGCCGAAAAGATTAGTAGAGTGGATAATATATGAAAGAGATGTACGAAGAATTTTATTATTGAGTTTTTAAGAGTTGTGGTTAAAAGTTATACTACTCAGAAACAACTCTTCTATAATTGTGTATGGTAACGTAATTTTTGATCCTACATAAGGCATGCACTACATATTTGCATCCCCAGATATACCCTAAACTCTTTCCCTCCCTTTGTAATTTATGGCAAATGGATAATGTCAACCCCCACCCCCACCCCCACCCCCACCATATGTCCATAATAAACTTCATCTTTTTATGAATTTTATCCATTTAGCCGGTACAGTGTTATGAACCTGATTTTTCCCCTAAACTTATCTTATTCGAATATACTTTTATTAAATAAGTGAAAATAACACTAATAGAACGAGTTGAGGCCTAATCAATTATAAGTCCCTCATTATATACTCATGGGCGGAGCCACGGGGGGTCGTGGCCCAACTGGTGAAATATGATATATATATATATAGTATGGCGCCCCTAGAATAATTAATAAATAGCTAATATTTGTCCTATATATTATGATTTTAGTGATAGCTCAGTTAGTTTGGTAGAGTTTTTCATGGTAATAACTTGGTGAGAGAGGTCTTAGGTTCGATTCCCCACTTTGAGTATTTTTATTTTATTTTTTTACTTTTATATTTGGTAACTTTATCGTTTCTTGGCCCCCATAAATTTTTATTCCTGGCTTCGCCCTGATTGTACTCCATAAGTTACTTTGATCTTGAAAATTTATAATCTTACCATATTACTAATTTACTATCATATGCAAAAATTACTATAGGTACTTATTTTGAACTTTAAGCACTTAATCACACGATCTCTAGCTAATAGTCCTCTTTATTTTCGTCTTATTATTATCATTCTCAAACTGATTGATTAGTTGATGTTATGTGTTGTCTGCATCATTCAACAAACAAATTACAAATACCCCACCATTTAAAGGTTGGTTGTTTGCTCGGGTAACTTTAAGCCGTCAATATCTTTAATTATTTGTCATTGCACCATTAAAAACAAACGAAAAAAAAAATAAAATAGTATACATTAATTAATCCAACAAAAAAATTGTATTAATTATGTGACAATTGACAAGCATTATGCGTTATCAATTATTTAGAGGACTACATTTGTGATGGAAACTAATTGCGGCAACTGGCGGCCATAAGATCGATGGATCATGGATAATTGTTTTGTTCTCACTTAAATTGATTGATTGTACGCTAGATTCAATGTTTTAGATTTAGTAAAAATCTTCAGTTAATACTTGGCAGTTAAGTTACCAATATTTGGCATGCATACGCCTTAGTGAAGAGTGGTGTATTGGTCCGTGGCTCATTTTATACTCTATTATGCAATTGAATGTACGATAATATAGTATAATCGAGTAATACATTGACCGGTCTGTCACCGTGTGAATACTTATAAAGAATAAAGTCATCTATAACACTTACCATATAACTCTTGTAATACTGACTGAGTAAAACTCCTATAACACTAATCAAGTAGCCCATTTAACACTGACCAAATAATCCCTGATACACTAAGTAACTCCTACAATGGCTGGCCACATATAAGAATTTGAGTACATCGACAAATGTGTAGAGTTAAAATGGGAAGAATTTTTTAAAACAGAGGAGTATGCATTTCATCTCATCTAGGCCACACAAATGTTGGAATTGGATTTGGAACATAGCTTAATGATATCAGCAATCTAAATACCATTAATTAGTGGTTAATCTAGGCTCCAAAAGTCCAAAATCTTAGTGGTTAATCTAATCATCTTCTTTCCTCGTCTTTTACAATAATGGCGGTCCATAAAATCAACATAAAAAAGTAGCATTACATAAACTATAGCAAAGCCGTTACCACCTTTTTATTTAACCTCATATTTTATAAACCATATCTTCCATTATTTAGTTAATTAATTATGTTAAGCAATGTTGTTAGGGCCAATTGCCAAGACAATTGTCATCTTATGCACCCTAAGATATGGGTGAAAGGTTATATAATATGCCGCCCAAGAACCAAAGGTTTGTGACAATTTGGGGCCAATTGTAGCTCAAAGCTAAGTTACTCGTTATAGCTTTGACACTTTAAGTTGTTATTAGATATTTCAATTTTAAATTTATAATATTAAAGGAGACTTTTATCATACTTTAACTATTCCTTCCATCATAAGGAGAATTTTTTTTTTTTTTTTAAGTGAAATTTGTTATATTGAAGGCGAGCATATAAAGCCAAATCATAAAAATGATTTTTTAAAAAATAAAATTTGGCGTTTTTAAGGTGAATAAAATAATGATAGGGTTAAATGAAAATTTTCATTAATATGAGTAACTTTTGTAAGTGATACACAAGACTTTCAGTTGTGAAAAAATGATGCCATATACTCTATATGTTAATGTGAGTCATAGTCATGATTTATGATTCAAAATAAAACTATGCTATATGAAAAATACAAGTAAATTTTTTTTTTGAATTTTGACTTCAAGGCACCTCCTTATATTATCCTTAATGATAAAATCATTTTTTTTTTTATTTCACATTTTATTACTTGCTTTCATCTATGTCAATATATATGAACCAATTATTCCATTTTACTACCTCAACATCAATTTCTAACCTCAAATATAAAATCATATTTGGAATTGTAAATTCGAAATTGCATACATTTTGAAACATAAAGTATGCCTTAACAAGCCCTAAATTAAAGTAACATTAATCCTCACATTTGCTCCAATGATTGAATTTTTTTTTTCCTTTCTTTTTTTTTCACCTTTAATATATACTTGGTATAAGTTTATATGCTCAAAAAATTTCAACTAACTTCGCTAATAATTAAAACAACGCCCAATGAGAATGACTGAATCAGCATGCAGCATTCTAGCTAGAGGCAGGTGCAATTTTATGCTTACAAACAAATTATGGCTTACGTCATGAATCATTATTATATACTCCATTACTAATTTTTTTGAGGGATATTATTAATATTATTATATTCTTAAGTGTATATTACCTCTAAATGTTTTGGCTATTTGCGGAAAATTGGGACAAACTAACTGCTTAAAAGGGTCAATGTTCCATGCCTGATTATAAGACAAAATGGAGTATACTCTCGGCTAATTTGGATGAGTAGCTTTTGTCAATTTCTTTGAACATTGCTTCACTCAAATTGGTTACAATTGTGTTGAATTGAAAGAGTTTAAAAATTATACTTCCTAAATGGAAAATACTTGTATGATAGATGGAGACTTTAGATCTACATATAAGAAAACTTTGCACGTACGTGATGCATGCGAAATTTTCAAAAATTAATTTGTTTAAAAATAATTAATAAATTAATCTGTAATGCGAGGTAGAATAATGAATCCAAACTTTAAAATAGACGTATAAACAAAGCAATTTAATATTTGCGCTTCATAAACGAGTAAAATTTTCAATATACATTTATAAATAAGGACCAAAAAGCTTGGCTCAGTTAAGTTGCTTGGTAAGGTTCTTACCTAGCTTAAATCCTAAAGGTTTGGGCAAGTATAGTAATAGTACTTGATAATGTGGATATCTTTATTTGACCTTTCCTCGATATTTAAGTGTTTGTCCCGTAAATATTAGACCAAAAATTTGTGAGGGTTGATGTACCTATGATCATGATTCTTCTATAACCCTTACCAATTAGCACCTCCATTATTGGCTCTAAAGTTAATTAGAGGACTAAATTAAACAAGGAGTAGTTGTTGAATAATTATCATGATGGTTGATGAGTGGTACAAACTTGATTTAACTTATTTATTGGGTTTTAATATCATTAGGCTGTCATAATTTAATCCTTGCCTTGATTACTGATGGTTGAGAATTAAACTTTCCAATAATGGAAAATATAGGATGAATGATTCATCAACACATATGCCAAAGAGGTGGTTATATACACCTGGGTGTATCGTATAGTCATGGGTTTTGTTCTCATTTTGATGATTGTTTTTCATTTAATCATCTAATGAAAAGCAAAAACTAACCTTATGTTAGTTGGGTGCGTGTACTGTACACCCAAGTGTATATAAAAATTTTACATATGCCAGGCCGGTTTGTTATTGAAATTGAAACCCTCAATCATAGACTCATGGACTTTGTGTTAATCTAAATTTTCATTTCATCTCATATACGTTAATGATTATTTGATATTAATATGACCCTTACTTGGATGCGTTGTTTTGGGCTGAAATAACTAGTAAAAATAGTTATTTTTAAATGAGATTGATTAATAATAACATGAATAAACTTATCTCGTCAAAAAAAAACATTTGACAAAATTGAAGGAAAATAAAACTCATCATAAATGCAACAAGTTTATGTTATATTATCAGTAATGTATGTAGCTATTACTAAATCTTTTTCGATCATGGATTGTCAACCCTAAATATAAACGAAACAACTCTCTAAACTTAAATCATGCATTCTATAATAAATGCAGTAAAAATAGTTATTTTTAAATGAGATTGATTAATAATAACATGAATAAACTTATCTCGTCAAAAAAAAACATTTGAAAAAATTGAAGGAAAATAAAACTCATCATAAATGCAACAAGTTTATGTTATATTATCAGTAATGTATGTAGCTATTACTAAATCTTTTTCGATCATGGATTGTCAACCCTAAATATAAACGAAACAACTCTCTAAACTTAAATCATGCATTCTATAATAAATGCCAAGTAGCCATGAACAAAAAAATCTAGGAAGAATAATGCTACTTTTAGAAGGAAATTAAGATATCATGTCCATATATAGCCACCTTCTAGTTTATTATTTTCATGTTAAACATGGCGCTTGAACATTTGTAAAGCCGTTTTAGATTTTAAGCATCTCTAATTTGTGCACTTGTTGATCCTCAATGGTTTATACCACTAGTTGTAATTAATTAGTTATAATTTTAATTATGGAAATATAATTGTAATCCAAAAAGGGTAAGGATGATGTTAGTATCCTCCAATCTTTTGTGGTTGATGTGTTTAGATTGCCACTAAGATAATGTTTATAAAAAGGGTACAACCTAGGAATTGAAAAGTGACAAAGAGTTTGGTTGGAGTAAGTTTGTTGATACTTGGAATGCTTGTCGCATAAATGGAGCCACCATCAAGATATTAACCTTTAAAACCAATTATTTTATAAGGAATTATTATGTTTTGCAACTAAGGGAATGTCTTGACAATTCAGTTGAAACTTGCAAATTTCAACGAGGGAATTTCAATTAGTGACCTTAGGCTTTTATACTAACCTCCGTTAAAGATTATGTGTAACGATTTGACATAAAGCAGAGAGGGAAAATGTCTAATCGTTGCACATAACCTGTAACAGAGGTTGTATTTAGATCTAGTCTACAATCTAATTAATCACTATTGATAGTCCCATGGATTATATATCATCTCTTTAATATCGTATTTAGATGATAAACAGCCATATAATCTTGTGTAGATCGGAAAATACTTATTATTCCATGAGTTGTGTCGTGTACATGATTATATAATCTTACACAACTATATTATTGACTAATCTTTGTACCATAATTGTTTGAATTTCTTAGACTTCTAACACCTTCATATAATAACATCAGTGAATGAAGATTGAAGAGGCTAAGTTTTTTTATGTTCCCTTTTCTTGTCATTTTAATATACCCTTCATATATCTTCACATAGTAGCTTTATAAACTTAGTAGACCCTATAGACAAAGTATTTACCAACAATCCAAAAAAAAAAAAGAAAAAGAAAAAAGGTTTATGTATGTAATTTTTGAAATATATGTATATTGAAATTCAATTCACATTAATTACATTATGTGTTTAACTGTCTCATTATTTGAGAACATAACACGTCTTCGGAATTTATTAATCTTAAGGAATTACTCTCTAAAAGTTATGGCGTGTTTAACAATAATTTTTAGGCGTATTTTGATTACCCAACTCAAACAAATAGTGTTTAGCAAAGTTGTGGTTGATATGGTATGTAAGTTTTTAGCTAGTATCAATTACTTAACACTACCTTCACCTAGCAACTTATTTGTGACCAATACCTCATATAATATAACTACCCGTATACAATTACATCTACCCCCATAACTAACAAATAACAACTACGTACTCATATCATTCATCATAGTCCACACCTAATTTTACCACCGAACATGTCCTTAGGTAAATTAATACGAGTAACTTTTAGACTTAATATATTATCTCTAACATAAACACAATAAATCCTGAAATAAGATATAGAGGGCCTACACCAATAGCTATAACCCAAAATAGTTTCTTATAGCCTTATATCGCTAGCCTTACTAAGTTATTTACATGAGGCAAATTCGAATCAATGTATATTCTAAGTAAAATTAAATGCTTCACAATAGTAATGGTTGAATAGTACACCAAAAGAATTAAATTTACATCTACCTCCACCTACAAAAACAACTCCAATACACTGTTTTACCAAACATCATTCTCCCATATTTAGCACATTATTAATCTAATTCGAGTTTAAACTTGATCAAACCACTAAAAACTCGCAAATTAACCGTATAAAATCAACAAAATTCCCGCGGAAAGAAAGAGTAACAATTAAAATAATCCATTTTAACATCCAACCCCACGCGTCAATCTCACTGTTAACCAATACTTTTATTCCACGTCACCCCATTCCTCATTTTCTCTCTCCTCCCCCTATAAATACCCATCATCCCCCCTCATTTCCTCTCAAATCACTTCCAATTCTCTCCTAATCCCATCTTCTAAAAAAAAATCAAATCAAATTCCCATTAATCCCATAATTAAAAAAAAAAAACCTATTATTCTTTAAAGTTGTTTTTAAAAATCGAATCGAAAAACTCGTAAAAGGTAGTTGTTGACAAAGTTTAATCAAATATCGCAAGAGCTGGCTATCATTAACCAAACAGCGCTGGAGTCCGCTGCAAAACCAGCAAGCAGCAGCAACAACGAAGAAACAACCAACAAAAAAGTGGTTGTTTCACTTTATGAAGCCTTAGCCTCACGTGACGCTCACGAGGTTCAGAAACTTCTAGCATCTGATCTCGAGTGGTGGTTCCATGGTCCGCCATCCCACCAGTTTCTCATGCACCTTCTCACCGGTACTACATCTGCTGACGCACGAGATTTATCCAATACTTTCCATTTTACCCCTCAGTCAATCGTAGCCTTTGGTTCTCTTGTTATCGCCGAGGGCTGCGATCACAACCGTTCGATTTCCTGGGTTCATGCTTGGACGGTTAATGATGGGGTAATTACTCAGGTTAGAGAGTATTTTAACACCTCTGTTACTGTTACACGTGTCGGAAATCGTGCGCCTAAGGGTAGTCTTGATCTTTCTGCTCCACCGTCCGATCAGAATCAGATTACTGCTGGTCATCATCATCATTGTCAGCCTCTTTGGGAGAGTAGTCTTTCGGGTCGGGCCGGGAAGTCGGTTCCGGGTTTGGTTCTTGCTTTGTAACCGGGCTTGGTCGGGTCAGGTATGGGCTGAACGAGGAATGTATGGTTTCTGGGGGTTTTAAATTAAAAAAAAAAATCAGGTTTCTTAAGAAGTGAAATTACTTTATTACCCTTTTATGTGTGGTTTTCTAGAAATGTCGTCGACTTCGTGTTATTGCTATGTAATGGGTTACTATTCCTACTACTGTGTAATAAAAATAAAACTGTGTCGTTTTAATAATTTTATTTTGTCGTTTTATGCTTATTCGACATTATAACATAATTTTAAAATGAAGATAAGGAAGGTTAAGTATGTAAAAGTAACGAAAAAAAGGAATGAAGTTGAGAGTGAAATGATCTGAATGACTTAAAAAGATCCTCAAAATTCCTAATCCAATTAGTTAAGCTTATGTCAGCTAAATGTTAATTGACGGGATCTTTGACAAAACAGCCGTTGAAATGTTTATTTTTTATATTTGGATTTTATTGGTTCCTCTTAACTAATGTCATAACACTTACATCACCACTTGTGCATATTTTTACTAAGGTTCATCATTGAAAATTTACAAGATGTATACAAATTTCGACTTATGTTTCTTTGTATTAATAATACAATCTTAGTGAAAAGGAGAAAATAATTATTTAATTGAATCGAATAATATGGAAACTATAACATTTTCTTGAAAAGGTACATGTAGAATTTATATGGTTGGTATAAATGCACACATGAAACAATTTCAATTTTGTTGTGAGCTTATGACCAGTCAAACAAATTTACTCATTTTCTGGAAAGTGGATACTCATAAAGTCCTAGCAATTGCAACTTCACGAGGTTGGAGCCTTGGATCGGAGGTATAGTTTTAAAGACATTGCCGCATGTAAAAGACCAAAATAATGACTTTTTGTTTTGTTCAATTTACTAAGGCCCTGTTTGGGAGACAGCTGAAAGTTGAAGCTGATTTTACTAGCTGATTTTATTAACTGATTTGACTAACTTATTGTATTAACTGATTATATAAAAGTGTTTGGTAAATAGTTGATAGCTTAAAGGTGATTGAGTATGTGAAATGACCAATAAGCTAATTGTGGGGTAGGTAGTTTAGATAGGATTTTAAATTAAATGAGGTTATAAGTGTAATTTCACAATAATTAATGAATAAGCTAATTGAAAAAACTCCTAAAATGAGCTTTTTCAAAAAGAGCTTATTTAGTGGAATAAGCTCTTTCAATAATCTTAATACCAAACACTTGTATTAGCTTGATTGACTAGTCAATCAGCTAAAGTTAGTCAAATAAGCTAATATACCCCCAATAAGCTAACTACCAAACATGGCCTAAGTGTCTGAACTGAACTGAATAGAGCTGAAATGAATTATTTATGAGAGAAAAAAATTAGGAACTGAATTGAACTGATTGGGGCTGAACTAAACTGAACTGAAATGATTGGAGCTTATCTGAACTGAAATTAACCTGAAGAGAATAGACCCTACCTATAGTCAATTAGTCGTATATTTTATTTGTTTCGAAATAAATAACTCTCCCTTCGCACACCTAATTTAATACTCTTAATAGATGATAAGTTGAAAACCATTTACTCTACTCTACAACTATGTATGTACTCCGTAGTAAAAACCAAAAAAAAATGTTTCCTATGACAATTCAAGAACCGCCACTATTGACTTCCGATTCCCAACAATAGCTTAATTTGGATTGTACTGGTTTAGTAGTGGGTCAGTATATTGCTAGCTAGCTTGACCAAATTACTAATTAGCTAAAGAGTAACAAGTATCGACAATCATGCTCGACCTTACTATGTTACTACCCGACTACCCGTAGTAGACTAGTAGTACAGCAAGATGTTTTAAGATGTTTTGAGTTATATCACTATACGTTTACACTATATGCTCAACTTGCTCCTATAGAGTACTCCATCCGTCCCTTAATTAGATTCTTATTTCTCTTATTTTGTGAGGAATAAATATTAGAAATAGGAATCTAATAAAGGGACGGAAAGGGGTACCAAGTAAATATAACTTGCTCATTATATATTCGCATGCATCTTTTGTTTTCTTTTATGCATGGTTGAAAATTGAAATGTTTTGATTTTGAACATTATTTACGTATTTTTAGGTTGTTTTGACTTTTATTTATAAAGTAAAATTAAAACGTAATGTTAGATTTATTGATCTTAATATTTACTTAATTTTAACTACAGTATTAAATGTTTATAATTCTTACCTATAGATGATTGCCGATACTAAAAAAAAATTGTGTTAACTTAAATAGAATGGAAAGAAGTACCCGATACTCCATTTGTTATTACTCCCTCCGTCCCTAAATTGCATTCCTCCTTTTAGCATTTATTCCTCACATAATAGAGAGAAAGAGGAATGTAATTTAGGAACGGAGGGAGTAAAAAATATCATGTAGGACTAGGAGTACATAGAAAGAACTTTTACAGACGATAATAAAGAACTACTACATGCACTTTCTTACAAAAAAGTAGGACTATAATGCATTTATTATTTGGATTACCCTTAAAAAAAACAAAATTAAGAGTTTGTTCTCATTGACTGAACTCAACTGAACTGAGCTGAACTGAACTGAATATTTTATAAGAGAAGGAAATTAAGAGCTGAACTGAACTGAACTGAACTGAACTGAATTGAATTTCAACGTAAGAGAACAGGTTATGTGGATTAATCCCTATCTATTCATAAATAATTCATAATTACGGATGCACTCCGAGTCTTCAATTTAGTTGAGCGTTGAGCAAAGGAATCCACTTCCTTCATGCTCTTGATGAGAGTAGGATTGTACAATCTATATTAACCAATTTAGTAAGGGTAATAATGACATGGTGATAAAGAATACTGAGTCACAAATTTTCTTTTCCGAGCATATAATAAAAGATGAAGAAAGAAGTTAAAGAGAATAGAAGTAATAGACTAATGGGTGCAGGGTACTTTTCAAAGAAAAAGTACTGTAATAGAGATAATTAGATAAGGGACATTCATATTGCCCCTAACTTAATTTGGACTTAAGTGGATTAAAATGTAAATTTAGCTTTTGTATTTTGGCAATGAAAGCTCCTTAACTCACTTGCGCATATGGACCCGAGTGTATAATAGACTTGTTGCGTTAATGATTGTTGACTGATTCTGATGGATCCTTGCTATCATTTGGCTGGCATACCTAAAGGTTAAGGAATGGGCTGCTTCAACTTGGGTTCCTAAGCAATAATAGTATAAGCACTCAACGTCAATACAATTTTCAAGCATGGCATATTATGTGATGCCGTAATGAATATCGATATCATACTAATCATACAACTCTCTACATTTTTTTTTTATTTTTTATTTTTTGGCTTTGTTTACATTTTAAAATTCCTTTCACGTAAATAAAGTCATAAAGAAGGCATCATCATCATGTACAAATATTATAAATATATACTCTAACTTCATCAAAAGTGATACAAGACTTTATCGAAAGCAAAACACAAAAATTAAAGACGTATTAAAGAAAAATTACGTACAATTTAATTTTTTTGGACAATCTAATATCATATGATTAGCGTAACAGAATAGTATAATTAAATCCCAATTAATATCGTTTATTTTTTTCTTTATCGATAGTATATATACAACATTATGAATATAAACATATTACAATCCCATATGATAAGGACACATCGGCACATCCCTATAGAAACATAAAATATTCAAAACAAAATTACTTATTTCAAATTAGAAAATATAAGCATTACATAGTACTAACTCTACTTTTTTTTTTTTTGAAGGGAGGTACTAACTCTACTAACTACTAATAAAGATGGTTATGGTCATTAGGCTCATCTTAAATATGAGCCATTTAGTACGTGCTGTCGTGTTGTATACCTTATTGAAATTGTCAAAAGGCAGGCCAAGCACTGTCGCTTCAGCGTGTCTAATACGAAGTACAAGCTTAAACATCGCCTCAGCTTGGCTCACCAGCATACTGTGCATTAGGCCTACCTTGGCCCATGCCATTTCTTGCGTTTTTCGTATTAGACCATTTATGTCACGGCCAGCTCAACCTAATACCATCTTTACATGTACACGTAGATGAATAGCTTTGGTATTGTGTAACTAATACGTTTTTCATATTAGACCATTTATGTTACGACCAGCTCAATCCAATACCATCTTTACATGTAGTGAGCTACACCTAAATGAGTAGCTTTGGCATTGTGTGACCAATAATTTGCCATAAACTTATGAAGCTAAGGCATGCACGTGTTAAAACCACAATGAGCTGAGCTGTTCTGAGAAACACTTGCTACCACACGTGCGTACCATTCCATAACCACTTCTTTTTTAGAGTTATGAATGTTTTTTTGGGAATGTGGACATGATTTCCCATTTAAGCTTTTTATTATTTTATAATCTTTAAAAAATTGTTATTGGGACCCACTATGTTGTCTAGTTGCGGGTGCATTGTATTTTCATGCACCGTCCATTACATTATCCACATATGCATTTTGATTATCAAGGCCAACTAAAGTACTAAACCTACAATTATTGACTTAAAATAATGCTTTAATGTCTAATAGATATCCACTTAGTTTAACTTTTTATACATTATTTTCAATTAAAGTTTGTATTTATATACCTCAATTTTTTTTTTTTTTTTATGGTATTAGCAATTGATGTGTTGGACATCTTGATTAATCATGATTAACACTGTGTTTAACAGCTAAATTGAATGGTATAACTTATTAATTAACCTAATTAAAAATTATTATTGGTATGCAGAATCAGAAAGAATATGTATGAATATTCAAGAAATTTGGCATTAGCCAATAGCCATCCCTTTGTTAGACAACCAAACCAGCCAAATCACTTTATTGATTATCTAAATCAAGATCAATTATACAAGAATATGTTTTATGTACTAATCTATAGTAATTAAACATAGAATCAACAAGAATCTGCATGATTAATATTAATTTTACAATTACTTTGTACTTCTTTTGTAATTATATGATAATTTTGCATTTAAAAATGATTACCATAATAACAATGATTAGCACTATAACAATAAAAATAATGTAGAAATTGCCAAATTAATAACTGACCAACATGAATATGTAGAATTTGACACATAGGAATCACATGCCGACCTAAAAATACAAATGGGAGCCAAATATGTAATTGCAAAAGGCAGGAATTGATTAGGAGTCCAAATTAAAATTTTCCAAAAAGAGAACTAAACTCATGATATTACTAGAAATACATTCCTTGCAAAACAATTATTAGTTAATGACATTTTAACTTAAATTAATAAATGTTGAAAATTGCTTCACAAAATGTAAATCCTCGATCAAATCAATAATAATACAAGTTATGTGTTTTAAATTATTAGCACGCAGTATAATTAACAGTATAGGACATTAAAACGGTATCAACTCATTAAAATGACGGATCTTTTTATTTTAATACTCAATTTAAATGGTTTGGAGTTTATGTGAAAAGGCCCATAAGGGCAAACATAAGAGCATCTAATTTTGTGTGGATATGATAACAAGCTAGAAACATATTCTTATCAATAAGAATGATCAAGGCATATTCTTATCACGTGGTAGATTCCTACAAGTATGATGTTCCTAACTTCCTAACATAGTAACATTGATAATTTGATATTAATGAATAATGATATATCAACCTAATATTGCATCCCAACGAATAAAGCATATGTAATACATACGAATATTCTCCCTGTTTTTTCCCCTCTTTAGGGGGAGCAGTCATATCACTCAATTTCACTCTGATGAATTGCGCATGCTCTTGCCAAAAAAAAAAAAAAAAAAAAAAAAAAAAAAAAAAAAAAAAAAAACTTTATTCCTTTTTTTTTTCCTTTTTTTTTGACAAAAACTTTATTCCTTTTTGTGTGTTCTTATTTGAATTTTATTTTTGCAAATTAAGAAAATCAAAATTGAAGCAACAAAATGAAGTTGAAATATCAACAAATTAATTATGAAGCATATTTTGCTCACTTAAATTGCCATTATGCATGTAATTCTTAAATCTTAATTGTAAAAAATCGAAGCCCTAATCTCACAAAGAAATTAATTTGCGGAAAATTAATTGAAGAAAAAACTAAGGATCGAAGAAAAATCTCTAGAAATTAGAAAGGTTGTGATATCATGTTAAAGTGGAGAAAGATTGGAGAAAACGGGTTAAGCTTTGCATTTCATATATCGACAATATATATACGCAGTACACAATACAAAAGGAATCCCTAACTTGCCTAAAATTCCTAACAAGATAAACTTGACATAAATACAATATTTAACATAATATAAAACCGACCACTAATAATATGATAACTGAATTAACTCATAAACTCACAAATTCACAAATAAGTGCAATAACATTCATTAAACATTCCAATTTGTTTACGAATATTCAATTCCCCTTACTTAATTAAGGTCTTATTGATTATATTATAAATTTAATCATAGTAGCTAGGTTAGTAGTATAATAAAAATATATATCATGAAAAAGACTCAACATGCAACAATGAGATTTTGCAAATTAAATTTGACATGCCTTTGATGATCAAACACATTGAAGGAATAAGGGCTTATTCTCTTACATTGAAATTCAATTCAGTTTAGTTCAGTTCAGCTCAATTCAGTTCAGTTCAATTCAGTTCAGTTCAGCTCAGTTCAGTTCAGTTCAACTCAGTTCAGTTCGGCTCTTAATTTCCTTCTCTTATAAAATATTCAGTTCAGTTCAGTTCAGTTTAGTTCGGTTCAGTTCAGCTCAGTTCGGTTCATTTCATTTCAGTTCGGTTCAGTTCATTTCAGTTCCGTTCCGTTCAGTTCAGTTCAGTCAATGAGAACAGGCCCTAATTCTGATTCGTGATGGAAGAATATTAATCACTTTCCTTAACTTTATTTCTAAGATAAATATATTTTTTTTTTCCACACCACTAACCCACTAAGCTATCCACTATATTATGTTGTCACTTTCATATTACTAGGGATGTCAATGGGGCGGGGCGGGGCGGATGTTGGTCTTCCCATCCCCATCCCCACCTATCATTTTCATCCCCATCCCCATCCCCATCCCCGCGGCGGGTCTAATATTCATCCCCATCCCCGCCCCGGCGGGTACAACTCCAAAACCATCCCCGCCCCACCCCCCACTTGGATATCCATCCCCGCCTAATCCCCACCAAATACCCGCCTAATCCCCACCCAAGACCCACCAAATTTCCGTGTCTCAAATACACAATCCTACATAATTAATACGGATTATAATATTAAAAAAAATATTCTTAATATTACACACATTTTTGTTTATAACATAAGTGTAGTACAAAATATTATAATTAATATTTATTTCACGTAATTATTTTTATAAAATAATATAAAAGTATATGTGGGTATGAGGTGGGGATGGGGCGGGTACGAAGTGGGGCGGGTGGGGCGGGTACAACTTAAAATCCACCCCCGCCCCATCACCCATGGCGGGTATCGTTTACATCCCCATCCCCGCCCCACCACCCACCAAACCAAGACCCATCCCCGCCCCACTGGGGCGGGGATGGGGCGGGTCTCCTACTTGACCCGCCCCACTGACATCCCTACATATTACAAAAGGAATATAGTACTTCCTCTGTACCTTAATTAGATTCATATACTTCTCTCTATATATTATGTAAGGAATAAATATTAGAAATAAGAATCTAATAAAAGGACGGAAGGAGTAGATAGATTTATTGAATCATATACCTCAGATATGGTTATGATGCATGGCAAAATTCGCAATTATGCTAAATTAGTTTTTCCAAGATTTTTATTACGTAGTAATAACATGCACCTACCGGGCTACCACTGTATGTTGTTTTACATACAACACCATTAAAATTTTGATCATTAGAAAAAGGGAGAAAATTAAAAGTCAAATATAAATGGAATATAATGGAACTTAATTGGGCCCATTATTCTAGCCAATCAAAACATGACAAATTAGAGTTGTATATAGGGACCACATACAATAATTGTATGTGTTAATGTGAAGCCTTTAGCCCGTGTAGAGCTGATACACATATAATAAGACGACGTTAATTAATTCTAATATGACTTTTAATACTCCATAGTCCATATATTTCATAAAATTCACCTATATTATCTTAGAATTTAATTTGCGTATGAATATTATTCTTTGTACCTATTCTTATCATAAACTGGTCGGTGAAGAAATTTCAGGCCTAACACTTCCATTTTTTCTTACCTTGCAAAAACATCAAAGAGCACTACAAGAAGTCAACAGCCTAGAGGTTGCTTACATGAATTACTCCGTAATATATATTGGTTAAATATTAGAACATCAATATGATGATAAACTACCCTTGAAAAATCAGCGAATTATTTAAGTAATTTTGGTCTATTACGCAAAACAATCGAAACTTTTACTAAATTCTAAGAGGTGAGTAATTAAAACATTACTACATTGTCATAATTTATGCAACAAGCAAAATATACATCACGACAACACCCCCTTTCAATTTTTCACATCGTTTATTACATACTTTTGACAAAGGTTAGAATAGATGACCGAAAGTGCAATAAAAAAAAAGTAAACCTGATTATGCATGTCAAAATGGAAATTAAAGAGTATAATTGCACTTAGGTAAGTGTGAAAAATATTTGAAATCTCTCACCCAACAATGAATATTATTTTCTTTTTAGCTACAAAGTAAATACACATAGAGCTAACAGGTCGGGTTTTGGTGGGGTAAGAGTGGGTCAGGTTAACTTAGGTTGGGTCAATTCGGGTTAATTCCATAACCTATGCGGTTCGGGTTTGGGTTGAGTCATGCTTGAGTCGGGTCACGTCCGGTCATACTTCTTATCGGGTTTGGATCGGGTTAATAACATGTCGATTTACATTCGGATCGGGTGAACAATATGTCGGGTTTAATTCGGGTTTTCACGGGTTAGGGTAATTCTCGGGTTCGAGTCGGGTTCAGTTCAAGTCAATAATTTGCCGATTAGAATCAGGTCGGGTCATTCTCGGGTTTGAGTCGGGTTCGGTTCAAGTCAATAATTTGCCGGTTAGAATCAGGTCGGGTCATTTTAAAGTCGGGTTAGTCTCGGGTTCAAGTCGGGTTCGGTTCAAGTCAATAATTTGCAGGTTATAATCAGGTTCAGTCATTTCCAAGTTGGGTTATTCTCGGATTCAAGTCGGGTTATGTTCAAGTCAATAATTAATTTGCAAGTTACAATCAGGTCAGGTCATTTCCAATTCAGGTCATATTCAGGTTCAACTAACTATAAATGGATAATTATCATTATCAAGCTAATTATTTCCTTTGACTATAATATATATGGCAATATACTAGGGAATTATAGTCTATAATTTGGGAAGATAATTATCTCCTTTGACCATACAACAAATATATACTATATTTAATTCTTAAACTTGAGGATGATGCTCCTTTCTTTTGCTGGCCTCGACCGATTTGGTCTTCCTAGACAAAATGCTTTGATCAACAATAATAAGGTGGTCTAAATTTCATTTAAGGCGATTTGAAATCGGGTCAGAAACAATTTGGGTTGAATTTAGGTCGGGTCAATAACAAATCATGTTGATTTCGAGTCGGGTTAGTAACCAATCAGGTTGAAATTTTTGGTCGGGTTAGTAATAGGTTTGGTAAAATTCGAGTCGGGTCAATAACAAGTCGGGTTGAATTTGGGTCAGGTTAATTTCAAGTCGGGTTGATTTCGGTTCGGGTTTGTAATAGGTTGGGTTTAATTCGGGTCAGGTTAGGATCGGGTCAGGTTTGTAACAAGTCGGGTTAAATTCGGGTTTTGGCAGGTTAAAACGGGTTTGGGTCAATTTCGATTCAAGTCAGGTTTGGTGCAAGTTAATTAAATTGGTCGTTATAAACCCTGTAAATCGGTGCAAGTTGTAAACCGGTAAATTAGTCGTTTAAAGGAATATTGGATGGTTCCACCCACCCAATTGGACTCCCGTAGGATATTAGGGACCATGATAAACATTTCGGAAATTTTTATTCCGGGCGAAAAAAGTAACAAATTTCTAAAATTGAAGGCCCGTTTTTTGAAAATTTTTAAAGGTTTTGGGGTCCGATGTCGCAAAGTCTTGAGATTTTAGGGAATACATTTGGGGGTCATAAAATGCCGTTTGGAACCATATATGATCATTATATGTTGTCATAGATGTTCGTGCGTGGTAGGCTTGAGTTAATGAAATCGGTGCAAGTTGTAAATCGGTAAATTGGCCGTTTAAAGGCAAATTGGATGGTTACACCCACCCAATTGGACGCCCAGAGGGTATTAGGGACCATGGTAAACATTTCGGAAATTTTTATTTCCGGGCGAAAAAAAGTCAAAAATTCCAAAATTGAAGGCTAATATCCACGCATTTTGCGAAAATTTGGATGTTTCGGGGCCCGGTGTTGAAAAGTCTTGAAATTTTAGGGAATACATCTCAGGGTCATATAATGTTGTTTGGAACCATATATAATTATTATTTGTTGTCATAAGTATTCGTGGTAGGCTTGACTTAATGAAATCGGTGCAAGTTGTAAACCGGTAAATTAGTCGTTTAAAAGCAAATTGGTTAATTCAACCCACCCAATTGGAATCCCGGAGGGTATTAGGGACCATAAAAAATTTTTCAGCAATTTTTATTTCTAGGCAAAAATAAGTCTAAAATTTTCAAAATTGAAGGCTAATATCCACGATTTTTGAGAAATTTTGGATGTTTCGGGGCCAGGTGTCAAAAAGGCTTGAGATTTTATGAGATTCATCTCGGGGTCATATAATGTCGTTTGTAACCAAATATGATCATTATATGTTGTCTTAAATGTTCAAGGTAGGCTTGAGTTAATGAATACGGTGCAAGTTGTAAACCGGTAAATTTGTTGTTTAAAGACGAATTGGATGGTTCCACCCACCCAATTGGACTCCCGGAGGGTATTAGGGACCATGGTATGAACATTATTTCGGCAATTTTTATTTCCGTGCGAAAAAAGTAAAAAATTTCTAAAATTGAAGGCTAATATCAACGCTTTTTGAAAGGTGTTGAAAAGACTTGAGATATTAGGAAATTCATCTCGGGGTCATATAAAGTCGTTTGGAACCATCTATGATAAATATTTGTTATTATAAATGTTCGTGATAAGCTTAAGTTAATGAAATCGGTGCAAGTTGTAAACCGATACGTAAATTGGTCTTTTAAAGGCAAATTGGATGGTTCTACCCACCCAATTGGACTCCCGTAGGTTATTAGAGATCATGATAAACATTTTTGGCAATTTTTATTTCCGGGCGAAAAAAAGATCAAAAAATTCAAAAATTAAACGTTAATATCCCGATTTTCGCCACCGGCCCCAATAATCTCAAAAATTCCTCAAAAAGCGTGGATAAGAGCCTTCAATTTTGGAACTTTTTGACATTTTTTCACCCGAAAATAAAAATTGCCGGGATGTTTACTATGGTCCCTAATATCCTCCGGGAGTCCAATTGAGTGGGTGGAACCATCTGATAACTTGTTATTTGGTATGATTTTAGGGTACTTTTGAACCTTGTTTAATTTCCGTGATTATTCGACATCAAAGTTCATTATTTATCCTATTTTTATACAAATTTTGTACCATCCATGCTTCACGGGTTGTTTGTGTTTTTGATGTAATGTAGCTATTATTAGCACTATATATGGACGTGATCAAGCATGAATGAACAAGAAGAAGGGAAAGCTTGGTTGATAGAGCAATTAAGGAAGAAGGATGAGTGCCTTAAAGAGAAATGAAAAGCTTTTGGAAAGTTTTGGAAGGATTTTTGCACTAAGGTCAACTTTAACTGACCATAACTTTTGTTCCACTCAACATTTTGAAGTGATTCAAATTGGATATTAAATTTCATCTCAAGAGCTTTCCAACGTCTGGTCACATGCCTTATTCCGATGAGTAACGAAGAAGTTATGACCTTCCAATAATAAGTTGTTTCGCCAGAAAAGAGTTGCACGTCCGTGCCAATAAGTGGCACGTCCGTGCAAGTCTCTGCACGTCCGTGCCAAATGAAGCACGTCCGTGCAAGGTCAGGCAGTAGCTACTGGTCGTATTTTAACAGGTCTGCACGTCCGTGCAACCTTTGGCACGTCCGTGCCGACCTGTAGACGGGTCGTTTCCTCGTGTTTTCCGTCCTTTTACTTGGGGATTATATAATACCTCTTTGGCTTCATTTGTAAAGGGGGGATCTTCTTAGTGTAGTTTTAGCTTAGGTTAGGTTTTTAGAGAGAGAAACTCTCAATTTTTAGAGAGAGAAAGTGGGAAAAACTTGTTGAAAGCTTGGAATATGAAGAATTGAAGGAAGGAGACTTGAAGATTTGATTATTTCTTGCATTATCAATGAGAATTTCTTACTCTCTCTCTTATTTTATTGCTTTAATTGCTTATTTTTGTATCTTTTCTTGTTTTATTACTTGTTTATTATGTTAAATTAGTGTTTGATTTCATGTTCTTAGTTTTTAATTATTCATTTAGTTTTGCAATTTATTATGATTTGTGAGTAGTTCTTTTACTTGGGATGGTTGAAACCATTGATGAATTAACAAATACTTGTTTGCATGTGTTGATTTAGCTAATGTGGGATGTTAATTAGTTGAGTTTAAGTGGTTTCATTGTTAGTTCTTGTAAGTGGCCATTGCTAGAACTATTTATCTAAGCTTTCTCAACGAAGGATCGAGAGATGAACTTGAGTTAGCTCCCTTATGCTTAATTGACTTGAAATGCCATGAGAATAGGAATTTCCAGTCAAGGAGATGTTTATGTCATCGTGATAATGCTTTAACACTTGTTTTATGCTTTGTAATCACGAGAGTAGGTTGTATTCATGACTCAAGTAATCCCTCTAGCTTGAGAGAGTAGTTGGGTGCCTTAGATGACTTCCCCTAATTTATCCCCAAATTGCTATGTTTTGTATGTTAAATTGTAGTTTGTGAATGACTTAATTGGTGGATACCTTCCCAAGATTTTTTTTTTATTATTGTTTGTAGTTTTTCATTATAACTCAAAACCCAAAAAGACTTGACTTAGCTTATCATAAATCGATACTTGTTAGTGCTCCCCTTAGTCCTTGTGGGATCGACCCTTACTTGCCCTTTCTACCCATTAGAGAGACCAAGTTAGGTTTTTATCTTTGGCAGGCTCGACGACGGCCTATCACCATCCAATTTGCCTTAAAACGATCAATTTACCAATTCGCAACTCTCACCGATTTTGTGAACGAACTCAAGCCTACCACGGACATTTAAGACATCATATAATGGTTATATATGGTTCCAACCGGCATTATATGACCACCCAAAGATGTATTCCCTAGGGTCTTAACACTTTTCGCCACTGGGCCCCTAAACCTTAAAAATTCCTCAAAAAGCGTGGATAATAGCCTTCAATTTTGGAATTTTTTGACTTTTTTTCGCCCGGAAAAAAAAATTGCCGAGATGTTTACCATGGTCCCTAATATCCTCCGGGAGTCCAATTGAATGGGTGGAACCATCCAATTTGCCTTAAAACGATCAATTTACAAATCTGCAACTTGCACCAATTTTGTGAACTCAAGCCTACCACAGACATTTATGACATCATTTAGTGATCATATATGGTTCCAACCGGCATTATATGACCCTAAGATGTATCCACTAAGGTCTTAACACTTTTCGCCACAGGGCCCCTTAACCTCAAATATTCCTGAAAAGGCGTGGATAATAGCCTTCAATTTTGGAATTTTTTTACCGTTTTTCGCCTGGAAATAAAAATTGCCGATAGATTTACCATGGTCCCTAATATCCTCCGGGAGTCCAATTAGGTGGGTGTAACCATCCAACTTGCCTTAAAATGATCAATTTACCAATGCGCAACTTGCACCGATTTTGTGAACTCAAACCTACCACGGACATTTATGACAATATATAATGGTCATATATGGTTCCAAACGGCATTATATGACCCTTAGATGTATTCCCTAGTGTCTTAACACTTTTCGCCACCGGGCCCCTTTACCTTAAAAATTCCTCAAAAACCGTGGATAATAACCTTCAATTTTGGAATTTTTTGACTATTTTTCGCCCGGAAATAAAAATTGCCAAATGTTTACCATGGTACCTAATACCCTCCGGGAGTCCAATTAGGTGGGTGGAACCATCCAATTTGCTTTAAAACGATCAATTTACCAATTCGCAACTTGCATCGATTTTGTGAACTCAAGCCTACCACGGACATTTATGACAATATATAATGGTCATATATGGTTCAAAACGGCACTATATGATCCTAAGATGTATCGCCTAGGGTGTTAATACTTTTCGCCACCGGGCCCCGTAACCTCAAAAATCCTCAAAAAGCGTGGATAATAGCATTCAATTTTGGAACTTTTTGACCTTTTTTCGCCTGGAAATTAAAATTTTCGAAATGTTTACTATGGTCCTTAATATCCTCCGGTAGTCCAATTTAGTGGGTGTAACCATCCAATTTGCCTTAAAACGATCAATTTACCAATTCGCAACTCTCACCGATTTTGTGAACTTAAGCCTACCACGGACATTTAAGACATCATATAATGGTCATATATGGTTCCAAACGGCATTATATGACCCTAAGACACTTTTCGCCACCGAGCCCCTTAACCTCAAAAATTCCTCAAAAAACGTGGATAATAGCCTCTAATTTTGGAATTTTTAGACTTTTTTTCACCCGGAAATAAATATTGCTGAGATTTTTACAATGGTCCCTAATATCCTCCGGGAGTCCAATTAGGTGGGTGGAACCATCCAATTTGCCTGAAAACGATCAATTTACCAATCCGCAACTTGCACTAATTTTGTGAACTCAAGCCTACCACAAACATTTATGACATTATTTAGTGATCATACATGGTTCCAACCGGCATTATATGACCCTAAGATGTATCCACTAGGGTCTTAACACTTTTCGCTACCGGGCCCCTTAACCTCCAAAATTCCTCAAAAAGCGTGGATAATAGCCGTCAATTTTGTAATTTTTTGTCTTTTTTTTGCCCGGAAATAAAAATTGTCGAGATGTTTACCATGGTCCCTAATACCCTCTAGGAGTCCAATTAGGTGGGTGGAACCATCCTATTTGCCTTAAAACGATGAATTTACCAATTCGCAACTTGCATCGATTTTGTGAACTCAAGCCTACCACGGACATTTATGACAATATATAATGGTCATATATGGTTCCAAACGGCACTATATGATCCTAAGATATATCGCCTAGGGTCTAAACACTTTTCGCCACCGGGTCCTGTAACCTCAAAAATTCCTAAAAAAGCGTGGATAATAGCCTTTAATTTTGGAACTTTTTGACTTTTTTCGTCCGAAAAAAAATTGCCGAGATGTTTACTATGTTCTCTAATATCCTCCGGAAGTCAAATTGAAAGGGTGGAACCATCCAATTTGCCTTAAAACGATCAATTTACCAATTCGCAACTCTCACCGATTTAGTGAACTCAAGCCTACCACGGACATTAAAGACATCATATAATGGTAATATAAGGTTCCAAACGGCATTATATGACCCTAAGATGTATTTCCTAGGGTCTTAACACTTTTCGCCACCGGGCCCCTTAACCTCAAAAATTCCTCAAAAAGCGTGGATAATAGCCTTCAATTTTGGAATTTTTTGACTTTTTTTTGCTCGGAAATAAAAATTGTCGAAATGTTTACCATGGTCCCTAATACCCTCCGGGAGTCCAATTAGGTGGGTGGAACCATCCAATTTGCCTTAAAACGATCAATTTAACAATTCGTAACTCTTACCGATATTGTAAACTCAAGCCTACCACGGACATTTAAGACATCATATAATGGTCATATATGGTTCCAAACGGCATTATATGACTCTAAGATGTATTCCCTAGGGTCTTAACACTTTTCGCCACCGGGCCTCTTAACCTCAAAAATTCCTCAAAAAGCGTGGATAATAGCCTTCAATTTTGGAATTTTTTGACTTTTTTTCGCTCGTAAATAAAAATTGCCGAGATGTTTACCATAGTCCCTAATACCTTCCGGGAGTTCAATTAGGTGGGTGGAACCATCCAATTTGCCCTAAAACGATCAATTTACCAATCCGTAACTTGCACTAATTTTGTGAACTCAAGCCTACCACAAACATTTATGGCATCATTTAGTGATCATATATGGTTCCAACCGGCATTATATGACCCTAAGATGAATCCACTAGGGTCTTAACACTTCTCGCCACCGGGCCCCTTAACCTCAAAAATTCTTCAAAAAACGTGGATAATAGCCTTCAATTTTGGAATTTTTTGACTTTTTTTTGCCTGGAAATAAAAATTCCCGAGATGTTTACCATAGTCCCTAATACCCTCCGGGAGTCTAATTAGGTGGGTGGAACCTTCCAATTTGCCTTAAAACGATCAATTTACCAATTCGCAACTTGCACCGATTTTGTGAACTCAAGCCTACCACGAACATTTATGACCATATATAATAGTCATATATGGTTCCAAACGACATTATATGACCCTAAGATGTATTCCCTTGGGTCTTAACACTTTTCGCCACAAGGCCCCTTAACCTCAAAAATTTCTCAAAAAGCGTGGATAATAACCTTCAATTTTGGAATTTTTTGACTTTTTTCGCACGAAAACAAAAAATTGTCGAGATGTTTACTATGGTTCCTAATACTCTGTGGGAGTCCAATTAGGTGGGTGGAACCATCCAATTTGCTTTAAAACGATCAATTTACCAATCCGCAACTTGCACCAATTTTGTGAACTCAAGCCTACCACACACATTTATGACATCATTTAGTGATCATATATGATTCCAACCGGCATTATATGACCCTAAGATGTATCCCCTAGGGTCTTAACACTTTTCACCACCGGGCCCCTTAACCTCAAAAATTTCTCAAAAAGCGTGGATAATAGCCTTCAATTTTAGATTTTTTTTGACTTTTTTTCGTCTGGAAATAAAAATTGCCGAGATGTTTACCATGGTCCCTAATACCCTCCGGGAGTCTAATTAGATGGGTGGAACCATCAAATTTGCCTTAAAACGATCAATTTACCAATTCACAACTTGCACTGATTTTGTGAACTCAAGCCTACCACGGACATTTATGACAATATGTAATGGTCATATATGGTTCCAAACTGCACTATATGATCCTTAGATGTATCGCCTAGAGTCTTAATACTTTTCGCCACCGGGCCCAGTAACCTCAAAAATTTCTCAAAAAGCGTTTTTACGCCCGGAAATAAAAATTGCCGAGATGTTTACTATGGTCTCTAATATCCTCCGGGAGTCCAATTGAGTGGGTGGAACCATCCAATTTGCCTTAAAACGATCAATTTACCAATTCGCAACTCTCACCGATTTTGTGAACTCAAGCCTACCACGGACATTTAACACATCATATAATGGTCATATATGGTTCCAAACGACATTATATGACCCTAAGATGTATTCCCTAGGGTCTTAACACTTTTCGCCACCGGACCCCTTAACCTCCAATTTTAGAATTTTTTGACTTTTTTTCGCCCGAAAATAAAAATTGTCGAGATGTTTACCATGGTCCCTAATACCCTCCGGGAGTCCAATTAGGTGGGTGGAACCATCTAATTTGCCTTAAAACGATCAATTTACCAATCCGCAACTTGCACCAATTTTGTGAATTCAAGCCTACCACAGACATTTATGACATCATTTAATGATCATATATGGTTCCAACCGACATTATATGACCCTAAGATGTATCCCCTAGGGTCTTAACACTTTTCCCCACCGGGCCCCTTAACCTCAAAAATTTCTCAAAAAACGTGGATAATAGCCGTCAATTTTGGAATTTTTTGACGTTTTTTCGCTCGTAAATAAAAATTGCCGAGATGTTTACCACGGTCCCTAATACCCTGCGGGAGTCCATATAGGTGGGTGGAACTATCCAATTTGCCTTAAAACGATCAATTTACCAATTCGCAACTTGTACCGATTTCGTGAACTCAAGCCTACCACATACATTTATGACAATATATAATGGTCATATATGGTTCCAAACGGCACTATATGATCTTAAGATGTATCGCCTAGGGACTTAATACTTTTCTACACCGAGCCCTGTAACTTCAAAAATTCCTCAAAAAGCGTGGATAGTAGCCTTCAATTTTGGAACTTTTTGACCTTTTTTCGCCCAAAAATAAAAATTGTCGAGATGTTTACTATGGTCCCTAATATCCTGCGGGAGTCCAATTGAGTGGGTGGAACCATCCAATTTGCCTTAAAACGATCAATTTACCAATTCGCAACTCTCACCGATTTTGTGAACTCAAGCCTACCACGGACATTTAAGACATCATATAATGGTCATATATGGTTCCAAACGGCATTATATGACCCTAAGATGTATTTCCTAGGGTCTTAACACTTTTCGCCACGGGGCCCCTTAACCTCAAAATTTTCTCAAAAAGCGTGGATAATAGCCTTCAATTTTTGAATTTTTTGACTTTTTTTCGCCCGGAAATAAAAATTGCCGAGATGTTTACCATGGTCCCTAATACCCTCCGGGAGTCCAATTAGGTGGGTGGAACCATCCAATTTGCCTTAAAACGATCAATTTACCAATACGCAACTTGCACCAATTTTGTGAACTCAAGCCTACCACAGACATTTATGACATCATTTAGTGATCATATATGGTTCCAACCGGCATTATGTGACCCTAAGATGTATCCCCTAGGGTCTTAACATTTTCTCCACCGGGCCCCTTAACCTTTAAAATTTCTCAAAAAGCGTGGATAATAGCCTTCAACTTTAGGATTTTTTGACTTTTTTTCGCCCAGAAATAAAAATTTCCGAGATGTTTACCATGGTCCCTAATACCCTCCGGGAGTCCAATTAGGTGGGTGGAACCATCCAATTTGCCTTAAAACGATCAATTTACCAATTCGCAACTTGCACCGATTTTGTGAACTCAAGCCTACCACGGACATTTATGACAATATATAATGGTCATATATGGTTCCAAACGGTACTATATGATCCTAAGATATATCGCCTAGGGTCTTAATACTTTTCGACACCGGGCACCGAAACCTCAAAAATTCTTCAAAAAACGTGGATAATAGCCTTCAATTTTGGAATTTTTTGACCTTTTTTTGTCAAAAATAAAAATTGCTGAGTTGTTTACCATGGTCCCTAATACCCTCCGGAAGTCCAATTGAGTGGGTGGAACCATCCAATTTGCCTTAAAATGGTCAATTTATTAATTCGCAAGTTTTACCGATTTTGTGAACTCAAGCCTACCACGGACATTTATGACATCATTTAATGGTTATATATGATTCCAAACGGCATTATATGACCCTAAGATGTATCCTCTAGGGTCTCAACACTTTTTGACACTGGGCCCCGTAATTTCAAAAATTCCTTAAAAAGCGTGGATAATAGCTTTCAATTTTTGAAAATTTTGACATTTTTTCGCCTGAAAATAAAAATTACCGAGACGTTTTTAATGGTTCCTAATACCCTTCGGGAGTCCAATTGGGTGGGTGGAACCATCTAATTTGCCTTAAAACGATCAATTTACACGTTTTCGTACACCCCTCCTGTATTGGCTATAAGTTTTCACGGGGCTTGTACGTAGTCGAATAATGGTCATATATGGGTCGAAACAATATTATATGTCCCCGGGTTGCATCCCGTAATGTTCCGTGAAATTCCCACACCAGGTCACGACACATCATAAATTGTTTCGATTTCGTGTTTTATAGCCTTCATATTTGGCTTCCGTATATCATTTTTCACCCGGCGAGATTATGCATCTAAGTACTTCCTTGGGTTTCCAAAGGCCCTTGGGAGTCATAAAAAGTGTCTGGAACCATCTAATTCATCCTTAAACTTCATGTCTTAAGGGCCTTGGGAGTCGTAAATAGTGCTCGGAACCCTGTATGCCTTGTCCTTGGGTGCACATGTCTTATGCACATGCCACACGACCCCTTGCCCACTTGTACCATCCAACATCCCAACACTTAGGCTTTGTGACACCTCTTAATCCCGTACTTAGCCTTTTTTAGCATACGAGATGCATCGCTAACCTCGTTTTCTAAAATATAGGTGTTTTTAGGGAATAGGGTGGGGGGAGGGACGAATCGAAGTGACATAGGGCTGAATCTCAGTATCCACCGCGCGAGCTTAGCCTACGACACGTGCCGAAACTCCTACTGTAGAACGGCATCGGACGATGGGTGCATGCGTCGCTTCTGGCCCGGATTTTGACTTAGAGTCGTTTAGTCATAATCCAGCACACGGTAGTTTCGCGCCACTGGCTTTTCAACCAGGCGACGCATGCGCCACACGGCCCCTTGCCCACGCCCAAGGAAGAAACCCACCCCATCATGAAACCCCACGCCCTAGGAGAAACCCCACGCCGAAGCTCAAACCCCACGCCCAAGGAAGAACCCCACGCCCATCATGAAACCCCACACCCTAGGAGAAACCCCACACCCTAGGAGAAACCCCACGACTATTGTATCAGCCGTACGCCCAAAACTCAAACCTCACGCCTACTATATCAACCCCACGCCCAATGAAGAACCCCACGCCCTAGAAAGAAACCCCACCCCAATGAAGAAACCCCACGCCCAAGGTCAAATCCCACGCCCAAGATGAAACCCCACGCCCTAAGAGAAACCCCACGCCGAAGCTCAAATCCCACGCCCAAGGAAGAACCCCACGCCTAATGTATCAACCCTACGCCCAAAACTCAAACCCCACGCCGAAGCTCACCCCACGCCATAGGAAGAAACCCCACGCCCAAGGAAGAACCCCACGCCCATCATGAAACCCTACGCCTACTGTATCAACCCTACGCCCAAAACTCAAACCCCACGCCTACTGTATCAACCCCACGCCCAATGAAGAACCCCACGCCCTTAAAAGAAACCCCACGCCCAATGAAGAAACTCCACGCCCAAGGTCAAACCCCACGCCCAAGCTCAAAATCCACGCCCAAGATGAAACCCCACGCCTAAACTCTAACCCCACGCCTAATCTCATACCCCACGCCCTAGGAAGAAACCCCACGCCGTTACTCAAACCCCAAGCCTAAAGAGAGGACCCCACGCCCAAGGAAGAACCCCACGCCTAAGAGGGACCCCACGCCTAAACTCAAACCTCACGCCCAAGTAATAACCCCACGCCCATCCTAACACCCCACGCCTAATGTATCAACCCTACGCCCATCCTGAAACCCCACGCCTAAGCTCAAAACCCACGCTTAAAGAGGGACATCACGACCAAGGAAGAACCCCACTCCAAAGGAAGAAACCCCACGCCCAAGGAAGAACACCACGCCCAAGGAGAAACCCTAAACGAACCAACCCCACGCCCAACCAACCGACCCCACGCCCAACTAATAAGCCTCACGCCTTAGGGAGGACCCCATGCCCGAGGGACACCACGACGCTTATATAGGGGCGGAGCCAACGCCCAAGGAAACCCCGCGCTTATAGAGGGACCCCACGCCTAAGGAAACTCCACGCTCATAGAGGGACCCTACGCAATACTTCTTTTGGGGTGCTCAAAGTTTCCGAGGATAGTAATCTTCATGCCCTATATGAACATAACAATATCTTTTGGTCATCAAATATATCTAATGATCAGACAAATAATTCAGTAGCTCAGCTTTTAGACATTCTGCTTTCAAATGCTATTGGGGAGACAATCTAGCAGATTTTGGAACATCCTTCACACAACTTTTAGATATTCTGCTTTCAAATGGTATTGGGGAGACAATCTAGCAGAGTTTGGAACATCCTTCACACTCATTGTTGCCATCAATGCACGTTGATGTGCATAGTAGCTCAGCTTTTAGATATTGGCCGGAAATCTTATTCTTCTTTCAAATGCTACTGGGGAGACAATCTGACAGAGTTTGGAATTTCAACTTAGGTACTCTTCCTCGAAACCTTCTTGAAATTTTCACTTTAGATGGTGATCCCAGCTATAAGATCAAACTCAATTTTCCTCCAATGTGTCTGCAAATTCCTAACTGACTATAAAAGGTAATAACCCGGGTTATTACCTTGTCTCTAACAAGGTGATTCCTTACTGATGGGAAAATCCTAAGTGGAATAGCCAGTTGTGACCCAATTGATAATTTTTTTTCTTCCTCAACTCTTTAATATCTTCCACTGTGCGCCGTGCGTTGGATGACGAGGACGGATCAACCCACCCAATCGGACTCCCGGAGGATATTAGAGACCATGGTAAATATTTCGGAAATTTTTATTTACGGGCGAAAAAGTCAAAAAATTTAAAAATTGAAGTCTATTATCCACGCTTTTTGAAAATTTTTGGAGTCTTCGAGCCCCGGTTCGAAAAGTCTTGAATTTCTAGGGAATACATATTGGGTTATATAATGTCGTTTGGAACAATTTATGATCATTATTTGTTGTCATAAATGTTCGTGGTAGGCTTCAATTAATGAAATCGGTGGAAGTTGTAAACTGGTAATTTGGTCGTTTAAAGGCAAATTGGATGGTTCCACCCAGCGAATTGGACTACCGGAGGGTATTAGGGATCATTGTAAATATTTCGCCAAATTTTATTTCCATGTGAAAAAAAATCAATGAATTCCAAAATTAAAGGTATATCCACACTTTTTGAGAAATTTTGGAGGTTTCAGCCATACATATCCAGTTTAAAAGTATTACATATATGTGGTAAAACCGTAAAACTGACTAGATAGGCATTTTATAATCCAACCCAAAATCTAGATTCAACTTGAAATTATGTGTCATAAACAGTCCGACTTAGTCTAACTTAAAAATAATGATGTATAAATAGTTTATATAATTATATATTATAATAACAAGCCCATTCTTGATCCAAACATGAGACAACTTGTCGCAATCTAAAATCATCTAAAATCATTTGTAGAATTGTAGGCATTTTCTAAAGAATATTGTTTTTTTTTTGGTGTTCTACTCGGTTCACCCTTTTTGGACTAATCCGAATTCGGGGATCAGTTCTGGGTGGTTAGGTTCCAGTCCCCTCTCAATTGTTGTTGCGGGGGATCGAACACAGTTCCTCCCTACCAAGTGTAGTCCCAATCACCACTACACCAACACCCAATTGGAATTTTCTAAAGAATATTGTTACCAGACATTTGTATTCCTTTTGTCTTTATTTACTTGACACACTTTCTTTATAAAGTAATTTATATACTTATTTAACCGTAGACTTCCAATATTGTCTTACTCAAAATGCACCTCAAACATAAGAAATTATATAAATTGATTGATCTCAATCCAAATTGTTACTAACCCCATTCAAACTGTGCTTAATCAATCCAATAATTATAGTGCATTTTTTTAATTATTATTATAAACAAATACGGAATAAATTAATTTTAGAAGACAAATATGATAATCCCAATCGAATTATCAAACAACATGTTTATTATTATTATTATTATTATTATCAAACATTAACATAAACATGATTTGCCAATTTTTCCAATCAATCAACTAGAAAATATGCATATATCCTACAGTAACTTTATGTTCTTATTACCCACAATCTAGACCAAACCAACTTTCTAAATTGGGCCTACAATGTCCAAATTCCTTGAAGTAATAAATAAGCCCAATTGATTTGGGCCGATTTTTCAACTCACTGAGTCAAACCAAATCGACTCGCACTTACACTCGCACCTCAATGAAATTCCTGCAAAATTCTATCATCTCATTCAACAAACCTTCAAAAGACCAAATCTTTCCACCATGAAAACCAGATAACATTACACCCCATTATAATTACACTAATTAATCTCCCATTAATCCCATAAAAATCATATCTTTAATCATAATCTTCCCTTAATTGATTCATTTTCTTTCTCCTCCGAATGGGTAAATCACTACCTTCAACAGCAGGATTAAAGAATTTTGCCAGAATTATAACATCTGAAAGAATCACCCCTCCAAAACAAGTCAAACCCAGATCACCAAATCACAGCAAAACATCTGTCTCAATGTCAGAGTCACAACCCCGAGTTGACTCGGCTAAACTCGGCTTGAAAATGGAGAATAACTCAGTGAGTGGAACTCGGATTCCTTTGTCGGAGGTTGTCGTGGATTGTGCGAGGCGCTGGTTTCAAGACACTCTTAAGGAGGCTAAAAATGGGGATGCTACAATGCAGGTTTTGGTGGGTCAGATGTATAACAGTGGTTATGGTGTTCGAAAGGATACTGAGAAGGTAATTGGAAATTGGGAATACTTGTGTGTGTTTTTTTTTTTTTTTTTTTTTTTATGTAATTGAATTTTGTGGGAAATTGTTATTACAGTGTATGTTGTTGTTTTATTACAATTATTATTGAGTTAGTTAGCGGTTTTATTATTCATGTGTGCCGGATTGATTGATCTTGGATGTTAATGTAGGCATGTTCGGAAAATGTAATGTAATAATAGTATGATTTTGATTTGTCAATTGTGAACATGTTTGTTTTTTGGTTATGGAATTATGTGGATTGATACTTAATAGTTTGAAAATTGGATATTGACATGGACTTTGGAAGGAATGTAGACCATATATGGTTGATTGGTTGTGTATATGTGTTTAAGTTGGATTTTGATGTTTGAGTTGGAAAATTTATATTGTATTATGGTTTGCAAGCAATATTCATTAAGCGCATACTAGCTTAAAAAAAAGAAGCTTTCTTGTTTGTGATGTGCTGGTTGTCTTATTTTTCCTCTTTGGTTGTAAGATGAGTTGTTTGGCTGAATTTAAGTGATATAGGGATTGATATGGAATAGGATTTTTCCTAGACGGGCTATTTGGGGAATAGAAATGGGACAGGAGTTTGCAGATTTTCTCTTGGAAAGCAAGAGAACTAGCTCAAAGTTGGTTGCTTGAAGGCTTAGAACTTGTCATTGCAAAATTCTATTCAATGCTAGGGAAAATCAAGAATCATATTGGTTTTATGTATATGACGGGAAAATGCTTTTATCACACTTTCTGCAGTCTATGCTACAATGCTACAGAGTTTTTTTTGTGCCTTTGTTCTACCTTAAGGCCTCCCCTTTCCTTTATGCGAGGAGGGAGTCATATGGAAGGTGGGTGTTAGTGTGTTACTCCAAAGGTGCGACCTTATCCGTTCTGACAATTTTAGATTCTGAAAGAAGCCTAAAACTTCAAGGTACTTAGATCAGTATGCTATAACTTATGTAGTTATGTTAGGAATTAGCTCCCAAACAGTAAGTAAGCAAGCTAATTAGATAGAAAAGGATAGCTAAGAGGGATAAGTTGTATTATCAAACTGATTGTTCAACAATACAATGCCTTCTTTCGAGAGGAAGGTGCTCTCCAACAAGTCAATAACAGACTTCTCAACAATATTCAACATCATGATTATTCCTCCTAATGAGGTCTATATATAGAAAGACTCTCCTAACAAACTCTAGCTTATTCCCCAAGTCACTAATAATAGACTATGACTAATATGCCCTTCTCCCAAATATTGATTCCTTGCAAGTTATGTTGGTATGGTTTTTTCACTTAGCATGCCATTTACAGATTTTACACGAACCTCTCTTGTGCTATGTTAACCAGGAGGAGTGTGAGGTGCACCCCTCACATCATTCTTCCTTTTCTAGTTCTGCTTATCAGCATATTTGCAAAAAAGTGTGCTTTGTATGTGTGATACATACACCTCTGCTTCGTTCAGAAAATCTTGTTAGTGTTTACTGTTTTAGTGCTTAAGATTTTAGATAAAAGGTGAAAAATGTGTTATAGCATCTGGTAGTGTGACCAATAACTTGCTTTACACATGTAATCCAGGGGCGTAATTGGATTAATATAGCTTCCAAAGGAAGGTCTTCTGCATGGAAAGTTAGCAATAAACAGCCAGGTTTGTCTTGTACCAAATTTCAGCTTAGATTTTGAAGTTCATCATTGCTTATATCTGTCTTCTTATAGGGTACAATGTAAGTGACTCAGAGTCTCAGGATCTCTAAGACACCAGAAGCGACGTGTAATACTATAATACAGGCAGAAGGAGGATCCAATTGTGAGTTGTTTTTGTATTTGTTTTTCATTCTAGACACTGTAGTACCAAAATTAGCCATGTATATCAGTATATGTATGTTGTCATTTGTTTATATGGCCATGCAGGCAATATTTTCTTTAGTATATGAGGAACATATTTGATGATATATGGCCTTTTACAAGTTGATGTAACAATTTTTCACAAGGTATTGAATATTTACATTTGTTTGGTAATGTTTCCTATCCCTCAAGTAAATGCTGTGAATTCAAGTGAATGTATTAAAGCATATGCGTTGGCTATATCATGATTATGAATAGCATTTACATTTAGTGGAGGAATGTAGGTCGAGTCAACATGACATAGTAGCTTGGTTTTCTTGAGACCATTTTTCTTGTCCTATCTAAATTGCGGTTTTGTTGACTGCTTTATCAAGCTGCCTGACCACATTAATCGGCTGAAAGCCAAATAAAAAGTGGGCCAAAATGCATTTGCCACACAAACAAGGCCATTCATTGCTAATATTTACACTTGCATGTGATGATATGACAATATGCAAAGAATGCATCATTTTGGTACATAATTTTGCCGTGCTCCATTTGAGATAGCTTTTGAATTTTTCTGCTTGTAAGTTAATGGTTAGTGTGTTTTCGTGGTCCTCACAGAAAAGAAAAAAGAAATACGCCATTTCTCCCCTTGATTATTTACTCACTTGGACAATCACAATGCTTCTTTCTGTCTATGTATTGGACTTAGAATAAGTCAACCTTAAATCAACCTAGTCGGTCATAAGTACATGTATCCTATTAATAACAATGATGTGATAGACTACATTACGGCATTAAGGTGGGGAGGACTTGAGCCACTGAACAGGATTCACAGGATCATACTACTCAGAGATTGTACATTTCTGGGGTTCCGTTGCTATTAGGCTAATTTCACATTCGTGTTTCACTACATTGTATGTTGAATTTGTGCCAATTGTTTCTTGCAGTTGCTCGAGGACCTTTTCATATTCCAAGCATTCTCATCAGGTTCCGATATTTATTTACTCACTGTTTTACTGCTCCTAAGTACACTACTCTTATTGGCTTTCTGAAGCATTCAAACATATAAAATTTCCAAATCTATGGGATATCAAAGGTACATGCCTATAAATCTTACAACTGGCTTTTAAAGAAAACTTTTCATTAACCACTTGTTGCTGGGATGAGAAGATGGTCACCCTTCTTGCTGGTATTGCAATATTTGGTCATTGTTTCATATAACTCCGTATATATGTAGATTATGAAATATGTAATGTACTGATAGAAATGGTAAGTTTGTTGGCTGGAAGTTTTAATTTCCTTGTATTGATACTGCTAAAATACAGGAGTAATTGATAAACATATACACTGATGTACAATATACATATTATTCAACAAAACCAATGTTGTACAACATTAATGCTTTTCTGATTATTTCTCTGTCTTCATTCATACTGCTTCCATTGAAGCTGAGGATTTGTAATTTGATTATCACTTTCACTGTGTCTAATCTATCTTCCTTCACGTCGGTCTTTTCTCCATTCCCATGGTTCCTCTGGATTTTTCGAAGCCCATAGCCCTACCCTCTTAGCACGTGCCTCTTTCTCCCACTGTATCAATTATCATTATGTACATTTTGAGTGTAAGAGTTTGGATACAAGCAGACTAAATTGACAATATGATGTTTTTTTTTGTTTCTTACATTAGCTAGCTCTGCACGGCGGTCATAGGCTGCGTAGTGCCATGCTAATCCCTTCTTCAGCATCACTTCCTGATATGAGAGTGATGATAAGGTGGAATCGATAAATTTTGGAGGTATGGAATAATGTCATAACTAAGGTGAATGAGTACACTAACTAATATCACATTCCTAAGACTAAGACATAGTTTTCCATGAAAGAGTGATAAGCTTTACAGGATAATGGCAAGGGAGTGAAGTACCTGTGCAAATATGCCATTGCAGTAGATGTCCCCTACATAACGACCATACCGGTCTTCTTCATAAACGAGAACCCTTAAGCTCTTTCCTTGTACAAGATTTGCTAGCTCCTCTTTTGCCTGCTTCCCATACGGCATTGCACTCTCAGGTGCATCTATTCCCCTGAATTCTTTTCATAGGCATTACAAATTTGGTAGATGAAACTTGAGTTGTACTAAGGGAATTTTATCATGATTTATAGTACCTCAATCGAATTCGGTACTTTTTAGCTAGAACCTCCTCATTTTGAACAGGAATAACCCTGTGACAATAAAAAAAAACTTCATGAGTTTCCTATTCTTTGAGATGTGATACGATTAGATAAAGATCTGGAAATACCTGTAATTCTGATCGATTATTTTCTTATGGAGTGCATCGGCCTTAGGATAATTTTTCTGAGCACGCGCCTTTGCTCTTTCAATTGCTGCAACCTGCACTTCTTTAGGAACTGAAGATGACTCCCGAGGATCCGCAGTACTTACATATACAGTTACGGTATCTCCGTCTGCTACTGCCTTTACATCCACCTGTGTCCATCCATTTATTTTTATTTTCAGGTAAAATCTTTCTGCATTATCAATTTGGAGCAAAAGAGCAAGAGAAAGGTTCTCACCGGTAAAGTATGGAGCTCGTACTTCACCCCACCAGGGTATGCAGATGGCGCTCCAGTAGGGAGGTCAACTAATGTATGAGGATGAGGCAGGTTGTAGTAGGCAAGTAAGCCCTGTTCAAATAGTATTTACCCCAAATTAGAATTATTTTCTTGTATGCTGTCTCATTTCGTTAACACATGCTTATAAGAAAATCCTTGGGGCGGAGCTTACCTCCACGTCCGCTTTCTGGTGTCCTTTCAAGGTTGCAGTGACGAGCCTTGCTGTATCCTCTGGGGTTCTTGGTGGGGGCTTGGCCTCCTTCCATGCTTGTAGAAGTTTTCTGTACCTAAGCGATAAAATCTCATATGAATTATATGCCTTCCCCCTTTTTTAGTAAAGAAATTTTATGAATGACTTCCCAGTTTTTTAGGCTATATCTTATAGTATCATAAGAAATAGTATGAAACAGTTTCACCCAAGACTTGCTTGTGTGTTATGATCAACGCCGAATGTGGCGAGTATTTTGGGTAGGTGGGCTTGGGGAGGGAGACATTGGTAGCAGAATTGTGGAATTTGATCATGGGAAAGAGCAGATCAACTTTCCCTTCGAATTCGACTACATTGCAGAAATGACAGTCTCCTGTAGAAGTGTAGATCCTTCAGAATCAGATTCTCTAAAACTATTGTCTAGTCAGAGTAAAGCTGTGTACATCCCGACGTATGAGTCTTGGTACGTCGATTAGATATTAGTCAGGATCAAGATTAGGAAAACAGTACTTATTTCTTGTAGAATCTGTTTTGACTTTTTCTGATCAAATCTGAAGTACTGAAGCACCTGGATGTTATAATTAAGTTTAACAGCTTATGTAGTTGGATGGTGGTACTTACCAGTTAGACTGAGCTTTCTTCGACGATACAACATGCTTACCGAGCCCTTCCGGTACCTGAAGATTAAAACATCAACATCAAACAAACCACTCTATTTTCTTCACCTGATTCATTGTACCAAAATCTGTTTTTTTTTTTTCATCTCAGATGAGTTGAATTGAATTTTCTTGATGATCCCATACCTGGGATGTGGCCTCAAAGTGGAGGAGATCCTGCGCAAGGGCGGAGACTCCGACGCTTTGGGTAGGAACACCGTGGTGGTGGCCGTGCGGGTGTGAGTCTGTAGTTGAAGGCTGACAGCAATTCTTGTAGAGAAATCTTAAGGCGTTTCCCATTCTTTGTTTTCTTAATCAGGTAGCTAATGCTTCTGTTTTTGGTGAAAGAGAGGAAGAAAGAAAGAAAGAAAGAAAAAAAGGCGAGAGAATGATTTGTGGGGAAAGGAAAGGAATAAGAGTATGACAGATATGATTGGTTGTTTGTTGGGATATTTTATATTTCTTTTTAACATTTTACAAATAGTTTGCCCCCATTTTAGTCAACGTGAAAGTATATACTATGCGGGACATGGGAGAGACAGTTGTAACATTGAGGAGCGTCGGCGTTATAATTAAGGGACGGTTTTTTTTTTCTATTTTTGTTTTTATATACGTAATACGTCGTATTGAATTGAAAAAGTACACGTAACATAGTGAATGAAGGGGTTGTATAATTGTTTATGGCACTATTTATAGATTTGTATCTTTCAGGATTTGGTAGATCTTTACCTCGAGTCTTTGATCTGTTTATCCAACTCCATGGAGTTTAAGGACCACCCCATAGATTTTTGTTTAATTGTGAAAAAGTTGTGGTTTTTGAGGTTGGAGGAGGGATAAATATCTACTCGTAATAATTACTAGTTGCCTTATTGGCTTATATGAACTACAAGTATATGAATATTTTTTTCTTTTTGATGGCCTCACTTAACTTATACGAGTACGAATTATGTCTTAATTTTTGTCAATTGTGATGGATGTGTTTGTGCACGTATCACGTATGTGCTAAGAATACTCCGTAATGTCATAATATTGGTCTTTAAATATCATAATTTTGATTATAATTTAGATTCAATGGAATTCTAATCCGACTTGCTTGACTTATCTAATACCTGTATAGGCGTTTCACACACCAAAACCTCACCCCTACCTTAAACACATACCGTAAATTAGAGATTTGAAGATTGGATAACTTGTACAACTTACCGGTACAGTTGATTATTCTACAAGCTTACTACTCCGTAATAGAATATTATTAGTAGCAGATACTTTACAAAAAATACGTGGGCAAACCACTTTTCTTGCATAATCGTATAGTGTTAACGTGTAATCAAGCAAGCGTATGTCGACGCTGAATCAGCCTACTACTTACATGGTCAATTAATGGTTAATGTTAACTTAACCTTAGCATTAATGCCTTTTTTTTTTTTTTAATTGTAGAGTTATATTATTAGCCTTCTACAACTTTCTTCTCCCCCTAGTCCTTCCTCTTACACTACTCAACCTCATAGCGCGGTAGCGGTACCGGGACTGAATGTTTGCGTCGCTATCCATGCTGGTAGTGGTGGCTGTATAGTGTATAGGATTCATATATATGACCGACCTCCCGTTATAAAGGGGAGCATTATTTGGAAATGATTCTGAAAACATAATGCTCCTGAGAGTCTTAGAGTATTATAAGGTATATCAAGATGTCTTAAGGCTATTGTCCAAATGCTTGGGTATCCTTTTAGCTCCGCTTGGCTAGAAAGCCTGAGGGCTCCGCTTGCACGTCCGAAGGTTCGCCCTGCAAAACAAGGAAGGTTAGCTGCCCCGGGAGGTGTTATCTGGGAAAGTCCCTCCGGTTCTTAAGTCAGCAAATGTACTTTTTAGAGAGAGAAAGTAGAGAGAATTAGGAAAAAAAGTTACCATCATTAATGATTAGAGACTATTTATAGTTGTACTTTCAGGTGGTAGAAGTTGTACTTAATTGGACAGAATAGAGAGGTATTATCATAATTTTAAGTCACCGGGATTAGGACAATGAACTTGGCCCAAACAGGAACTTAAGAATTTTTGCTCATGGCATCTCATGTGATATTGATGACAAGCCTTGTTATATCATGTGCACTTGTGCAGTAGCATGGAGTACTAACAGGACAATTATTTTTTATGTTCAATGATTTAGAAAGTAGTTGGAAAAGATATCGATTAGCAAACTGATTTAGGAAATAATTACGGATTAGATGTTGGCAAATTCAGTTTTTTTGGACTGCTAAATGGTTTGTTATAGGGATTACTAAACTCAAACAGTAATTATCTATTTGTTTATTGTGAATGCTAATCTATACGCAAGAGTATGACATTCGTGTTTTGAGATCGGTGTTTTATTAACTCTAATAAAGTATTTTCATAGAATGTCCTCGTTCCGTCTACGCCGACAAGGCATTAGCCTCTTCGAAAGAAAGGAATGGAAATACCATAGCGTGATAGCGGGCATCCTACACATTTTCCTTGATATTTGAGGGATAGCTCATATGGTTAAGAGTTATCCTCCCGATTTTAGTCGATTCTGGAATCGAATCTCATCAATAACTTGAGTGAGAAAGAAATTAATACGAACTTAATAATGTACTAAGTTAATGTTGGCCATAAGGCCATTAAGTTAAACAGAAGAGCCTATGTTTTTTTGTTTTTTTTTTTTTTTTTTTTTTTTTTTTTTAGGAATCTAAAAGAGGTATTTTCATACACCTCAATACTGATTTGTTCTGTTTTATGTAGTAAGAAGAAAAGAAGTATAAAACTTGTTACTTTTAGGCCAAACATGGCTATACTTACAGAGGCTTTTTCTCATGCACACGCCAATAAGTTCTTTTATCTTTGGAAGAATGATCATGCTAGCACTCACTTTTAATCTTTTGGAAGTATAACCATGTATTTACTTTCAATTTTTATATGTTACTACTAGCTAAGTCTAGTAGCTTCGAAAAAAATAATAAAAACATAAATACACTCATACAACGTATTTATAATGGCTATTGTAAAACCAGCTTATTTGAAGTGACTATAAATCTATAATGTTAACAAGTGAATTATTGCGTGTTATACCTTTTACTTAAGACCAATAGTTGAATAAAATAGATGAACATCAAAACTTACTAGTTGCCAAGATAATCCTAATAAACCACACGATGACTCGCCTTCTTCCTCTAAGAAACTCGACGTTAGGCTAGTCTTTGATGTATACGAAAGCTTGATGTATTATCATACAAACGGTGGACAATTGAAAGTTCCTTTAGCATTTTAGTGTTTTTATTTAGGTTTGGGAAATTCTCTTTCGTGAATTCCAATTTTTTTCATTTTCTAAGTGGTGAACAAAGTTTTATAAAATTATTTTTAGTACTCGTAGACTTTTTATACTTATTACTTATGACATTAATTATTATATTTTATAAAAAATTTAACTATAGTTAGGTTTTTTTTTTTTTTAACAATAATATTTAACTATAGTTAGGTTTTTAATTATTTTTAAACAATCTAATAATTATACTAAAATTAAAAAATCAACCACCTCTTCCCCCACCCACTGTCAAGCCTCCCCTCCCCCTGCCAGCGACCGACACCCCTATTAAACCCCCAGCGCCGGCAACGCCTGACCCGAAACCCCTGACTTATCCCGACATCTCCCAAACCACCACCTCTAACCCCCCACTAATTAGCCACCTTAGCCCAACAGCCTCCCCACAACACCCACATAGCCTCCTCGCCACCACCACCACCGACGCCTGACCCGAAACCCCTTCGCCAGCAGCCCAAGTCCCCTCCCCCACGTCGCCGCTGCCCACCATAGCCAAAAATACCACCCCAAAACCCTAAAACCCCAAAATCAAAACCCTAAAAATCGATTTTGGGGCTTTTAATTTTAGGGTTCGACGTGGTGTTTCAGGGGTGGAGATGGTAGGGGGAGGGGCGGTTTAGGTTCACCGGTGCGGGGTTGAGAGTTTTGACACCGGCGATGGGGAGGGGAGTGGTATTCGAGGGAGTTGGTGGTTCATATCGGGGAAATGGGTTTGTGTTTTAGGGGAAAGTGGAGGTGTCATAGGTGGAGGAGAGGGAGGAGGTAGGGGTCGCCGACGCTAGGGGTGAAAGTTCTCCTGTTTTCGGCCGCCGGGAGGGGGCTGGGCAAGTGGGTTGGGGGAGGGGTTAGGTTTTTTTTTTTTTATTATTTTTTTTTTATAATTTCAATATAATTTAAAAAATAAAAAACTAACTATAGTTAAAGAGATAACAATTATCAATGGTAATCAATAATTTAGGTTTACCATTGATAATAAAATTTAAAAATGTTTACCACTTAGAAAAGGAAAAATTGTCAAAAATAATACAAACTTTGAGCAATCCGCTAAAAACAAGTTAAACTTTTGATTATTTCAGAATAATACAACTTTTATGCGATATCTTCTCAAAACAAGTCATGACCTGTCATTAACCGGATTAGCAAGTTGAAAGTGATACGTGTCACTATTTAATTGGTTTGTGATTTTTTAATTAATTTTTCAAAAAAAAAAACTAAACTCATCTTTCTCCTCCCTCTTTACTGCCATACTCTTTTTTTCCCTTTCTCCACCGTGCCACCATCAAGCTGCCCCCGTTGCCGCCGTGTAGCTACTACCATCAACCCTCGAACACCACCTTTGACCATTATTACCCGCACCTCCCTGCCCATTTCTGCCACCATGTGGCTACTTCCCACTTTCGAAAATCACCTCCAAATACCACCCCACCATCCACAAACAAATTAACCCAACAATGACCACCCTTCTCTCTCTCCTCCATTTGAACTCCCATTCCTAGTGCAACCCAATTCCTAAAAATAATTGAGATTGAATCGAAATTGGGATTGCTCTATTGAATTGATGTCATGGGTTCTTCACATTGAGCCAAAATTGGTTGAAATTGGGGCTGCTTGGTGTTCGTTTGTGCGGCGGTTGAGGGCTGCTGCTAATTGTTGTGGCTCAATTGCGGGCTGTGAGGTAGGGGTGCGAGAATTGGCGCTGCTAGCTACTATTGAGGGGCAGAGGAGATGGGTACTCTGGGATAGTCGCGATTTTGAGGGAGTGTGCGAGATGGCCTTGTGGAAGTTGCGGTGGCTGTTGGTGATGCGGGCTAGAGGTGCGGCTGCTCTGCTTGCGTCAATTGTTGTTGTTGTTGGCGAGAAAGGAGGTGCAGCAGCAGCGAGTTGGGAAATTAAAAGAGATGAGAGTTAGGGGTGGTTATCGTTTGTGGGTGGGGAGGCCAAAAGGGAAGTGCTGGTTAAGCTTGTAGGGTGTAGCCGGACACGAAGGTATGGCTGGTGGCTTAACGGTGGATGAGGTTTTAGTTTTTATTCTTAATAAAATAGTTTTACTTGGTTAACAGGTTGTAGGTTATTCAACCTATTAAAAGAAAATACTCCATAAAGTTTGTATTATTCTGACATAATTAAAAATTTAACTTGTTTTTAGCGGACCACTCAAAGTTCGTATTATTTTTGACATTTTTTTCCTTAGAAAATGAAAAAGTTGGAGTTCACCAAAGAGAATTTCCCTTTAGGTTTTGATATTTTGTGGCTTATTGCTCTTTTGTGTATTTTTATAGGTTATTGAGTGGTTTTAGAACATAAAAAGATGAACCAAATAAAAGATTCAATGCGAAGCACAAATGGAAGTTCCTTAAACTGATGAAGAAGAAAAGCGCTTGCTGAGCACGTTTTGTTTGTCTAGGTTCATTGAATCCACGAATTTGGGAAGTCTTGGGGAATAATTTACAAGATCTACATCAGTTGGAAAAGATATATATGTATAAAGAGAAGATCTTATCAATAGGTTAAGATATGAAAAAAGATATATTTTCCTAATCTTATCTAATTACTTTCCTTATCTTTGAAAGATTCTCACTTATTTGTTAGCCTATTTAAAGCCAGAAATTAGGAGACATTGTAGACTAGAGTCGCGAGAGAAGGGAGGCTTCACTCCAAAACCCCTCAAGGGTTTGGAGTCGTTTGTCACAGTTCATGATACATTACAACGGAGGAACTCGAAGCTGTCTAATAAGAACTCAGATCCGAATTTGAGGAACTTGATGGGTTCTTGTTTCGTTTTCTTTTCTTATCTTTGTGTTATGAGTCCTTAATTTGTTATGCTCAGTAACTATTAGTTTGAATCCATGTATTAGGTCTTTGAGACGAGTAAAGTTAGTTTTAATGATTAGTGCTTTGGAGTATTCTTGAATTGTTGTTTTGTTCATACGAATGATGATTTCTTATAAGTAGGTGTACGACTATTTACTTGGGTGTGATTTCTTTTGCTAATTAATACTATTAAGTCCGTAATTGCTTGGAAACATTAATGAAGTAGCAAACAAATGTAGTGGAGGACGTTCCACTCTATTAATTGAAAAGTAATTAAGGTCAAATCACGTAAGTTCCAGAGTGTTGTGGTTGTCTTGGCTTTATGTTTTCCTATTTTTTAATGTTGTCATTAGGTTAATTTCCTTGCTTGTAGTATAGGGGTTATCTGTTGGTTAGGGTTAGTGAAAGTCGTACAGGATCAAACCATTAATAAGGGGAAACAAAGGAACTTGTTCATTTGCATGGTGGATTTCTATATATAGTTGCTAAGTATCTCAAGTTCCTTATCTGTTATTGTTCTTATTAGTTTAAGTTTCTAGTTGTTATTTGATCCTTATCCTTAAACTCCCATCAATTATTTATTTCGTTGTTTTGAGTCTTTGTTAAGTGTTTTGGATTTTATTTTTAGTTATTTGTAAGCATATTCTTCGTGGGATCGATCGCTACTTTCGCTAAATACAAGTTAGTAGTCTTAGGGTAATTATTATTAAATTGTCTGCGTTTCGACACCACATCAACCACCTCCACAATATTGGAATTGGACCAGAGTATAGATAAAAGACCCAATGTTCAAATGAATTAGAGTATTAAGCCCTTCCTTTTATTTTGGCTTTTTTATAAACACTCGCTCTTTTCTCCTATTCTATCTCCTACATACTACACTACTCCTTCCTTTTCCTTGCTCGGCAATCTACCCTTTACTTTCTCTCTCCTCAAATCCGAAAGGAAGCAAATTAAACTCAAACCTCTCGATCTCACTTTTTCTTAAGGAAAAAAGCTTCAAAATTCCAAGTTTGAGTCATGGCCATTACCGTCCGTCGAGTTGTTCCGGCTAGATTTCAAATGCCGTCCGTCGCGTTGTTACATGTATGTTTTAAATGTACTTATTCAACATTGCTTGAGGGAGCGTGATCAAGCAATAACAATAATATATATCAAAACATATAATTATTGACAAATTATATATGAATTATTCGTAAATTAACAAATAACATGAAACTAATCAAGAAAGAAAGAGAGAACAAGCCCTCACGTCGAGATCTAAGGCAAGTTCGAGCTTGCCTTAGAAAGCTTAGAAAAGATTAGAAAAGAGTTGTAATTTAGCTTAGAGTGTGAAAACGGAGGAAATCGACCCTTTTTATAGTGAAAAACAATCAAAAAGATTAGAAAAGAGTTGGAATTTGAATCGGATTAAAATTCCTTTTTATCGCATTGCGATGACTCTATCGCGACACGATAAAACATTTTTTTGCAAATTTTCTTTTTATCTAACTTTTGATCCATAAGTCAAAATATGTCATATAATATGTTGTTAGAAAGCTCTTGAAGTCTACTTTCCAACCCATTTAGAATCAAATTAAAATCTTTTGTAGAAGAAAAGATATGGTCGAAATAGTGGAAGAATGTTAGTTTTGATTTTTGAATAGAGTTTCGTATTTCTTTCATATCTTTTTCGTTATATCTCGGAATTAGTATGATAATCACAAAGTCTTATATGTGGTTGGTCACACCATGTGACCGGCCACTATAAAAGTTACTTCGCTAGTGTAATGGAGTTTACTTGGTCAGTGTTAAAAGGGTTACGGGTTAATTAATCAAACAGTGTTATAGGGATTATTATAAGTGGTCACACGGTGTGACCGGCCTCATATAAGACGGGTTGTATTATAATATATCATTGGAAAGATGATTTCAAGGACTATCAAACCATATAAGATTTGGATAAAAATTTTGAGGCACAAAAATAATATCTGACTGTCTTTGAACGTTATTCAATTCGAATAGAATTAGGACTTTAAAAAAGATGAGTTTTATTCAATTTCAAACTCTTTAATCTTATGTTTTTAAAAAGGATAAATAAGATCTTTTAGAAACTCATAAAAGCTTCTAATTAATCCTAGAAAAATTTGTAAATTGCAGCTATTTAAAGTTCGTATCTTGCAAATTGCAGCCACTTAAATTTTTTTTTGCAAATTGCAGCCTAAAAGTTCGTATAAATTGTAAATTGCAGCCCGATTCAATTTTTTCATCGGTTTACATGTTGAAAAATCTTCGGTAAAGGTTTTAGGGGTCATTTTAGCCCTTAGGGGCCCGAATTGAGCTCGGAATTAGCAAAAAAATAACGTAAGTGTCTCATATTTACAGTTTCCCACAAATCGATACACTTTTATTACGCAAAACAAGATATTTGCGTTATTTTTTTGCTAATTCCGAGCTCAATTCGGATCCCTAAGAATTAAAATGGCCCCTAAAACCTTAATCGAAGATTTTTCAACTTGTAAACCGATGAAAAAGTTGAATCGGGCTGCAATTTACAATTTATATGAACTTTTGGGCTGCAATTTGCAAAAAAAAATTTAAATGGCTGCAATTTGCAAAATAAGAACTTTAAATGGCTGCAATTTGCAAATTTTCCTTAATCTTAATTGGTTTATGAATGAGATTAAAGCCTTTGGACCCTCCACATGATCATTGGGTCGTAGATAAGACTCAATTTAGGCTCAGTTAAGTATTTTGGCCATAAATTCCTCGTTATAACTCGAATTTGGGCTTGTAATATATCATTGGAAAGTTCTTTTCAAACCCCATCCAACTGCACAATTATTAGATATAGATTATGGACCAAAATAAATAGGATTAGACGTTGTTCATAAATAAGACACGAAGTGAATTGTTTTCGATATACAAAATGAATAATTTTTATTAAAACATTTTAGAAACACAAGGGATTTTACGAGACTATTCAATATTTCACCTAACAATGGCGGATCTTGGGCTAAAAAGTTTGGGGGGCCAAGGTTTGATCCTTGGACCTTTTGCTAATAAATAACAATACTTAACCACTATATCATAACTTTTTAAGTGTAATTATTAGACATTATATTAGTTAAAACAAATAACTTAGAAAAATTAAAAGGGGTCGGGCCCTGATCAGCTATAATGAAGGTCCGCCCTTGCTTCCTAACACCACTGATGAGTGTCATTTCCGACACTATTTATATCTATGTTCCTTAGATTTTGGGTTAGTTACTTTAGCATTTTTAGTGTTTTTATTTAGGTTTTTGATATTTTGTGGCTTATTTCTCTTTTGTGTATTTTTTTATAGGTTATTGGGTGGTTTTAGAAGATAAAAAGATGAACCAAATAGAGGAGTCAATGTGAAGCACAAATGGAAGTTCATTCGGAGGAACTTGAGAAACTGACGAAGAAGAAAAGAGCTTGCTAAGCACGTTTTGTTCGTCTAGGTTCATTGAATTCATGAATTTGGGAAGTGTTGGGTAATATTTTACAAGATCTACAACAGTTGGAAAAGATATGTATGAATAAAGAGAAGATCTTATCAATAGGTTAAGATATGGAAAAAGATATATTTTCCTAATCTTATCTAATTACTTTCCTTATCTTTAAAAGATTCCCACTTACTTGTTAGCCTATTTAAAGCCACGAAATTAGGGAGACACTGGAGACTAGAGCCGCGAGAGAAGGGGACTTTTCATCACAGTTTGTGATACATTTCAGCAGAGGAACTCGAAGCTGTCTGAGAGGAGCTCAGATCCGAATCTGAGGAACTTGATGGGTTCTTGTTTCGTTTTCTATTCTTATCTTTGTGTTATGAGTCCTTAATTTGTTATGCTCAGTAACTATTAGTTTGAAGCCACGTATTAAATATTTGAGACGAGTAATGTTGGTTTTGATGATTAATGCTTTGGAGTTTTGGAGTATTCTTGAATTATTGTTTTGTTCATACGAATGATGATTTCTTATAAGTAGGTGTACAACTATTTGTTTGGGTTTAATTTCTTTTGCTAATTAATACTACTAAGTCTGTAATTGCTTGGGACATTATTAATGAAGTAGCAAACAATTTTAGAGGAGGACGTTCCACTATAGTAATTGAAAAGTAATTCTTGATTGAGGTCAAATCACGTAAGTTCCAGAGTGTTGTGGTTGTCTTAGCTTGATGTTTTCCCAGTTTTTAATGATGTCATCAGGGCATCATATTAAATTCCTTGCTCGTAATATAGGGGTTATCTGTTGGTTAGGGTTAGGGAAAGTCGTACGGGATGTAACCATTAATAAGGGAAAACAGAGGAATTTGTTCCACAAGTCAAGCTATTCTAAAGGGTTAAATAATATATCCGAGATTATACATTTGCATGGTGGATTTCTATATATAGTTGCTGAGTATCTCAAGTTCCTTATTTGGTATTGTTCTTATTAGTTTAAGTTCTTATTTGTTAGTTCATTCTTATGAATTAGGGTACTATGACAAAAAGAATTTTTTTTTATTTTGGCTAAAAATCCACCAAATTTCAAGGTTTTGCTCTTTAATTTCCGACCAAATTCTCTCTTGTTCCGTATCACCTTAGGTTTAGTTCTGGTTGCAGTAATGAACCTTTCCGTATGTCGAATATTTTCCGGGAGGTTTCAAGTGTACTTTTTGGGATTAGTCGGTATTATTGTGATTCTCATCATTTTGTTGGCTAAAGGGTGCGAATACACAATAATCCATCTTTTACTGGGCTAAATGCTATTTTCAGATGGTGGAATATTATAGCTACTGTAATGTTATTTGGTTTATCAGTCATCGTTTATGAGGTGTTATTGGACAAATAACAATAATATATACGAAGTATTAAGCAACATATATATATTGACAAATTATATATAAACTATTCGTAAATTAACAAATAACATGAAATTATTCGTTAATATGATCATTAGGTCGTAGGAAGGCTTGATTTCTAATTAATCCTAATTGGTTTAGAAATGAGATTTAAGCTTTTGAACTCTTCACATGATCATTGGGTCGTAGGTTAGACTCGATTTAGGCTCATTTATTATTTTGGCCATAATTTCTTCGTTATAACTTGGATTTGGGTTTGTAATATATCGTTGGAAAGATCTTTTCAAGTTTCATCCAATTACATAATTATTAGACCCAAACTATGGACCAAAATAAACTAGATTGGACGTTTAAAATTATGGACCAAAATACTACATAATTATCGTACATTGTCAAAACTCTAATCAAGTATTTTCGTATTATCAGTAAATAAATACGGAGTACGGTTTAAGATAGAATAAACTATTTTTAAGTTTTTTCTATATTTTTGCGAAGTGTTAATAGGACATTACAAATTATAAATGGAGATGGAGATTTGAACCTATGACTTATCGTACACAAAACTTCGGTCATGCAGAGTAAATTAATCTCATGCACTCCTTTTTTTTTTTTTTTTTTTTTTTTTTTTTTGCACACACTCAAATAACTTCCACCCTTTTTATAAAAAAAAAAAAAAAAATCTCCAAATAACTTCCACTTCTATTTTTTTTTTTCCTACCATTTTACTCAATATCACAAAAAAAAAAAACACAAAAAAAATTATCTATTTTAATATATCATCAAACAATTTGCTTTTTATAAACCCCAAAATTACAAGGAATCTATATTATCATTGCACATTTTTTCCTAACTTTTCCGCATAACACATCAAAATCAATCTTTAAATTATGTGTACTTCATTTAAAAGAAAATACAAACACCATAGATCCACTATTTTCCTTTAAAAAAAATAACAAATGTATTTCTATTATATTTTTATAAATCACTCAATAACGACCTTTTTATTCATTCAATAATTATCAAAATCAGAATAGCACGTTTCTCTATGGCTGGTCATACCGTGTGGCCAGCTGTCACACACAAAACACGAGTAATCATTGCCTGACTGAGTAACCCTTAACTATGTAACTTTTGACTTAGTAACCCCTAACTGATTGAATATCCCCTAACTGATTAACCCCTAAGTGACCAAGTAACCACTAACGAATCGAATAACCCCTAATCGAGTAACCTTTGACCAAATAATTTAAGTAACTACTAAACAAATAACTCGACAACACAGTATATCCAGCCACATGTGAAATTTTGTGAAACAAAAAAAATGTTTACATCATGTTTTCTACAATCCCAATATATGATTTTTTTTTTTTAATATTTTACAAGGAATTCCAATCTTACCAATAACACTGAAAGAGTAGCCCTTATAACATTAACGGGGTAACCTTTATAACACTGAATGGATAATCCCTATAAAACTGATAAAATTACTCCCATAATAGATGGCCACCAACCACATATAAGAGTTAGTTACCATATAAAATTTAACTTCCCATATTTAAAATATACTTTTTGTTATTAGATTTTTTGTAATATTATTTTGTAAAATATATATCCCGTGCATTGCACGGGTATACTCTAGTAACTTGAATTACGAAGTATATGATTATACCTTATGCTCGGACATCTCGGTGAATCCATTCATTGTTGTATGTAAATTTCAATGATACTAATCAAAATTTAATTTTGAGAGTGAAATTTCATTTTAGTCTTTTAGATGTAATTCTTCAAGAGTGTTGATGTAACAGTTTCCTTAGAAAAAAAAAAAATTGATCACAATTTAAAATGGGCTAAGCCATACACATGATGGATCTAGGCCCATAAAAAAGGCATGAATAGTATTTCATGTTTATCCAATCTTCTTCTGAACAAAACATTACCATCTATATTATAATTGTAGAGTCATTTAACGAGAGCCCTCCAAATCCCCAATCCTTAACTCTCATGCATTTGAGATTTTTTTTTTTTTTTTTTTTTTTAATATAAAGGAAAAAATAACTACCAATCCCACTACTTTATTTTATTTTTATCATTTTTATTTTTAAAAAAAAAAAAAACAATAACTACTCAATCACCATTTCTTTTTTGTTTTTGTTTTTCTTTTTTTTTTTGTTTTTTTTGGGACTACTACTAACATGTCACTTTTTTTTTTTTGGGTACGTAGTATAACATATCCAAAAAAAAATGTACTCTAAATCCCCGACCCTTCAATTACAGTACTCTAAATCCCCAACCCTTCAATTATATGCATTTTTTTAGGGACTACCCTCAAACATTTTCCATTTCTTTTATCATCAAAACCAAAAAGAAAATGTACATCACGTTTTTGTGCAACTGGCCTCAACGAATAACTACTTGCAACAGAACAAAGTATGTAACTCCTACAGCAAGACGCTAACTCATATGACACTAACTGAGTAACACGAGTAACCCCTATAACACTGAATGGGTAACCTCTATAACTTTGAAAAAGTAAACCCCATGCATAATAGCATTGTGTGGCCACCGACATAAAAATGTAAGACCCTGTTTTTTGAGTTTCTAAGTTTTGCTTAGAATATCATATTTCAGCATAGCACATCAGGTGTCAGCACATTATTAATACGATTATTATTAATACTCAGTACAATAGAAATTATGTACCTCCTACAGCAAGACGCTAACCCATATGACACTAACTGAGTAACACAAGTAACCCCTATAACACTGAACGTGTAACCTCTATATCTTTGAAAAAGTAAACCCCATAATAGCATTGTGTGGCCACCGACATAAAAGAGTAAAACCCTGTTTTTTGAGCTTCTAAGCTTTGCTTAGAATATCATATTTCAGCATAGCACATTAGTTGTCAGCACATTATTAATACGATTATTATTAATATTCGGTACAACAGAGCTAATTAGGGTTCAACAGAACCGACCAGTCCAAAACCGACCATTACAGCTCAAGTCTAAATTACAACATCAAAATCAACTTTCCACATTTAAAAAAAAAATACATTTTTTCTTATATATCCCGTGCACAGGCCCGTATTTGGACCAGGGCAGCCGGGGCGCCCGCCCAGGGCCCCAAATTTTGAAGCCCACATATGCTAATGCAAGTGCCAAATAATAAATAAAAAAAAATTAAAAAAAAAACAATTAATTTATGTACGTACATTGTAAATATGTAAGTGCAAATATTAATTAACTCCCTTGAAACTTCAATCACATTTAATCATCTCCTAGAAAATAGCTCCTTCAATTTTGGGAAGTAGATAATCTCAAATAAATTCACCCACTCATCAATTCAATTTTACACGTAAGGAGTATAATGTTTTTTTATCTTCCTTCCCAAATTTTATTTTCAAAAGATGGATTCTCCTGTATACATATTTTCCACAATAAATTTCAACGGATTAAAAGGTTTAATACTTACAATTTTTTTATTTATTTTTTATTTTTTTATTTTTTTATTTTTATATTTATACTCTTTCAATTGTTTTACATCTCAAATTTTCATTTCACCGTTTTGGCTTATGTTATTTTATCACATCTAAGAATAATATATATGTTACTGATGCCGTCGGCAATTACAGTTAAAAATCATAAATAAGATCTTCAATTTTATACTACTAATTTTGTTTGAATTATTCAGCTATTTTGCTTGTCAATTTTCAATTTTACTATTGTTATGATATTGATGATTGTTTCAATTTTTATTTGAATTATGATAAAGCTTAATTATTATAAGAATGTTCTGTTTTTTTAGTACAATTATGTGTTTTTGATTTATTTTAATTATTTGTATATTTTTAAAAATTAAATATCTAATATTCAATTATATCTTAATGTCTAATCTGTGTCATTAAAAATTACTTGTACGAAATTCTAAGTATTACTAATTCTACATACATTGTTGAATTGAGTAGTGTAATCGAAAATTCATGATTGATTTTTTAATCATTGATGGATTTTGGCTTTAACTAGCGGGATAAGGTGATATAATTCTTTAATTTTTTTATTATGTTAGACCATATTGATGTAGAAATTATTATTATGTACTCATAAAAAAATTGCATTAAATAAAGTGTTGTATAATTTTTTTTTTTTTTTTTTTTTGCACACCCGATTTTTTTTCCTAATACATTAACCTATTAGGGCCCCTTTTGATTTATTTTGCCCCTAGGCCACCAAAATCTCAGAAACGGGCCTGCCCGTGCACGGGTACAGTCTAGTTATCATAAATTCATAAGCAAATCAGTTCAATAAAAAAAATTAATATGAACTTTATAAAGTACTAAATTAATGTTGGTCATTAAATAAAATAGAAGAGTCTATGATATGCAAGCATCATGATATTTGCCGCGCACTTCGTCTAAAAATGGTATTCTCATAGACATCAATACTGATTTGTTCTGTTTTATTTGACAGTAAGAAGAAAATAAGGATAAAACTTGTCACTTTTAGCCCAAACAAAGGCTTTATTTCATGCACACGCCAATAACTTCTTTTTATCTTTGGAAGAATGATCATGCTAGCACTCACTTTTAGTCTTTTGGAAGTATAGCCATGTACTCACTTCAATTTTAATTGTTACAACTAGCTAAGTCGAGTAGCCGAGTAGGCTTTGAAAAAAAAATGTATATACACTAATACAATGCGCTATTTGAAAATTTTGGTAAAACCAGCTTATTTAAAGTGACTATATTGTTTTTTCCCATAATTTTTATTTTTAAAAAAAAAAAATTAAAAAGTGACTTATTATGTGTCTTATATTCTTACCTTTTACTCAAGACCAATAGTCGAATAAAATAGATTAACATAAAAACTTATGATGGCCTTTTTATCCCGTATACATAATCAAACCATCGTATTATACATGTCTAAAATGGCCTTATTATAGATGAGTATGATAGGTGAATATGATGCATAATTGCTTGCTCATGATTGTTCAACTGTACTCCATAATAAAACGCGTATGTATGAAAGAACCATCCTAAATTAAAGTCCAAAAAGCAGGAATAAAATTGAATTTTTTCACCTTTACCTAAAGTTGATTATACTACTATTATCATCACCAGAAAAGAAGAATCTAATGCCCCACCTCAGGCTTCATGGTCATGTTTATATACAGGTATAAGCCTTAACAATTGCAAAAACATTAGCAATTTTAGTGTTTACTAATTTTCTTAGCTCTTTCTTAGACCAACAGACTTGTATATTGTAATTCATCAACTATGACAAATGTAAGTATGAATCTTATTTTCGTTGTTCAGTTATTGTATGATCTTTAATTACTTAACACCATTATTTCCGCGTCATTTTCAGATGGTTGAGTTGAAGGTGGGATTGCATTGTGATGAATGCATCAAAAAAATATTGAAGGCCATCAAGAAGATTGAAGGTAAAGAATGATGTAACACTGGAAAGATTCAACATTACATCCTGTTTTCAGGAAATTCTGTTTCACTACTTCATTATTATGTTGTTGATTTTCTCCCCTATTTTCTTGGTTTAGATATTGAAACTTATAACATCGATACAAGGCTTAACAAAGTCACAGTGACGGGGAATGTCACAGAGGAGGAGGTGATACGAGTGATACATAAAATTGGGAAGACAGCAAGCAGTTGGGATGATCGCGAAGAATCAACCAATGTGTCAGCAGGATATATGTGATGTTATTTCTGCATTTTGTTAAAAAAATCAGTGTCTTTCATGCTAATTCTCACAGCATATGAATGATCTATGCAGTAGTATATACGCGTAACATGTAGTGTAATTCAATTCAGATCTTGTTGATTTTACAATTTTGATGCCAATTTATCTTCCTGTTGTTCTCTGCTTGCTGATGGCCTCATATATTTCTAACAGAAAGGTCTATACTCTATAGGATTCCAAAACTTTGTTCTTTACTTCATGTTGACTACAAGAATAAGGCTTTGGCTGATTTTATTTTGTTTGTTTAGATGGTAATAGCTGCTCACAGCGGCGATTTTTGAGATTCATGCTAAGATAATTGATCATAATTAACCAAACCACATATGCATAATTACAACTATTAAACCTTGTTCCTTTAATTTTACTGCAACCACAACTAAACACTAAGGTGCATCGTCTATGTCAAAAGAAAAAAAATAAAATAAAAATTAACCGCCTTTGAGTATCAGAGTACTTTCCTTCAGTCTTCACTTATAGAGAGAATAACTAAGCCTTATCAGTCCAAGTAGATTATGCATTTACCATCAGAAATTGAAGCTGCTCCTTTTTTGGTTGTGCTGCCAACTCCTGTATTCTGAGTAGCAGTAGCCATTCTCTTCCCAGGAGCCGAACTCAGTGGTTGAGAGGATTTACGTTTGTTGTTGCTGCCTCGTGCATTAGAACTATTGACTCGAGTAATCCCCCCACCTCCAAATGATATAACATGCTTTCCAGTAGCTCTAGGTTTTGTAAATAGTGTGCATAAATCATTATAGAGTGGACATTTATACTTTCTGTAAGGTGCAGCTTCAGGATGCACCTGCATGAAACCAATACCTATTCAGTTCACCAGTAAATAAAAATGACAAGTTTCAACCAGAGTATTTATATGTTGACAGAAAACAGCAGATTATATGTTATGATGCATACCTTGATGTAATCCTTCCACATTTCATCATCCACATCAACCATTTTTCGCCGGTAGTCCCAGCCAAAGCCAGGGTGAGTATACAATGGTTTCACAATACGATAACATTTCTTCAACACAGCCAGGTGTTTCTTGAGCTCCTTCTTGTCATAATCCAAACCAGTTTCTTTTCTGAACTCTTCAGTCACATGATCCCAAACTTGCTCAGAGAATCCAGTAACACATACCTCAAAGTACTGAAGTTTAATTTCTTCGAGTAGCAACTCCACAAACACTTTCTCTAGACGCGGTGGCCAGTTTGGCTGAGACCAGACATCCTCGTAGTTGTGTTGTTGAGGTTGATCGTTCACCTATGTATACACAGCTAATATTAAGCAGAGATAGATACTGAAGAACAGGATATATAATAAGTATTCATTGCGCGATTTCAGTTAATACTCCACACAATTGTTAAATAAAATTTGTTGATAATCCACACAATTGTTATTCTTACATGGTTCAACTTGTGTCTATGATTCTATGAAATCAAGACTGAACCAACATATTATCAAATGTTAGGGAATTAACAGGAATAAGAGTTAACAGGAATAATGTTGCAACGAAACGAGAGAAAGGAAGGAAACAAACCATAATTGAAGAAGTGGGTTGACCAATTATAGACGATGTTATTCGGGTTCCTCCTCCTCCCTTTGGCATAGTGGTACTTCGTAGAGGCCAAATCTCTCAGTAGAAGTTAATGTTATGGGTGGTTATATTTATACGAGTGTACAAAATGAGGGAATTAACCAAAACCAAAATTTACCCATTTCAAATGCCAAAGTTAATTGTTTTTTCCCTCCTAATCTTCCCTCTTTGCATTTTTACCTACAGAGTACTAATTTCCTGTTATAATGCTATATCCCTAATAGAGCTGTCAATTCGGGTAAACGGGGCGGGTAAGAGTGGGTCGGGTCAATTCGAATTAATTCCATAACCTATGCGGGTCGGGTTTGGGTTGGGATATGCTTGAGTCGGGTCACGTCGGGTCATACTTCTTATCGGGTTTGGGTCGAGTTAAAACGGGTTAAAACGGGTTAGAGTGATTCTCGGGTTCGAGTCGGGTTCGGTTCAAGTTAATAATTTGCGCGTTAGAATCAGGTCGGGTTATTCTCAGGTTTGAGTCGGGTTCGGTTCAAGTCAATAATTTGCGGGTTATAATCAGGTCGGGTCATTTTCAAGTCGGGTTCGGTTCAAGTCAATAATTTGCGGGTTATAATCAGGTTGGGTCATTCTCGAATTCAAGTCGGATTATGTTCAAGTCAATAATTTGCAGGTTACAATCAGATCGGGTCATTTCCAAGTGAGGTTATATTCGAGTTCAACTAACTATAAATAGATAGTTATCATTATTATCAAGCTAATTATTTCCTTTGACTATAATAGATATGGCAATATACTAGGGAACTATAGTCTACAATTTAGGAAGATAATTATCTCCTTTAACCATACAACAAATATATACTATATTTAACTCTTAAATTTGAGGATGATGCTCTTTTCTTTTGCTGGTCTGGACCGACTTGGTCTCCCTAGACAAAATGCTTTGATCAGGAATAATAAGGTGGTCTAAATTGCATTTAAGGTGATTTGAAATCGGGTCAGGAACAATTTGGGTTGAATTTAGGTCGGGTCAATGACAAGTCGTGTTAATTTCGAGTCGGATTAGTAACAGATTGGATTAAATTATTAGGTCGGGTAAGTAATAGGTCTGGTAAAATTCAAGTCGGGTCAATAACAAGTCAGGTTGAATTCGGGTCAGGTCAATAACAAGCCGGCTTGATTTCAGGTCGGGTTTGTAAAAGGTTGGGTTAAATTCAAGTCGCGTTATGAACGGGTCGGGTTGAATTTAGGTCAGGTTAATAACAAGTCGGGTTAAATTCGGGTTTTGACTGGTTAAAACGGGTAAGGGTCAATTTCGGTTCAAGTCGGGTTCAGTACAAGTTAATTAAATTGCCGTTGTAAACCGATAAATCGGTGCAAGTTGTAAACCGGTAAATTGGTCGTTTAAAAGCAAATTGGATGGTTCCACACACCCAATTGGACTCCTAGAAGGTATTAGGAACCATGGTAAACATTTCGGCAATTTTTATTTTCGGGCGAAAAAAAGTCAAAAAATTCCAAAATTGAAGGCTAATATCCACGTTTATTGAGAATTTTGGTGGTTTCAAGGCCCGGTGTCGAAAACTCTTGAAATTCTATGGGATACATCTTGGGGTCATATAATGTCGTTTGGAACCATATATGATCATTATTTGTTGTCATAAATGTTCGTGGTAGGCTTGAATTAATGAAATCGGTGCAAGTTATAAACCGGTAAATTGGTCGTTTAAAAGCAAACTGGATGGTTTCACCCACCCAATTGGACTCCCGGAGGGTATTAGGGACCATGGTAAACATTTCGGTAATTTTTAATTACGGACAAAAAAAAAGTCAAAAAATTTCAAAATTGAAGGCTAATATCCACGTTTTTTGAGAATTTTGGAGGTTTCGGGGCCCGGTGTCGAAAACTCTTGAAATTATGTGGGATACATCTCGGGGTCATATAATGTCATTTGGAACCATATATGATCATTATTTGTTGTCATAAATGTTCGTGGTAGGCTTGAATTAATGAAATCGGTCCAACTTATAAACCGGTAAATTGGTCATTTAAAAGCAAACTGGATGGTTTCACCCACCCAATTGGACTCCCGGAGGGTATTAGGGACCATGGTAAACATTTCGGTAATTTTTATTTACGGGCGAAAAAAAATCAAAAAAATTCAAAATTCAAGCCTAATATACATGCTTTTTGAGACATTTTGGAGGTTTCGGGGCCCGGTGTAGAAAAGTCTTAATATTTTAGGGGATACATCTCATGGTCATATAATGTCGTTTGGAAACATATACGATCATTATATGTTGTCATAAATGTTCGTAGTGGGCTTGAATTTATGAAATCCGTGCAAGTTGTAAACTGGTAAATTGGTCGTTTAAAGGCAATTGTATGTGTAGACACGAAAATTTTATAAGTGTCACACATTAAATTAAATAAATTAATTTGGGTTAAAATCATATGAATGATCCATTTTAATTAATTTTGGCCCACTTAAATAAATAATCTGAATTAATTAAATAAAATTCGGGTTATAAAATAAATTAAATGGACTAGGTTAAAAGACTTTTAAGTCATAAAATGGGCCAGGCCCAAACCTACTAAGTCCACTTAAGGGGTTCTCATCTCCTATAAATACACCATTCCTCCATCAGTTAAGGGGATCCAGAAATCATTATTCCAAGAGCTCATAAAACTCAAACGGAATTCTCTCTGAAGTAAGTCAACAAGCATATAAAACTCGTGCCGACTTGTTCAGATACATTCGAACACATTTGAACGGGACTAAACTTCAAAGCCCTCGTTCAGGTGTATTCAAACAAAACCCTTAAATACAGGTTGACATCATCAAACGTCACCCTACATTCAAATTCAAGTCGACGTCATCAAACGTCAACCTACAGGTGTCACACACGTGTCATCATCAAGCTGCGGAACAGAATCAGAGGACTTAGTTTATTTTATTATAAACTGTTATACAGAGATTGTACCCAAAAATCACATATTAATATAAATTCATTTGTTACTTTATTTCCCGTCTTTATTTATTTAGACTCGAAATTTGTGTAAACAAATTTTTGGCACGCTCGGTGGGACAATTTTCACTCTTCATCTCCACTTTTCAAGTATCAAAACTTGTAGATTTAATGGGGGCATACCAAATTTGCTTTCAAATTCTACAAGAAAATTTCGAGACAAAGTTGCATCCGATATCAAATCTCCACAACAGGTCTCGAGGGGGCATTTGTTGACACCGAAATTTTGTTAATTATTAGGTGTCAGATATATGTAAATAAGGAGATAATATAAAAAATTATAAGATATTTATCTTCTGAATCTCATAGATTATTATCTTTTACTCTACGACTCTCTACATAAAGAGGGTCGAATCTAGGTTTAATTAGGCTTAAATGGAACAAGTCACAAAGACCCATCTCCTCCCTACTATCAAACATTGTAGGAACATAGTATGGATTAAGTCGATAAGGCCTCGTACTATAAACAAATATCAAAACCCTAGCCCTTTGGAGAGAGGAATCAAGAGATCTACGAGAGTTGTAACCCACCAATTATCAATGAATTTTTATGGTAAACAGTATGATTTCATCAACCCAATTGGACTCCCGAGGGATATAAGATACCATGGTAAAAATTTTGGCAATTTTTATTTTCGGGCGAAAAAAAGTCAAAAAATTCCAAAATTGAATGCTAAGATCCACGCTTTTTGAGAAATTTTGGAGGTTTCCAGGCCCGGTGTCGAAAAGCCTTGAAATTTTAGGGGACACGTCTTGGGGTTATATAATTCCATTTGGAACCATTTATGATCATGATATGTTGTCATAAATGTTCGTGGTAGGCTTGATTTAATGAAATCGGTGCAAGTTGTAAACCGGTAAATTGGTCGTTTAAAGGCAAATTGGATGGATATACCCACTCAATTGGAATCCCGGAGGGTATTAGGGATCGTGGTAAAAATTTTAGTAATTTTTATTTCCAAGCGAAAAAAAAAGTAAAAAAAATCCAAAATTGAAGGCTTTGTATCCACGTTTTTTGAGAAATTTTAGAGGTTTCTGGACACGGTTTCTAAAAGCCTTGAGATTTTAGAGAATACATCTCGGGGCCTTATAATTCCGTTTTGAACTATATATGATCATTATATGTTGCCATAAATGTTCTTGGTGGGTTTGAGTTAATGAAATCGGTGCAAGTTGTAAACCGGTAAATTGGTCGTTTGAAGGCAAACTGGATGGTTCTACCCAGCCAATCGGACTCCCGGAGGTTATTTGGGAACATGGTAAACATTTCAGAAATTTTTTTTTTCCGAGTGAAAAAAGTCAAAAAAAATTCAAAAATTAAAGGCTAATATCCATGCTTTTTGAAAATTTTTGGAGGTTTCGGGGCCCGTTGTTGAAAATTCTTGAAATTCTATGTGATACATCGAGGGGTCATATAATGCCGTTTGGAACCATATATGATTATTAGTTGTTGTCATAAATGTTCGTGGTACGCTTGAATTAATTAAATCGGGGCAACTTATAAACCGGTAAATTGGTCGTTTAAAGACAAACTGGATGGTTTCACCCACCCAATTGGACTCCTGGAGGGTATTAGGGACCATGGTAAACATTTCGGAAATTTTTATTTAAGGGCGAAAAAAGTCAAAAAATTTCTAAATTAAAGGCTAATATACACGCTTTTTGAGAAATTTTGGAGGTTTCGGACCCGGTGTAGAAAAGATTTGATATTTTAGGGGATACATCTCGGGGTCATAAATGATCATTATAGTGCCGTTTGGAAACATATATGATCATTATATGTTGTCATAAATGTTCGCAGTAGGCTTGAATTAATGAAATCCGTGCAAGTTGTAAACCGGTAAATTGGCCATTTAAAGGCAAATTGGATTATTCCACCAACACAATCGGACTCCTGGAGGGTATTAGGGACTATGGTAAACATTTCAGCAATTTTTATTTTCGGGCGAAAAAAAGTTAAAAAATTCCAAAATTGAAGACTAATATCCACACTTTTTGAGAAATTTTTGAGGTTCCGGGGCCCGGTGTCGAAAAGTCTTGAAATTTTAGGGGATACTTCTCGAGGTCATAAAATGCTGTTTGGAACCATATATGATCATTATTTGTTGTCGTAAATGTTCGTGGTAGGCTTGAGTTAATGAAATCGGTGAAAGTTATAACCCTGTAAATTAGTCGTTTAAAGACAAATTGGATAGTTCCACCCACCCAATGGGCTCCCGGACGGTATTAAAGACCATGGTAAACATTTCGGCAATTTTTATTTTCGAGCGAAAAAAGTCAAAATTTTCAAAATTGAAGGCTAATATCCACACTTTTTGAGAAATTTTGGAGGATTAAGGGCCCGGTGTCGAAAGTCTTGAAATTCTAAGGGAAACATCTTGGGGTCATATAATTACATTTAGAACCATATATGATCATTATTTGTTGTCATAAATGTTCATGGTAGGCTTGATTTAATGAAATCGGTGCAAGTTATAGCTGGTAAATAGGCCGGTTAAAGGTTGATTTTATAGTTTCACCCACCCAATTGGACTCCTGAAGGGTATTAGAGACCATAGAAAACATTTCTACAATTATTATTTACGGGCGAAAAAAGTGTAAAAATTCCAAAATTAACGGCTACTATCCATGCTTTTGAATAAATTTTGGATGTTTCGGGGCCCGGTATCGAAAAGACTTGGAACTCTAAGGAATACATCTCGGGGTCATATAATGTCGTTAGAACCATATATGATCATTATTTGTTGTCATAAATTTTTGTGGTAGGCTTGATTTATAGAAATCTTTGCAAGTTGTAAACCGGTAAATTTGTTGTTTAAAGGCAAATTGGATGGTTCCACCCCCCAATTGGACTGCCAGAGGGTATTAGGGACCATGGCTCCATGGTAAACATTTCGTCAATTTTTATAATCTGGCGAAAAAAAAAAAGTCAAAAATTTCCAAAAGTGAAGGCTAGTGTCCACGCTTTTTGAGAAAATTCGGAGGTTTCGGGGTCTAGTTGTCGCAAAGTCTTGAGATCTTAGGGAATACATCTAAGGGGTCATATTATGTCGTTTGGAACCATATATGATCATTATTTGTTATCATAAATGTTCGTGGTAGGCTTGAGTTAATGAAATCGGTACAAGTTGTAAACCGGTAAATTGATCGTTTAAGGCAAATTGGATGGTTACACCCACCCAATTGGACTCCTTGAGGGTATTAGGGACCATGGTAAACATTTCGACAATTATTATTTTCAGGCGAAAAAAGTCAAATAATTTCAAAATTGAAGGCTAAGATCCGCGTTTTTTGAGAAATTTTGGAGGTTTCAAGTCCCAATGTCGAAAAGCCTTGAAATTTTAAGGGATACATCTCGGGCCATATAATGTCGTCTGTAACCATTTATGATTATTATCTGTTGTCATAAATGCTCGTGGTAAGCTTGATTTAATGAAATCGGTGCAAGTTGTAAACCGGTAAATGGGCCGTTTAAAGGCAAATTGGATGGATATACACATCCAATTGGACTTCCGGAGGGTATTAGGGACCATGTTAAAAATTTCAACATTTTTTATTTCCGGGCGAAAAAAAGTCCAAAAGTTCCAAAATTGAAGGTTAAGATCCACGCTTTTTAAGAAATTTTGGAGGTTTCGGGACACAGTGTCTAAAAGCTTTGAGATTTTAGGGAATACATCTCGGGGTCATATAATGCCGGTTGGAACCATATATGATCATTATATATCGTCATAAATGTTCGTGGTAGGCTTGAGTTTATGAAATCTGTGCAAGTTGTAAACCCTTAAATTGGCTGTTTAAAGGCAAATTGGATGGTTACAACCACCCAATTGGACTCGCGGAGGGTATTAGGGAACATGGTAAACATTTCGACAATTTTTATTTTCGGGTGAAAAAAAGTCAAAAAAATCCAAAATTGAAGGCTAAGATCCATGCTTTTTGAGAAATTTTGGAGGTTTCGAGACCTGGAATCGAAAAGTCTTGAAATTTTAGGGAATACATCCTGGGGTCATATAATGCCGTTTGGAACCATTTATGATCATTATATTGTTGTCATTAATGTTCGTGGTAGGCTTGATTTAATAAAATCGGTGCAAGTTGTAAACCGGTAAATTAGTCGTTTAATGGCAAATTGGATGGATACACCCACTCAATTGGACTCCCGGAAGGTATTAGGGACCATGGTAAAAATTTTGGCGAATTTTTATTTCAGTGCGAAAAAAAGTCAATAAATTCCAAAATTGAAGGCTTATATCCACGTTTTTTGAGAAATTTTTGAGGTTTCGGGGTACGGTGTCTAAAAGCCTTGATATTTAAGGGAATACATATCGGGGTCATATAACTCTGTTTGGAACAATATATGATTTTTACATGTTGTCATAAATGTTCGTGGTAAGTTTGAGTTAATGAAATCGGTGAAAGTTGTAAACCGGTAAATAGGTCGTTTAACGACAAATTGGATGGATCCACCCACCCAATTGGACTCTCAGATGATATTAAGGACCATGGTAAACATTTCAGTAATTTTTATTTTCGGGCAAAAAAAGTTAAAAAATCCAAAAATTGAAAGCTAATATCCACACTTTTTGAGAAATTTTGGAGGTTTGGCCTCCCTAATATTATTTTAATTTTTTTGCTATATTTTTTTATGGGTAATGATATATGCAGCCTTAAGAATTGCATATAAACATTTAATTAATATTATTAATTTGAAAATTTATCGATAATTCACAAGTAAATCGGTGTAATAAATACTAATTATTTATTGTCAATTTTTTCCACTTTAACTTTTTTCTTATTTTATTTGATTTATGTTATGGGTTATTTTTATGCTTATGTCATGTTGAGACTTAAAAGTCGTTTAATTACTTTGATTACGAGGATTACTATGTGCTTATTTATTTATTTTTAAAATTTTATTTTAGTAAGGAGGACTCTAATTTTTTTTATTTTTTTTAAGTGTAAAGAGAAGAACTCTAATCGTACTCTTCAACCACACTTTACACTTTAAGAGTGAAGGGAAAGGAATCACCTCCCTCAATGATCACAAGTAAAGATTGAACCCTCTCAATTTCAAAGTTAAAAAGTGTAATCTTTTCCACTGAACTAAGTTTAGCTTGATGATAACTCTATACTTGTTACTGCTCCATAGTCGTTAGCATAATTTGGACCGTGTATTTGTAACATTTTGTTTTCATTTCCTTATACTAGTACTACACTACTACATATAAAACAAGCCCAACAAGTCTAAGATGGTTGATCAGTGAGCCTACTGAAAGTCTAAAACAGTCAAAGAGACTCAAGACCACATGATTAGTTCGGGCTGGTTTTGTAGCAACGAGCTCGAAGCAGCCTAGTCCACAACACTTCACTTCCTACCAAGTGCCAAGGGACTTGATTTCTTGAATTAAACATCTTTACTAGCAAATTATTCATACAGCAATTCTTCCGTTTTTTAATAGTTGCAACACACAGTGCGAGTACAACTTCATCAAATGTTTCACCTATTTTACTTAAGGACATAACACATTCGATCATTGATCTCACAAATTAAAGTTTTTGAACTCTAATCTTTCGTTTCCTTTTCATTCTAATCATCGAAAACAAGAGCTTAATTACAAAATACAAAGACGAAAGCTAAAACTTTCGATCAAATCAAAACAACTTTACTCTAATTAACCAAATAAACAACTGCGAAATCAAAGTCAGATAAACTAAATCAAAGACAGTTTCCTCTATACAAAAAACATAACAAATCAAAGCTCGATTTCCTACTCTTCGTCAATCATCAATCACTTTAACGCGGCTGATGAATCGTCCTTGGATTCACTTTCACACTCTTTTCACAACTTTCGGCGCTTTCTCCGAATACTTCGGCGCTTCCACTGCTTTTCCGTTCGATCCAATCCACTTCAACGCCGCCATTGATATCAGCTCCTTCTCTCTCTTCTTCTCCTCCTCCTCCGCCGCCACCGCTACCTTCTCCTCCGCTGAAAAATCACAAATTAAACATTAATTACACCGATCGACACGTGATTTTATTAAAAAATGGAATAAAAGAGAGAAAAAACGTTACGTTTAGGAGGATGAAATTCTTCAAAGGCGTCATCGAAATCAGGGAGATCAAAATCATCAACGACATCATCAAAGCAATCTTGAAGCCAGTAATCTCGGAAAAAGGGAGAAGAGTGAACGAGATCCCACCACTGATCGGAGAAATCCTCGACCGTCTGATACGATTTCATCGGGACGAAGATCGGAGCGTTAGGATTCAATCTCGATGATGCTAACGATCTTGGAGGTGATTGAGGATGAAGAACATCCATTGTTGAAGATATTTTTTGAGGTTGGTGATATATTTTTTTTGGATAGGATTTGAGAAATGAAATTTGGGTGTAATAATGGATAATGTTAGGTGATGAAATAGTAAAATGGATATTTATAGGAGAGAGAGTAAGAAAAGGGTATTGGAGTTTGGTAAAATTACGGAAATGACACTTGGTTTTGGATATGGAGGAAGGAAATGGGAAAGTTGTGGGTCGGTGGATAAAACTAGACTAGTACGGATTTTTCTAGATGAGAAGTCTTAAATGGAGTATGTATGACTCATCATAGTCAACAAGAATCTTGTTTAATTTAACAGTAATTAAAATGAAAATAAATAATTGGATGTTATATTAGGCGTGTTAGTCGTTCTAGTAATTACAGGGTAAATTATAAAATAAGTTCTAATAAGGGTTAATAGATTCATATAAGTTTAGATAAGATCAGATAAGTAAAAATTAGGTGAATATAACGCAACCTAAGTATGTAATGTTACACTTATGACTTATCTATAGTCTAACAAGGGTAATTGAATATTATTGTTATAGATTTTGTGATTTATTAAATTGAGCTGAGCTGAATTAAACTGAACTCAACAAGATAGATTGGAGCTGAACTGAACCGAACTGAACTGAACTCAACATAATTGAAGTTGAATTGAATATTTTATGAGAGAAGCAACTTAAAAAATGTATTAAAATGAAATTAAGCTGAAGAGAACATGGCCTTAAACTCTATTTTTTTTTTTTTTTAAGCTTCTGAGTAGGCAAAAAAGAGCACAACATAACATAACATAATATAATAAAGCAAAACAGTGTAGATTGAGCACAGCAGAGCATATTACAATATACTTTATCATCAAAGAATACGGTTCTTATCCCGTCCTTGTGGCTCTCTAAACACCGAAAAAAAAAATATCAAAGAACACGGCAGACGGGCAGAGGAGAAAGCGTAAAAAGGCTGTACATTTTGTTAAAAATCAGTGGGCGATATATGGGTTAGGATTAGTGACCTTTAGTTGGGGAGCAACCAACACGTGCGAAGAAACAAAAGGCTAAATACACTGCTAGTCGTATTTTTTAATGTATTATTAAATCTTCATTAATGAGTAACACGTCATTGTTAGTTTGTTCTAATCCATTATAGAGATGCCACATTTCATTTTTACTGCTTTAATAACATGACTCACGTCACGCCAATTGTGCTACTTTTTTTTCTTCTCAATTTCTATTTTAAAAACATAAAGCTTAAAGAAATTAAATTACTACCTTCGTTAATGATTATATGCAACTTTGGGGGTAATACCGCACACATTATTTATCAAAACCGCCAACATTTGATGTAAAGAGACAATAGTACCCTTACTATATTTTTTTTTCCTCCCTTTGACCATCCACGACCAACATTACTGTCACCAACTATCCACATAACCACATTGGGGAGAGGTGAAGGACAGCAGCAGCACAACAATGTAGGGAGGCGGCGGCGGTGGTTAAAGTTTTGTGACAGTGAAGGGGTTGGCGAGTACAAGATAGCAACGACCGCGAATACATATGATGGTGAATGTATTGACGTGATGGTGGGAAAGGGAATACTTTTTTTTTTAATTATTCCGGCGTCATCAATCGGCAGTCAAAACTGGTGGACATCGCCGGTAACCGGCGTCCAAAACCGGTTACCGTGTAGGTTGACCGGTTTTGGCCTCCGGTTGACCACGATTACCGGCGTCCAAAACTAGTCAACCGGTACGATAACCGATTTTGAACGCCGATTACCATGCCGGTTGATCGGTTTTGCGCGCCGGTTGTGTTGGTCGCCGGATTTTAAAAAACACCACCTTCCTGCCGACGAAGGAAGGTGGTGGGTCGTCGTTTTATTGATGGATGTTGACTGCTTCTGTTGGGCAATATAAAAAATATAAGACAATACATCTTTGTGGCTGTGGACCTTGATGGTGGGTGCTGGTGGTGGACTAGTGGTCATGGACTTGTGGTAGTGTGGGAGGTGGCAGTGGTGTGGGTTGTGGCAGTGGTGGTTGCTCTAATTTTGATGGTGGTTGATGGTTGAATTTGAGTGTTGAATCTTGATGGACTTAGGAGAGAGAGAGCCAAATTGGGATAATAAGGGTAATCTTGTCTCTTCATTACTTTTGTTGGCGGTTTGATAAAAAACGTTGGTGGTATTTAGCAATTCACATAAAGAAGAAAATTGCATATAACTATTAACGGAGGTAGTACATTAGAATACTAAAATTAACGAACATGTTGATCCCGTAACAAGTAGCAAGTAGATGAGCTAATTGGATCAGTTGTCGGTTAACGTTGTGTAATTAATAAAGTATCAATATAGTACAGTAGTACCTCCATCCTATAGCATTTGTACCAATTCATTTGAGTTACTCGCAGTAATCTAATCTTAAGATAGAATTCGATCTAAAGTCTTGGTCTTTAAAGCACCATCCCGTTATGGCTTTGCTGATCAGTTATTTATTAGTACTACATTGATGTAATATTGTATCAAGTAAAAATAAATTAGAAGAAGTATAATATTTCATGTCATGGTATATAAAAATAAGAACTCATGAGGAAAAAAAAAATGGTGACCCAAACCCGAAATAATGGTGACCCAAAATATCCACAAATAGACCTGTTAAAAGTTGACCCGACCCGAAATATCAACTCAAACCCGATTCAGAACCCGAAAAAATGGTGACCCAAACCCGACTTGAAAACAACCCTAGACCCGAGTTAACCCGAACATGACCCGACCCGAATGTAACCCGTAAATTATTGGCCTGAACCGAACCCGACTTGAACCGAAATTGACCCAAACCCGTTTTAACCTGTCAAAAATCGAATTTAACCCGACTTGTTACTAACCTGACCTAGATTTAACCCGACTCGTTCCTAATGCGACCTGAATTTAACCCAACCTGTTACAAACCCGACCCGAAATCAACCTGACCCGAAATCAACCCGACTTGTTATTGACCTGACCTAAATTCAACCCGACTTGTTATTGACCCGACCCGAATTTTACCACACATATTACAAACCCGACCCAAAAATTCAACCCAATCTGTTAATAACTCGACTCGAAATCAACACGACTTGTTAATGACCCGACTTAAATGAATTCAACCCAAATTGTTCCTGACCCGATTTCAAATCACCTTAAATGCAATTTAGACCACCTTTTTATTGTTGATCAAAGCATTTTGTCTAGTGAGATCAAGTCGGTCCAGGCCAGCAAAATAAAAGAGCATTATCCTCAAATTTGTCAAAAAACGTGGATATTAGCATTCAACTTTGGAATTTTTGGACTTTTATTCACCCGAAAATAAAAATTGCTGAAATATTTACCATGGTCCCTAATATCCTCCGAGAGTCCAATTGGGTGGGTGGAATCATCCAATTTGTCTTTAAACAACCAATTTACTGGTTTACAACTTGCACCGATTTCATTCACTCAAGCCTAACACAAACATTTATGACAACATATAATGACCATTTATGGTTCCAAACGGCATTATATGACACCGAGATGTATCTCTAAAATCTTATTTCTTTTCGACACTAGGACACGAAACCTTCGAAATTTCTCAAAAAACATAGATATTAGCCTTTAATTTTGGAATTTTTGAACTTTTTTCGCACAAAAATAAAAATTGCCAAAATGTTTACCAAGGTCCCTAATACCCCCGGGGAGTCCAATTGGGTGGGTGGAACCATCCAATTTTCCTTTAAACGACCAATTTACCGGTTTACAACTTGCACCGATTTCATTATCTCAATCCTACCACGAACATTTATGACAACAAATAAGGATCATATATGGTTTCAAACGGCATTATATGACCCCGAGACATGTCCCCTAAAATTTCAAGATTTTTCAACATCGGGCCCCGAAATCTCTAAAATTTCTCAAAAAGCGTGGATATTAGCCTTCAATTTGAAATTTTTCGGCTTTTTTTCGCCGGGAAATAAAAATTGCTGAATTGTTTACCATGGTCCCTAATATTCTCCGGGAGTCCAATTGGGTGGGTAAAATCATCCAATTTGCCTTTAAACAACCAATTTACTGGTTTACAACTTGCACCGATTTCATTCACTCGCTCAAGCCTACCACGAACATTTATTTCAAAAATTGAATGCACCGATTTTTGGACTTATTCGCCTAGAAATAAAAATTGTCGAAATGTTTACCAAGGTCCCTAATACCCCCAGGGAGTCCAATTGGTTGGGTGGAACCATCCAATTTTCCTTTAAACGACCAATTTGCCGGTTTAAAACTTGCACCAATTTCATTATGTCAAGCCTACCACGAACATTTATGACAACAAATAAGGATCATATATGGTTCCAAACGACATTATATGACCCCGAGACATGTCCCCTAAAATTTCAAGATTTTTCGACCTCGGGCCCCGAAATCTGTAAAATTTCTCAAAAAGCGTGGATATTAGCCTTCAATTTGGAATTTTTTGGCCTTTTTTTTCGCCCGGAAATAAAAATTGCCGAAATGTTTATCATGGTGACTAATACTCTCCGGTAGTCCAATTGGGTGGGTGGAACCATCCAATTTGCCTTTAAATGACCAATATACCAATTTACAACTTGCACCGATTTCATTATCTCAAGCCTACCACGAACATTTATGACAGCAGATAATGATCATATATGGTTCCAAACGCCATTATATGACCCTGAGACATGTCCAATACAATTTAAAGATTTTTCGACACTGGGCCTCGAAACCTCTAAAACTTCTCAAAAAGTGTGGATATTAGCCTTCAATTTTGGAATTTTTTTACTTTTTTTCGCCCAAAAATAAAAATTGCCTAACTGTTTACCATGGTCACTAATACCCTCCGGGAGTTCAATTGGGTAGATGGAACCATCCAATTTGCCTTTAAACAACCAATTTAGCGGTGTACATCTTGCACCGATTTCATTAACTCAAGCCTACCACAAACATTTATAACAACAAATAATGATCATATAAGGTTCCAAACGGCAATATATGACCCCGAGATATATCCCCTAGAATTTCAATACTTTTCGGCACCGGGCCCCGAAACATCCAAAATTTCTCAAAAAGCGTGGATATTAGCCTTCAATAATTTTGGATTTTTTTGACTTTTTTTTCGCCCGGTAAACGAGCTCAAGAGAAGGGAAAGAGAGACCTTCACGCCCCTAAAAATTGCCGAAATATTTATCACTGTCCCTTATACCCTCTGGGAGTCCAATTGGGTGGGTGGAACCATCCAATTTGCTTTTAAACGACCAATATACCAATTTACAACTTGCACCGATTTCATTATCTCAAGCCTACCACGAACATTTATGATAACAAATAATGAACATATATGGTTCCAAACGGCATTATATGACCCCGAGACTTGTCCCCTACAATTTAAAGATTTTTTGACATCGGGCCTAGAATTTAAACCTCTAAAATTTCTCAAAAAGTGTGGATATTAGCCTTCAATTTTGGAATTTTTTGACTTTTTTTTCGCCCGAAAATAAAAATTGCCGAATTGATTACTATGGTCCCTAATACCCCGTGGGAGTCCAATTGGGTGAATGGAAATATCCAATGACGGCCAATTTATCGGTTTACAACTTGCACCGATTTCATTAACTCAAGCCTACCACAAACATTTATAACAACAATTAATGATCATATATGGTTCCAAACGACAATATGTGAGCCCGAGATATATCCCCTCGAATTTCAAGACTTTTCGACACCGAGCCTCGAAACCTACAAAGTTTCTCAAAAAGTGTGGGTATTAGCTTTCAATTTTGGATTTTTTTGACTTTTTTTTCGCTCGGAAATAAAAATCGCCGAAATGTTTAACATGGTCCCTTATACCCTCTGGGAGTCCAATTGGGTGGGTGGAACCATCCTATTTCCTTTAAACGACCAATTTACATAATTTCAACTTGCACTTATTTAATTAATTCAGGCCTACCACAAAAATTTATGACAACATATAGATAATGATCATATATGGTTCCAAACGACAAACGACACTATATGACCCCGAGATGTATGCCCTAAAATCTCAAGTCTTTTCAACACCGGGCCTCGTAACTTCAAAATTTTGTCAAAAGGGCGTGGATATTAGTCTTCAATTTAGGAATTTTTTGAATTTTATTCGCCCGAAAATAAAAATTGTCGAAATGTTTACCATGGTCCCTAATATCTCTGGGCCAAGAGTCCAACTGGGTGTGTGGAATCATCCAATTTGCCTTTAAACGACCAATTTACTGGTTTAGAAATTGCACCGATTTCATTCACTCAAACCTACCACGAACATTTATGACAACATATAATGATCATTTATGGTTCCAAAATGCATTATATGACACCGAGATGTATCTCTAAAATCTTATTTCATTTCGACACTAGGACCCGAAACCTACAAAATTTCTCAAAAAGCCTTTAGTTTTGGAACATTTGACTTTTTTCGCACGAAAATAAAAATTTCCGAAATGTTTCCCAAGGTCCCTAATACCCCTGGAGAGTCCAATTGGGTGGTTGGAACCATCCAATTTTCCTTTAAACGACCAATTTATCGGTTTACAACTTGCACCGATTTCATTATCTCAAACCTACCACGAACATTTATGACAACAAATAATGATCATATTTGGTTCCAAACGACATTATATGACCTCGAGACATGTCCTCTGAAATTTCAAGATTATTCGATATTGGGCCACGAAATCTCAAAAATTTCTCAAAAAGTGTGGATATTAGCCTTCAATTTTGGAATTTTTTTAACTTTTTTCGCCTAAAAATAAAAATTGCCGAATTGTTTTCCATGGTCCCTAATACTCTTCGGGAGTCCAATTGGGTGGATGGAAGTATCCAATTTACCTTTAAACGACCTATTTACCAGTATACAACTTGCACCGATTTCATGAACTCAAGCCTACCACGAACATTTATGGCAACATATAATGATTATATATGATTCCAAACGGCATTATATGATCTCGAGATATATCCCATAAATTTTCGAGGCTCTTCGACACCGGGCCTCGAAATCTCCATAATTTCTCAAAAAGCGTGGACATTAGCCTTCAATTTTGGAATTTTTCGACCTTTTTATCGCCCGGAAATAAAAATTGCTAAATGTTTTCCATGGTAACTAATATCCTCCGGGAGTCCAATTGGGTGGGTGGAACCATCCAATTTGCCTTTATACGACCAATTTACCGATTTACAACTTGCACCGATTTCATTAACTCAAGGCTACCACGAACATTTATGACAACATATAATGATCATATATGGTTCCAAACGTTATTATATGAACCCGATATGTATTCCCTAAAATCTCAAGGTTTTTCGACATCGGGACCCGAAACCTCCAAAATTTCTCAAAAAACGTGGATATTAGCCTTTAATTTTGGAATTTTTTGACTTTTTTTTCGCCCGAAAATAAAAATTGCCGAAATATTTACCATGGTCCTTTATACTCTCTGGGAGTCCAATTGGGTGGGTGGAACCATCTAATTTGCCTTTAAACGACCAATATACCAATTTACAACTTGCACCGATTTCATTATCTCAAGCCTACCACGAACATTTATAACAACAAATAATGAACATATATGGTTCCAAAAGGCATTATATAACTGATAGGTTGTCGTACACCTGTCAAAAATAAATTCCTAACAAAACCAACTAACAATGTAGTAGGGTAAGTAGGGTCGAATCCACAGAGAGATGACTATTCAATCTAGCTTTCAAGGTATGGAGAAACTAACTATGTCGCGAAATTGGGATGAAAATATAGTCTAAATTAAAAGAGGGAAAAAAAATAATTAATAAAAAGACCTAGGGCTATGGTTCACCATGTTTATAGTTCTAAATCTATCAAATATCAATAACAATTCAATCAATCAATTAACTAGAGCAATTGCTAAGCCTACAGTCGGATCTTAACACTCTCAATTCAACATATGTAGTTCGGTCGCTAACATAATCAGAATTGCTAATTGTAGGTAAGCCTCTAAAAGTAAGATCTTTCAATTCAAACTCTTACTAACAAAAATTAATCAAACAATTGATCAAGTTGCAAGATTAACAATAGAACACTATCAATTAGAGAAATCAATAATCAAAATATTAATTAAAATTATCAATCAAGATTCATAATATAAACATGGATTCCCAAACCCTAGAAATTTAACTACCCAAACATGAAATAAATAATTAAAGCTAAATCTAATAAAGAAAGCATAATTAAAATAAAGAAATAAAATTACCTCAATGAATTGAAATAATAAACCCAAGAATCATCCATGGAAGAATCCATGGAGATGCCATGAGAAACTAGGGTTCAAGAGAAAAACTAAAACGAACGTAAAAATAAAAAGTATAAAAAGGCCTAAAAAGGCATAAGGGAAAAATAATATCCCTTGAGTATTTATATTATCCTAAAACTAATCTAAAAATAATTAAAGAAAAGTAATAAGAAAATAATAAGTACATAAGTTGAATTACTATTGGATGATAGAAGATGACGTGGCATAAAACCGCAAGAGAAGTCGAGAACACGAGCTATACATGGCTGCTGTGACTGCTCGCCAGAACCTGCGGCCGCAGGGTGGTTCCCGCGCCCTGGCAGTGGCGGCAGCAGCCTCGAGGGGGCGCGGGACAGAGGCGCAGCCAGCCCTGCAGTTGGCTGATTGCAGCGCTTAGATTCAAATGCTCATAACTTCTGTTCTAGGAATCTTCTCGGGGCGTGTGACCTATCATTGGAAAGATCTTCAAGTCTAGTTTCCAACGCAACTTGAATCGCATCAATCCGATTTGTAGAACTTGAGTTATGATCAAAAGAGTGGACAAAGCCATTTTTGCCACTTTGTAAAACATCGTTTAACTTCGTTACTAACTCAAATTCGTTTCCGTAAAGTGCATAACGACCCTTGTGGATACTATATTCATTCCTCATGCATATAAATCTCAAAACAAGCTTCCACAAACATATATCCTTCTTTAAGTGACCTCCATTCATCGACTTTTCATCCTTTCATTGTCCCGTTCTTCCAAAATCACCCCGAAAGCGTTCGAATAGTTATAGAAACTACCTGAAACATTAATAAAACACAAACGAAGCGTAATAGAGCACAAAATGAACAACTTATGCAATTACAACCTAAAAAGCAACAAAAGACTCAAAAATCAACTATAAAACTAGCATAAATGTGCCGATAAACTCTATATAAATGTGATTCATCAATAACCCCGATATTTGTCCCCTACAATTTAAAGATTTTTTGACACCGGGCCTAGAAACCTCTAAAATTTCTCAAAAAGTGTGGATATTAGCCTTCAATTTTGGAATTTTTTGACTTTTTTTCACTCGAAAATAAAAATTGCCGAATTGATTACCATGGTCCCTAATACCCTGCGGGAGTCCAATTGGGTGGATGGAACCATCCAATTTGCCTTTAAACGGCCAATTTACCGGTTTACAACTTGCACCGATTTCATTAACTCAAGCCTACCACAAACATTTATGACAACAATTAATGATCATATATGGTTCCAAACGTTATTATATGACCCCGAGATGTATTCCCTAAAATCTCAAGTCTTTTCGACACCGTGACCCGAAACCTCCAAAATTTCTCAAAAAACGTGGATATAAACCTTCAATATTGGAATTTTTTGACTTTTTTGGCCAGAAAATAATAATTGCCGAAATTTTTACCATGGTCCCTAATACCCTCCGGGAGTCCAATTGGGTGGATTGAACTAATCAATTTGTCTTTAAACGACCAATTTACCGGTTTACAACTTGCACCGATTTCATTAAATCAAGTTTACCACGAATATTTATGACAACATATAATGATCATCAATGGCTCCAAACGACATTATAAGACCTTGAGATGTATCCTCTAGAATTTCAAAACTTGTCGACATCGGGCACCTAATCATCCAAAATTTCTCAAAAAGCGTGGATATTAGTATTCAATTTCGGAAATTTCAATTTTTTAATTTTTGACTTTCTTTTGATCGGAAATAAAAATAGCCGAAATGTTTACCATGATCCCTAATACCGTCCGGGAGTCCCATTAAGTGGGTGGAACCATCCAATTTGGCTTTAAACGACCAATTTACCGGTTTACAATTTGCACCGATTTCATTAACTCAAGCCTACCACGAACATTAATGACAACAAATAATGATCATATATGGTTCCAAACGACATTATATGACCCCGAGATGTATCCAAGACTTTTCGACATCGGGCCCCGAAACCTCCAAAAATTTCTTAAAAAGCGTGGATATTAGTATTCAATTTTGGAATTTTTTGACTTTTTTTGCCTAGAAATAAAAATTGCCGAAATGTTTACCATGGTCTCTAATACCTTCTAGGAGTCCAATTGGGTTGGTGGAACCATCCAGTTTGTCTTTAAACGACCAATTTACCGGTTTACAACTTGCACCGATTTCATTAACTCAAGCATACTACAAACATTTATGACAACATATAATTAACGATCATATATGGTTCCAAACGGCATTATATGACCCCGAGATGTATCCCCTAAAATATCAAGACTTTTTTACACTGGGCCCTGAATCCTCCAAAATTTTCAAAAAACGTAAATATCAGCCTTCAATTTTGAAATTTTTTGACTTTTTTCCGCATGGAAATAAAAATTGCCGAAATGTTTACCATGGTCCCTTATGCATTTCGGGAGTCCAATTGGGTGTGTGGAACCATCCAATTTGTTGTTAAACGACCAATTTACTGATTTACAACTTGCACCGATTTACCGGTTTACAACGACCAATTTAATTAACTTTCACCGAACCCGACTTGAACCGAAATTGACCCTAACCCGTTTTAACCTGTCCCGAATTTAACCCAATTTGTTACTAACCTGACCTGAATTCAGCCCAATCCATTCCTAACCCGACTTGAATTTAACCCAACCTGTTACAAATTCGACCCGAAATCAACCCGACTTGTTATTGACCTTACCCAAATTCAACCCGACTTGTTATTGACTCGACCCGAATTTTACCAGACCTATTACTTACCTGACCCAAAAATTCAACCCGATTTGTTACTATCCCGACTCGAAATTAACACGACTTGTTATTTACCCGGTCAAAATTCAACACAAATTGTTTCTGACCCGATTTCAAATCACCTTAAATGCAATTTAGACCACCTTATTATTGTTGATCATTTTGTCTAGAGAGACCAAGTCGGTCCAGGCCAACAAACGACAGAAGCATCATCCTCAAATTTAAGAGTTAAATATAGTATATACTACGTATTTGTTTTATGGTCAAAGGAGATAATTATCTTCCTAAATTATAGACTATAATTCCCTAGTATATTGTCATATACGAAGTATATTATAGTCAAAGGAAATAATTAGCTTGATTAAAATGATAATTATCTATTTATAGTTAGTTGAACCCGAATATGACCTCACTTGGAAATGACCCGACCTTATTGTAACTTGCAAATTATTAACTTGAACATAACCCGACTTGAATCGGAAAATGACCCGACTTGGAAATGACCCAACCCGATAATAACCCGCAAATTATTGACTTGAACCGAAACCGACTTGAACACGAGAATGACCCTACTTGAAAATGACCCGACCTGATTATAATCCGCAAATTATTGACTTGAACCGAACCCGACTCAAACCCGAGAATGACCCGACCTGATTCTAACCCGCAAATTATTGACTTGAACCGAACCCGACTCGAACTTGAGAATTACCGTAACCCGTTTTAATCTGTGAAAACTCGAATTAAACTCGACCTATTGTTCACCCGACCCGAATGTAACCCGACCTAAACCTGACCCATACCCGATAAGAAGTATGACCCGACCAAGCACGACCCAACCCAAACCCGACCCGCATAGCTTATGAAATTAATCCGAATTGACCCGACCCAAAACCGACCCGTTTACCCGAATTGACAACTCTAGCCACAAGTATCAATTTTCCAATGAAAATTAATAACTGTAATTTTACCGGGTTACATATTTGAATCTTGACATATTAAGACCCTGTAAATAAAACTTTTCTTGATCCCGTTGAACAATATTTACATCTCCTAGGAATTAAAAACAAAAACTATATAAAAAATACGAATTACCATGTTCTGAATTTTTTTATTTTTTATTTTTTATTATTTTACCAAATAGATCACCACTTTAATGATAAATCATACTCTTTTGATTCAACAGAATGTCCGTTCTTTCACCCTCCCTTTACTCTCAATCTCTCATGCACCTCATTCCCCCCAAAAAGTTGATCATTCAATAAAAAACAAAGACAAACTATCACTTTTCTTTTCTTTTTCTCTCTAATTTTTACACAACATAATCATACATTCAAGGAAAAAATAAAAAAAAAAACCAACAAAAAGAAAAGGCAACAATAAAATCATTAATTTGTGTTATGATTGTTGATTGCGATAGATTGAGATGGAAACGTTTGCAAACAGATCAATGTATTGCCATAGGCATAACCCTACAATGGTGAATTCTCATGGTTTGTGGGATGGTAAGAATCCTTTGCGGTCAAGCGTTCCACTTCTCTTAGCTCAACTCATCTTGATATCTCTCACTTCTAAAGCTGCCGAGATTTGCCTTAGGCCTCTTGGACAATCCACCATTGTATGTCAAATTCTTGTAAGTCTTTTCGATTCCACGACTAATGCATCAATGTGTTTGTTTTTTCGTACGTGTGATTTTAGTATGCACTATATGATACCTTTGACGCTCTATGGTTAAGAATGGATTATTGATTGATTAAGTTCCGTCATTTTTGATGAATGTTCACAAAAAAATTGTAAGATGTGAGATATGATATGAGGCTCAATGTTTCTATTCTATGTTGTTTAATGTTTTAGTGGTCTCATTTGAGAGGAGGGGGTCATTTTTGCAAAACTGAATCAAATTCTTAAGATGCAAATAGTTTTACCTTGGTGTGAAATGACCATAACACCTTGTGCACAAACTCAAAATCCGTGCATTGTGCGCTGAACTTGCCTTCAGCGCATAGTAGACTACATCACGAAATGATGCTTTTGTACCTAGTTATGGAGTGATCCAAATTAAAATTTCATCTGATTTGAAATGCAGGGTGGTGTGATTCTAGGGCCATCAGTTCTTGGGAAAGCTTCAAATGTAGCAGCAATTTTATTTCCTCAAAGAGGAAATGTAATTATAGAAACACTATCCACTTTTGGCCTTGTTCTTTTCCTGTTCTCTATTGGGGTAAAGATGGATGCTAGCTTAATGTTTAAGCCCGAAAAAATCGCCATCTCAATAAGCATGTCCCTCTTCATCTTTACCCTAATCATTCCCCTGTCTGTTACCATTGCTATCATAAATACAGTTAACATCGAATCAGAACTCCGGAGATCCTTACCTCTACTAGTGGGATCCCAATCCTTAGTAGCTTTCCCAGCCATTGCTTGCCTTTTGGCTGAGCTCAAGATCTTCAACACAGAGGTGGGCCGCTTAGCTGTGGCCACCTCTATGTTCTATGACCTTCTAGTTTTGAGCACCTGTGCCTTCGTGTTTGCATACTTTGAGACTCAGGAAGAGGGCTTCCTAAGGTCGATGGCAGCAATCATGTCCATCTTAGGTTTCATCGTGAGTATTGTTTTCGTGGTTCGGTATCTCCTGTTGCGGTTCTTGGTACCATATAAAGACACCAAAAGTGCACCCTCAACCTCGTCACTAGGAGTGAATGAGTTGCAACTAAGTATTATATTTGTAATGCTGTTTATATCTACCCTGCTAAGTGAGATTGTTGGACAGCATTATTTCCTTGGACCTATAGTTTTGGGATTGGCTATACCCAATTCATCACCTCTTGGAGCTGCAGTTGTGTCGAAGTTGGATACCTTTGTTTCCGGGTTGCTCTATCCTACATTTCTCGCCATTGGCGGGTTGAAGACAGATATATTCAGTGTTGGTTTCAGGAAATCATGGCAGACAGGAATAATTGTCTTTGCTGGAGTAGCTGCTAAGTTTGCAGCAGTGATGATACCAGCAATGCATGGCAATATACCTTTTAAAGAGGCTTTCGTGCTTGGCCTCGTGATGAGCACCAGAGGCATCAATGAGCTAATCATTTACAACTTGGTCTTAGAGGATAAGGTATGAATCCAATCATATTCTCAAAATGAAGACCTTCCAACAGTACTTATTCTCAATCTAGGGTTAATTTTGTTTCCATGCGTAACACAATTCTTTGCTAACTACAGAAAATATCAGGCCAGGACTTCACTTTGCTGGTACTCTCTGCAGCATTAGTGACTGCAATCATATCTCCTCTTGTCAAAATTTTTTATGGTCCTTCAAGAAGATATGTTCCAGTGACGAGGATGACCATTCAACATCACAAGAAAGACGGAGATGAAAATGGTGGTGTGTGTTCACCAACACAACAATGTCCCTACCCTAGTAGACGTTCTAGAAGCCTCAGGTGCTTCGGAAGAAAGCCCTATTTCAGTCATAGTTGTCATCCTAGTAGAAGTCGTAGGCAAGTCAGCGCCCATGCTCTTAGCCTACAGGCCCCAGCGAACCCTTGAGCCAACCAGCTCATGTAACAACCATATCTCCAATGCTTTCCAGCAATATGAACAACAAAATGAAGGCAAAGCCTCAGTGCAGGTCTACACAAACATGTCTCACTTTGATGCCATGCATGATGATGTATGCAGGGTGGCATCTGACAAGAGAGCCAATTTTGTAATCTTGCCATTTCACAAACAATGGGCTATAGATGGCACAGTAGAGGCAGTGAACCGGCCCATTAAGGAGATGAACCTTAAGCTCCTTGAATGTGTTCCATGCTCACTCGGGATTCTCATTGACCGAGGTCCAATAAATGGTTCCTCATCAATTCTCAATAACAAGTCAATCTATCGTGTTGCTGTGCTCTTCATTGGAGGGGTAGATGACATAGAATCACTAGCCTATGGAGCCAGGATGGTCAAGCATGAGCAAGTTGCAGTAACAGTCATCCGTTTTCTTCTCTTAGGTCGGGATACTTCGAGAGAGAGAGAGAACGAAAGTGAAACCATTGAGTTCTATAAGAAGGCTAACTCTGGAAATGAGCGGTTCATGTACCAGGAAAAATTGGTAAAAGATGGCGTTGGGTTGGCTGAATCTATTAGAACTATGGATAATAGCTATGATCTAATACTAGTGGGAAGAAGCCATCAGCACTCCCCGCTTCTATTTGGACTCCATGAATGGAGTGAATGTCCTGAGCTTGGTGTAATCGGTGACTTACTTGCCTCTCCTGATGCTAAAACCACAGCATCTGTGTTGGTTGTACATCAACAAAAGATGACCGAAAAAATCAACACATCCACTGGTCAAGTGCCACAAAATAGGGATATGTATGTACATGATGAGCCATTTACTGAAAGAATAAGTGACCTTCATAACCCATCAGTGGAAATTTCAATAGACAGTGAAAATAGCCCGATGAAGGACAGTTACTATAGATAGATTCACAAATCCTATTAGGAAAAATAGGTCCTAGGTTAATCCCAATTTTGGATTGAAGTAGCATAGGATATTGTCTTGTAGATGTCTAGGTTGTATCTAAAATCTGTATATATACCTGTCTCAAAAAATTTCCAAGTTTATAGTTCCTCAAAGTTGCAAATATATCAATGAAATAGAAGACCGCATGGCACATTGGCACCTAAGTAGAGAGGGACAGGGTCAACTGATCAAGTCAATTCAGCTTCACTAAAAACTGCAGAACACTACATATTTCTAATTGTTAAAGGGATAAAAAATCTGCCTTGATCATAACACAGTCATTGTGACCTCGATTTCTCCTAATAATCGCAATCGCTCTCATAAGACTGAGAAATTCAATGACCTTTCAGTCCATATACCTATCACCCATCAGTATGAGTATGATCGAAAATAGTGCCATGCCTTTTACAGAAACTACAACCAACAGAACGACATAGACATCACACAAATGATCATAAATATTGGAATAGCAAACTGTACAATTTAAACTTCATAAGCATAATAGAACACTTGAAAATCACATAGGGTACCTAGTGCAAAGCTGGGATTCCTATAGAGAATATGAAAAGAGAGGGGAGGACCGAAGCAGGAAAAGTTATTGGTTTTGCATAAAATTGCTGCTTTAATATATAACAGGCAGCGAACTATATTCATATTTATCCAGTAATACATGTAACTCTCCTAGTGTGATGTCATACAAAAAAGTCCTAAACTAAGGAAAACAATTGCTTTTTTGATAAAAGCTGCTTTGTCTCTGTTACCTATATACCTAGGTATCAGCACATGTATTACATACAAGTATAAAGAATAATGCAATCAAATTTAAGCTCACTGATTTTTAATGTCATTGACATTGGTTTCATCTGAGCTACTGCATTTGACGGAAGAAGCTTCAACAGGATCGGAAACATCAGGAGATGATTCAACACTGCGAGTCTGCAGCCCAGTATAACGTGCCAAATCAATCCATTGCTGCAGAGTTTAAAAAATAAACGTCATTAACAGTGGAACTATTTGTTACTCCTTTCAATTCATATATTTAGTTAAAAAAAAGAATATGGTATTGTTTGAGATCCCAAATATAGTCGGAAATTACATTAGAAACATGCTAGGTATTGTATTTTTTGTATATGTGGTATATGACTATGGAATTAATGAATATTCCTCTATTCTTTTGTAATTTCAAAATAACCCACTGATGAGATGGATAAAGTACCAAAGAGTTGGCAGAATTCTGCACTGACAGCAAAGCAATATGCAGTGATAATAACAATAGACTTATTAAGCAAGACACTATAAAAAAGTATCCATGTTAAACTTTAGAGCCATGAACAGTCTTTTAGCATCCAAATCTCACTAGCCAAATTGATCTTTCCCACAAAAGCTAATTGCTTCTTGCCAAAACCTCAAATTGAACAAATGGATTTCTTATGTAGCAACACTATACTTAAAAAGAGTATTCGACATAATATCTAAATGGATATAATATACAAAGTTGTAGTGTGTATATATCACACACTCATTGTGTGTGCTTCTAATTTTGTGCAGAAATATGATTGAGCTTGACAAATCACCACTATTTAACAGTGTCAAGGCCTCAAATATAAAGTAAGTTCATGAAGTATTATTGAGCAGATTAAACTAGCTCAAAAGAAAGGTGTACGAATTCCCAGTTATTCATTATCAGACAAGAGTGAGCTAAAAAGTATGAATGGGAATACTGTTCAGCAGTGATAATGAAATGGAAAGCTAACCTGGGTTCCCCAATAGGAATTTATTACCCTTGCACAAAAGGATAGCATATTTACAAGCAGCGTTTGAGAAGGTAGGAGCTCAGATATACGATGCTCAACTACACCAGCAATAATCTGCAGCAAAAATTCTGAATTAGTAACAGATCACAACTGCAAAATGCTAAAGTAAAGGGAATCACAAATCACGACTCTTCTCCTTCCCTATCATGGACTAGTAGAGCCTGTTTCCTGCTTAATATCAACAGTCAAAGACTTCTATGGCCATTGTTTCATTGCATCAGACATAGTAATTTATAAAAAGTACTCGTATTAAAAAAAAAAAAAAAACATATTCAAACTAAAGTTACTTTACAAGAATACATCTTTATTTCCTTGCACAGACCTTAGATAATTTGTACGGGCAGATGGGATATCTAGTAATTTGTACGGACCAGCATGTTTAATTGCCAGCATTTGATGATATAATTTTCCAAAGTAAATGGATTTGCATGATGATGAGGTTTTTGATCGTAGGGGATAGAGGAAGATTTTTTTTGGATGACTATACGGAATAATCACTTTTGGTTTATGTAGCCTACCCTACTCATGGGATTGAGGCTTTGATTTATTGACTGATTGATTGAATTCTTTCTAATTACATAGCGCTCACACAATGAGCTTTAACAAATCGATGAAAGAAATAAATCCTCCATTGGCATATGAGGAAGCCCTAAGTAAATTTATATAAATGGTATAATTGGTATGAATTTTGCATGCAGACATGCAGTAAAATAACTGTTTTTATTAATATCAAACCTTTGCTGCACCAAGGATGCTACCAAGAGATGGTACACAGATTGCACCTTGCATGCAATTGGAAGTATAAGGTAACAACAAACAATATTTGCATAATACCAATCAAAGTTGTTATGACTACAATTAAATTACCAAAGATCAAATTACCTGGTATCGGAGATTTGCTGATGTTCCAAGAAAGCTACTATAGACAACAGCTGTTTTTAGGATTGGTGATCTTTTTATCTTCTGGTTTGTGACCAGAGATGGATTGAGGTAATTACGTAATGCATATAGGATATTTGAAGAAGCAACGGCAGCAATGCTTGATACAAATCCAACTCCAGCAAGTTTCAGTCCACCAAAAACCACTGATGCAAGCCGGTGATTCAGATTCCAGTTTTTCCCAACAGGACTTTTTTGAAAAGCATTGTCTGGGATGGATCCCAACAAACCCTTTAGAGAATCCATACTGTCAGATGTACCCATCTCATCAAAAGATAAGAAGGAAAGGGTTGGGGCTGGAAGCCAAACAGTAAAGAAATCAACTACAGCTCCCCTGACTGAGTCAGTAATGACATAGTCAATTTCCAGGAAAAAATTTTCTTTCCGTTTCTCATACTGTGCAATCAGAGTTGTTGTCAGTGATATAGCTTCTTCAATAGCTAATTTGTTTAAAAATTTTGGATCTGCTAATAATCTTTCTCTGAAACCCTGCACAGAAGGTATATACATTTATGATATGGTCACCTCTTTAAAAAAAAAATCTCCCTCCCCAAACAAAATATAGTCATCTATAGCCTTTGAAATTAAACAATCTTGTAAGTATGAAGAAAAGAGCTCTATGCATTTTGAAATTAGGATAAGCAACAAAGCATTCAATCTGACAACTAGCTTACCTGAAACCGATGAGTAAGTTCTGATATAATGGGATACTGCTCCAAATCAAAGAAGTTTTGTAGCACCTCCGGAGACACAAGACCAAGATCAAGTCCTTCCTGAAGGTCCTGAGAGGTGTTTTAAGAACATTGATCAGGTCAAAGAATGATGCTAGTGAAACAAACACTTGATGCTTATTGCTAAAAACTTTCTTGATTACTAGATGAGAGAAAACATAATTACAAATTTGGACTCTAACTAGAGGACTGGATAACTGTTCTATGCAGTTTATAATATCACTTTCCTTATAGTTTAATTTAATAATGGTTTTCTATAAAGATTCAAGTCATACAAGAGGATGAAATGATACCACTTCTGAGATACAAAAAAGAGAATTAAATTCTATAAGAAGTCTTTATTTCATGTTTGTAAGATTGTTAAAATACTGTTGTATTTTATGTCAAGAAGAATGCAAGATAGAAAAAATTATCAGATCTCATAATCACATATGTTATGCATCCTCTATTTATAAAGGATAATAAGAAAAAAAGAAACATGTTAATCAAGATATCGCAAAACATGTTTTCAATTGAGAAGTTGTGAAACATGTTTGATTAAGATATCACAAATAGCCAATAAAAGCTATTGTACATTTCCTGGATGTCAACTAAAGCCTTGAGTTACTCAATATATGAATATCTCAATGTTGATTTTGCAAGAAGGAAGCTAATGTTTCACATTTGTAAGCTGACTGCCATCATGTAACATGTTGATGCTTTAATTTGATGACATTCATTCTAGCAAGTGATGATCCGTAGATAGAAAAATTCAGGTGTAGGTACTTTAAGGACTGTTATAATACTTACACTACACAAAGCAAGGTTGCTGATATGTTATTATGGCTGCAAAGCATGGAACCAATTTGCATTTCTCATGGGAATGTACCCATCAAGACACAACTATCCTGTTACATAGTTACAATTATGGAAATCTAGAAATATTTTAGGGTTGCAGGCATCCCAGTAATTAAAGAAGAAAAGTTCATCTTTACGGATACCATGAGTAAAGAACATATAATGACAATTGACAATTGCAGATTGACCTGTTTATCTTTGAGGTTGAAAAAAGGTTAGCCATACAAGTTTCTGGTGGATGTTTTTCTTGGGAAGAGGTATGAAGTCTTAAATTCAGTGACGAAAATCAGGGAGCATGCAACGAAAGGTCGAAAGTAGCTTAACCAAATTACTCAGTCTGAGTTTAAATGTAGTGAGTTTAAATGTATTAAATAGCAGTCAAGTAGTCAAGCAGATGATCCATCTTAAGTAATAACAATAAGAACTAGTTACCTTAGGAAGTGCATCTCTTCTCCTGCCAGCAGCATTCATAACACGTGCAATTTCAGCACGATCAAAACAATTCCTACTGCAAGGTCTAGCTGCAGAGTACCATAAGAAATCAGCCACAGGAACTTCTCCTTCTCTTCTCATAGATTGCCTTTCTGGGTTGAGTAGCATAACAACTTGGTTCTTCTTTTGCATTTTCTTTGAAATTCTTGCTGGAATTCCTGTGCCTCGAGGTCCATAAATGACATGACTTGCACCAGTGATAACAACAAGCAACCCAGAAGCTCCTTCATCTGTCACTGCTTGCAGAATGACCTGAGCAATAGTATAATCCTCTACAGCCCTAGCTTGTACTGAGAGATATGAGTTTGGACCAAAAGTTAATGCCTCGTTCAAAGAAGTCGGCTCCTTATATGATTTACGGGAAAAAGCATTAAAGCCTGCTGTAAATCCTGAACCAGCTGGAGGAGTGTATTTTTTACGATCAGCATTTGACAGTCCACGAATGCCTTCAGCTTGGACAGTCCTCATCACCTAGTTGTATCAAATTTAAACTTAATACCATTAAAATTGGGAAAAATATATTTAAAAGGAGAAAGGATTTGGTAACACACTAACACTTCTAGCACATACATCCAAAAGAAAGCATTATCTGGTAATAACTGTAATTTCAATCGGTCATTTGGTTTTAGAAGTGGGGGTGAGATGATAGGAGCAAAAACTCACTGACCACATACTTCAATGCTCAGCACATTCACAGAGCAAGAGAAACCATGAGATAGGAAACACAATACAAAACCAAATTTCCTGGATGACAAAAGATGTAGGGGAAGAATGTTTCAGGAAAAACAATATCTATGTCACATAGGCAAATGGCTTCATAATATCCTAAGGCTCAATGGCCCATTCTACAATAAGGCATCAAACATTTGCAGTTCTACATGGTGTCTTTAAAAAGTTTATATTAGCATTAAATAAAAAATCGCTCTTGGATGATGTAGTTATTACAAACACACAGGTATAAAAGAAAGCACCTCAAGTGGAGCACCACAAGCAACCAGGCGAACTTTATTATCACGGCAGTAACCTAAGAGAGGTTCATATTCCTGCCATCGCTCAGGTGGCCAGTGTGCTGTAAAAGACCTCAAGGTGTCCCCATCTATCCTGTCAAATGTTTCACAAACTTTTTAGAAATAGGAGTTCTTGCTAAGATGTAACTGGAAAACCAATTTCATGCATAATTTTGCAGATCATATTGAGCACAATAGGGTTGCAAATAGTTGACAGTGACACCCTACAGCCTGAAACTGATGAGTGTTATAATAAACTTTTAAGACTGCTTACTAAGTTCTTTAACTCGTAAACAAGCACAAATTGTGCTTGGTCACCCTCTAAAGTATTGACCACCACCACCAAATATGGCCTTCTACGGTGTCTCAGGTTCAGAGTTACACACATTGGCTTATGCAATTTGCTTATTTCACCAGCTGTTAGTATTGTTTTATTTAGTTATTAGTAGGGGAAAATCGTCTGTTACTTTACAAGCTAGTTCAAAAGTCATTTATGAAACATTTTTTTTTACTATTTGACAAAATAATTAAACATTTCAAAAACACGCTAAAAGCCATATGCCATAAGAAAGCCATATCACCAAAATTTCAAACACTCACCAAGAAACAGTACTACAGTAGCAAGTCCCTAAGTTGGATTTCAAGGATTATGTAAGTAATTTTTCCAGAAAGACAATTATTAATTCATTTGAAGCTAAAAAGTCAGTAAAACAAACACAACATAAAAGGAAGAACTTTATCCGAGACCTAAGGTACCAACAAGCAAAATCTTAACTACTAGGAAAACCTTGTCAGCAAAACAATGTATGTTCTCTTATAATCCATATCATATTAACAGGAATTTGAATTCATTTCCAAAATATCTAATCACATAAATTGAAAACAAATAGAATTAAATGAGATGTTATTTACATGAAGTATATAATAGCAGTAAGTTCAAATCAGTTTCATTCCCTAACAAACTATGTTCATAGAAGTTCAACCATTTTGAAATTCAAATATTAGAGACATATAGCTCCAGTTCGAAATCGTAATAAGTTCGTACTCCTTATAAGATAAATTCCATTCACATAAATTCAATCAAAGCTAAAACATTCACAAATCAACAAACTAACAAATTAAATCAAGATAACACTACTACGAGTAATTATTAACATAAATTATGACAAATTAAGAGTAGAAAAATAGAGAATTCAACCTTCCATCCATAAATTGATTGAGCTGCTCCTGCAAATTACAAGGAAAAGCTTCAAGAGCCAAAGAAAGAGTGCGATTACTCTCAACACATCTCTTCCTCAAATTCTTCACAATTTCAACTTCTAATTCTTTATCGCCGCCAATCGGAACTTGTTCCGCTTCACCTAAATAGACAATTCTCGCATTCATCACCTTCTCCCACACCTTACTCTTATCCTTCCCCACCGCTAACGGCTCTCCAATCGCCGTCGCATCGTATATCCTCGACGAAATCTCCTCCACCTTATTCTCCGCCGGAGGTTCCGGCGACGGCGGAGTTACCGCTACTTCTGGAAGCTTCTCGTCTGCCTTAACAACCGCTGACCGGAGGAAACCAGCGCCAACAGCAAGCAATGGCGTGAAAATAATACCTCTTCTTCCGCGGCTAACTTCGTCGGAATTCTCGTGATTTTCGCCGGAATTTCTGACAGTAAAACGGCATCTTGAGGTTAGAACTCGCCGGGAAACACGGATGTTTGCCAGAATTTGAGGATTTTCCGGCGAGAATTTGGCGGCGGTGTGTTGAAGAAGCCGTGGAATGTAATCAGCGCCTGGGTGAGCTTGAAGCTTCATTGATGGCGAGGAGAGAGAAAGTGATACATTCACAGGGCAACTCAAAGAGCTTGGTGAAGAAATGGAAGGAGAATAAATGGAGACATGGATAATTTCCTGCCTCAAAAATAAAAGGAAAATAAAAAGGAAATTGTGGGACGAATAAAAAGGTTGGGTATTTTGGGTTTTCTGACGTGGATTTTGCGGCGAATTGATTTGCTGATCTGTACTAGTTGATTGTCAAATAGAGGAATTTTGTATTTTTTGTCTGCATTTGGGTTTTGCTAATTATCGTGGGGAACCTCTCGCTGGTTTTTGGAATTCAACATCGGAAGTGTTTTCAAACCATGGACCGACATCGACTCATCCCAATCTTTATATTTTCAATGGTCTGTCTTTTTTCTACTAGTAGAAAATTTTATAGAATAATCAAGTGACGGAGAAAATGTACACTTAATCATCCAATTTTGATTAAACATGTAATTTTGTTCTATTATCTTAAATATAATCTTTTAAAACCTCAATTTAGCGATCAAGATTGGTTTCGGGATTTAAAATCCTTTGAGTTGAGTTTAATGGTATGGGATGAGAAATAGGCCAAAAAGTCTATCATAATGTAATATAATTTTCGGTTCTTTGGGTTTTCTTCCCATGATGTAATATAAGTTTAGATTTTTTGTTTAAAAAAAAATAATGGTACGAGATAACATGGTATATAAATGTGGCTTATCTATGAAGAAAAAAGGACATTATAAATGCCTAAATTAGTGGCAATGAGATAACAGCATGGTCAGCATCTACTAGTCTACTACTCTACTAGGCATACTACATTACTACCACCAATTTACCATCATAATGGAAGCTGGGTGCGAATCAATACAATAACTATGTAGCTATGAACTAGGCACCAGTTCAATCCAAGAAAGCAAAAGGAAAATACGTAGTATAAATTTTGGACTAACACAATTCACAAGCAGTAACAAACAATGAGGTCTTGCCTCATTTAGATCCCCCTTTTCCCAATTGTATTGTTCATTCGGACCCAAAAGCAAGCAAAAAATAAAAAGAGAGATGAAAACAGTAGGAGGTTGTAACCATTGAGATTATAGCCTTAAATATGAACCCATCCTACATTGTAATATTGTATCGTGTGGAGGTTAGAACGCTATTGGAATCAACAATGGCCAACGCGCAAAAAACTCTCAGTTACAACTCTTACATGTACTGTAGAGTACATAATTACAACTTTAACTTCTCATTATAATATGGGTTAAGAAGTTTTTAGTTAGATGGCTAATTTAGAAATATACAAACTTTTCATTCACAAAGATTCTCGATGTCATCACGTCAATACATCACACCGCAACAGCTGAGAAAAAACATCTTTTCCCAACGGCCTTCAGGTCAGTTAGTTGCCATCCTTTACCTTCAGAATAACACTCCGCCTACCACCAAAAATAAAGGCAAGAGAGGAATTTGTTATCAATATTACAAATTATTGTAATCAGCAAAGTTTACTTAAGAAAAGCACGCTTAATTACTTACCGTGTCCAGGATTTCCTCGTTCTCCTGCATCCCACCTATTGCGTAGATAGTGTTTCCAAGAGTCACACAACCCATGTATCCTCTGGCATATTTCATCGGTTCCAACATTGTCCATGAACCAACGCGAGGCTCGAAAACTTCAACAGTGGGCACCATTTGAGCTCCATCATACCCACCAATGGCATACCTACACATGAAGTATACTAATGAGTTTGCCTATGCTTTTGGTGCATGTGAAATTCACTTGATAAAACTGATTTTTTAGTGGTAACCATTAGAGCAAAGACTACACGTCTACACCACAGTTCTTTAATTCTTAGTAGAATGGTCATGCGAAATAAGAGATCATTTAACAGCACATTCTGTTCATGGACATGGCAAAACCATCTAAATTGAATTTCCATCTAAAATTTCACATTATATCAGAGAGAGAATACAATTTAGATATTGACTGAAACACTATCTCACATTAACAAATGGGAATTTAGAAAAGTACATTAAGGGAATTGTGATAACTGCTTAAAATATTGAAAGAATGACAAACTCTACATTTCTTGTCTCTTGTATTTTTACTTCTTAAAACAAGTCTGCTGTAAATAGTCTCTTTGCAACTGCTAATACTAGGCTACACGAGAGAGGTATCTAAGTGATCGTCCTTGAATCCAATTTATATAAATTGCAACGTGTGCAAGTATATTGTACTTGTAATAGGTAATTCAGAGTTTGCCAGAATCCTAAAACTACACTATGTAGCCACTGCTGTTTCACTAGTCTCCTTCCCCTCTTACTAGTGAGAGTAGTGACCATTTTTTAGATTACCAAAGTCATCAAAGTCTCAAAGATAGGAAGGGGGGAAAAAAAAGAAGCAAACCTTGATCAACCACAAATTCTAAATATGAGAAAGACTACTTACAACTTTTCATTCAGAACAGTCAGAGAGTGGCATCCTCTTCTTGTGTTCATACTCTTTAATTTAATCCATGATTGTGCACGAGGATCAAATCTTTCCATGGACCTGCAAGGTGAGTGCTAAATGAATTTTCAACCATGACAAAATATTTTAAGAACTAGCCATTTCAGCAGGAAGCAGTAGACAGATTTTTGTAACAAATATATTACAGAAATTACATCTGACAAGGAACTGCAAACAGGAAATACAGGATCATGAAAAAAACAGTAATGAGGAGCCACAAAAAATAAATTACTTCAGATAATTCTCGAAGATATATTACCCAAAAAAAAAAAAAAAAAAAAGGCTCGAAGAAATATACCGCTATCCCCTACCTTCATTAGTAAATGACTTTGAGATTAGATTCATGTTATGGGGAGACCATGCAACTTTTGATCATAATCTTACTTTATAGAGTATTGTATAAATGATCTTGATTTCAAAAAAAAAAAATAATAAAAAAAATAAATAAAAAAAAAATTGTAAAAATGATCTAATACCTTAAGTAATAATTGTAGTGTCTCCAATAATATACTAATGATCTTGTCACAACTCATAATTATCTTGCACTTGCAACATACAATTGGTGGCTTGGTAAATGATTTGACATAAGAAATCCAATATCTTCTAGATAAATAGTCATAAAATGCCTTGCTTTTTTTCATAAAACGTGACATATTTACCATTTTGAAACACTAGCACAGAAAACTCCATGAGACTCCTAAATATCACAACAGATTTCAGCAAAAAGGAAAACAAAAAAAGGTCATTGTGAAGGGACAAGACACTATACATCAACACACAACCAACAATGGAAAACAAGGAATGTAAAGGTACTGTAACTTACCTTAAGTATTCACGACCATCATATCCACCAACAACATAAAGCACGCCATTTAACTGTGCTGCAGCTGGGCCAAACCTCTGAAAGTTCACAAGAAGAGAATCACCTTGATTGGGCTATGACAGAAATTAACAGACAAAATATTTACTGAGATAGGCCTCCTGTTCCTACAATAACACACTTTGGATAGCAAACACTTGAATAGTTCAAAGTGCCTACTGGTACTAAAGGTTTGGGAAACCTCTCTTATGCTTCTAGATCAGAACCATGCTTATAAAATTTCAAAATATTGAGAAAGAACCAAGCCATAATATAAAGAAAAAAGGCAAAAATGTATACTTTAGCAAATGTAGATGCTGATCAGCTAGCAAGTAAAAACTTTGGGACAATTCAGCAAGACTAAAAATAAGTTACAGTTAATTTTCTAGACGAACAAGATATTCAGCTACACAATCAAAATGCAAGAATGGATATTCATATGCGGTTTTTAGCTTTTTGCATGTAATTGAACAAGAAAGGATTGCTTACATGAAAGCGTATAATCAGAGGTAAAGCAAAAACTTGATAGTAGCAGGATGAATTATGTACATTACCTCTTGCGCCATTGACCTGGTAGTGATCCACTTTCCAACATTCAAATCAAGTAATTCAACCTCCGAGAAGCAGTCACTAGCATTCCCACCTCCTATAGCGTAAATTTTCTCAAAGAAAGAAACTCCTGCCAAACTCCCTTTCTTCTTGTTCAACGAAGGGCAGCTCATCCACTGATCCTTTTCCAGGTTATAAGATTCAACTTTAACCATGAAAGAAAAATCAAAATTAATGATGATATATTCTAATATTAGCATTAAAAGATAGGAGAAAAAGATGGAATGAGTCATATATAAATGATTAGTACCTGTGTCATACCAGGATGTACCATATCCACCTCCTAAAATGTATAATGCATTCTCATGTTTCACCACAGAAGCATATGGACGGATAGTATTCATTGGTTCAAGAGATTGCATCACATCTTCAGAGGGCAGGTACAAATCCAAGTCCCGAAGCCAGGAGGAGCCACTAAATCCACCTGCTAAAAGTATGGATTGACAGGAATCTTGAGAAGTTCTCTGGAACTGGAGATCCTCAAAATGTCCACATGAATGAGAGGACAGAGACATCCCCAATCCCCGAAAATTTTCCAACTCGTAAACCTTTTTTTTGGTTTCTATCTGCATGTCAATATAGTCACATTCAAAAAAAGCCGTTAGTTCTTGCACATCAACGGATCAGAAGCTAATGTCCATCAAATAACCGCAGCTGGAAAGGAGGGGAGAGGGGAAATAAGTCGTAAAAAACAGTGGCCAAACAATCTGGAGGACATTTCTCTAAAATGACATCATGCAAAATTATTATAAAGTTTTGCAGATAGAGCTTGATTTTAGAGATTGCAGTTCATTTTGTATCATAGTCATTATTCCTGTTTTGGGATATGTATTTGAATTCACGACCACTTTTGTGGTTTTTGATAGTCAACCACTTAGCCAAGATATAACAATAATAATGTGTAAATTACAAAAGAAAAGCAACACAATTATATTGGAAAATCCCTACCAAATCTTGCTCCAAGCTCTGGATTCTCCGCGTTTGATCCAACTGAAATGCTTTCATCTCCGCAATTGCTTGGATCAACTACACAAAATAGATACTCTAAGGATCAACAACACACAAAGATGGAGAGAAATGAGAAGAAACTGAAATTTAAACAACAAATTTAATATACATAATCAAAATATAATATATATAATCAAAATATAATTTATAATATATAAATTACTACAACAACAAAGCCTTAGTCCCAAAATGATTTGGGGTCGGCTAACATGATTTGTATTGGGGCTAAGCCTTACTTTCACACAAGTATGGTGATCAACAAAAATTGCTTTGACCAATAAAAGCATAAAGTGACAAGTATGGTACCTTATTAACACCAGTATGATAATCTGTGTTCATCTCTGAACTGATTTCTTCAATAAAATAATTCACTTCTGACAGAATAGGTGTTTCATTCACATAGGTCACTTCTGACACATTAGGAGCTTCATCAAATTGAGGCACTCCTGTCATAAGAGGAGCTTCATCCACACAAATGGCTTCAGACATAACAGGAGGAGCTTCATCCACACAAATGGCTCCAGACATAACAGGAGGGGCTTCATCTATGCAAACGGCTTCAGTCATAGCAGGAGAAGCTTCATCTTCTGACATATTCGAAAATCCTTCACTGTTGGAGTCTTCTTCTTCCTTTTTAGAAGTAGAATCAGACTGAGGTTTAAACAAAGAGCTCCATGATTTCCCTTCAGAGGAAGTATTAATATTTCCCTGCCTCATCGCTACATCTTGATCAGCTGCAGCATCCTTTCTTTGTTTATCTTTACCGTTTCCCAAGTTGTCAGCTTCTTGGTGAACCATTGGAGAAATTGCTTGTTTAAACAGAGTACCCCACTTAGCTGTAGTGCGGGGGACTGCAACACTTTTGCTAACTGGAGAAGCTGAGAACAAAGAGATTAACTTATTGGTTTGGACTTTGTCCAACTCAAACCAAAAATGGTTGGGCTCATAGTTGCTGTAATTATTAGCAAGAATAGGCTTGTACTGCTCTTCAGTAAGAGGTCGGCATGGTATACGAACCTTCACACGAACCTTATAACAAGCACAAACAAATTTATGTCAACTTTTGAGTTGCTAGATTTGCCTGGATAGCTTTACCTACAGTAAAGAATTAAATTTATATCATGACAAAAGTACCTGTGCAGGAAATGGGGTCTCATCTTCGCCATTTAAGGTCCATGCATATGGATTAATGTTCAATTGACCGGGAGATATTGCCTCAAATATCCCATGAAGTTTTCTGTCACTGTAGTTGAATAGGAATAGAGGCATGCCTGGAGTAACATGTTGCACATACTGAATATGTGCAGAGGGTAAGCCTGTTCAAGAATGCAGCAAATTGTTTGATCAAAAAGCCAGATTGTGAATACTTATAGCAAAGTGCAAATTATGAAAAAAAAATATATCAATTTTGAGCAACAGGTAGCTAACTAACCAAATAATTGTTTGATAACACATTCATTGAAAGTGGCATGTTTGCAACCAAAGATAACCGCAACGAGGTCTTTCTTTGGCAATCTACGAGCCGACCAGGGATTTTGATTAATCGTATGTTGCGGAGGTGGCTTACTCTGCAACGGTACAGACTCTGTCTTCCTACCAGCACCCATCCTATCAACCAAAGTTAATGCATATTTGCTTAAGAAGTTAAAGCCAACTCCAATACATGCTTACACAATTAAAACATAACAAAACAAATAATGAAGAAAAAAAGAAGCTCGGTAATAGTAATAAGAGAAAGCAATATATTTTTTCCAAGATTATAATTCCTACGCACAAATCATAATTGAATACACTTCCTTTTTCAGGCATCCAGTAAGGCCGTAACATAATTCTACTGTTACTAAAAACCGACATTATGTTTTAACAAGTTATTATCCAAATTTCTCCAGGGAGCTGGTAAGATATACACCGTCCACTACTCCACCATTCAAATCATAAGTGATATGATTAAACACAAATACTGAGTAATAAACTAATAATGTGCTGGGTTCAAACTATCAATGAGAAAATCGACATGATGTAGCCCTGTAAATCTGTAAGCAACGTAAAACCACCATCACCAACTTTTACTAAACACCCAGAGGTTTCAGATGGCTGGACCTGAATATCTGCATTAAACCTTAAGATTACTACACCCTAAAGGCCTAAACACATCTCACAGACTTTGTTGTTGACTGCAAATACCACTAGACAAAACTGGCTGGGTCAGTTCACATTATACTTGAGCAGTTGAGCTAATCTTTGACAAAAGGTCAATTAATCATTTTGTAACCAAATTCAAATATTGGAGTGAAGATATGAGCTAACAATCAGTTAATCACCCTAGCATAATGCATACTGTGTTTACATATGCAGTTTTCTAAACAATGCTGTATAATAAAAAACGTGACACCATCTTTCTCATAATTAACCCAATAACAGAAATCGTTCAGCAAAAATTTCATACCCAAAAAAAAACGTTACATGCAGCATAATACTCTCTCCGTCCTATATAGTACACATTAATAATTGCACATTCACGCCAAAATAATTAAGAACATGATTCTACTAAAAGAACCTAAAGTAAAATATATATCTTACACTCTTTAGTCTCCATCACACAATTTCAATGGGGCTTTTGGACAGTCCATCGTCCATCACAATTTCACAAAAAAACATACATTTCTTTCGGACATCCCAAAATAGCATATGTGACTATTACTTCTAGACAGGCGGGGTAGTATCAAGACAAAGACCATAAGGTTGAGCTACTTCAATATCAGAGGTTCAAAATTACAATTCTCAAGCTAAAACTTATACAAATAGCCACTTCTCTAATAAACCACCATCCATTCAACATCAACGCAAAGCTAAATCCATAATTTAAGCTCAAAATTATAGTAATTGTATAGTCAAATCATCAATTTAAATCGTTAAAGGCGACGACAACAATTTAAACACCTAGCCAATAAGTAAATTCATCAAAATTAACAACATGAACCTAATAGATTTTCAAAAACCACAACATATATACCTAAGCACATCCAATGAAATAAATACACTAAATTGAAGTATAAATTGACATTATTAGCACAAATTCATCGTCAAAAATAACATAGAAAACAAAATCAAAACCAAGCAAAAAAATCAAAGTTTTTTAACAATAACATCAACATTTCCAAACGCTGAATAGTAATAAACAAGCAAAAACAAAATAATTCCACAAAAATGCAAACAAACAATGAAAAAACTCACACAAAACAGCATTACATAAACAATTTCAGCAGATTAACAAAAACGAGAATATTTCCAAAAATAACCAAAAAATAAGATCAAAATTTTGCCAAAAATGGAAATTAAACCTCAAATTCACGACGATCAAAAGAAAATTCACGACGATTCCAGAAACTTCAAAAGCAAGAGACGAAATACGGCGGCGTTAAACGGAGTAGTAGCGCCGGAATTCTGGAAAGAGGAGAGAGAAAGATGAAGTATGCGTAAGAGAAGTGGAAAAGGTGGTGGTGTAAATGTGTAACAGTGTTGGGGTTTATGAAGCGCGAAAAAGGAATAGTAGTACACTGTATCAGGAAATGTACGGGATGAACTGACACGATATATATGTAAGTTTACGGTTTTACCCCTGTATTTTTGTTGTGTAGCTTAGTGGATTTTGCCATTTGTGATTTTGGTTTATACAAAGCTTAGGGTATCCCTTTGATTTTTATGCAATTTATTATTGGAATTTACCATTATTATATGCTTTGAGGTTTGTTATTTTTATTTTTTTAAAAAAAAATTATTTGGGTATGGTGTGGAGGTTTTAGGTCATTTAATAAGCATGATTATAGTGGAAGTATAAATTGTGGAGGTGGTATGTAACATATGTAATAAATCTAAAGTAGCTTGAACAACATGATTGACATATTGTGTCATGATTTAGATGTTTAAATTTTTCTTTGATAGAGTACTCAGATGTTTAGATGTTTAAATTTTTCTTTATAAAGAAAAAAAGGGTGTTTTGAGTAAATCACGTTAAAAAATTTCCATAAGAATATACGGTATTTAGTATTCATGACCAACAAAAAATGCACTCCTTGTATGTGTTTTTAAAGTGTTATAATTTGACTAAACATGCATGTTGAGACGTGGTTTTGATAATTGTTTTATTCAATTATATATTAATAAAAATCATAAGAAAATTGATAATGTGTACGGAGTATATATACATTACGACGAGTCCAAAAATACATTACACAACAACATTTGAGTTTTATAAATCAATAGAATAGTAAAGTCAAAACCATTATATGAATAATGAAAAATAATCGAAGTGTAACACTAAAAAAACGATGGTTGTATTTCCTTAATCAATATATTGTGTTAATACTAGTACTTCATTTTGTATCATAAATAATTTTATACTAGTATTTTAATTATCACTAATTAGTAATTATTGCATATGAAATTCTTCCTACTCCTTATTATATTCGATTTCTTATAAAGTGAAATTGTAGTTGTTTTTAAAAGCAAAATTAAATTATATTATATTTGAATTATAAAGTGTGTTTACATCAATGCAAGAATGATGCAACAATATCTAATATTAGTTGAGAGCTATTTAGAAGTAATGACATTAATTTAGGGATTTTAATACTACATACTTATATTGAGTATTTAAATCTCGCAAGCAATGATTATAAGTGATGAATGGCTTTTATTATTTAATAAAATAACCCCTAAATATTCCATTTAAAAAATAAAATAAATAAAGTGCTTTTACAGTTTTTTTAAACACATAACACATCATAAATTTTATAGAAGATTTTGTGTAGAACAAACTCACATTAGTCCAGTTTATAATGCAGACAATCATCCACCACCCACTGCCACCCAAGTCAGCCCATTCCACCATCCGCTTTCGCCGCCATTCCCAAATCCTTTAATCTTTGTCGCCATTAGTAGAGATTGAAGACGGTTGATGTTGTAATCAATTTCTTTCCTCCAATTTTGTTGGTTTTCTTCTAATTCTCCCTCTTCTTATTTCGCCATTGTTGCACCTCTTTTAAGCTATTTTAACAATTTTGCTGGTTTTCCTGGCTTTGTTCTCTCTCTTCTTATTTTGCCATTGTTGCACCTCTTTCTGTCTTTTCTGTATACACTTCTTTAATCTTTGTCGCCATTTCACCATTAATAGAGATTGATGAAGACGGTCGATGTTGTTAATTATCGACTTCTTTCCTCCAGTAATACTTTTGGTGGTCTGATTCCTCCAGAAACTTCAACAACACTTACAGGGTATATATGTCTGACAAATATTATGTAATACCTGACCAATATTATGTAATACCTTATCAATATTATCTAAATTCTGATACTTATTATCTAATACCTGACCAATATTATCTAATTTCTGACACTTATTATCTAATTTCTGATACTTATTATCTAGTATCTGACCAATATTATCTAATTTCTGATACTTATTATCTAATACCTGACCAATATTATCTAATTTCTGACACTTATTATCTAATTTCTCATAATTATTATCTAATATCTGACCATTATTATTTAATTTCTAACAATTAAATTTTCTTTTTGTATGATTGGACTCACGTGAGTCCGTTCTACACAATACTTTTCCTAAATTTTAAAGGGTTTAAAGTAAGTTTTTAAATTCTCATTTGAACAACACTAGATGAAGCCCGTGCGATGCACAATTTGTTTGAATTTTCTATTTTTTTGTATTTATGTGCTAAAATTTGTTACATATTAAGATAAAATTCATAAAATCAAAAGATAATATTTTATATTTAATTAATTTAAACTTAAAAATATGATTCGCCAATTTTGCTTACGTGGCATTTGATTTAATTAATTCTAAAAGAAATTAATAATCTCTTATTTCATTGGTTACCACTAAAATTTATTATTCTACATGGCGCGCTATGATAATTAAGTCCTACGTGGCTCTCTAAAAACTCGGGACAAAACTCCCTTATATATTAGACTAGATGAAGTCCGTGCGATGCACGGTTTGTTTGTTATTTTTTTTTTATGAGCCTTAAATTTGTTATATATTTAGATAAAATTCCTAATATTAAAAGATAATATATAATATTTAATTAATTTAAACTTAAAAATCTTATTCGCCAATTTTGCTTACATGACATTTGAATTATTTAATTCTAAAAGAAATTAATAATCTCCTATTTAATTGGCTACTACTAAGATTTATAAGCTCTCTAAAAACTCGGGAAAAAACTCCCCTTTATATATATATATATATATATATATAAGATAAGATTTGATGCAGTAGAATAACCATTAGTTAGTACTCCATAATAAACAAGACTACTCTTCTTTAGTTAGCACACTCTAATAAACAAGAGTACAAGACTACTTTTCTTTTCTCCTTTTCTTTCTTCTTTCTATGTTTTTTTTTTTTTTTTTTTTTGGGTACAAAAAATTCAAATAATTTATATGGTGACAAGTTGGGAAAAAATAGCTTTGTATAGGAAGCCTACCGGAGTACTTGACTACCTTAGTAGGTCAGCAACTTGGAATGACATTGACATCAAATCGCTTGATCAACATGAACCTCAAGGTGTGTTTTACGACCAAGGAAATTGTTTTTCACAAGCATCTAGTTCTTTTGCTTTAGCAAAGCAAGAGTAAGATATAAATTCGATAATGAGAGCCTTAAGTGCCATAAAAAAAATCTATAGATAGTGCAGATACTTGCGTAACTTACAAAAAAACTTGTGTAAACACAAGAGTGTCCCTTATGAGTAACAAAAGAAAATAACATACGAGAAGAGATGCATAAATTTTTTTACTAAAGATTTAAACAAAAATTATGTATCCACAAGTTTGTAGTCAATCAATCGATACGTGTGTGTGTTCAAGAAATAGAAAGCATACATCGTGCATGTATGATAAACCCAATAAGTGATTGCAGCTACCACTGAAAGCGCAAATAGAAGTAGATAGAACAACTAAAGCTCATAAAATTGAGAGAAATACCTGCTTCCGAATCCAATGTATCAAGAACATACAAATGTTTTTTTTTTTTTTTTTTGACAACTGAGATACAAATGTAACAAATTGATATAATGTATGCTGTTTTTTGTCCAACTAAGAAAATCATCGTTCAGTAATTGAACAGATTCTTCATACCTTTTGCTTCAAAATGCTGCTAAATGGCAACAAATATCTACATCTAAGTTCTCTTTTTAATTGAAGAACAAGAAGCAACCATAAACCAGTAACTAACTGAAACATTAGGGTGGCTGAAACGGAATGAAATAAATGCAGAATCGACAGATCAAAGAGGTGACATTCATCTGAGGCCGTGAAATGATGGCAAAACAGCAATAAGGGGGTCACCATAGCCTACAGCTTCTGCAAGAAACAATTGCAGAGTAAAAAAGTTAAAATTGTAAACTGAGAAAACTGAAAAAGAAGCATTTTTGTAAAGGGGCAGCCCTTATGATTTTATGGTTTATTTATGCTTTATAAAAGGTTTGAATAAGAAATCGTCTGTTCACATACCTCCTTCCTCAAAGAGCAGCTTCAGGACTTCACCCGCTACATCCGACTGCACATTCAATAATTAAATTATTATTGAGAATATAACACTAATGAAGTAACCCCAGTAAAATTGAACGAGTAACCCCTATAACACTAATGAAGTAAACCCTCATAATGGATGGCCGCATTGTGTGACCAGCCACATATAAGACTTTGTGTACTTGCATTGTCAATGAGGAAAGTATAGGAAAAAGAGCAAGTTTTGTGCGAGACTCTCTCGCCCTGATCACTCATGAGACAATAAAATCCACCCTCCCCAAAAAAGTAAGAAGTCGCCCTTCAGTTAGTTTTAATACCATACATGCTTTTTGCCAAGAAAGAATAGCTGACAGAAGCTAACCTTGACAGGAAGCTCAGTTCCAAATTGATCAATATAACCAATCACTTGTCCCTCTTTGATAATATCACCCTGCATTTCATTGGCAGCAATATGAAAGGTTTGTCCAATTAATAATAATTTAACCACATTTCACGCACACGAAAAACCCAAATCAAAATTGTAAACTCAACATGATACTGCCTCAGCTATAAAGCATTATTTAAGTTGGGTTAATTAGACATTTCTCTCATCTTGTGAATGTCAATAAGTGCAAGTATATGAAGCAATTCCGATTGTATCAGGCCTTCAGTTCAGAGATAAATAATCTACTAAGTCAGTTTCAGAAAAGATGTTCTCAAAAGATCATCAGGATAATCATATATTAATTCATACAGCCAACTCCATATTCAACTGTTCAACTGTTACCTGTTTACAGTTATGAGGCTGCTTTTTGCCCTTTACTGTTCTTCCTCTCCGGAACGAGCCCACCTGAACAAGGGGTAAAAGATTTAGTGATGCGGTAGTCTCTTAGTTGTTCTATAGAGATGAAAATTTAAATACATACTGTTGGTGATGATACTAATTTAAATCCATTGGCTCCAGAAGAGGCTTCTAGAGAAGCCAACTTTGACGATACTGCCGAGGAGGCACTTGCAAAGAGACCGGTCTTTTCAAGAGAGGGCTTTGAAGCTGATGCTGAAGGTGGGGCAGGAGCTGATTGAACCATGGGTTCACTTGGGATAGGTGGTGCAATTGGAACAGGAGCATGCATTGCTCCAACATTTCTCTTAAGATGCATCTCAAAATCTCCAACCTGCAACACATTACAAGCTACAAACTTACATAACTGTTAATTAAATATTACTCCCCACCAACAACCCCCCAAAAGGTCAAGCCCATATGTCAAACAGAACACTAAGTTTTCGTGAAGATCACAATCCCACATCTATGGTGCAATACTGAACAGTTTTTAAAAGTATATCCAAAATGAAACATAAGCATAACTAACCATCAGTAGAAAGTCTAGAAACCACATAAAACAGGCTCAGCTCAATGACATGTAAGTCTGCACCAGTGTTAGAAAACCCAAGCATTCAAGGTGATCAAATAAACAATGATTTGAGGCGATTCGTATATGTTGTACTATACATATTTGTTTCCAGAAATATTCTATTTCTTCTGACATGGCTATACTAGAACAGTCACAATTTCATGAGTATATGTCTATAGGACTCAAAGGCAATCATGTAAAAATAAGTAGTCTCAAAGTCCGGAATCCCAACTACTACCAGTAAAAAAATTCATCTCATAAACATTAACCTAATCAACAAAACAGTACTCCCTCCGTCCCTAAATTAGAAGCCTATTTTTCTTTATTAGTGAGTAATTCATATTAGAAATAGGCTTCTAATAAAGGGACGGAGGGAGTAATGTTTTTGATACAAACCCCTAAACTTGCAACTTCAATTCCGGAGAACTTAGCATGAAATATTAACTCAAGACAACTTTGTTTGACTTCCTTCATTATAACTTCACTTAAGTATTAATAATCAGATGGAGATCTCAAAACTTGATCTCTTATAAAAAAAAAAAAACTGAGAGAGTTTAACATGTAAAAGCAAACCATCTATTACATTTGGATTAAAAAGCATTACCTTTAGCTGTACCTCAGCAACACTTGTTTCATCACAAACCTCCAAGAGCAATGCCTGAAGAAAGTTTCATCCATTAAAATAAACATGTGAAAAATAAGCTTCCATGATTTTCCCCCTAAAGCATCTATATATACTAAGCATCAATAACACATGAATTAAAATATTAATTTAAACATAATGAGTACTCTATTATGTTTTTTTTACTTAGAAGTTGTACAGTGGCCTACCAAATCATGATCGATGACATTTTAACACTTTTATCATTATTTGTGCTCTGGAAAAAGTTGAGTAAATAAACGTGCAAGCCAAACCAGCTCTCTTTTCTACCTTTAATGAGTTGGAATGAAATGCACCAAGCATGGCTTTTGCTTTCTTTGTTTTTCCAATTCTCAATACTAGCTAGAGGTGTTAAAATGGTGCTAATAGAAATTTAAGAGAAGGCTGCACACATATTATATGGAAATGATGAGTGTGACAACTATAACATAATGCTTTGAATATTTTTATTTTGTAAGCGTCTCTTGCATGAAAGACAAGAGTTTAACTATCTGCAGCCAATGTATAATTTATTGGAAATAAAATTCTCTTTGCACATAATGCACAAGTTATGTTAACATGCATCATAAAAAAGCATGTTGTAAAGAGGCCAACATACCTCAAATGCATTGGGGAAAGTGGTGCGCACAGCATGCTTCTCTATTGAGCCTTTTGATCTGTTGTTTACTGGAGCTGTCCCAATAAGGTCAATAAACTATAGTCAACGCTATGACTAAAGAGCAACATATATAAGAACTGTTATCAAGAAAGCTACAACAAAACAAACAAAAGAGAATTGCAAAGCTTTTGCTCCTTTCTGTCCAATCAGACTATCCACCTTGAAATTTCTGACTCGCAATATTGCACGGCATGCAAAAGTTTCAAGGTGGATATTTTAAGTAAATTAGATAACAGGGACATTCAATTATTAGTAATAGAACATGTTCATTATACTTATTCGAAAAGATATCCCATGGCTATAGTTAAATCAGGAAGGGCATACTTAAGGGAAAGGAGGGAATGAATGTTAGAATTTAGAAGATAACATAAGCTAACAATAAAGAACACACCATCAGAATTGGATGACACGGTTGTTTCAGGTGTCTTTGCACATGACACTACAAGTCTTGCTTGCCTTGAGGAGGAGGTGAGCTTTCCAACAGCGAGAGTTTGACAGTGAGATCGAACCACAGTGGGCCAGGAAGCCAGACCAGGCTTCTCAAGCGAAGAAGAAGCATGTGAAATGCTGCCAGCAGAAACTATGATGCAGAAATACCAAGTTCCATACAGAAAAGCAGTGTTGTCTCAGTGTCATACCATCATTATGCTATTATAGGCCAATTAAAGACAAAATGACACATCAAGGGCTAAATATAGACAATCACATCATATTTTCATTGCTCCTAAATACAGACAGAGATCGCAAAACAGTAGAGGATCTAAATATTATAAATCTGGGACAAGAAACAACAATTAAGCACAGAATGAAGGCAAAATATACGTTACATAATTTACAGAACAAAGCCACATTTTCATGCAATTCAGCTGAATAGGCCTAAATCCAAATATTATAAAACAAATTTCGAACAGAGAAGACAGTCCATTCTCACTTATTTTTAGAGACGAATAATTGACAGTCTTAGTAATCAAAGCTATACATGTTCACTGGGAAAGAAGTAGTAGTTGTTGTCTTAAGATTATCACCACATCCTAAAGGCCAAAAGAGTATTTAGAACTTGCTCGAACCCTCTCTTACTTTCAATAAAAAGCACCCAGACAGGTCAACTCAGAGTTTTTCCAGAGTAATTAGGTGCAAATTATGTTCATTTTGAGCATAAAATATGGGTCATGTGATCATGTTATGTCCTCTTCCATATAAATCTCATCTTAATTACCCCATCATAAAATAACTAGTATGTATGAATGTATGATAGAACTCTGAAGAGTATGTAGCATGAATCCACAAATCCCTCCCTAACAATAAAACTCCAATCAAAATCACTACTGAATCAAAATGATGTTTTGATTATTTATCCCCTGGATAGCTGAAAATACCCATGGCTTTCACACTATTAGTAAATTGTAATGATCAGGGTGGGGTAGCTGAGACAGTATCCACAATGAAGACCTCCAAAGTAGGCACCAATCCAAAGAATGTAGAGATGGGATAGTGGTGAGATTAAAAGAAGTTGAGGTAGACCGAGGATAACTTAAAATGAAGTGGTAAAACAAGACAAGACACATTCACACAATTGAGGGCATCAGTTATAGCTAAACACAAGCTAGTATTCATATGAGGGATTCATGTGCGTTCATGTAGCCGACCCCATCCTTTTTGAATTAGCTCTCCCTTATTCCCTTATTGTTGTAAAAATCATTAAAAACCTCAAGTTCTGGGTTCATGTTCATAGTGGTGCCAACCTACACTACAACCCAATAAAGTCCCTTTGGAATTTTTCTATCCATAATCACAAATGTAACAAGCACGAAACCGTTCTTCGCAAAATTAAATCTGCTTATTGCAGCATAATCAATAACTTCTATCAGTCTATAGAACATTAGAACTATCACTAATTCGACACAATCATCTCAATTGCCACTAATATAAAGGGGGGAAATTAGTCATTCAAAAAATTTCCCAAATTGTATCAATCAGAGATATGACCAACCAATCAAAAATTACAAATTGAAGTTATAAAATCATACAGCTGAAGATGATTTGTGATAAAAACAAAACACCCCATCAACACAATTACAATTCCAATCTAGAAAAAGCGGGGAAAAGGGGTTAAATTGATCAAAGATTAATAAACAAGGTGAAAAAAATTACACCAAAAACAGCATAAATCAAAACAAGAAAATGCAGGTAAAAATGAAGAACAGTAACATACAGAAACAAAAGTGAAGAGAAAGAGAGAGAGAGGATAGAGAAAGGCTTACGACGGAAGGCGGCAGTCTCCATGAAAATGAAGTGAAGAATCAAACGAGAAAATGCAGGGAAAAATGGAGGAGATCTGTGGGATGAGAGAGAAAGAAGGTGAGGTAGTAAGAAGAAAGTCTTAAGAAGTTGGAGGAGAAGGTGAGGAAGTAGTAGTATTGCCCAAAATTGCTTCGAAATGTCCGCCCCTCTTTCTTTATGTCTTAACTGTGAAAGTTCACTCTTCACGGCCGTGCGCAGATTCTCAATTTTAGATATCAAAACTATATTGGGTTAGGGCGTTAGCGAGTAAGACCCTTTAAGAGTGGGGAAAAAGGATAAAGGAATATCCACCCCTTAACGATTCATAGGGAGAATTACATAAGCTCAAGCTTGTGTATTCAATCTTTATCATTAGACCATGTATTCCTTGGTTATTTTTTAAAGTTTTCATCCTCACTCTCTTAGTACTAGTCCCTCACTAATTGTCATTTTAGTATACTTTTATTTAGGCTAATGAGGCATAGTTCCACCAAAAATATAATACTGAAAACCATTACGTGTAAAAGTTATGTCTTGTCGTATCTTGATCTCATGTACATTTCGTGTTGTTCACAAAGCTTATCAAAAACTATGCAAAATGTAAGATGATTGCATAATTTGACTAGCTTATCAAAACAGGTCATGTTAAGGTTAGCTTTGTATTGTGTCGTGTCGACTTCATGTTTGTTTTTGTGTTTGTGTAGTGTTAGTTTCAGTCAAATTATTGGTCGTGTAATAGACGGCTAGCTCTAATTACAAGGCTTTACTAATCATTTTGGGTGTAGAGAGAGGCAAAGGTTAAAGATTGATGATAAAAAAAAAAAATAAAAAAATAAAATAAAATAAAAAAATAAAATAAAAAAATAAAAACCCTCATTAATCATACACCTATTCAACTAATCTAACCTTTCTCAAACTCCAATTTGTGTGTTTAAATAATATAGTACTTTATACTCGTATTTGTTAAGACTTCTTGAAAACAAAAGTAGTATGGTGTAATTATTTTCAAAGCCATACGCTTGTAAAATGTTGGCTCACTTGGTAAGACTCTTACCTTAATTCCTAAAGGTTTGAGGTCATGTTCGAATTATACCAATTGAGGGTACTTGGGAATATGAAATCTCTTACTCTCCCCTCTGCTCCCAGCCAAGGGGGTGGCCTATAAATACTAGACTAAGAAAATCCGTAAGAAAAGTCTAATCAAAGTCCTCTTTACCATTAAAAAAAAAAAAAAACTTGAACAAGTAACCATGAGCCGACCGATTAACCCTCTTTAAGTAAACCCGGCCACTGAGGGAAAGCTCAAGTGGCCGAGTCGGTGGAGTTTCTACAACCGGCGACGGCGACCTGGTATTCGCTGTTAAATCTTATGTTTTATAAATGTAGAATTATGTAATTGCATTATTTTTTTCTTGTTCAATTTGATAGTTGTTAAATTCCTAGGGTTTGTATGATCATAGCTAGAGCATTTTATTTTTCTCAATTGGGTTAATTTTGAACGTTTTTTGGCATGATAAATTTCACTTTTTTCCCTCTATTTCTTTAATTTTTGTATGGAATTCTCTTGTTTTTGGGTAAATTACTGATTTCTTTTGTGCTCTCACCTCTAACTTTCAATCTAATTGCATATTCTACACTTTAATATTAATTGGATTTATCTTACTGCATTGTGTATTTAAATTGCTTTACATTGTCGTTGTTTTACATGTTAATTACAAATTACAATTGCTTAATCAAATTTGTCAAGTACTGTATTTTTTGTTGATTTGTTAGTTCTTGTTGTCATAAAAAAATTTAGTCAATTGAAAGTTGAAAACTTGAAATCCAATGATAAGATGATTGATTATGACCTTACCTCTTTTATTGTTAATTGATTGACTTGTAAATAAACTACCTTTAGTTATAATGTCTATTTCCATAGAAGTGATATTGTATAAAGACTTTATTGTGAATTATAGACTCGTGTCGTCTATTTTTGTTTCACCACTTGTTGTAGTTGCTCAAACTAGATTAGTCGAAGATTGCACTTAATCAATTTGCTGCCCTCAAACCGCTTCACAAGCCACACGAGTTTGTAGGCTAAATTGATAATACTGGTAAAAATTGAAAGAGATATATATTACATTACAATGCAACATAACATTAGAGATAAGCTAAACTTCAGTTTATCTACATTCTACATGGGCCTCTAATCTAGCTACATTAGAGTGAGCTGCAGAGTCTCTCTGAACTCGGCCCTCCTTGTTTCATTGTAGAATGTCCTGTATTTGTTTGGCCAGTATGTTAATCCAATACAACCCGCAAGCTCCCATTCCATTGTTTTCTTCCCGATAGCTGATTTGTCCACCTTCCAACATACCGTCTCTGCATACTGATCTCCTGCAAATATGACCCCTCCCTGTCTGGTAAAAGGCCTGTATGCACTAGAATACCGGTGTTTAAACCACGCCTTAGGCTGAAACAATTTCATTGGAGAAGGCTTAGACGAAAAGACCTCTCTTCCGTTTCCACTGTCATGCAGAAACCAGTTCAAACCCCCACTGTCACCCTTTGCAGTCTCTTCAAATTTCCATGGTTTGAAGACTGTTGTTGTGGTCTCTCCTGCTGATACCTGTACTCCCACTTTGTTTAGAGGCTCAAATGATCCTTCTATTGTCTTCTCTATTTCAATCTCCTTCTTGGGATTCTCCGAAGATTTGCTCACCGAGACGCTTAAGATGTCTGCCTGAGATGCTGGAGTGACCTGGAGTGAGATTCTTGAAGGGAAGTGCTTTTCTGCTGCCCCTGCTCCTCGATCATTTAGAATTTTCTCACTTACAAGTCGGATGACATCTAGTCTGTAAGAGAAGATGTAATATAAAACATAAATCAAACTTTGTACTTACAAGATTGAGCAAAATACTTTAATAAAGCCAAGAAGAAAATGGTACAGAGTACATTTCAAAATTTTCAGAATATTGAAGATTAATTCTAATAAGTAAGAACTATTGTAAGAATTGCAGTATGTGTACTAGAATGATTTTCCTTGAAATTTTTTGAAATGTAGTTTATTTTATTTTTGTAAGAATTGACATTTATATAAGTGCCCTAATCAAAATAAAAGTATATTGGTTGTGTGTAAATAGTGAAAACTCCGTACCTTATGTTGTCGATGTTTACCATTACTTCGATCCATTTCTCCCTCAGTATGGTTTTATAGTTGAGCTGTATGACACCCTCCAGATGGTGGTAGTTTAGAGAAAAAGCTAAACGCTCGTCAGCTGAACCGTTTGTGTTCTCGACTTCCATGGTTATTAGAGGACAATACAGCTGAACTTTCCATAACCCAGAAGTTGAAAAACCATGAGAATACAGAGGAGAAGGTCCTTTGAGGATGCGGTTGGCTGCTCTTAGCTCCATTTTCCAGTTTGTGATAGCTAGATTTAGGCATCTCATCCATTGCTCCTCGGTTTTAGACCCTAAGAGCCTTATGAGTTGCTTTGAGGCTTCACGAGATTGTGAAGTCGAAAGCATATCTTTTAGAGATTTAAGGCAATTGTAACGAAGATCATTAGGAGCTTCATAAATGCAAACTAAGAAAACTAAGGTAAGAAAGGAAACATTGAAGATGTCTTTCAAGTTAGGCGGAGGATTTAATTTGGGGAATATGAAGGGATGAGTTTGTTTGGTAGGTCCATATTTGAGAACGTCTTGGATGAAATTTGAAATGAGATTGTATATCGTGTTATCATCACTCAGGAGGTTTGAGGAAGTAGAGATGTATACTGGTTTTGAGATCCAAAGGGTTACAGGGAGGTTAAAGTTTGCGATTATGGCAAAGGAAAGTGATTGGGTTGAAGTGTTTTTGGTTATGTTGAGACTAAGGGTTGCCAATGATGTGTTTGATGTGCATATGCATGTTGACATCGAATCCTTCATCCATTGAGTTGGTGGTGGAAGATTTTGGATCCATGCCCATATATCGGCATTTCCACATGTAACAATAGCCATGTTTACTCTCTGCGATTCAAGGATGAGCTTTGAATCTATTTATAGACTCAGAATTGATTGGGAAGAAGAAACTTTTTTTGCAGCTAGATTCCAGCAAGGTGAAAAAGTCAAAAGGAAGCAATAATAATGCTAGAAAGTCTAAAGAACATAGAACCTTAAGAAGGTTGATTAATTATATATGAGGCCTATGATTGGTGAATCGCGCAAGAAATCGATTCTTTGGGGATGTCTTGTACAAGAATGAGATGCCTTGTAGCATTTTGGATATGAACAAGCTTTATTTGGTAAAATTCTGTTAGCTTAAGTTACTGCAAGCTGAAGCAATATGCCTAAGTTAACACCTCCTCTGAGTTCCTTATGAGGTTGTACTGCTGACATCTCATAATCTGATGAGTCAGATATTAACCGCCTTAAAGTTGTGGAGTTTTAATTAAGGTGATTAGATCGATATGATTAAAAATCTAGTCGGACTTATCTGAATGTCTGTTTACAATCACATTTACAGTTTACTAATAAAGGAAAGGTATAATATGAGGAAAGTTGAAATTGTATATACATTGCTAAACTTAGTAATGTATGATATCAGCTGGAGTATTACATGCTTATGTCATGGCATCTTTGATATTTCTGCTTGCTTCTTGTGTATAGGAGTGAAAGTTTTGTGGAAAATAACTGATGTTTAGGTAACAGTTTCATTCTTACTTTGTTTTTTCTCTGAAGCATACCTATTTTTACCCTTCATTATTGAATTTGAGGCAGAAAATTAACTGCTTGTTTTTGCAGGTATAAGTGTTACACAAGTTAGCTAATGATAGATGATTACCGTTCATATTGGTACCATGTATGTAGAAGATGAACACAAGTACATGTACATCAGGATGTATTCAAATTAGGCAAAATATTGCCTGTATTTATATATATATATATATATATATATATATATATATATATATATATATATATATATATGGAATTTTTTTTTCTCATATGATTAGATAAACAATTATTTGTTGTGAGACCATAGTGACCTTTTGGAGCAATTTTACATACCCGTAGTATTTGCGTTTTATTAATTACATGAAATGGCCTTATTCAAAACTTTCTTATACAGATGTCTGAGATAATGTCATGTTTGGATATGACATCTATTCGCCATGATAACTTTTATTTCTAATATTCTGATCGACTAGATTAAATGGTTAAAATCTTGAATTTAGTTCTCAAGATATCAAATTAAATAGCATCTACATCACGTCTCTTACAACCTCTTCTACTCCATGCCGCCTCATATGGTACCGTATGTGTAACCTAGCTACGTCCACCAAGAGAAAATCATATACGTACATGTTAATACCATTATAATATTGGTGGATCTGTTCAGAATTAGAGGCTGATATCTTCTCATCTTCTTCACGCCAAGGAATGTTTGTTACTATGTTGGTAGACGAAATAAATTATCAATCAAACAAATTGGAATGCGAGTCAAAAGATAGATGTACGCTAAATAAAATAATAAGGGTTAGGCAAAAATTCTAGTACTCGTATATCCTTAATGGGTATGCTTGATATAAGCTCAAAATCAATCATATGCTAGGAGACAAGATTATAATTACGTGAACAACATTTGAAGATGATAATGCATTCATATATAATCTAATTTTAGAAAGGGTATGTTGAATTACATTATTATTCACTATAATTTTAAAATCACACTAATTAATTACTAATATTATGTCATTTAATCATTTTATCGCCTTCGAATGAATCAACTTCTCTTTTTATAGGACACTTGTGTCACAACTTACAATCGAGGGAAGATAGATTAAGATGTCTACTAATCAAATATATCACAGATGTAATAGAATCACACTAATTTTTCATAGAATTTCTAAACTAGTTTAACTTGTTAAATCTTAAAATGGTATTAAAGACTTGAAATTAAAATCTCGTCTACATCTCCTCACACAAGACACAGGCGAGCACGTTTTGCTATTACACGTGCTAAAATATCTTTGGATTAGATAGAATATATCCCTTTTTATTTTTATAGGTTTTAAGCTCAGGCATATGCTTCTTAGAATCAAAGTGGCATAATCTTTTTCATATATTTATGACTTTTTTGGTCATAAATTTCCGCCAAAAAAGTACTTAGTTTTAGGTAGTGACTTTAGAACTTTGAAGCTAAAAAGGTGAGCACACCCCACAAGCTATAATTAATGAATCAAATGCCAACCTAACCCAAGCCATGTTTATAGTAATCCCACATTAATAGCACTTATCAATATCAAATTGAAAATAGTCTGAAATAAGGAATACACAATTAGTCCTAGAATGTAAAGAGGCTAAAAAAAGTTGGAAAACTGTACGAACAATTAGTCTTAAAAGGAAATAGTTTTAACATGAAGCAGAATAAAGAAAGACATCATGCACGAAAAATTTGCAATCTTGCATTTGGGCAGTTACAGTATTACTCGTAGTAAGATAGAGCACAATTTCCTACGCAGTGGTCACGAAGAGGAATGCCAAAATCAATATCTTGAGTGTGAAAATCATTTCTCGGTACACCATAACTATAATGAAACAATTGAGCATTGACGCAAAAAATCTTAATCGACAGCTACACCATTTCCTTCCATGGTCAAGAGAAACCACTTCTCATTGTAAAATATACGAGTATCAGATTGATGAATGCATTTCTTGTACACTCTATTCACACATCAGCAAAACCAGAGACAGATTTGGTAAATCTCAGTCATCCATGTCGAGAACCTTGAAAAAGAATGTGTTGGCCTGTTGTCCGGTCAAAAATACAGCAAACAACACAACATCTCTTAGCAAATAGAACAACCCTCTTGGAAAAACATAACCTTCTGTAAACTGTAGTGCTTATTCCTTTTTTGGGTGTGGAGGAAGTTGCTTCATCAGAACATCATCAAATTTGTTGACGTCTGAACAACAAAAGGTTCCATTAACAATCGAGTCAAGAAGTAAAAAATCACCCCTAAAGCAATTGAAATAGGCAAGGCTGGTAGTGCTCGACGACACACGGACAACAAAATGAGAGTACAAGCAAGCCCTGATATAATAGCAAGGTAACAAGCATATACTGTCATAAGATCATACATTGCAGCTCTGCCCACAAGAACACTGTAAAACACAAAATCTCCCAGTCCAAGTTTGATACCAGCAGTCATGGCTTCCTCATTACCATCACCGCCATCTCTCCCCTCCCCAGCAACCATCTCCACAAGAGGTGACCTTTCTTCATCTACCACGCCAATCTCACTTGAATTCGCTACCACCAACGGTATTGTTTCCCCTTGATCACCACCCCTTTCATTCCCCATTCTCTCTCTTTCATCATCAACTGCAATCTCATCCTCATTGGAATAGTTTCCAACAGTTGTTGACAGATTCTGAAGCTCCACTGACGAATTATCTGAAACCCCACCAACCAAAAGCCCCAAACCCCCATTTCTTCTTCCCCCGCCATTAGATGAAACCGTAGGCCTTGCCTCATAAACTAAAGCTGGAAGATCATCATCTCTCGACTGAGACAGTTCCACTAGAATCTTCAACGGACCACCGGGAGCTAAAACTGCAACCAAATCATATACCGCCAAAGCAACCAGCAGCACCCAGGTAGTCCATTCAGGTAATTGGGTGAACCAAGCAGCAGTAATGATCCCCAAAATCACAGTGTAAGTTTGGGTAATGATAATTGGAACCCCTCGGCCAAATACTGAGACAACCCCAAGTACAGAGAAGTTAAAAAGAGAGAGAAAACACGTGGGGGCATCAAAGGGGAGAGAGAAATGGCTGATGAGAGAGAGAAAAATGGCACCCCCCATAGTGGTGAGGATGAGAAAAGCAGATAGGCGCATATAGTGTTTGAGAAAGTTGGTGAAGTTATAGTAGTAAAGGAGGACAAGGACGAAGGTGACTACTGCAATGAGTACAACAAAAACAGCAGCATTAAGAAGAGCACCTTCAAATTTTTGGGTTGTAGAATCGGATGGATTTTCTGAATAGACGAGGTTGGCCGCAGTGACAATGGGGGTTGGATTAGGGGAAGATGGGAAAGAAGAGGATGGAGAAAGAATGGATACCAAAAGAACAACTAGGAGCATACAAATTGAAACAGGGGACATTACCCCTATTAGTTCTGTGCCAAGGGAATCAAGTATGCTCCCCTCCATTGCAGCTACTTTGTGCAGATGAGAAGAGAAGGGACTAGAAGGTCAGGGACACGCCATTGAGGGGATTTATGGGAGGAGAAATGATGAATGAAGCCAAACAGAATGATTCATCCGCACAGATTTATGAGCTGTATTTATTGAGGTGTTCCATGAACTTTCATTTGTCCCTTGAGGCCTTTACCCTAGTTGTTTCAACATGGACAAACAATAGTGTTGATAGATTTCCCATGGAGTCCTACTAAGCTCTGCACAGAGTAGCAACCCAAAAAATTAGTTCAAGACACCATAGCAGCCAACATTCTGAACAAATTACATCTAATCCTATCAAATCCAAAAGCTTCACTAAATAAACTATACAACAATTCAATTGCAGATAACTAAATCAATTATAAAATAAGTATACTCGAGCAATCATCACCGATAATGATAATAACTTGCATAAGTTCCAACATGAAACCTAATAACCCTTTATAAGCAGCACAAACAACAAAGCCAACTGCATCATTACCAAAGAACTAGCAACTTATTTAAGCAAAGGCAATACAGTTAGCTTGGAAAATCACTAATCACTAACAAACACCCTATGATCCCACAGATTAGTATAGCTATTCCAAGTACTTGAAGGGAAACAAATTCACAAGATAGATCCACAAATTCACACAGAAGATGGAGAATTGAACCAGTAATGAGATGTTATATTCTCTCAGGCCATCTTTCATGGTCTCCTGCAAAGGTTCAAATATCAAAGAGGTTCTAGAACAAGAAATCTAATATCTCCACCTATTATTAAATTACTTGATGAATGAACTAGAGTAAATCGCGCTTCTATACATGCCAAATTAGAGATGGTAATACATCTCTTGTGATCAGTAAAGAGAGTGGTAAATCCTCAAATTGACCTAATTCTGTAGTCACTGGCCAAATTTCTCCTTACCATGTTCTGCACAGATGCATGTTAGAACTTCAGAATGCAAGAGAAAGTGCACTCGATGATGAATCATTATGTCAGAGATTCAGAGTGATACCTCTGAAGAAGGTAGACGCACGCTAGAACTTCAGAGTGCAAGAGTGAGTGCAGAAGATAATGAATAACTAATCACTGCTCATCAGTCATATCCCGAATGAAGGCAACCTAAAAGTTTTAGTAATCTTTCTTTAATATCATTATTTTGACTGTGGGCAACCAACAATAAACAAGCTAGATCTACGAAATATAACTGAAACTAAGTTATACAGACAAGGTTCATTGAGCAATCCTTAAACTAAACTGTTTGCACGCTAAACTACCTCGACACTAACATGGTAGTTTGGTATAATGATGCAGTTGAACCGCTACACACTAAGAGCAGCATCAATGAGTATGTGCATCATCTAGAAAACCTAATTATAGTAACACATAAACAATAAGCTAGATCTAGAAATCAGGAAAGAACAATAAAATTTACTCTCTTTTTCAAATTTCAATCTTAAAAAAACCCTCAAAAGCTTACAATTATCACTAAATACATTGTTATTAGACCACTGAAGCCAATCTAGCATAGGTTTAAAATTTTATTTACATTCCCAAACTTACATTTTTTTTCTTTCTACTCGAAAGAAAGAAACTTACATACTTGGAATTAGAAATATCAACCAACACCAATGAAATGCTTAAGAACATGGATTTTCAAGCATTTGCAGCAGTACAACAAAAATCTAATTGGGAAACTTAGCCCAATTCTCTAACTTTCAACAATCATTTAAGCTAACTAATTGGACAACCCTTTAAAACATCAAATCAAATGCTCTAAAAATGGTAAAACCCATTTTTCTTCTAAATCATTTAACCTAATTGTTAAATAACCCAGAAAAAAGGGTCATAAATTTCCTTAGTTACTAGACTAATTAAAATTATTTAGTATCAAATTCATTAAAAACACTAAATGCCAATAATCATTCATAAAACGGTAAGTTAACCAAAACCCATTACAGAATAATCAATTTGAATAAAATTATTCGTAGTTCATTAATTAATAATTAGTGAATAAAAGTCTTACCTAGAATGATTATCGAGCAAAAACCCACATCAACATAGATAGATTAAGTAGAATTCCTCGCCAATTTAAAGCTAAATTTCAAGAAAATGGATAAAATTTAGAGAGAAAAAAGGGAGAATACAATTGAAACGTTTTGATCTAGAGATTGTAGTCAGTCTTACCACATGAGGTAGCAGTCGACTTTTGCGAGAAAATTCAAAGAAGAATGAGAGAGATGGAATGAGAGAAAGGGGAGTAGGATACTATTGAATGGAAGTTCTTGGCTAAACGACATCGTTTTGCTTGCTGCCTTTTAATTTATAAAAACAGAAAATAAAAAGGATTTTTTTTTTTTTCCCCGAGAGAGAGAAACACAGAGCCAATTTATTCAACCAAAGAGTCAAACATAACATAATCCGACACACACGTCGGAACTTCCTCAATCTACACCCTCATCACATCATAGTTCCTGCTAACACAAGCAAGTCTATGGGCAACGCCGTTGCCATTCCTACCAATATGGGAAAAACTAATAGAAAGACACCTAGCAGACAAAGCAAGAGTATCACAAATGATACGGCCAAAATCGGAATTTTCAGTCTTCCTACACTTCAAGTGTTGAATAAGCTTCAAACAACGTGACTCAATAATTAACTTGGTGATACCCGAGTCAATAGCAATGGATAAAGAGTGCCTTGTAGCCATAGCTTCAGCAATATCAGCATCTTACCCTGAACCGTCGAACATGAATTATAAATTATTGTTCACCAAAGTTATTTTGATTTAGGGAGATAAACCATAACAAGTTAGCTACTTACTTATTACTTACTGAGTACTAGAGATAATGAGTTATCGTATTTCCCGCCCTCTTATCAGATAACAAAATCACTAATTAAACAAGGACGGCTTGAGTGCATGAACCGAATTAATGGGGATTTTCAAATTCCCAATAGTTTAATTGTTGACCACCTTTTCAATAGGCCTTGTACCACATTAATTGCACCACCTTTAAAGTTTAAACCAATACGAAGTATATTGTTGCATGCAATACCAACTCGAAAACCAAAACGTAATACAACTTTAGGCCTTTAGCCACACACAAGTATATGTCGAGATCATCATCGTTGATGGATAAAGAATAGTAAAGGGATGTTTCAATAGTCTAAATCCCTCGATCATATTTTTAGTCGATTAATCCACTTTTAAATCTCGAACAGTAGAATTACTCTTTAATCATATGATAATAATCGAATAACTACATACCACCTTCGTCCAAACGGAATAAATTCATTCGAATCAAACAATTCGATTGTCACCTCTCTCTCCACCCTCGAAATTATTGAATTGATTTGTTGTATCACCAATAATCATGTATCTCCATCTCTTTCCACAAAGAGCCAATTACAACTATAAGATGAACAATGTGTATGTGGCACCCCACCGACAATAACCATTGTTAAGCCAAAACAGACCCTTCTCAAACCACACACCCAACACAATCACTTCCCAAATCCTCTCATCATCTCCTCAACTAACCCATCTTCTTCTTCCTCCCTTCAACCGCCGGCAAACAATGTCGTCGCCGGCGACACTTCCGATGACAACCCAACAAGCCACCACCGCCGACAACAACACCACCATCACAACCCCCGCTTTTCGCAGCTTCATCTCCCGCTTAACCACCTCTCTCCGCCAAACCTTCGCGCAACGCCGACCATGGTACGAACTCCTCGATCGCACCGCCTTCACTCGCCCCGAGAATCTCTCCGACGCTTTCTCCCGCATCCGCAAAAACGCCGCTTACTTTCGCGTCAATTACCTCTCTCTCCTCGCCGCTGTCCTCGCTTTCTCTCTCATCTCACACCCTTTCTCTCTCCTCGTCCTTCTCTCTCTCCTCGCTTCTTGGATCTTCCTCTACCTCTTCCGCCCCTCCGATCAACCCGTTGTTATCTTCGGTCGCACGTTTTCCGAGCGTGAGACGCTTGGGATTCTCGTTGTTTCTACTGTGGTTGTTATCTTCTTGACGAGTGTTGGGTCGTTGTTGATTTCTGCTGCTTTGATTGGGGTCGCCATTGTTTCTGTTCATGGAGCTTTTAGGGTTCCTGAAGATCTGTTTTTAGATGAACAAGAAGGTCCTAATGCTGGGTTATTGTCGTTCCTTGGTGGGGCTGCTTCCTCCGCCGCTGTTGCCGCCGCGAATCCCGCCGGAAGAGTCTGATTTTGAATTTTGAGGTATTGGTTCTGGTTTGATTTGATTTGATTTCATATGATCTGATATTAAAGGGGAAAATTGGGGGGATTCTTTGGTTATTAGGGTTTTGTAGCTAGCTGTTTTAATAGTTGATCTGGATCTAATACAAGAAATGTGTAGTAGATCTTTATATTTGCTTTTGATCAATTTGCTAGCAGTGCAGTGTAATTTCTTTTTACTCAATGTAGTTATAATTTGATGAATTTGTTATGAAATATTATTGCTTATCAAAGAAATTGTATGATGAGCTTGTTTACTGATGTTAATTACTGATTGTTATTATGATGCACTTATTCTAGTGAAGTTTTTTTTAGTTAGATGGGCTGAAATTGTTATCTTTATTTGTCTAGCATATTGAATTCATTCCTTGATCTGTCGAAGAGATGATGATTATATGTGGATGGAGCTCTTAATTAGTTTACGATCGTTCTTATGTAGTTTTATCATTGAAGGATGAATACATGAAAAATTGTGTTCTTGTCAACCATGTTATGCAGTATGCACCTCATAGATCGCATTAACTTGGTAGATTACATGCTTCGGAGTATGCTTTTTGACTTGAAATTTACTTAACAACTCGTAGATATTGAGATGATAATCCTGTTGTTTCGATGGATCCTAATGGAACTGAATAGATAGATGAAGAAAGCATGGTACATGGTAGTTTTTGCTGGGCTGCAAGAATTTGGCTGGGGGATGGGGTTGGGTGGTGTGGTGTAGTTGCTGGGGTTTAGTTTCCACTATTATTGCTAAATTTGAATAAAGATCGGTGACAAAAGTGTATGCATACGGTGCTAATGTAGTATTTACCGTGAAGATGAGCTATAGTATTTGAATTAAAGGAAGTCCAGATAATGGGAAATCATAGAGATTTTGTTGAAATTTTTTGAAAGATTAAAGACCTATCATGGACAACAGCTACCATATTCTTGAGTTCTTTTGTCAGATGTTCATTTATATATTTGTTAATTCCGTTGATATGTTATGGAGTATATTACCTTGAAAAATTCCATTGATAATGGAAAATCATGGAGGTTTTGTTGAAAATCTTGAAAGATAAAAACCTGTCATGGACAACAGCTGCGCATTCTTGAAGTCTTTTGTCAGATGTTCATTTCTATATATGTCAATTCTGTAGATTAGGTTATGGAGTATTCTACCTTGCATTATCTGAGATGAAATTTTTGGTTGGGAAGGCCAGCAATGTAAGGAAAGAATTTAGGTACCATTAGCTGGTAGGGTTCACAAAATTGAACGTAAAGACGTAACTAAGTACAGGTTGTGGTGCTTTTTCCCTGTGAGAATTAGAGCCATAGAATTAGAAGTAAAGCATGAATAAACTGGTGAGGGAAGATGTTGCATTATAATTTAGGCAATTCAAGTATTGCTGCTGGCTTTCTATTGCTTCCTGTACTGTTCCTGTTAGCAGATAGGAGATTAGCAAGTGACTGGTGTTTCATTATGTTTAGTTGGGGGGGAAAATTTTTAAATTGGGTGAATGTCTCGTTGCAATTGCAAGAAGCTACCGACCAAAGGGTTGCAGAGGCTTTTGTTTTCTTATCATTTTGACTGTAGTACAGTTGGTTAAACCTGAATCAGTCATTGATGGATTAGTTGTTTTAGGGATAGTGTAATTACATGCCATGAAGGTGCAACCCATTATTATTGGAAACTTTGTGGGTGTAGGAGTTTGAAATACAGAACAGAGCTTCATGACTTAGATGCTTATAAGTTCAGAATGTTTTGTGTTAAAGGGACATTTGACCTGAAGTATGATGATGTAATTTATGACGAATAAAAAAAAAACCGGATTTAGCACAGGGTATCAGTCCTTACAGATTTGTGAAATCTCCTGCATGAACTCCAAGCTCTAGCTTCTGGGAAGAGATACCGACTTATTGAAGGATTATAATGCAAAAAATGTGTCTTAATTGGCAGCAGGACATTCTTCATGATTTACATCTATAGGTTGATGTTGTCAGTAGGCTTCAAACACACGGCCATTCTGCCCACCACGAAAAATCCTTCTTTGACTTGGTAGGACTAGGATCACCATTGTACTTCCTTCGAGTATGTTTTTCTAGATCAAAAAGGTCAAGTCCTCTACATCTGAATCCACAAAACGACTTTTGCCATCATATGAACAAACTGGTATAGCAACTGGCCATTTTCCTGGTCGCGACCAATTGATCAATGAGGACAGTTTTATATTGGTTGATTATGTTCCTTATAAGTGTTAATGAGCATAGAATTTCACTGTTGTGGAATCGTGAAATCATTGTCAATTTGTCACCAGTCAGCACTTCAGCAGTATGTGCACCATGGATTTCAGGCTTTTCGGGGTCTTCAACCTACTTTTAAAATTGGGCCACAACTTCATGGGCAAGAAGAGTGGGCCAAAGACGAGTTTTTTCAAGTTGTTAAAGATGTGGGCTGAATAAGTAAGGTCCAATCCTTTTTTTTTTTTTTTTTTTTTTTTTTGATTTAGGAGTTAGGAGTTAGGACGGCATACATTTTGATCTTATGTTTAGAACTTAAGATTATTGTTGTTTTGAAAGCTGTACGCCTGTACCACTCTAGTCAATAGTCATAGTGGCAAGGATGGAAAGTTGGAGACAAATAGCATCAAAGCTTTTATGATCGACATAGTGTCATTTACTTTGATGTCCTAATAGGTTCTAAGGTAGGTATCTTAAGCTTCCTTTTCACAAAAATGATGATGACTTTGCTCATAGACTAGCTAAATTAAGTCTTATTCGTAATTTTAACAAGCGTGTGGACTGAATAACTTCGTCCGAGGGTCGAATCCTTTGTTATAAACCATGATTTGTTGATGATGAATGTACCCTAACCAAAATGTTAACATGCCCCAATTTTTTTATTTTTTTTTTCATTGCTTGAGTATAATCTCACATTCATGACATTCATAGGTGTAACCTATCAAGTACGGACTAGTTTAATTTTGGGGCAAGGCCATCACTACATACAACTACTCCAAGGCTCCACGCCTCCACCTAACCAAACTAAACTTTAACTTTAAAAGTTTGTCACCCATACAAACGAGACACAACATTGTACAAATTTTGTAACTCAACATTGTACAAAATCTAATAGTCTTGTCATATACTCATATAGTAGCACTTTATTAGTTATTACTAAAATAACTAACAATATGGATTTGAGTATTTGACATTCAATGTTAACATGCAAATGAACTGTCTGCTTGAATTGTTAGCTCAGATTTAAAATACTACACATTGTTTTTAAAGAAGTACATGTAGCAATTTGTAGTTTTTAAAGATATCAACTCTTAAAGTTTTACATAGAATCTTTGCAAAATGAAAGAAGTATGTTAGTATGTGGTATAGTCAAGTCACCCTAAATTTCAGAGGAAAAAAAAAAGAAGAAAAAAAAAAAAAGAAAAGAAAGAAAGAAAGAAAGGAAAAAAAGATGCCTCAAAATATCATAAAAGACATCCTTTTCCTAAGGTCATACAAAAAGTTGCCTTCTATGGCTATATCTATAAATAGTTAGCCATTTTAGTAGTTAAAGGCCTTAAAGGGTAGAAGGAAACTTGAGTGCTAGAGATATGAATGCTCTCCAAAAAATTTGTACTACAATGTTTGTAGTGAGGCAAGTCATGCAACTTCAACCACCCCATATCCATCAGTCTATTAATATGGTTGATAATGAGAGAATGCTACCAAAATTAATATGTTTGTGTATATTTTAAAATCACCCTACAACATACCCCCAAAAAAATCACATTAAAGGAGAGTTTCACATATGAGTCATGTCAACAAAAAAAAGATGAAAAACAAGTACTCCGTAATATACATCAAAAGAATAATTAAAAAGGAAAATATTAGATGAAAATGTTAAAATCAATGATTTATAGTGATTTAATAGTATTTTTTTTTAAACAAATGAAGCTAGAAGCTAGTTTTTTTATTTTTATTTTTTTAATAATTTTTGGTGAGAAAAATGAAGGTTAGCATTTAATTTGAGAGATACAAGAAGTAACATCTAATGAAAAATATGTGAACAAAGACAAGTATTCCATCAATCCTATGCAACACTCCTAAAATAATTCTTTCCATCAATTTTACACTTTCATAGAAATGGAATTAAAAAAATTGGACCACTATTTCTACAATGTACAAACAATAAAACGACCCTCTAATCTCAGCTTTCTAGGTTATACAAGTATTTTGTCTACAAGTATACCTAAGATTGTATTTTGTTTGAAAGCACCATTCTTTCACACACTTGAATTATGCATTTAAAGCTTCATGTCATAATCTTCCAAATCTCAACACCTAGAACTTCCAAACTCATTACTTTAATCATATTATTAAAGAATAAAAAAAAGTTGGTAACAATTTTATGTACAACAACTAACACATAATAGTAACAAAATTTTAAAAAGTAGTTAAAAATAACTTTATTTTATTAATAAAAACAGCAAAATGACACACAAAAAACTGTTGGGATTCAACCTCGTATAATCCACCCAAAAGTTCACTTTTTTATGCACTTATTAATGAACCCATGCAATTACCAATGGCATTTTCTGTAATTTAGTCGAGGTTCAGAACATATAACTCACATAATAACAAGAAAAAGTAGCCGTTAGATTTTATTATAAAGATTCAAAAATTGACTCATTTCTCAAAATTTTAGTAGTAAATTTTATAGAGAGAAAGAAAGAGAGGAAAAAACTAGCCGTTAAGAGGCGCCTCTGAAGCATTTGCAACTCTGACAGTTTGTCCCGGGTTTTTTAACTTTTCACGTGAGTTTCTCTCTCATCACGTGCTGTTATGATACTCAAAAAACGTCAACCTTAACTACAAAACCCTCCTCTTCTCTGTTTTATTCCCTGTTTCATCAACTCATTTTCAGCTCCTCACCAAAAACCCAATTTTTTTCTAATTTTTTTTTTTTTTAAAAAAAACCCATTAATTTTTTTAAATTTTAGAAAACACCCAATTTCTCAAATGTTGATTGAAACTCAAAAAAAGAAGGGTAAATGGAAGATACAATCCAAAGAAAAAACCCCACTTGGTGGTTCTGGTTCCAGTTCCGGTTTCGGGTTTAAGTACAAGAAGGTGTTGATTTTGATGCAATTGTTGATGATTTTATGTCAACAAGGTTGTTCAAGTGAGAGTGGATATGATGGTGTGGTAATTACACAAGCTGATTATCAAGGTTTACAAGCATTTAAAAATGAGTTAATTGATCCAAAAGGGTATTTAAGGAGTTGGAATGATAGTGGAATTGGTGCTTGTTCAGGTGGTTGGGTTGGAATTAAATGTGCAAAAGGTCAAGTTATTGTAATTCAACTTCCTTGGAAAAATTTAGGTGGTAGAATTACACAAAAAATTGTCCAATTTCAAGCACTTAGAAAACTTAGTCTTCATGATAATCTTATCACTGGTTCAATCCCTTATTCTTTAGGCCTTCTTCCTAATCTTAGAGGTGTTCAACTCTTTAATAACCGCCTTTCGGGTTCGATTCCAGCTTCATTAGGCCAATGTCCTTTGCTTCAAACCCTTGATCTTAGCCATAATTTTCTAACAGGAAAAATCCCTCCTAGTCTTGCTAATTCTACTAAGCTTTATTGGGTCAATTTGAGCTATAATTCCTTGCAAGGCCCTATACCCGGCGAGTTAACTCGTTCGAGTAGCCTTAGTGTTCTTTCTCTTCAATACAATAATTTATCAGGACCATTGCCTTCTAGTTTGGGGAAACTTTCTAGTATTAGGACATTGGATTTGTCCCATAATTTTATTAAGAGTAGTTTTCCAAAGAGTATTTCAAGGTTATCTTCTTTGAATACATTGAATTTAGAGAGTAATTATCTTGTAGGAGATTTGCCTGAAGATATAGGTAACCTTCATAACTTGTCTATGCTTAATCTTAGGAGGAATCGAATCGAGGGTCGAATTCCTCAATCAATTGGCAATCTTTCTACCCTTAAACAGCTTGATTTGTCCTTCAATGATTTCAGTGGAGAAATCCCAAGTTCACTTTCTAATTTGAAAAATCTTGGTTTCTTGAATGTATCATATAATAGCCTTTCTGGTTCAGTTCCAACTGAACTTTCTGAAAAGTTTAATTCAAGCTCATTTATTGGGAATCTTAGACTATGTGGGTTTAGTCCTTCATCTCCATGCGCTTCAGAAGCACCATCACCTTCAATTGGCATCTCAGCAGAAGCGAAAAAAGGCCGAAAATTGAGCATTAAAGACATAATTCTGATAGCAGCAGGTATACTTCTAGTGATTATGCTCACACTTTGCTGCATACTACTCTTCTGCTTGATCAGGAAAAGGTCTGTGTCAAGTCAAGAGAAAGAAGGGGGTGTTGCTGCCGCGGGGAGGGCCTCACAAGCCGAGAAGGGAGGCCCGTCTGGTGGACCGGAGGTTGAGACAGGCGAAACCGGGGGTAAACTGGTTCATTTTGATGGTCCAATGGTGTTTACAGCAGATGATCTTCTGTGTGCTACTGCTGAGATTATGGGGAAGAGCACATATGGAACAGTTTATAAGGCTACATTGGAAGATGGAAGTCAAGTTGCTGTGAAAAGACTAAGAGAGAAGATTACAAAAGGGCAGAAAGAATTTGAAGCAGAAGTTAATATGATTGGCAAAATAAGACACCCAAATCTTTTGGCATTGAGGGCCTATTATTTAGGGCCTAAAGGAGAAAAGCTTCTTGTCTTTGATTACATTCCTAAGGGCAGTCTTGCAAACTTTTTACATGGTAAGAAATTTGTTGAATCTTACTGTTAAAACTTGTTTTACTTTCTGATGTTGTTAATTTGTGATTGGAAAGTAATCTGATGTTTTCCATTGCAGTTCGAGAGCCAGACACACGAGTCGACTGGCCTACAAGAATGAGGATGATACAAGGAATGGCTAGAGGACTCTTCCATCTTCACAACAATGAGAATATAATTCATGGCAACCTGACATCAAGCAATGTTCTCATTGATGACAGCATCAGTGCCCAAATTTCAGACTATGGCCTGTCAAGGCTAATGACAGCATCAGCTGCAGCAAATGTGATTGCTACTGCAGGAGCATTAGGGTACCGAGCTCCAGAGCTGTCGAAGCTCAAGAAGGCCAACACGAAGACTGATGTGTATAGTCTAGGGGTGATCATCTTGGAGCTACTGACAGGGAAGTCACCCGGGGAAGCACTGAATGGTGTAGATTTGCCACAGTGGGTGGCTTCCATTGTTAAAGAAGAGTGGACTAATGAGGTTTTTGACATGGAGTTGATGAAAGACGCGTCAACTATTGGAGATGAATTGCTCAACACCTTGAAGTTGGGCTTGCATTGTGTTGACCCTTCACCAGCTTCGAGGCCAGAGGTTCAGCAGGTTTTGCAGCAGTTAGAGGAGATCAGGCCAACTGATACTGCAACTACTTCGGGTGATGACGGTGGTGGTGATCCATCAGCAAGTGAATAAGGAAGATTTAGAGGGATTCTTCTAGAGATTTTTGGTATTTTAATTAGTAGTCTTGATCATCTTTTGCTAATTGAGCTTTGTATATAGAATTCTATTACTACTTATTAGTTGCTCCTAAATGATCATAAATTAGTAGGTTTGTTAAATTCTCTTGTTCCCGTCCATTAAGGAACAAGAGACCTATTTTATTCTAAGCAAAGTCCATTCTTTAATGACTTCCAATACTCTGGTCTCTGTTTGATTGTTTCTGAATTGTTGCTATGAAGCTCAAAGTGAAACTTTGCTGCTATAGTTCATAGAAAAATTCTTCATCTTTAACTGCATCCGGATTTAGGAATAATAAGTGAGATTTTACTATCGAGCTTACTAAAAAAATTAATAATTTTAAGGAAAAATAAAATAAAAACGAGACATCTGAAAATATGCTGCTTTAGTTCAAAATAACGTTCACAACAGCAAAGCATAGTACTAGAGTATATACAAGATTGAATACATTCTGAATGACTGAATTAAGTTGAAATGTAATGGTAAACACTAAACAGCCGAAGCCTCAGACAATGCAACAGATTAGGGAAATACTCGTAGGTAACGCAGACCTCTTCAATAATTAGCTATGTACAGAACGTGGATAAGGGTACTATAAAATGAACTTAACAGTTCTCAATTGTACAGAAAATTAGACTACAAAAACAACAGAACAAAAATTGTACAGTATATACATGAAATACATCAACTAACACCATTTCCGTATCCTTTTGTTTCATCGGCAACCTTTTCCCAAACACTAGCCATTTTTTCTGCAAATCCCGCCTGCAAAACAAGTATTATTTTGGTTGGTTAGATTTTGGCAAACATTAACCACAGGAAATACAAACAATTACATAATGCACTAACATATCTATGCATGATAGTAGAAATGGTGTTTAGCTTTGAAAGAGTCATAAAGTTTGCTAAAGCAATATGCTACTTAGTTTAAATTGAGCTCCCTCCTCCCTCACTTCACGTCACCCCACCAAAAGCATACACTATGGGATCAACGATTTAACGTTTTGGAGTTAGTTTAAATCACCAGGGTTTCAACTCAAGGACTTTGATAGCTATAATTGACTTCAGAAAGTTTATCTAATAAGAAATAACCAATTTAAAGATGACATATTCATAAAGGTATCGAGTATGTCATTGGTATTCTCTCTATCAATTACCACCCAGATGAATGTGAATTAAAGAGGCTGAAGAATGTACCTGATTAACAACAAAGCCTTTCAGCATGCTCAAAAAGTCTGCCTGCCTTTCTTTATCTAGTCTAGCAAGCTCACTCCTATTATTTTCCTGCAAAATATTGAAGATATTGCATACGAAGTATCAAAATCAGAAAAAGAATACAAAAGTCCCCATGAACAGAACACGAATTTTACCCCACAGCCACAATTTACTTGATAAAAGTGGAGGTCTCGCCTCTAACAAAAGACCACACGACGGAGTAAAACAGCTTATAATCCTAATTTATGATCATTAAAATTCAATCACAAAATGGCAAATTATGTAACAACAGCCTCATAATAATTAGGAAAACATTGACAGAGAAAGATGGGCCAAAGAATAATCCTTTGTGCAAGACCAAATAGGCAAATACTACTATTGAACAGAAAGGAATTCTGTGACAATAGATGGCAATCCACATTTACACAAAAGAAAAGATGAAAGAGGAAACTAGGGAAAACATTCCTACACTGGGTATATACTACTGATAGGACAAATACACATCAGCAATCAGCATCCAAACAGCTACAATAAAATGAATAATTATAGCATGTACTCCGCTGTTGACATGGTATCCAACCCTAGTTCATTAAGTCAGAATAAGAGAGACATCTAAAGCTAAGTACTTGACTAAATACATATTACAATTATAAGAATAGCCTGATACTTAAAAGCCATAAAAGGCATAGATTCCTACCTTGATTCTTTCATATTCCTTGACTGCACAGCATCTGGCATCCTCAGTTGCTTTGATTGCTTCTTTCAATTCTTCAATTTTTCGCATTCTGGACTTGTCACCACCAAAAATTTTAGATGAAGCAACTTCTAGTTTTTCAACTCGTGACTCTAAAGAAGATAGTTCAGATACAAGAGTTTGGACAGTCAGCAAAGCATTAGACCGGTCAGTAAAGGCATTGTCTACAGATAGCATCATCCCTAGATAATCATGGAGCTTGTCCTGAAATAAACAATACAGCAATCATTAAACTTGTAACCACACAGAAAATTCATTCAAGAGTGTGCATACATTCCTACAAACAACTTAATGCATCAATTAACCACAAGAAAATATAATCTGTCCAAAATAAACACTGGCTCTAAAATTTCATATAACATTCAAAATGAACACAGAAACTGATGTTTAATAATCCTATTTGGCAACCTTTACCTAAAGTCCTAAATGCATCGATTTACGGCCAATGTTATTCTGAACCAACCAGAACAAGCACGGTCTATATGTTTCTCATACAACATAAAAATGAACAAAGAAATTGGAGTCACTAGACCTATTTGGTGCCCTTCAGAGTATTAAGATGACAGGAGAGAACTGGAGCAGGAGATCAGAGCAGATCCAGCATCGTGACATTCTATGACATCAAACTAAACATTTCAAGGAGAAAGTTAACATTATTATACCTATTAGTCCATGTTAAATGGTAGCTGCTGGATCTACTTCTACAATGTCCAATTTTTCAGACACGTGACATGCATATATGCATTGCATCCTCAAAAAACGCTATTTCTTACGTTTGACCTCTTATTTGTGAACTCATACAAGACCAACAAGAAAACCTACTGCACTAGTATTTAAACATCCATTTAAAATATCAGACTATGAATGAAGTGGTATATGGCATGTGTTCAGCCATACAATAGTCAGTAACTGTCTCTATGATAAACACTCAACATAATCATCAGCAATTCAGCATGTACAAGCTAAACTAACAATTTGTCTGATCACAGTCGATATATTTGGTAAGAAATTAGATGCCATTAATCAACAAATATTCTACCACAGAATAGTATAATAACATGCAAATCTTTACCAAATGCTTGACAGTCTGAGAATTCAGTTCACGATACAATCTACTCGCTTTAACTGCAGCTGTTGCCATATTCTTCATGTCAGCTGCCCGCGTTCTTTGGCATTCATAAAGTGCTTCCTCGAATTCAAACTTTGTCATCTTAACAAATACCAAACCCAACTCCCCCATTGTCTCACCAATATCTTGCTGTGCTTTCACTAGCATTTCTGCCTAAACAAATAGCACAACTACCACACATCAGTCTGGAAATACAATATCTCAAACCTTCTTGACCACTTAATAACTAAGAGTAACAACTAAGTGGTTGCATGACTGAACACAGAAAGTGAGAAATACACAACTTTCCATGAAATTGCTATTTAGTAACATTCTCCACATTGTTGTTCTTTTTCAAATACTTACATCCAATTACTCATTATTATTGATTACACAAATGATTATTGACAAATACTATTTGTGAAATGTTAAATTTTCAATATAATTCTTCCTCTATTTTGTGATAAACTAATATATACTACCCTAATTAGATACAAGTACATGATAGAATTAATATAGACAAAAATTATGATCATTATAATCACCAAACAGCTAAAAAAACGCGATACCTGCTGAGACACATTGCTAAGCTGCAGTTCAAGATCATTAAGTTTCTCTTTCTTTTCCAAAAACTCTTTATCCTCCTCAACAATTGTAGGCTTCACACCACCCCAATCATTCGACACCGCCTGTCTTAACTCCTTAAACAACCTAAACAAATCCCTCCCACTCTTCGCCGGCTGAACCACCTCCTCGGGCGCCACGGTAGACTCTCCCATAAGCTGCCCTGGCAACTTCACCACTCCATCAAGCATCCTCGACGCCACATCCGTAGTTTTAACAAGCGGAAGCCTCCCTTCCACCTGCAAAAACACCTTAAATTCGTCGCTCTTTCGAATAACAGGATGAGCTGCCAATTTCTTCAAGTACTTTTCAATGGCAACTCTTCTTTGTTCAACAAAATCATTCGTTTGCATCATTTGACTCTCCATTATACTCTTATCTGGCCTCAATGGGATAAAATACCCTCGAAATGTCTCCGATAATCGCTCCGAAAGCGTCACTACTTCTCGAAACCTCCTCTTAACACTTAACTCAGTACTTTCAAACTCAGGCAAATTCGTTCTAGTTGTAATCAAGTAAGTATAGTAAGAACCACTACCTGGAACCAACGAATTCGAAGCTTCTGGAACTTTCTCAGGATCCGACACCGAAATGTAGATATACTCCGAATCCGACAACCGCGAATCACTCCGATCATGACCGTTGATTTCTCCGACAACATCAGCATCCGCATCAAACGATCGAAACATCGCATCTGCGTAAGAAGGAGGTTCAAGGAACGAATTGAGCGATGAATTAGGGTTCTGGATATTGTTCTGGTTCGATTGAGTTAGGGTTTCGGCTGAAGAATCATCAATGGCGGTGGTGGAGATCTCAGGAGGAGGAGAAAGAGGATTTGGAAAAGCGCCATTGAAAGACGATTGAATAGGAGGAAAATTATCATTGAGAGCTAAATTCTCCATTTGAGAGTGCGAATCTTCATCAGTTGAATCTTGATCGTGTCCCATCATTTTCGAAAACCCTAATTTATCGACAAATTTGGGGATTTTTGAGGATGAAGATGAAGAAGGTTGATTATAGGAGAGAGAAAAATGGATGAATTACCTGTATATTTGTAATCCTAATTAGATTAGTTAAGTCATTTGTACGATTAACTGAAACTTTTGGAAATTTAGGGTGTTCAAAATAATTTCCAGAACCTTTTCCTTTTAAAAAAATAAATAAATAATTTTCCACAAGTGAGTATATAGTGAGGAAAACGAGGGAAAAGGTGACTACTATGATTGACGTGGTAACAAGAATTTCATTGGTACAGCTTGGCACGTCTCTACCATGTGGCAAGTGAATAATTAGGGTCGGTTTAATTTCAGTTCAATTCAATTTATAATTTCCTTTTCTCATAAATAATTCAGTTCAGTTCAATTTCTAATTTCCTTTTCTCGTAAACAATTCAGTTCAGTTTAGCTTATTTTAGTAAATGAGAACGAGCTCTTAGTAAATACAAATATTATATTATCCTTTAAAAAAAATTATACACCATTTGTATTTTATTACATAATGCATGTACATTATTCATTTGGCTTATTTTGACTAGTATTTTAGTTTATAAATAAGAAAAAATATAGTTTTGAGGATACTTATTGAAATCGTCTCAATAAATAGATTATTAATAATTGTTGTATAACTTATTCATGATTAGAGATATTGATGAACAAAGATTTACATCGACATAAGGAAAAAATAGAGCAAGTACTCCGTAATAAAATAGGGAGTAATTGATTTACATAAAATTGGTAAAGTTATTTATTTGTTATAACTTTTTTTTATGATCTCAAACACAAGAATTTTTTTACTCCGTAAGAGTATTAAAGGAAGATAAACTATTGGCTACAGTAGTAGCCAGTAAAGGTGCCATGTGCATCGATTAGGAAAAAGCGAAAACTAAGGTAATAAATTTTCACATATATTAAATAGTAAAATATCAAATTGATTGGATTAGAGTCATTAGACAATACAAACTATTATAAACAATATTAAGTGTTACATTGTCGTGTTAATAGTTTGTAAATTGACACAAAAAATAAAATTTGATTTGGTATTAGTATTATAACTCATAAAAAGTTGATAGATGAAACATGTCAAAATAAAAAATAATATCCTTTAAATTATGAAACAAGGTAGTATATATATACATAGACTAGTGGCTACCTAATGCGTTATAGCCAAAATTTCCAATCTTGTTATCATAAATTTTTAGTTATGTACTTGTATTTTATACTTTTGTTTTATGTAATGTAATTTTCTTTCTTATTCTTATAATTCTAGGTATTAACTCTTCTTTGAGATAGGAAAACCACTAATTGCTAAGGGTTTTTCACTATGATAAGATCATAAGCATTGTGTACCTTTCCTCTTTAAAAAAAACCAATGCAATAAGATGACGAGTTAGTAAAATCTTATTTTGTTGTGCAAACAACCACTAGCCCATATGCTAAAATGGCTACATGTTTCTTCTTTAAGATTAGAATGATAAGTAAGAATCATAAGATTAGACCCTTAAACAGTAAAACTAGCTACCAATATGCCATGAAAAAGCCCAATAAATTGGCCCAATAAGACTACTAACATATGGACCGAGACTACAAATTTCACAACAAATCTGAAACACCACTAGTCCACTAAGATGTCCATCTTACAAAGTCAAAATAATTAGGATTAAAGATTAATATAATGATATAGTCTATTAGTCTTACTCATTAAGATGTTCCTTTCTCTAGAATGAAGCAGCTCAACCAAGATATTGTACTACTGGTGACTGGTCTACTGTAGTAGGATTTGATTCTAGATACCAAATAAGTCTTAATTTTATGAGTCAAAATAAATCTTATGAGTATTAATCATATAAAAGCAAGTTAGAAGGACACAATAATCAACAAAGTGTTGGCTCACTTGGTAGTTGGTAGGATTCCAAACCCAGACTCTCCCCTTTACTTCTAAGTATGTAGCCCGTAAATATATGCTGAACTAAAAACCGCGAGTATTGAGGTCTGATCAGAGTCTTATCAATTAAAAATAAAGTGGACACAACAACAACAAAAAGACGAAAGGATCTTATATGTAATTTTTTAAAATGTTGAATGTGCCATTTTTGGTTCACTTTCAATTGTTATACCCATTACATTTTTAAAGCTTAATTGGTGTTAAGTATTGGTCAATTTTTTATAAGTCTTGTCATGAAGGCAAAGTTCAATATATTATAGCACAATATGTTCTGGCCTTGAAAAAAACCCTAAAACATACAAGTACTTATTTTCAAAGAGAGTATATGTATGAGTGATATTATTTATCGTTATATTATATTTGCAAGAAAATACATCTAGATAATGACATGCACTTAGATAATAGTGTTCATTGCTTGTGGGATACTATCATACTAATATACAAAAATACAACACCAAACCTATAACTACCCATGAAATATGGGAACTCAAGTAATATAAGATAATAAAAGTCTCAAATGTGTTTCAAAAAAAAAAAAAAAAAAATAAAATAAAAGTCTCAAATGAAAGACCAAAAGAAATTAATAAGCATGAAAACAAGTCACTTTAAGCACCAAATTAAAATATAATATACGGAGTTGTAAGAATCTCGTAAATAATGAAAAATCATTATGTATAATTAAGAAATAACATATTCATGTGAAATTCTGTTAATTAGATCTGATCTGTCGCGATGTGTAATTTTTAATATGAATCTTTTGATAATTTTCTATGACGCGTAAATGAATTGAAGATATTGATGCTATAATATGTATACAGAAAAATGCGCAGAGTAATAAGGGCCTATTATCTTCAGGTTATTTTCAGTTTAGTTTTGTTCAGCTTCAAACAGTTCAGTTCAGTTCAATTTAATTTTTAATTTTATTCTCTCATAAAATATTCATTTCAGTTCAGTTCAACTCTAATCAGTTCAGTTTAGTTCAGCTCAATTCGACCAAAATCAAAACATGCCCTAAATGTAACCAACAAACAGAGACCAAAGAAAAGAAATTAAAAAAAAAAGTGTTGACAAATAACAAGTGAGATTTGAAGAGCACTTTGACGGGCAAGGTAGCTTTCAAACTACTAAAATTTCTGTCTTCTAATACTATTATTAACGACCTATACACTATTGATTCCAACTAAGAATTATATGTGTTGTTTTCCATCAAAAAAGATTTGATAAAAGTCAGTAACGAACTCACCAAACTTTGGGTTTGATTATATTTGTTAGTTTGCTAAGTTTTTCGTTCACCTATCTTAGTCTAATGTCTTGTAATTCCTCGTTTTATCAAATAGTGCGTAACATTTTGTTAATTTTATATCTAAGTCTTTGTATATGGGCAATATATAGCACTATGTAGGTTAGTTTCAACGAGAATATAGAGTAATTAATCATTACACTTTAGACATAATTATCGCATGAATCATTAATCCCTTGTGCATGAAGATTTTGTAGTAATGCTTGTTCTTTTCATTTCAAATCTTAACTACAGTTTGGATGTTATTGTCAAAAGATGTTAATCATAATGTCAATTTGTTCCAATTTTCCATACATTGGCACAAATTGACGGGAGTGCCGCTCTATTAGGGATGGAAATAAGGGAGCCAATCCAGACATATAAATCAAACCGCGTCTCTCTAATGATTTGACAACTGATTATATTGGCTAGTTGGACTAATACCATGTTCTTTTGGACTTCTTTGTTGTTCAATTGCAATAAATTCGTAAAAGTTACTCGTATAAAGATAGGGTCTGATTAACTAATAAAGATTTTCCTTGACATGATAATGTAAATTGCGTCGATATATATATAAAATGTACACAAGTAGTTTGGTATGGGGGATGAATTAACTAGAGTGAATAACAATGTAATTTATTTAACTTCAAATTGAAAAAAATGGTTTTGTGAGGATTTAGTTACAATGGAAATAAAGAAGTTTAAAAGTAAAAGATTTTAGATGATGGGGACCATGGGGTGCTTTAAATTGTTATGAAAATGTGATTGTTAGCATATATATATGTCATCTTTGCTATCTATCGTCATACAGTAACACCATATGATAAGAGTACCATTTCATTAACATATACCTACATATCCCGTAAACAGAAAATGAAAGAAAGTTGTCAATTGGTAGAAATGGTAGCACCACGTTACATACTCGTTAAGTTGATGCATGTAATTAAAAATTTAGGATGTTCGATCCTTTACTCCCGTTGATGGAATCTCTAATAATTCTAATATAATTGGATTGGTCAAGAATTGCAATTTGTACAATTTGTTGATGTTTCTATGGTAGTTGGCATACTTGATACGCATTAAGCTAATAGGAACTAGTTTATGCATAATTTAGCTAATGAAATTTACTAATGACTAGCATATAGGAGCAATTCATTGTCATTACGCAACATCACTATATTTTTATAGAAAATCAAAGAAAGAATCTTTAGATTCGCTACTAAAGTCATTGCCAGTTCAATTTTTTACCTAATGATTTTGATATTTCTTGTGTATATTCTCCAATTTGGCTAAGACTTGCACCTTTTATTTGACATGGTAAATTTAATTTGCTGATTATTTTTACAAATTACAATACCTCATTTCGGCTCATTCTAAAATTCTAGATTTACTTTCTACTACCTAGTTATTTCCATGAACATACACATACATGCAATATTTCATACATTCCGGCTAACGTAGGCTCTTTTACCACTACTACTTGAAATGATAAACATGATAGAAATTACTCAAAGAAAATTCTTAGTGGTATAAGATTTGGTTTATACAATATTAATTATTGATCAACTATAAATTTGTTGATGTAAAATCGGTATGAATAAAAAAAAACACTAATTAAGTAAAATGTTGGGTACGCTCAATGACATATCGCTAAATAATCTATAGTCAGACCATCACTTATTTTGCTAAAATAGGTACAAACGTTAAAACACGTGGTGGAATGAAAAACAAGTAACCAGCTAAACTCACTAAAAGTTGCGTGAGCTAAGCATTTCAATCGGATCATCCACCACGCGACACAAACTAAAATAATAAATTCAATTGATCAAAAACCAATTGTCAAAACTATGTAACGCGTCATATGAGAAACAATATAGTGCCAAAACCTTCTAAAAGTTCATAAGTAGATAAAATAAAAGTATAATCTAATTGTAATACTATAGTCTATATCAAGTTGTTTGAAAAAGATAGCTAGGATTACTATTGAAAATTATGGACAGGCTACCTAATTAAAGGGAAAAATCCATAATAATATTATATTATTGTTACAAGAATTATTATTTGATCCGCCAAAAGACCACTGGTTGTTAACTAAATTGCAGATACGAATTTTTGTTGAGGCTAACCAATTGTAAGTGTATTCAATTATTGGAATCTTTAGCTAGCTAAGCTAGATTAGCTAGCATAGTATGAAACATGACGTTCACACCTTTCTTTTTAAGGTATATTTGGCTTGATTCATTAATCACTATAATTAGTTAGAAATTAGCTATTTATTATTCATTAATCACTCGAATTTTGAATAGAAGTAGTTCTCCTGCTTGTTTGATTGATGTAAAAAATTATACTCCGTAACATGTAAAAAATACAGAGAAGTAGTACAGAGTTATTTAATTAATAAAAACATAATAAAATTACACTTTACTAGAAACATAATAAAAACATGAAAATTTGCACTTCATTAACATTTTCACTTTCCTGTGAGGTCATGAAATAGAGGAAGTATTGAATTAGATAGGGTCTGTTCTCTTCAGTTTATTTTCAGTTCATGAGTTCAGTTCAATTCAGCTCCAATAAGTTCAGTTTAGTTCAATTCAGCTCTAATAAGTTCACTTTAGTTCAATTCCAATAAGTTTAGTTCAGTTCAGTTCAATTCTTAATTTTCTTTCTCATAAAATATTCAGTTCAGTTCCGCTCTAATAATTAAGTTCAGTTCAATGTAGTTTAGTTCAGCTCAATTCAGTCAATTAGAACGACCTTTACTAGCTAAGCTCCCAAATTAGAAAACCGAACTTTCCATATATAGGAATGTAATTAACTTACTACATGCTTAACATAAAAATATTATGCAATTCTTAAAAAAATACAATTACACAGAAACATCTTTCTAGATAATTAATTTTTCAAGTTCAATCAAACGTACAACCAACACTAAAGTACTACACTAATAATTGTTGTGTTTCAAGACTCAAACCCGAGTCCTTTTTAGTCAAAAGTGAACTAATAAAATATAAAACATATTCCTGAATTTCAATGATTAGATCAAACTTTTGGTTCACTTGGATCCTTAAACAAGATATCCGAGCCAACGTGACACAAATATCACGGGTTCAAATATCATCCACCCCCACTTTTAAGTGAATCAAAATATTACACGCTTGGTATGAGAAGGACCCATGCTGAAACATATTCCTAAGCTTCAACCATCAACTTAAACTTTCATACACCCAAAAAAACACGCTACAATCAACTTTCATACAGTTGACTCTTGCTGAATTCCAGAAGAACACGCTTCAATCAACTAATTTAGAGGTAATTGCTTGTTACTCCGTATAATAAGATCGCTTTGATGGTTATCCACAAATGAATTGTACTTACATATATTCATGAACATATTTGGAAGGAGATTGAGCGTACATTATATTGGTGACCGACTTTCATAAATTTTATTTACTACCTATAAATCTTAGTTTCTCCTTCATTAATTGATTCCTTAGAACTAATACACGTGTCATTGTTAATATAGACTTTTCACACAATAAATCTTGTTCGTGTTACCTAGAGAAATCGAGCATTAGTGTTATGCTCTTGTAAAAATATATCGTATTACAGTCAAAACAAGTTAGGATTATGCAACAACTAATTATGAAACAAATAGAATAAGATTAATTAATTATAATATCATTTGACGTAGAATTTGTAGAGCCGCTGACTGATGTTGTATGCGTTGAACAACTTATTATATAATGTGGATGTTGACTTACATATCATATTCCTCGGAGATATACATTTGACGTTAACAGTTATATAAAGAAATTTATAGTTAAATATTCAAAATGACAACAGTTAAGTCAAAAGAAGTTTCTAAGAGTATAACTTACGTACTAAAGTACGTTATATATGATAAATATCAGTGTACAGTAGTTGGATTTTGGGAAAAAAAAAAAGGAAAAAGAAAATAGGTACCGAAAGACGTTATTATTGTTCAACAATCTAGAAATTATACATAATATGCAATTCAACCTTGAGACTTAGCTTGTTTGCCTTTTCTTCTTCAAATTTCCTCTCTTAGGAATTCAATTAATAGTCATAATCCGTGTATTTGGTTTGAATTAGGTTTTCAAGTTTAATAATAGTAAGCAAATACAGTGTATATACTACTGTATAACAATCGAATTATTAGTTAAGATGATCGGGTTTAGATTAAGTCACTTTTAATTTGGGTTTTTATAGACTAATAATCATAGTGGACTTTGGACTTTCAAAAGGTATATACATTAGTTTTGTTCATATAATTGTTCTGTCATTTGGTATAATTTTTTTGGTCTTATTAAAAAAATAATTAAAAAGTTGACTCATTATATTGGTCTTATAATATGATAATCAACATAGTTTTTTTTGGATAACTTTTAGCAAAAGAAAAAGCATAAAGCTAGCTGGATTGCTAACATAATTTTATGGAGTCTCATTTTTCTATAAGACAAGTAACACAAATTACATATTGTTACAGGCCTTATAGCTAGTAAGTTACACGGAGTACTTGAATTGTGTTATTGTGTAGTCTAACCAAATTATGTGCGTAGGTAATTGGTATATAAAATCAACTATTGTACTAAATTTTAGAAACACGTTTGATAAAACTTATTAACCTAGGATTAATTTTCATTTACATTACTACCTTTTCTGTTTTGTATAGGTTGCCCGTTTATTCTTCAAAATCGAATGTATATTCTATGTACGAAGTATATGTTATAAAATGTATATCTTGCATAAAGACATCAGATCAATAATAATGCAAACATATAATCAATAAGAGAGAAAGAAATATAATATGTGGCCCTCACATTTCCCCATTGTCACCCTCCAAGATTTATATTTGTTGATCCGTGCACAATTTACATTGAAAAAATGATAGATTTATGATAAACCTATAATTGGATTATAAATTTAGAGCTATTGAAAGTACTCTGTACTCTTATAATTTATGAGAAACTATATCCACAATTGGTGAAATGGTTGGGATCAATTGATCAAATATAGTGGAGAGGAATAATTATTGGCAAGTCATTTTGCCTTTTGAGAGATTGAGCGAAAATGAGTAGCTATGTACAATAAGAAGGACCGTTAAAAAAAAAAAGGTACAATAAGGACCATTAAAAAAAAATGTACAATAAGAAGAAACATTTATAGTAAAAAGGTTTGTCAAAAATGAATTGAAATTAAATAAAGTAAAAGTAAGTCGAATTTTTTGAAACACCTTTATTTACATATGAGTTGTTCTTTTGATCTGATATCGGAGAGAGTATAACATTTGCATTCGGCAGTCAAAAAAGGACAGGCCGGGGATCGGAGTACATGCTAGCAACTTAGCATTAAACAATTTAAGGAGATAAAAGCATTATTTGCATAAGCAAAACAATAGTCTAAGTTAAGAAATTTCCTTATAATCACCCAATATAGCTGGTTAGACTTTATTATACCTTTAAACAAAAATCCAAAACATAATGATCAATTCAGATGGAAAATCAAAGCAAAGACAACATACAAGAAGAAATTAGGAGGATACTTGCAAACCAAGAATTGCTAAAAATCAACTTTTTTTCCTTACTAATTTTTTTTTTTTTTTCATTTTCATTTTTATTTAATTTTTCTTTTGTTGTTGCCCTCTTGATAGGCCAGTGGGTGCACCAAACACAATCTTTATAGAGTTGAACATTATATTTCATGTTAGTAATAAAAGTTTTCTAATTAATTAATTAATTAATTAAGCTGACATTTTCCTTGCTAATTTATACTCAACCTAATCTGCCAACCTCAAAACCACCCTCCTCTCTATCTCTTCTCCTCGCTATATAATCACCCTTCACTTCTCCTCTTCTCCCACGCTTCCTTTTCTTCTCAACCTACATTCTTACCTTAGACAAACACCTCAACAACGAACCAACACACCGCGACAATAACTCTAGTCTAGTAGAGTTTATTGTTAATCCAACACATACATACACATGGAGTTCACCCCTAGCAAAAACCATACAATGGTTTTCTTTGTGCTAGGACTTGTCTTGTTCTTTGCTACCGCGTTCTCCTTGGCTTCGGCTAAAGTCCAATACCATGATTTTGTTGTAAGTTGCATCATTAGTATAACAATGCTTTACATAATTTGAACTTTTTGATCAGTTTAATAATTTAATGCATGGTTTTATATGTATGTTATAAATAGGTACAAGCAACACCAGTGAAGAGGCTGTGCAAAACTGTGAATGCCATAACGGTTAACGGCCAATTACCTGGACCTACTTTGGAGGTTTATGAGGGTGACACTCTTGTTGTCAATGTTGTTAACAGAGCTAAATATAATGTCACAGTCCATTGGTAAATATGACAAATAATTACATGCAATTTTGCATACATAATATTATGTCAAAAAAAAAATGTTGTTTATCTAATTTTTGTAAAATTATTATACTAGGCATGGCGTGCGACAAATGAGGACCGGATGGGCTGATGGACCAGAGTTTGTGACTCAATGCCCTATTAGACCAGGGGGTAGCTACACGTATCGATTTACGATTAGAGGACAAGAAGGGACTCTATGGTGGCATGCTCATAGCTCATGGCTAAGGGCAACCGTGTATGGAGCTTTAGTTATTCGTCCTAGGCCAGGAACTCCGTACCCATTCCCTAAGCCTACTCGCGAAACACCAGTCATTCTTGGTAAAGTCATTAGATTACTCTCAATAATTGACTAGACTTCGCGGTTGAAACTAAGTATATATAACATTACTAATGCTATTCATGTGTTTTATGATAAAAACAGGAGAGTGGTGGAACCGTGACCCCGTTTCAGTGGTTAGACAAGCTACTAGGACCGGAGCAGCCCCAAACGTGTCCGATGCCTACACCATCAATGGTCAGCCAGGAGACCTCTACAACTGCTCTAAGCAAGGTTTGTACTATTTACTTTCACCTGAATTATTGTAGTCTACATGACATACTAACTGTTTTTACCATAAAAATAACCTTATACCAAATTCATCTTTATAAAATACAATAAAGTGGTCTTTAAGTATGAAAGTACACATAAATTACCACATATAGTTTGTAGCTCATGTAAAGTTTAATAAAAACAGATCTGTTACTTTAATTCAGGAGATAATGTTGTCTATTTTTTATCTAATCCAAATTTTATTCTTTCATATATAATCTATTCATGAGTCAAAATTTAACTATATTATGAAAATTAGTTCTAATGTGAAAAGCATATTTGTCAACTTATTTTATTTTTCCCTTTTAAAGAATAATGGATCAACCAAAAAGGCAAAAAAAGAGTTTCTTGCTCTGATTTTTCTCCTGTTTCTTGACACAAACACCTAACATATAGTTGAACTAACCAAGTATCAACCATCTGCAGACACTGTCATTGTCCCAATTGACGTAGGCGAGATACATCTTCTACGAGTGATCAACGCAGCCTTAAACCAAGAGCTCTTCTTCTCGGTTGCAAACCATCCATTCACGGTAGTAGGAGCTGATGCAGGCTACCTCAAGCAATTCACAACCAATATCATAATGCTCGGACCAGGCCAAACCACAGATGTCCTAATCTCAGGAAACCAAGCACCAGGACGGTACTACATAGCTGCCAAGCCTTACCAAAGTGCACAAGGAGTAGCCTTTGACAACACCACAACCACGGCTATCCTCGAATACAAGTCCCTCCCTTGTCCTCCTAAGGGAGTTGCCAAGCCTACCCCTGTGTTCCCACCCCTACCGGCTTTTAATGACACCAATACAGTCACCTCCTTCACTAACAAACTCCGGAGCCCAAGGCGTGTCCCAGTCCCCCTCGATATCAGTGAGAACCTTCACTTCACAGTGGGACTAGGCCTCCAGCAATGCCCACCAGGGTTCAGCAGTAGCCAATGTCAAGGACCGAATGGGACCAGGTTTGCTGCTAGCATGAACAATGTCTCCTTTGTACTTCCATCAAACTGGTCCCTCCTACAAGCACACAAATTTGGCATCCCTAGGGTGTTCACTACTGACTTTCCGGCTCAACCTCCGTTGCAATTCGATTACACAGGCAATGTTAGTCGCGCTCTCTGGCAGCCTCTGAAGGCTACTAAGTTATATAAAATGAAGTATGGGTCTACAGTACAGATTGTGATCCAAGGTACTAGCATTGTTACCGGAGAAAACCATCCTATGCACATTCATGGTTATGACTTCTACATCATTGCACAAGGATTTGGTAACTTCAACCCGAATTCTGATACCAAAAAGTTCAACCTCATTGACCCTCCTATGAGAAACACTGTTGCTGTTCCTGTCAACGGATGGGCTGTGATTCGATTCGTTGCTGATAATCCAGGTACTAAAACATGAATCCAAATCTATTATCCCCCTTTCTATGTTGATTAGAGCTGATCATGGGTCAGATCGAGTGTCTGACAAAGTTGTACAGATATCTAACTGTTTCATATGATTTTTTTTTTTTATATTGCAGGAGTATGGTTGATGCACTGTCACTTGGATGTGCACATTACATGGGGGCTAGCTATGGCTTTCATAGTCGAAGATGGAATCGGAGAGTTGGAGACTCTAGAGGCTCCACCAGAGGATCTGCCTATATGTTAATGAAGATCACAAGAAAACAGTAAAAATTGGAAATAACACTCAAAAGTATAGAGAAGGGAAATTTTTTTATTCAGTGCATAGAAAACAAAGATATACTATACATTATTTGAAAAGTTGTTCATTAGTTCTATTTTGTTGTAATTTTGCTTCATTGTTTGTTTTGTAAGGACTAGATAAGTCAGGGGGTTAAAGAGTAAGAGGGCAGCAGTTTTCTGTTGTTGGTAAAAACAATCAGGCAACTGCAGCTTACAGGGTAGATGTTTAGCCTGACATATTTTGATGATTTATATTTTTGATCAGTTGTACTATAATTGAATTCAGTTACAAAGAAAAAAATTCAATTTTTGGAAATATATCATACAAGTACTGTATTATGTAATACTATGTTGTTCTTTCCTCAATCTAAGAAAAAAAATTCTCCAAATTTCCCATGATATGAAAAGTGCAAGGCAATTTTAAAATTCTAATTCAAGGTAAACATGTCAAACAGATTGGTCTGGCTGATTTTGGAACATTTTTGGGTTATACAAATCATGTTCAAAACATCGAGAACATCATGCCTAGATTATGCCGAATGTAGAGTATATTGAGTACCATAAATCATGGGTTTGAGTCAAATGCAAGTTCTACATAACTTTATGTTTATCTATCTGACTATCTCAGAGTCCATTTCTGATAAACATCCATTCAAGCGCGAATGCCTTGGGAGGAATAGAAGATCGTTGTGTTTTCCTCTTAAAATTATAGAACAATGATCATCATTTATCACCTTCCAACAATTTTAGATCTTTTAGTTTCTCTACCAATGTGCCTGCAATGCTGCATCACCAAAACAGAAGTATTTCCCCAATGATGTTCATTGGAAACAAAAATTTCACCTATGAAGCCTAACTCTGGTTTCTCACACAAAACAGACAATTCTTCTTCATCTGCATCGGTCTCACCATGGCGTCTCCCCACCATCACAAGGTCATAATTGTTGTCAAATGACCGAACCACATCAAGTGCTTGTAGCCAATCTTCAACATGAATCTCTTGGAACACATGAGCACGTACCTTACTAGTAACCGTATTCTTAAACAAACTCACCCGTGATTTATCCAAATTTTTGGCATCCCTATTCACATGACGAAATTCATTTACCACAATCCTTATCAATGTAATGCTAACACGCGGATGTTTAGACATCCGTGTAGCAAATGCTAACACCTCCCTGTCATCTTCTCCTCCAAAGAAGATCACTGCAACGCGATAAGAGAACTTGTCTTGGTCACTCTGCAGCTTATTAGCCTTGTCCCTATGAACCAAAATTCCAACTGTGCAAGGCATCTGTGACTGTAACTTACGATTAAGATCACTTGAGGCACTTTTGGCAGCTTCAGCATGACTCTTATACTTAAAAGGGACTATAACAAGAGGAATCATCTTGTCCTGAGCCAAAAACCGAATACCTTCAGGTATGCTCTTAAAAGGCGTGATCATAGTCATGAGCTGAATGTTGACACCACCCTTCAAACTTTCATAGAAACTGTTTAAGGCACTTGCTATGTAAACACAACCATTGTAATCACATATCCTTCGGTGCTCCCCGTGATCCATTAGGACAGGCACGGCTTGACCAGCAAGCTCCGTTAAATGAACCAAGTACACACTAATAGGGTCAGATTCAGTTGGGTGTGTAGCATTGAGCAAGGTAAGGATGCCTGCTATCTCATCTTCGCTATCAATGCATGCTAGGATCTGTAACTGCCAACGAGGAGCCCCTAACACTGCTAGGAATGATAAGTCTAAACCTTCATCAGAAATGCAAGGTCTTGTCGGACGCTTCTTGTGCAAATAGAATGACAGTGGTGTTACCAATGCTGTCACAACCAAACTATTCAACACAAGATGAGAAGCTTGGTTGATATACATTGTCTGCATATCATCAAAACAGGATGCTTATCAGAATACTGCAACCTTGTTAAAAGTAACGCGTTTTCTTAGTACATATAGAGTACATTTCAAATTGGATGCTTATCAGATGATTTACTTGGAAGTACAATTAAAAAATTTGAACATAAAAATCGATAATGAAGGAAATTCAAAGCTATTAAACGTACCTGACGTAGTGTATAACTGAAGAACACCATAGTATTCAGCACTCCACTAGTATTCATCAATAGACCAAGCGCCAAACCAAGCCTAGGAGTTAAACTATAATGCGTTGCAACCATCATAGTAACCAATGTCTTTACACAATATCCAATTACTAGAATAGATTGGTACCCAATATGAACTTTAAAGTTCTTAATACCATATATATCTGTCATATCACCAACAGCCAAGTAGAAAAACGGAAGCAAACAATTCTTGATAAACAATTCACTCCGATCTTGAATTATAGTGCCTAGAGGAGGTCCACTTGGTATTACCAATCCAAGAAATGCAATTCCAAGAACAGGTGATCCGGCTACAATATCACTTACAAAAGACATAATGAGAGCTCCAAGTAATATACCGAGAACATAGACTTGTTTCACAGGTTCACCCTGAGGCAAACTCTTAACAAACCAATTTAAGGCCGGCCTTAAGACAAGCACAATGAATCCCACAACTGCACATAGTGGCATAACCCCATCACAAAAACCGCGAATACCAAACAAATATGACACCATGAGGAACATCCAAAAGCACCATGTCACAACTTCATTAGTCATCGATGAGGCCAATGCAAGTTGGCCCATCTCCGTGGTTAAAAGATTAAGCTCTTCCAACATTGGAGCAAGGTTCGTGAACAAAGTAGATGAATGTTGAAGGGAAAACACGTAAACAAGAAAAGGATACTTAAATGTAAGGGGGTGTAGGAAATCATTGAGTGAAGCTGTGAGGAAGAAAGACGAGGCAAGGGATGATAGTCCGATTACCCAAACCTTCTTGTCACTTCCTTTGAGAACACCAAAATTGGTTTTTACACTAATTAGGAATACATAATATAGTACACCAATGTATGCTCCAACATTGATGAATTGTACTTGGCCTGGTCTATCTGTTACAATCTTGTACCTCTTGTAAATTTTTCCTAGAACACTAGGTCCTAAGATAATTCCCGTCTGCACAAAATCATACTCAAATTCAAATTCAAAAGGAGTTACGACTGTTTTTACACTATTCATATATTAACTTTGTCCATATTAAGAAAATATCGAGATATTAATGGTTATAATCATGCAATCGTACATGCAAATAAAAAAAGCACCTATTAATGGTCACATACTCAAATCTATTATGAAACAAATGAAAGTGTAAGGGTGGAATTTGGATATTGGATGGTACATAACATGTGATGTTACAATAATTGGAACAGAGTATTTCGACACTATCTTGAATAAGCCCTATAAAATTGACTCGTATTCGATTACGAGCCCAATATTATGTAACACGGTAACAGGACAAAATTGAAAATGACTAGCCTAGTCCCAAAATTAATACTCCGTACTTCATATAATATTGATCGATGTATCCTAAATTTGTAACATTAAAATGACCCGATTGGATCCGAAACCAAATCAAATGACTCATCATTCATTTATAACAAACAAAGAAGATATAAAAGAAAATAAATCATACCAGCAAATTGCAAACAAATTCAGTTTGTTTAAGAGGCTTGAGAAGACGAAGAAGAGACTGAGAGATAGCAAAAAAGAGGGTTAATCTGATTATGGTAAAAGGAAGGACCCTTTCAAAAACATCATCTCCATAAAAAAATCCTCTTCTTAATGCAAATAAATGCATAAAATGATTCTCACAATGTCTTTTAAATAGGAAATTCATATTATATGAATTCTTGATTATATTATTTTATGTTATAAAATATGATTGAAGAATTTTAAGAAATGGAAGAAATTTTTTAGTGGGTGGTGAGAAAAAAAATATTATTGGAAATAACATCCTTAGATGATTTGAGGGGCAAAGAAATGGTAAAATTGTGAAATTTAGATGAAATAAAAAAGATGATAAATTGTGTGATAAATCGATGTTTTACAAAGAATGTGTTTTTTTATGTAGGAGGCAGAGCAAAAGGTAGAAATAATCGTAGAAGGATTAATTTTGAGTTTGTGTGAACCATTAAATTTGTGAAATCCCTAATTTTCGATGATTAATGCCCAATTTAGGAGGAGATTCACAGTTCTCCTAGTCCTACCAAATTTAACATGAATCTACAATTTTGTCTTAAAAAACTACTTCCTCGATTTTTTTTAACTTAACCGCTTTTTTTTATCACGTTTGTTAATGTAAAACTTTAACTATTAATAACTTTAATAAGTACAAATTATAAATTGAGACGAATTTAATAAAATGGGAAGCAATATTGATATGAAAAATACAAAAAAAAAAAAAAAAAAAAAAAAAGGGAAAAAAAATAAGGCAAGAGATTAGGGCATAAATTACTCAATGGACGTTCATAAGTACATAGGGAAACTTGAATAGAGCAAGAACATTCTTCTCTTTTAACACGAGGAGTATGAGATCATGAAATAAAAGTAAAAGAAGAGCTCAAAGTTAAAACATCATCAAGATTAGAGTCCAAATAAGTGATAATAGAGACTATTAGAGAGTAATCTTTGTGAGACGGAAGAACACTGCTTGACAATTAGTGTCCAAAATAATCTTATCCAACCCGTTTTCATAAATCTTGATCCAATTTTATTGCACAAATGGATAACATTGGTAGTAAGAGCACAAATTGCACTTTCTTAGTTTTTAGTGTAGAACAAGTCACAATATAGACAAGATTTTATCACGGATTTTGAATATAATGTTAAATTTTTTTTAACCAATTAAGCTAGTTGACATCCATATAAAGGATTAAATAATACTCCGTACAATATTTAAACTGTGGTTGAGGACCTTCAAATGCACTTAACAACATTATATAACGTGGGTATACTATAACGTACACACAACAATACGATCAACGATGTACACAACGACATAAGCTATAGTTGGCTAGTTGCTAATTTGCTACAAGTATACTATTACGATCAAAGAGTGACAAAAATAAGGCTCTAATAAAGTAGTACTCCGTGTATCCGTACTTCACACTACCTCCGTTTTATATTAATTGACTCGTTTTGACTTTAGCACTATTCACACACTTTCCTTTGAACGTGTTTTCTAATTTATATGTAATGAAAAATATAGTGATGTCAGGTGTGGTTACAATCGTCACGATATATATTTTTTAAATATCAACTTTTTATAATTTTTGCTTATTGAAAATTAAAGATATAAATAGTTGAATTTATGCATTGACAAATGTGACTAAAGAAACGAAGCATTAATTTATGTTTCAACATCGGGCCAGCATATAGTGGCTGGATATTGTTGGAAATGGACTCGCTGAGGCCCAAATTCTGCCAACGTACGTCACTGCTGAGATGATACATCATAATAATAATAATGGGAATAATAAATGGATACGAGTAGAGCAGAGAGTTGCCACTTGGTAAACATGCACCAACTTATACCCAACTCTTGAGGAGTGCTACCTCTTTCACATTCACATGACATTACTTTTGCACAATTATTATCACCTAGTTGGGCTAACATGGGAACTGTCCTATTGATACGTCTACTATGTTATGTGCGCACCTAGATTTAATTTTATGCTTTGTGCTCATATATACATACTTATCCTCCACCTCATCTCATACTCTACATTTTCTCTTTAATCACCTATATTAATGAGTGGATAATATTGCTTAAGCATCCCTGCTTACTTGGATAGATTGATTATTCCAGAACGTCAATTAGCTTAGATGGTTGTTATGATAAATAGTATTTGCAATCTCGAGATATGAAATGATATACATTGTAAAATTTTAAAATATAATTACTTTTATTTTTAATTAATATGATTGATCTTTATGTGCTTCACATATGTGCCAATCAATAGTAAAATAAGTCAATTATATAATGTCTAGGGCTGGCAATTTCCGACCCGACCCGATAACCCGAACGAACCCAACCCGAAGTTACTGAGAGAAACTTGAACCAGACCCGATCCGAACCCGAATTCGACCCGATTTGACCAAAATTTCATATTTCGTAATAATTTTAAGTTTTACACTATTTTTTATTGTTCCTAAGCATAACCCGAAATCGACCCCGAAATCTGACCCGAATTGCCACCCCTAATTAATTTCTTCAACTTCAATATTATAGTCTTGCTTCAAATAGAGAGAGTACATTATAAGAGATTGATCCAAATTTTAAACTCATCTTGAATTTCTTAAAATAAAATCCATTGTACACGTATCAAATCTTTTTACTCGTACTAAGCAAAAGCGAGTAGAGTAATGAGATTTGATCTGAACTTAGTGAGTAACCAAGTACAGTAAATTAACAGAAAGGAAAATGACGTGGGACCCAAACAAATCAAATAAAATAAATTAAAAAAAAAAACTTGTAAATTAAGCGATCATCTCAGAAAAATCGAGTGGTTCGGGAACATTCTAGGGGCACGTGTCAAATCAACAGCCGTAGAAAGCTCACAATAAACTCTATAAATTTGCCACGTCATCGAATCATATTAATTTATACACCAAAATATCCGATTTCGTGCTAAAATATCTTGCCTTTTAAAATTCCTATATATACCCCTTAATTTTACTTGTTTGAAGCTTTCTGAAACTTCTGGTTTTTGCGCACTCTACAAATATCTCTTTTAACACCACTAAATTTTTTCTCTCTCTCATTCAAAAACCAAAAACAAAAACATTTTTATCAAAATCAAGAAATTTGTTGATCCCTAATTTACTTAGAACAGTTTCTTTGAAGATAAGATTTCGGTGATTTGGTGTTCGAATTCGTCGACTCGTCGTCGTATGTCAGCGATTTTTGAAAGGTTGGTTGAACTTTTCATCCCTGTTTTTATTAATTTGTTGATTAATCATTTTTTTTGGTTTTGTTTTCGGAATTTACTGGGTTTTTTTGTTGTTGGTAGGGTTAAAATTTGAGAGAATTTATTGTGTTTTTTAAGAATCAATTTTTAATCAATAATCTCCTCATTTGTGTGTATGTTTAGGATGGAAGAAATTGATTAATTGTTCATGAATTAACAGTATCATCGAAAATTTAGATAATTAGGGTTTTTGTGGTTGATTTATAGAGTGGGAAGGGTGATTTAGGGGTTAGGGTTTTAGTGATCAATTGTTTATGAATTTACAATATTATCGAAAATTTGATAATTAGGGCTTTTATTGTTGATTTAGAGAACGGGAAAGGTGATTTAAGGGTTTGGGTTTTATTGATAAATTGTTTATGAATTGACAATACTATTGAAAACTTAGAAAATTAGGGTTTTATTGTTGATTTAGAGATCGGGAAAGGTGATAAACGGTTAGGGTTAGGGTTTGTATTTGATTTTGTTAATTGGGACATTCTGTTTTTGTTATGAACTTGTGTATCGACTTCTAAGATTGATTTGGGGGGAAAAAATGCATGTTAAGGGGGAAGTGTTATAAATTGATTTATGCTTTAACTATTTTCTGATTGATTGTTCAAGTACTTAGAACTTAGCTTGTTATCTCATTTGTTGCAGATTGTGAACGAACTAATTGTGTTGAGGCAGTGGCGACGATAATTGATTCTAATTTGCATCACCCTTATTTGAATTGTTCCTTGGAGAGGTGTGGTGGTTGCTTGCTGTGCTAGATTTACTCAATTTTAACTCGGATTTTTCTTTAATTTTCCCAGGATGGGCACTTTCGATTTCGACAAAGCTACTTCTAACACACATTGTTCTTCTTCTGTGCCCTTTGATTACACCAGGAGAAGGAAGGCTCGAAGAAGGCGTGATGGAACTGATTCCGTGTCTGAAACTCTTGCTAGGTGGAAAGAAATTAATGATAAACTCTATGAAGACAAGAATGATGGTAAGCCTGTTAGAAAGGCGCCTGCAAAGGGTTCAAAGAAAGGGTGTATGAAAGGCAAAGGCGGGCCAGAGAATTCCCTTTGTAAATACAGGGGAGTTAGACAGAGGACTTGGGGCAAATGGGTGGCGGAGATTCGAGAGCCCAACAGGGGTAAAAGGCTCTGGCTCGGTACTTTCCCTACTGCCCTTGAAGCTGCATTGGCTTATGATGAGGCTGCTCGTATGATGTATGGGCAAAGTGCTCGATTGAACTTGCCGCATTACCCAGCATCTTTGATGGAGGATTTCAGAGATAATTCTGCTACAACAACTACAACAGCTACTGCAAATACTGCCTCATATACTACGTCGTCTGATAATCACTCTGATGTTTGTTTTGGAGATCAATGGGATTCTAAAATGGATGGTGCTGGCGTGAAGCAAGAAGATGCTGAAAGTGACGCACAGTTTGATGTTAAAAATGCTGCGATGGTGCTTAACGTTGGGACCCCAGCCTCGACAGTTAAGACAGAAGCAAAGGCAGACGGTGAAGGTGGCATTGACATCAACGACTACTTGCAAAACTTAACAATGGATGAAATGTTTGATGTTGATGAGCTACTTGGAGCTATAGACGCTGGCCCTGTTTCTCCTGCAGATTATGTAACGAACCAAGGCCATGCAACAAACCAAGACTATATGACGAACCAAGGCTATACCATGAACCAAGGGTATGATGCTTTCAGGTCTCAAGTTGAGAACAACTCAATACAACTAGAAAAACCAGAGAGCTGGTCAATTCAGAGTCAGAATCCAGATATTCTATATCAGTTCCAAAATCAAGATGATGCCAAGCTGTTGGGAAGTTTGAATTACAATGATCAAGTTAACAACGGGACCGACTATGGATTTGACTTCTTGAAGCCTGGTAGACAAGAGGATTCTTCACTAGCTGTTGACGATCATGGCTTCTTAAATCTTGCAGAATTGGGGTTCAACTATTAAACATAGCAGTCTGTGTAATTGTTATACTGCATCAATCACAAAGAGCAATACTAAAGAATTGATAGTGTAGACTTCTAATAGTCAATTCGGGTTATGGACTACTGTTAAATTTGGTTCATTTTTTAGCCTTCATTTCTGTTACCATAAGAATGAAGACCGAAGAAAGCTTATTCTCACTAGGTTTTTGATATTGGAGAATTAAGCTGTGTTCCTTTCTTTTCATATTGTTTATCATGTAGAGCTAGAGCTGTGAAGCATGAATATACTCTCAGGGAAACTGATCAATTATTCTTTTTTGTACAAACTTAATCAAGTTACTGACCTTACATGGAACATGGTACATATACTCTTTTTGAATGATAATGATTGTATGCAAATATAATTGCCTTAGTATGAATTGATCAATATGCTTATGCTATTATGATCTGAATTTGCTGGGTCATTTGCATTTTGTACATTGTTTTCAGTACTCCCTTAAACTCCTAGACATCCTCATATTTTGCAAGCCCCTAAGTATGACTGACTAGAGTTAAGAGTCTCCAACTATAAGTCTGACCTAGTGGTCGTAAACCTAATGGATCAACCTTAATCATGTAATGGACTAATAGGTTGTCCGATACTCCTCGGGCCTGTTTTGGTAATGTGTAAAGTGGAGTAAGGGTCTGTTCTGATTGATCGAATTGAAATGAACTTATTAGGTTATTGGAGCTGAACTGAACTGAATATTTTATGAGAGAAGGAAATTAAGAACTGAACTGAACTTATTAGAGCTGAATTAAACTGAAATGATGTGTTATAAATTAAAGATGGTAATTGTATAATAATATTTAAATTGAATGAATAATTTTTTTTTTTTCTTAAAACTATAATTATTTGTGTCAAACGTATATCAAATCTTTTTATTTTAAGCAATTTTGAAATTCTATTGTATAAGATTAGGGAATTATTTTTGTATAAGATTTGTTTCTTTTAACTTCGTGTAAGATAAGTTTAAGTGATTCTGTATTTTTGTTACATATATATAAGTTAAGGATATACCACCATGAGATGACAAGTATCATTACTAGTGTGTCTTTTAATATACGAAGTATAATAAATATAAAAGTTATTGATATGGAGGGTTATGATCGAGTGATATGTCTAACAAGGTACTTCTTATTTGGCTATTCGATCTAATGATGTTTTGTAAGTGCATTAAGAATCTAAAATCTTATAAAGGAAAAAAAATTGTTATAATTTATAAAATTAATTATTCACTTTTCACTTGTAGTATTCATTGTGTTTAATAATCAACTCTCTAGTTCATAGCAATGGCAACGTATCGGATTCGGGTCAAATGCGACTAAGTCCGAATCCGATCCTTTTAGTAAAAGGATCATGGACTTGGATCCGAATCCAATCCTACACATATATTTTGGATCCGAATCCGGTCTGAATGATCCGGTTTTTTTATTTATTTTTTATTTTTTTTTATTTTTTTTGTAATGTATGATATATCTATAATTGCTTGTATTTTCCCGAATAAACTTTATTACTTACTCTGTATAACATATTGGTGCCTAAAAAATTAGGAAAAACATAGGCTGAAAAGTCTAAACATAACATATTTAAATTAGGACTCGTATAAATTAACTTTGAAACGGATGTATAATATTTCATTGTACATCTGAATTTTTTAAAATATTTGTCTTAAATCTAACTTAATTAAATTGAACTGAATTAAAAATAAGTCATAATCCAAACAAAAAGTACTACTTAATGAATAAAAACGTTGTTTTCAGGGTCCAAACAAAATGTACTAGTAATTCAAAATATGCTTACTAGTAGTGAATTTCAACTTTTTCTCAAATTGATAAAATGATTCGATGCGCAAAACCAATTGAATGTTAAGGTGGACCTCTTTTATATCTTTAATTCAGCACCTACATATTTTCTATAGACTAGAGAGGAAAAAGAATATTCAACTTTCTGCTGGTAATACAAAAACTATACACTTTTTCAACCATTATAAAGTTTTTTTTATTTTTTTATTTTTTTAACACACTCAACCACTATTAAGTTAAGGTACTATACTCTGTTTTGCATAGTCCTCTATAATTATTTATACTTCTTACACCAATCAATTGTTGGTCTATTGATAATCAATAAGAAATAAGTGGTGAGCGATTCAATTTTTCACTAGGGCATTTTGAGGGTGTGGATTCCCGATCCCTCTACGGCTCTATCATTCTACTCTTTTTGCCCCAATTTTTTTTTTCCACTCTTTAAATGTTTATAATATAATCATTCAAACAATATAATACTCATATTTCAAACGATTACTATAAAAATTTTCATAAACCATGTTGATATGGGACAAATTCGGCACTTGATATATACGGAGTAAATAATAAGAGTACTCCGTGAAAAAAAAAAATAGAAAAAAAAATAAAAATTACTATGTATTTACGATTCAAAATATTTCTCAAATAAAAATAATAAATAATAATACAGTACAAGAAATAATTCGTATAGACTAGATAATTAGATATGACACCATGTGAGCAGTCAGTTTTAATGTTTCATTCATTCACAATTCACAGACTTATAAATTGAGGTCAGAACTTTAAAAATTATAGGGCTTTTGCCCTTTAGATATTTTCTGCAGGTCCCATTTATCTGAACTGTCACTTTCTTCTGTCCAAAAATGTTACCAATTTTAACCCCTTTTTCAGGCCATCACTCCATTTGGCCCAATTAATTTTTACAGTACAAGTTTTTTTAAAACAGAAATATAATATACGTCACCAATCACCACATATCATACGAGTAAGTTTCACAACCATATACGACTACATATTCTAAAATTATGGAGCGTATTATCGAGCATTGAAAAATAAAAAATTGTTACTTTATATGTTTTTTTTTTTTTTTTTTTTTTTTTGAAGAAAGTTACTTTATATGTTATGACAAGCTACAATTATTATGAAGAAAAAAAAAACAATAATGTATAATATACACCGTATTAAATAAAGGTAGGTAAGGTAGACACAAAAAGTAAAATTTCTTTTATAGAGCAATAAAAAAAGCTTCATTAATTACTCTACCTCATAATTATATTCCGTTTGATATATTCTGTACTCAAATACTCTTTATACAACCAACTGAATTTATAACGTTACTTAAATTGACAAGCTCGTTATTTTCTCTCCATGAGATGACACTTAAACATTATGATTTTGCCTTAATCATCTAGTTTCATCTCATAAGCTACATAGTTTAATATGCAATAGTAAGTTTTATCGCTGCTAAGTTGTTAACTATGAGATTATAATTTCTTCTCATATTTTACAAATTAAATACTCCGTAAATGTATTGTACTTGTATAAAGTTATGCGCTGTATATATTAGGAAAAAATTGCCCGGAATAATCCGACCTTTGGCTCATCCGCTCAAAATAATCCCACCTTTGGATTATTTTTTAATAATCCGACCTTTATATCTAATCCGCTCAAAATAGTCCCGGGTGACTAGTAACCGGTTGAAGAGGTAATTTTTTTTTTTATTAAGTTTAATATACACGTGTCATAACTTGATTCGTCCAAAATAATAAAAAAAAAATAACAATAAAAAAAAGTAAAAGAATATACGAAAGTAAAAAAGAAATAAAAATAAAAATAAACAACCACCTAAGCCACACCACAACCACAACCACAACCACCACCATCCCCACCACCACCCAAACCCAGACCCTATAACTTGATAAGTCTTGAGATGTTTAAAGTGATCAAATGAATTCACAATTCATTCAATCATTTACATGAATCATGTGAAATCATCCTTCATTCGGACATCATCCCAAATCTTACACATATATTCACTATTGCGTGGGCAATCATCATGATGAAAATTCGAGAAATGTGAGAAAAAACTTTACCTAAGGGAATTTAAAGTAGCTAATAATTCATGTATCAAAATGTGAAATTGTACCATGCATTTTGTCACAAATCTAAAGGTCTTCATAAAATTCCAACTAACCATGGGACCAACATTGAGTTAATAGAGTAGCTATTTTCGCATCAATATTAAATAAAGGTAGGTAAACTAGACATGTATAGATGAAAAGTCTTAGATATATAAACATCTAGCAATATTAATCTTACAAAATAGTATTCGATAGTGAAATTAACTAGCAATTGAAAACGACTTTACTTCATCCACAAATTAAATACATTTTTCTTATAATCTTATTTCATTACATTGTGACATCTCAATATATTAACCTTTTCTTATAATCATAGGAAGATGTACAGTATTCGATATGTTTACTTTTTATTTAAACAAAGTTTAGCAATTTCTATATACTTAAATGACTCACACAGTCACATATACATTTTTTACCCACCACCAATTTCACAATAATATTTGATATTGTGCCTACAAAGAAAAATACTATGAATGTAATAAATAAAGAGATAAGGGTGCTTCAAATTATATAGAAGTGGGTTCGGAAAAAGACAAACAAACAGAAAATTCAATTTTTGATAAATTTATAATTACCAAACACTTCTACATTATGCTTGATCAGTAACCACTTTATTAGAGTTATAATGTAAAGTGCAAACTTACATTGGACTATAAAGGGAAAGTTACAATTTTCACAGTTATCTAGTTCACTATTTAAACATAATCCAGAGGTGTAAAGATTAAATCTAATCGTGACAGGTTCAGGATGTTACTATAAGGGCTTTCTTGTTCTGATTGATTGAACTGAGCTGAACTGAACTTATTAGAGCTGAACCGAACTGAACTGAAAATAGTCTAAAGAGAACAGGCCCTAAGTCATTGCTACTGAAAAACAGAGTCTCAAGTAATTGGTCGGTTGGTTACATAGAAAACAAATCAAGTTAATAATTAGTTAGATCGAATTTTTACCTTGACTGGTGAGTACGTATTGAATCAAAAGAAATTGGTGATGATGATATTTCAATGATTCTCAAGTATCTTAAAATCATTTTACTAAAATTTTGAATTGCAATATGAGTTGATGCCTTGATGGTGATAAGATTTATCATATAATAACGAGAGACATAAGTCACTATTTTTTAAAATTTTAACTTTTATTAGTTATTATTTATTATTTTGACGGAATCATTTGAAATTAAATAGAGGTAGGTAAGTAAGACACATAGAGTTGGAGAAAGTCTCCATCAACAATTAATTATTATAGTATACACTAAATAATAAACTAACAAATAGTTATGAAATTATATCACAAGTATAAGACAAACATATGTCCTTCATATAATTTACTACTACTTCACAAGAAGATACTTTTATTAATATTGCACACGAAAAGAAATATATCAAAGAGGGAAAAATGATAATGTCTATTACAAGATTAGCTTAGTGAGCTTATATGCACTTTAAGTAACATCATTTCATCAATGACTTTCCTTTACTACAATATATACAAATATATAGTACGATAATACAGATTAATTAAACAGGGTAACATTTCAACATCACACATAAAAATTAGGTCAATTAAATACACACATATCTCGAAAATCATTTCATTAATGACTTTACTAAAGTTTAATCAAGTCACTATAACATTTCAATATCGCACATTTGACATTTCCTCACCTTTTCCCTAACCATTAAAATATTTCATCTTTATTCCTCCTCATTTAACAATCAAATTCACCAAATTAAATTCCACCCTTTATAACCAACTTTAAAGGCAAAAAACCTTCTAAATTATTGTTTTTGTTTTTGGTTAATTCTTCACCAACAACTTATTATTAACCTTGCATGGTATTTAACAACTTTGTGTTGATCAATTGTGTTAGAAGAATCAATAGCAAAAAAAGAGAGAGAAACAACAATTTTTGACATAAAACGTCTCAATTTGATTCAAAGTGAAAGGTCGTCTTTGAAGGTGAAAAATATGAAAGGTTAGTCCCTGACTCCTGTCTTATGTTTAAATCGTAAATAACGGAGTACATTGTTATATTACTCTATAAATTTTAATTTTTCATTTTTAATTTTCCAATTTCCAAAACCTTAATTTTCTACATTATCTCATCCCAAAAAAACCAAAAATAAAAAAAATTTCCCAACTCCTAGAAAAAAGTGAACGAGAAGGGACAGGGAGGTCCTTTTACCGCGGGATTCCCAACGACTTTTTCATATATCAGTGCATTATTTTTGTAGCCATTTATTTATTTTTTTCAACTTTCATTTCATAATTTCCGTAGTTTCATGCACAAAATTAAACACATTTTCTTACTAAAATTTAATAAAGACAACCCTTTATAGAATCCCAATTTCTATTTCTTTGATTTCTCCGCTTATTTTCTCACTCTCTTCAATCTCACTCTACTACTCTACTTCACTGTAAAAATAAATAAAAATAAATTAACACCCTTTTATTCATCATCTTCTTCACATTTCTCCTCTAAAGATTAGTAATTTCTACTAATTTAATCATGCCCAGGTAATTAATTTTGATTTGTTCCTTGTTTTATGAGTTTATTCATTGATTTCTTTCCTTTTTGGTTCAATTTGATTATGATCGTCAAATGGGTGAAATTAATTACATTGATTTTGTTAAAAACAGGGTACTCTGTTTTTTATTTTGATTTTTCGATTTTTTTTTTTCAATTTCTTTGATTCATTTTTGCTAGTCTTAATCGGGAATAATTTTTATATCGAAAAAAGCTGATTTAAGTTAGTGGGTATTTCCATATTTGTGTGATTTACTACTTTTTTTATTGCTTTGGTATTATTTGGCCTTTTTAATCGATAATCTTTTTATGCTTCCTTTTTTGGTTTTATATTCTCTTATATTTTGTTTCTAAATGTTACTAATACTAAGATACAGTGAAATACTACCACAAAAACAGAACTTTTTCAATTTTAATCTATTTTTGTTGTTTAGGTTGTTCGATCAATCTCGAAATAGTTGTATTTCATTTGAAAGGATGATTAAGGTTCTATTAATTTATTTAATAAAAATTCTCAATAGAGAATTTTTTTTGTGATTAGATTTTATTAATGTGAGATTTGAGTAATTTTTTTTTGTTAATTAAATTAATTTTGGTGATGATTTTGGTAGGTGAAGTGTGTGGACTAATAAAGTGAAGGAGTTTACCAGGTCTATTTCTGCTGTGCTGACATCTACGGAGTACTTGTGGTCCTCGTGTGTGTAAGACTGTTAAATCTTTCAATTCTGTTTCATAATAATTAAATTCTCTAACTTTATTTAATTATTTATTTTTTATTAATGCCATTGTTAAATTTGTAATATTTATGGATGTATGGTACTAGGCCTACTGACCACAAATGAAAATTGTGCAATGATGTAGATTAGATTCGATCTCACGGGTATTCGGTTTAGAACTTTAGATGCCATTATTGATTCTATGGCAATGTGAACACTTTGGTCTCTTAGGTCTCAACTCTCAAAGGACTCAAACTATGTAGCACATCTTATCACAAGAAGGGGGATGAGTTTTGACTTCACTTTAATTCTACAATGAGAATAATGAGATGATTTTGCAGATTTTTATTTAAGAGATGTAATCTCTCTTATTTTTTTTAATATATATATATATATATATATATATATATATATATATATATATATATATATATATATATATATATATATATATATATATATATATATATATATATATATATTGGTGTGTGTGTGTGTGAGAATTGGGCAATTAATGAAAAAAATAGAAATGAAGCAAGTATTTAAAAACAGAGGGAGCATCTCCCAAGCCCAAGCTACCAAGCATCTTGTAATCCTAGCAAATGGGGCCTTATAAAGTGGGATTGTGGATTAAAAAAAAATGAATAAAAAAATGTTGTCATAAAAAGAATAAATTAAAAGCCAATAAAACTTAGAAATACGGATGAAAACGGAAAGCAAGTAAGACTCAGGAAAACGGAGGTAGTATTATGTGAAATTAAGAAATTAATGGTCAAAATTGCGTATCTTATGCTGGTCAATTTGTTGCACTTAAAACAACAAGGTGAATATTTGGCTATAGGCCTATAGCTTGGTCTGATAGACGGAGTTTTAGGGCCTGTTCTTATTGATTGAGCTGAACTGAGCTGAATATTTTATAAGAGAAGGAAATTAGGAGCTGGACTGAGCTAAACTGAACTGAATTTCAACGTAAGAGAACAGACCCTTAATGTGAACTTATTACTCGTATTTGTTACCAAGTATAAACAATAATGTGTTGTATATTAGGAAAGTGATCCAATTATTTCAGGATATGTTACACATTATTTTTTTTTCCAAGTATAAACAATTATTCATTGTATATTAGGAAAGCGATCAAATCTTTTCATGATGTGTTACATATTATTTGTTACTGAGTGTATACAGTAATGCATTGTATAATAGGATAGATATCGATCAAATCATTTATTGTGATAGTCTGGTTAATCTATTTATACTTTGTATAGTTATTGTAGAGTTCACAAATTCTTCCATCACCTGCAGTTTAAGCACATCAAGGGGACACAATGAGGAAAAGAAGTCTTCATCTGGCTTTACATCCTTTCGATGATCATCGTAAGAAACCATTTCTATCTTCTACAATTTCTACCTGTTTTTGTGCTTTACTTTATCTTGATGTACAAATTCAGATTGCAGTAGTAAAATTAAGTCATGAAATGGATTTTTAATTTTTTTTAAAAATCATTTCTGTTATCTTGCAGCCTTTGAGATATTCTACCAAGGTATGTGGAAATCTGTGGATCGATTAAGAATCAGTTCGGGGACTATAACGTTTAGCTTCTTGGACCTTGGATATTTGTTTGAGGAAAAGAGTTTTCTTTCTACCCTGAGGCTTCGGCCAAGAAGAGCAACTTTGACTGACTGCACCTGTGTGCTAAGACCTGGTGCTGATGTTTCTGTGTTCTCTACACCTGATGATGCAGAAGAATCATCCGAGGCATCCCCCGCAGTAAGCTTCTTGACACCCCCCCCCCACACACACACAGAGAAAAGGGGCTATTACACCGTGCTGATTATTTTCTTCATAGAATATTATCTTGCAACACCTCATTCCTTGCGTTGTGTACTGTTGTCGATTATCTGTTCTGTATCAGTGTATGTCATTTCTGTTAAGTGTATAATCTACATGTGAATTGAAATTTATTTCTCCTTAAAGAAGATAGGGGAAGATTTAACATATATACAAATCTATTGTGGGTTAATTTACCTATTGTCAATTGGTTTTAGGATGCAACTTTGTTGGGCGTGTGTGTGGTTAGACTTTCGTAAATGATGATTTTTATGGTAAAAAATCTATTTGTTGCAAGAAAAGCATGTTGTTTACGTTCATGGAAATTCTTGTCCACTACCTAAGGGACCGTAATTGTCATTTTCCGACATGTTATCCCCTCAAGGAAGAAGTTTAAGTTTGTGAGAAAAATAATGTTCTGATCAACATAATTTAGAGAGTATTAAAGGATGCTTCCTTGGACGTATGAAAAAAAAAAAAGGATTATAATTTATTGGAATAGGTCTTGAATCAATCTGTCGTTAGAGGCTATAAACCTCCTAGTTCTTAACCTATCCTTATTCTGCTATACTGTCATAGTGTCCTCTACCTTGTGAATGTAGCTTAACACTTTGTTAGTGAATCACTTTTACTCTGTGTGTGTTCTTGTTTGTTGTTTTCGCTTAATACTTCTCGCATCCATTATAACATATCAAAGCTTATAACTTAGGAGAGTATGCTTCCAGTAGGCACATACTTTAAGAAAGTCCTAACTCTTCAGAATTCAGGACAAATTACAACTAGTTCCTTCAATCAATGCTGATTCAACTTGTACTTCAGATAGGGGTAGATGTGTATGTTATATTACCTTCTTTATTGTTTTGCGAATGAAGAAAATGTCTGGAAAGTTCTAGTATTACTGCAACTTTGCTAACTTTGGTTTAACTTAAATCCAAATTTAGGGGTTACATTATTTTTCACTTGAAAACACTCCTTATCAGAACTTATTTGAATCTATCCGAACTAATTAGCCCTTATTTAAACTTAAATTAAACTTGAGTACGTATCCGGCCATCCCTTGTTTGAACTTATGTTATTAGGTGAAACAAAGCCTATATGGATGACACTGTTACCACTCTTGAATGCAGGGATGGTTTGATGCAAGAATAACTTCTGTTGAGAGGAAACCGCACGAATCTGAATGCAACTGCAAGTTTTACATCAAATTCTTCTACATCAGTGATGACAATGCTGGAACTGACAGAAAAAAACTAAGCAAGGAAATTGAGACTGTTGGGATCAATCAAATATCCGTCTTACAGGTTCTCGAGCAAAGGCCTTCAGAAAATACACATTATAGATGGAACCTGGCAGAAGACTGCACATCATTGTCCAGGACTAAACTATTTCTATCTAAGTTCGCTTCTGATATATCTTGGCTTCTTGTGACATCAGTTCAGAAGCAAACTGTATTCGATGTAAGAGCGATAGAAAAAAAGATAGTGTACCAAATATTGGACACCAACTTCAGTCCTTATTCAACTTCTGTCCGTCTAAGTAGCGTGAATTTCAGGACAGACGGTGATATTACATTCTCAGCTGTTTTCTCATTTGTTCCGGTGGACAATGAGCAAGTACAGCCTGTCCCAGAGGTGAAGGAGGAAGAGGATCCACTTTCTGGATACGAGCTTACAGAGTTAAGGCGATCAAAACGTCGTAATGTACAGCCTGAGCGTTATTTGGGTGAGATAGGTCTCGAGGTGACTGATACTACTGCACTCAGAATAGGGTACAAGTTTTGGAATCAGGAAGATTTGGCCATTGTACTTGTAAATAACGACGAAGATACAAGTCATTCTGTTTTAGAAGATCCTCAACAAAATCTCCAACATGCTATTGAGTTATATTCAGGGGATCGCATTGGAGTTGAGACAATAGACGAGAATCTTGCTAAAGATGGTCTTAGTGATGAAGACAGTCAAAATCAAAAGCGGCAGAAGCGAAAATATGTCAGAAAAGAGAAGGAGAACAAGAAAAAGAATGCTGAAAAAGCAGGAAGAGATAACCAACTTGCTATTGTTCCTCTCCCGGGTGATAGCAATCAAATGCCCCGGGAACAAAGTAATCTCCTTAATGAGATCCGACCAAATCCTCTCGACATTGATGATGATAATGTTCCATTGAAGTTCTACAAGCGAAGATTTAGAGAGCGAACAACTTCAACATCAATGTCAGGACGTATGAAGAAAATCTCCGAATTAGATGATTATGATCATGAACCAGGGCGCGGAAGAAGGAACTTTAGTCATAAACAAAATCAGAAGTTTAAGCATCGCGCTTTTGCTTCTTCTAGGAGTGATAAGCACTCTGAGGATCCGTCGAGAAATAAAAAGAAACCTTTGGATATATCTGCTTACAAGGACCTTATATCAACTTACATGAAGAACATACAGTTGACAATAGAGAATAAACAGCCTATTTCTACTGATGCATGGAAAAACCTTCAAGGAGCATCATCTATGTATGAAAAGAAGGCTGCTGATGAAGCTCGGCCTCCCGAGGAGGTAGAAGAAGAAGAAGAGTCTGAAACTGAGATGTTGTTCAGAGAAATGGACCTTTGTTTAGCTTCAGCATATTTTGAAGAGGAGGTACTAAATGTTTAATGTTCTGTTTTATAAGCAATTGCAAACATTATTAAGGTACTAAAATACTTAGCATTTTTAAAAACTTTTGGTGCAGCATTCAAAGGCTGAAGATGGTGATGAACCCGCGGAGAAGTTCTTCAAAAATGATGGATCTTGTCAGCATGTGTTCACCATAGACGATGAGATTGGGATTCTATGCCGGTTGTGTGGATATGTAATCACCGAGATCAGAGATGTTACACCGCCATTTGTAAGTGAATTTGAGGTTGATTTATTTAGATCACAATTACCATATACTCTATATTTTCTTTCTTTATATATTTTCTTTCTGGTGCTCTCAGATGCGACAATCAGGATTTACAGCGAAACATGACAGAAATGATAACAAGACTGAAAAGGATGATACTGAGCATAAGCTGCTGGATGAGGCCTGTGCTGATCTTGTCTATAATCCCGCCTCCTATGAAACTCTCGTGTCTGAATCAAACGACAATGTCTGGGGTCTAATCCCGAGTATAAAGAAGAAATTACATGATCATCAGAAGAAAGCATTTGAGTTCCTTTGGAGAAACCTTGCAGGGTCTTTGATACCTTCAGAAATGGAACCATCAAGCAAGAAAGTTGGTGGTTGTGTAATTTCTCATGCTCCTGGTGCCGGGAAAACTTTTCTTATCATCGCGTTCCTTGTTAGTTACTTGAAGCTATTCCCCGGGAAGAGACCTTTAGTTCTTGCACCGAAAACAACACTTTATACATGGTACAAGGAGATTATAAAGTGGGAGTTTCCGGTCCCAGTGTATCAAATACATGGCCGAAGAACCTACAGAGATAGAATTTACATGCAAAAAGTCGGGACTGCTTCATCAAGTCTTGTACCAAATGGAGATATCATGCATGTTCTTGATTGCTTGGAGAAGATACAAAAGTGGCATGCTCACCCTAGTGTTCTTCTCATGGGTTACACCTCCTTTCTATCGCTTATGCGAGAAGACTCTAAGTATGCTCATCGTAGGTACATGGGTCAGATTCTGAGGGAAAGTCCCGGGATTTTGATACTTGATGAAGGACACAACCCGAGAAGCACAAAGTCAAGGCTGAGGAAAGCTTTAATGAGGGTTGACACAGAATTCAGAATTTTACTCTCAGGAACTTTGTTCCAGAACAACTTTGGTGAGTATTTCAACACTCTTTGCTTGGCAAGGCCAAAGTTTGTTGATGAGGTGCTTCGAGTGCTTGACCCTAAGTATAAGAAGAAAATAAAGGGGCAGAATAAAACGCGAACTTCCATTGAAAACCGTGCCAGGAAGGTTTTCATGGACATCATTGCAAGGAAGATAAACTCGAGTGAGACAGAAGAAAGAGCTGATGGCCTAAACATGTTGAAGAACATGACAAACAAGTTTATTGATGTATATGAAGGCGGAGGCTCAGAAAACCTGCCTGGCCTTCAGAGTTATACTCTGATGATGAAGCCAACTCCTTTGCAGCATGAAATTCTTGTGAGACTTCACAAACACATGAATGTGGCTCGAGGATTTCCTTTAGAACTCGAGCTCATGATCACCCTTGGATCGATCCATCCATGGTTGATAAAATCCGCTGTTTGTGCAAACAAGTTTCTTAGCTTGGAGGAGCTTCAGAGCCTCGACGAGTTTAGGCTGGACCCTACAAAAGGGTCAAAGGTGAAATTTGTCCTTGGACTGGTCCAGAGGTCTATAATAAGGCGGGAGAAGGTTTTGATCTTTTGCCACAACATAGCACCAATCAACCTCTTCCTTGAGCTTTTTGAGAGAATTTACGGGTGGAAGAAAGGCCACGAGGTTCTAGTCCTTCAAGGGGATCTCGAGCTTTTTGAAAGAGGAAGGGTGATGGATAAATTCGAGGAACGTGGAGGGCCATCAAAGGTGTTACTCGCTTCAATCAATGCTTGTGCTGAAGGTATTACTTTGACAGCTGCCTCTAGGGTGGTCTTGTTGGACTCTGAATGGAACCCCTCAAAGCAAAAGCAGGCCATTGCTCGAGCATTTAGGCCCGGTCAAGAGAAGATAGTGTATGTTTATCAGCTATTAGTTAATGGTACATTAGAAGAAGATAAGCATGGTAGAACAACATGGAAAGAATGGGTTTCTTGTATGATATTTAGTGAAGAACATGTGGATGATCCTTCTAAATGGCAAGCGGAGAAGATCGAAGATGCTTTATTGAGAGAAATCGTTGAGGAGGATCATGCTAAGTCTTTCCATATGATTATGAAGAATGAAAGGGCTTCTTATGAGAATCCTTTGAAGGTGATCACTGAGGAATAAAACCATCACCCCTCCAAAAATTGTAAAATGTAAGAATCCTCTTCTTTGATTTTCATTTAAATTGCATATTTTGTTTATTTACGAACTCTTTATCCTTGATTGAGCAGAGCTATTGTATAAAACCCGGAGGATGATCGTGGATGTTCGTGTTCAATGAAGCAGGAATGCCAAAGATGATTCTGATGTAGTTATGTTATGACTAACTATTTAGATGCAAATTCTGCATTTTCCCTGATGTTTATGAGGCAGAGTTCGCGGTTCATGATAGTGTAGTCTAATGTTATAATATGCAGCTCATAACCAGAAACCGATGCTTGCTTGGAGATGTACTACTCCTCCCTTCTAAATTACAGTGTTTTTAAGGTTGTGCATATATTAAGGAAATGTGAGTTATCTCGTGTTTGAACTTATTGGAACTTATTAATTCGTATTTGAACTTTTATTAGCTGTAAACTTGTGTACCTTTGCTTTATTTTAACTTATCGGTCCTTAATTTTCTTGATAGTAGAATAAGAATTTAAGTCATTACTATTGCTTGAATTGCTGAGCTGAGTAAAATACTACCTTCGTTCCATTTTATTTGCAACAATGTGAAATTTATTATCATGTAGGTGAAATTTGTTTGTGAATGGTAAAAAATAAAGTTATCAAATTAAAATGGTGATGGTATCAGTTTGCGAAAAAGCAGGAATTCATGGGCTTATGAATTTAACGAAAAGTATATTGGATTAAGATGTGTACAACTTAGTTAAAAAAAAATAAAAATAAAAAGTGTACAACTTCACTGTACAAAGTTGGGCTTTGGAAAGCTTGTTCATTTATTTTGAAGCTTAGGCTAACCGGCTAAGAAGATAATAAGTGTGTATGAGATCGGATATGAAAACTATTTGCCTCAATGAGCCAATTCACGGGTTTATGCCCGATAGACCGGAAAGAAACAATCGGTCCATCTTAGAATAGAATCAAGGATAAATCAAGTGACTTGAGTTTTTCTCTTGATTTTAAATGATCTTAAAATCAATTCTCATCACTTGTCTCTATGACTTTCTTTTTTTAATAATAAAAAAAAAAAAAAAAAAAAGTTTAAATAATTTTTACCTAACAATTGTAAAAAGAAAATATGAACACCCGTAATCTCGTATTTAGAATTACATAACTTAAAAAATGACGTATAAATAAATAAAATTGTCAATCAAGTACTTTTTTTTCATGAATTATAAATGCTACGGAGTATAAGTATTTGAGTAGATATCCATAAGTTTTTTTTTCATGTATATAGAATCGATCCTAGAATTCCCAGTAAGTCTGTAATCGAGAGGGAACCTCTAACTAAGAAAATTGTCCATAATTGATCTCCATTGAGATTCGAAAAAAAAAGGTCTTAACAAGTGGTACAACTGGACAAGTATGAAAGGATACTAGAGATCAGAGTATATAGTCAAGAAGACTTTTCGAAAGAAATTCGAATTTTTCTTCGAAATTTTGAAAGGAGTCTTTAAATACTCCTCATGACTTTATATGTAACAAATTTGGTTTGATGTCATCGTCACTGCCGGTACCGTACGTAAAAACTCTTTCATTGAAATATTGAATTTCTACTTCTCTATACAATAGACAAACTTAATTATAAGGTCTCACGAGAATTTGTACAATCCGGGTATACCGTACACCCTTAGGTATTTTGTTCACATCTTGATGATGGTTTTTCATTTAATGAGGAGCAAAACTAACCTTGGGTTAATTGGGTGTATGGTACACCCGCGAGTATATAACAATCTCTCAGATCTCATTAACGTTTTTTATTTTTTCTTTTGTGCATAGAGAACTACAAACGCCAATAATATGTATATATATGGAGGAATTGATCTCAAATCTTAGATACCTCTTTAGAAATACGAAATTGATAAAATCGTTGCAAATAATATGAATCGGAGGTTGTAAATCTTAAGAGTCTCTATCAGCATAGTGGCAATTGGCAAATGGAAATTTTAACCAATGGACCCCTAGCTAGCTAGGAAGGTGCTTGAGACTTGAGAATTTTTTCTGAGTTTGTAAAGATATTCTTACTACATGTTCCATATGAATATATAACAACTTGCTACTAAACCAACATGTTTTAGAAAGTAGCTCACTAAACTTTAAAGGTGTTCATCATCCCTATACCAATTTGTAATATAATATGTAACAGATTTTTTTTCCAATTGTCCAATGTAGACCAACTTATATCTAACAACCGATCTCATATATGATTCTTTTTAATTGAGATAAACAAGTAAATAAAGTAAAGAGCAATCCTTCAAATAAATGATGCATGATAAGTTCGGGTGTATAGAATAATAAGTTTGATCAAGAGCTTAAAATATAGGATAAGCCCAAGTGATCAATTAAGTTTAGAAACAGAGCCAATATAATAAGCTCTAATAAGTTTCTGTATGAACGATTCACTTGAAAAGAGCAAAGTCATCATATACACTATCGGAGTGACCGAGGAATTGGCAAACTACTCCATACACATAAAAGAAAATATATATGCAATGTACCTTGAAGCAAATTGCAAAAGAGTGCATACTATTCAATGCCAAACTTCATCACTGCATACGTACATAAATATTCCATTCAATCTTTAGATTGAGGATATATTAGACCTAGTAGTAGTTGGTACAAAATCATATAACAAGTTGCAATTATAATCTTTGATGAAAATATATATGGTATTATGCCCTCTTGCTTGTTACACTACATATGCATTGAACATAGTTTCTCTTCTTCCTATGCAATATAAATTGATTGCACTTTTTTGTTAATTTTTTATACTTTCTTGACATTTCTTTTCTAACAATTTTAGATAAGAAGGTTCCTTTAAATTGCAATTGTAGATCAACTAGTAAGAATGTGACAAACTTGAAGGAAAATACTAGTACTAGTAGCTATAAACATAATATTATTCTTATACAATTTGTCAAAAAGAAATTTTACCAATTGGTGAAATATAAATCATAGCAAAACACAAGTTGGCAGGAATTTGGGGGAGGGGTCCTAACTTCCCCTAGTATTCATTGGTTCAAGCAAGCTTTATGTAAAGTCTTATTCTTGCAATTCAATAATTCATTATTTGTTGAATAATGTGATCATTTTTTGTTTGTACATTTACTTTGGGTGATAAAAAAAATTCGTATTTTCATTTTAAACAGTTTAAAATCTTTGATACTCCTTCTGTGTTTAAATATATAAAAAGTTTCCTTTGTGCATGTATACCAATACACACTTTGACTGTGAATACTTATATGAATATTGTGCATTACAACATTGCACCTTGAGATATTATGGATTTATAAATATTATCAAGTTAAATACGACTTGTATAGAAACAGCAACATTAATGTGTAATCGATTAATTGTATCGTTTGTTTGTACAGAATTGTTAAAAAGTGTAACAACTAAATCCAAACAAACGACAAATCGTAGTTTGTCAATAGTTATACTATCGGCCCATATCGCCCTACCAATGTAAGCAGGTCATGTCTCATATCAACATGACCCATGCATAAATACATTAATCCAGCCTGAATATATAAATAGCGCTACTAATTAAATAAAGGCTAATAAATTCAATAAGTTGGAAGAGGTGAAAAACTATTGCTTTGACATGATGAAAGAGATCGAAGAGTGGGTGTAGGAGGGGATTGATTAAAGTTATTAGATAGAAGAATAATAATGGAAGAGTTTGGTAGGGTTTTAATTTTTGAAAATCAATTTATTAGCTTCCAATTATGAAAATGAAATTGCAAGTTGATCCTTATTAATACTGCAGATGAAAGAGATGGTTTTAGTACTTTTATCATTAGTTCATCTTTAATTACTAGAGCTACTTGTTTATAGGAAAATACAAGTTAATCTGCCAGATAAACGAATTTTTGTTAATATGATGACATTTTTGTAAATATATTGAAAAAGCAAGGTCATTCATTCAATACTTTTGGTGAACTGTCCAATTACTGTTTGTTTTTGCTTTTACTGTTTGGTGAGGAAATTACACATGTACTCAACTAGTACATGAAAAGACGCATATACCCCTCCACTGCTACTTGAAAAGACAATTGACTGGGTATCCCTCCTTGTTTATTAGTTCGAATTATGAAAATTAAATAGCTAGCAAATATATAGTTGTGTAGTACACCCATGTGTACTGTACATGAAATATCGATCAATAATTATCTCAGAATGAAAAGATTCAATTTACAAAATAATTTTATTTAAGGAAAGTGTGTTGTAGATAGCCCTTAGGCTACATATAAGGAGCTAAAAATGAAAAAAAAAAAAAAAAAACAAAAAAAAAAAAACAAAAAAAAAACAAAACGAAAATATAACATTAATTAGGCTTTTATTATGCATTTTTAAATTAATACTCCATACAAGGTACCAAATTAGAAATGATTTTAAGTGCTAATTCATATCCCTGGCCAAGGAATACATATAATATTATTTTTTATTTTTAATAGTTAGGTTTTAGATCGGCCTTTACTAATGAATTACGAGATATTTCTCATATTTCGAGAAGAAATAACCTCCTTTGTTACAACTCGTGATACTTTAAATTTAATGCCCTTATAGAAGTGTATGATTATGAAATGGCCTTTGAAGTCATGGCCTGTTACCGCAAATATCACCAAAAAGTATAGTTTAAATAACATTAGCTTAATTAATTTATTAGCAAGGAGTACGTATTAGGACAATTATGAACAAATCTTTGGAATATAAACAAATAAAGTAGTACGATCTTACTTTATTTTATTTTGCTTTAAAAAACAAAAAAGAAACTAAGCAATTTTAATCCGTATGTACTTAAGTTTTTAAGGTTGCGTCACGTATAAAAAAATAAAAGTTAAATTAATGAATAAAGTGGTGAGAAAAGTTCAATTGCACATCTAAATATCAGCCAAGTAGCATGTCTTTTGGAAATGAATAAATGTGTATCACAAATTTAGGTTGAATGTGTCCCTGCTAGCTCACTATATCGATTTTCCTTCTATAAGACATCGACTTGATGATTATTAAATTGCCATTAATTCAATTTGCAAAATGTTAATTGATGGCCCCAATTTTTTGTTATAATATAACAAACAACTATCGGTGTATGTTTTGCATTGTAATTCGTATTTTCGTGAGTAAAATTTAATTTACGGAGATAGGTTGTGAATTGAGTGTAGTATAAACAATGTACTTCGATAATATAGAAAATCAAAATTATGAGAAACTAGAAGGTATTGTATGCCAATGTGTCTCATCACGTTAGAGCGGATTATATTTTTTGAAAGGTTGAAATTTTATATATGCCTCTTTTATTATCAAATTGTTCAATTTCTACCCTACCTCAAAAATAACTTTAAAGTAGGACATGCTATGATTTTACTAAATGATGTGCAATATAATGGACAATTTAATGGTTATATAATCTATATGGTCTCTTCTTCTTCATTAATTTTAAGTGAAAATTAAAATTAATAATCACATGATTCATATTTGCTACCATATTAAATCAAATAAATATATAGCATCTTTTAGTTAAGGTGAGAATTGAAAATGTAAATTTAGTTAGTAAAGTTGTAATGGTAATACTAAGATCCTAGATCTCGGATCATATTGTTAGTAGTTCATTTTTGTCATTATTCTCTCCATACCACTAGATTGTGTTCAGTGCTCACTCTTATAAACAGTTTAAAATATCTAATCATTACAATTAATTTAAAACGGAGGTGGTAATTTAAATTTGAGACACAATACTATTGTTATTACGAAGTACTCCGTGTTATATTGAAAACAACATTTTTCAAAATTTAAAACCAAAAATTATAGCATAGCATAACTATTAATTTGGAATAGAACCAGAATTATAAGAAGATGGATGTGATAGGTTAGTAGTCGCTCTCAAATCGGAACCCAAAAGAAAAACAAAACAATATTTTAGGCCGTGTAGTCCGAGGTTAGAGTAAGTAGGGTGGACCATTCCAAAATTCCAACACACAAAACAATTGCGTAATTCTTTTATAACCTCATCATCTCATCTTCACCTAAAATCATAAAAATGAACAAATAAGCCACAGTAACTTAGAATTTGTACGACCACATCTCATTGGTTCGTATCTCCGCAATTCTAGACGAGCCCCCATTTGTTTATTAACAATTGGACAAAATTAATTTGTTATTATTATAGTCTTAATTTAGGATAGTTGAATATATATAATCATTTTTATTTTGTTTAATACAAATAGCCAAGTTTTGAGTAGTTGGATAGTACTAGTAAAAAGAAAAGGGCAACTTCCTAAAAACTACGTCCAAAAATATTTTTGTTGCAACTTGTTCTTCCCACTTGCCTTGTCCGGCGTAATCCCGCCAGATAAGATCAACCTCTCCTTTCCTCAATTTTCTCTCTCTTTTAATCACATAATAAATCTACTCTCTTCTTCATTCTTAGTCTCTCTCCATCTAAAACTTGTTTTGTTTTCTCTTTCAAATAGAGTTTTTTTTTTTGGTTTTTGTTTTGGAGAGTAATAACTTATAATGCCTTCTACTACTCTCCAACTTCAAACTTTTTCAACAACAACAGCAGCAACAACAACGTTCATGGCCGATACCACAGATGTTGTACCTGTAGTACCGGTCACTACTATGGCAGCAGAGATGAAACCCTCGCTAGCTAATGAGCTAGCGAGGGAACTTTCACTCTGCTGCCCTTCTCCTGATGAGGAGATGGAAACGGTGGCTAGGTACCACAACCACGAGGTTGGTCCTAACCAGTGTTGTTCCGTTGTGGTGCAGAGGATCGCCGCCCCCATTGAGACCGTGTGGGGTTTGGTCCGCCGGTTCGACGAGCCACAGACGTACAAGAATTTTTTGAGGAGTTGTCGCATGATCGCTGGGGACGGGGGTGAGGTCGGGTGCCTGAGGGAGGTCCACGTGGTGTCAGGGTTGCCAGCTCAGTGCAGCACAGAGCGACTAGAGGTCCTAGACGAGCAAAAGCACGCCATAGGGTTTCGGGTTGTGGGCGGTGAGCACCGCCTGCACAACTACCGATCCGTGACCACCTTGCACCCCTCGTCCTTCTCTACAGGTAGTAGAGAGGACAATAATAATGCAGCAGCTGGTGGGACAACCACAGACTGTCCCACCAGCTGCTGCAAGGGGACAGTAGTGGTGGAATCGTATGTGGTAGACGTTCCTAGTGGTAATACAAAAGAAGAGACGTGTGTATTTGTTGATACAATTGTACGTTGCAACTTGCAATCTCTTGCCAAGATAGCTGAGAGAATGGCCAGATCATCATGTTCAACAACTACAACCCCATCTTCTTCATCATCATGTAAAGTTTCATGAAATCATTTTTATTGTTGAAGATTTCAAACATTAAAATTTACTTTATTTTTGTTATTTTCTTTGTTAAAATTTGTTGATACCCAAATTAATTAGGATTTTTCTTTCTTTCCCTTAATTTTAGGGTGAGAAAATGAAAATGTGCTTATAATTTAATTAACACCCCCCTTTCCCCCGTTAAGGAGGACAGGTTGTTTGGTCATACGATGAACATCTTAATCCCATGTTATTCGTCATTAATTACTTTTAACTGTTAATTTATGTTTACTTAGTTATTAGTTAATTGAAATAGAATTGAATAGTACGTTATAAAACTTTGGGATTTCAGAAATATAATAAACGGGCATATTCTTGATTATATTTTTCACCTCAAATGTTATTTTTTTCATTAATTTATTTAATCAATCTAATGAATTTGTTAAGACTATTTCAAACATCAACCTTTGAGGATTCAATGGATCTTAATTAATTAAGTTGATTATCCAAATATTATACGAAGTAGTATATAATTATATATAGAGTTATAGGTAGTCAACTCTATACATAAGTATAGTTTGGCTAGGCAGCCTGTGATACATGCATTAATATTATGTAATTGTCAAAATAGTATTAAATTATTTACCTATTCAAATATGCAGGCTGATTAGTTTACAATTTGACCTCCATTAAAACCTTAATTTAGTTCATTATTGTTGATGACGTTTTCAAAATATACTTAACTATGATGCCATGAATCATGGAAGTATAGCAACTAACATAACAACATGCATTGATCTTCTTGATTTGATTTTAATTGATTATCATATTCTAAGGCTTGAATCTCATGTACAAATTTGGGGTTTTTAAAAATTAAATCTAGATGCATTTACAAATTAGAGGATGAAATAAGTCTAATAACTAGTTAGGACTTGATCAAATTTGAAAGATCACCTGAACCATATATGATAACCGACGTATCATATCTCAAAGACACTAGAAAATTTCAAAATGTCCTCTCACATTTTTTTAAGTTACTCTATACTAATATTGTATCCTTTGTGAATTCCTAAAATAATGTATTTTATAACCAGCTATTGATTTATTTTATTTTTTCAATTTTTACATATTAAGAAGTAACTAGGAAAAATGTGTAAGCAAGTCGTAGAATTAAATTCACCATCTTATGTTATGTTACTTACATTATACAAGTTTTTGTTTTCCATACCTTTCAATCTTTCATAGTTACTTACACATTTTATTTTATTTTCAAATAGTGTTAAATTTTCAACTAAAAATTCCTTTTTAAAAAAAAAAAAAAAAATTAAAATTTCCAACAAGAAATGACAATATTATAATACTACTAGATTCAACAGTAGGCTTGGTAAGCCTACTAGGGTAACAGAGTTCAAATTTCGCGGCCTTCATTTTGTCGCTCGCACTTTACAAGCCGTACAATTTTGACATAACTTTTTTTTTTTTTTTTTTAAACATACTTTACATAATAGTAACTCGTAAATTAAGGTCTAACACCGAGTTTTCTACTCCGTATTATTTGTACAATGAGAAGAAGAATATTTCTTTAGGCATGCGAAAGTCATGAGATCCTCAACAAGCTTTATTTAGTGCTCCTTTTTCTTTTGACAAATTACTCTTTTATAATGTACCAATTAATATCAAATACGGAGTACATAATTTGCATGCCTCATGCTTGCATCATGTATCGATAAAAAAAATCTACTACAGATAATTCTCGAGTATATTTGAAGAACAATCACATATATCTGACTTGTGTTATATAAACTGAAGGCCGCCGTGGGTTAAACATAACATACAAGAACTATAATTTAAAGTTTGATTGATTGATCGAGCATTTGAATGATATTGACATAAACTTCAATTCCTATGGATTAGAAAGTTTTCTAATTAATAATAATATCTTAATCAACTATTATTTGAAGACTTGAAGAAAATAATAAAGGACCACACATTTTGGTAATAAAATGACCACATATATAGCTCAACAACCTCTGCCTAGAAATTCAATCGATCACTAGTTGTAAATTGTAATCAAAGGAACACATTTTTCTTCAAAAGATAAAATATAACTATACACTAAAAATCCTGTCAAATAAACTATATAAACACTAAAAAAAAATATATTGTATCAGTTTTGACATACTTACGTCGTCTACCAATTTATATACGTCTAATATTAATGTAAATCTCTAAATTATTTAGTAACTTTCTTAAAATCATGTGTATTTTTCAAAAAAAAAAAAAAAAAAAAAAAATTGTATTTGCATATTAAGTAGTACTAGTAGCTAGGTTTCTATACTAGTGCAAGAAGGAATCTAAAGCAGGCGTTAGCAAGTTGGAAATTTGAGTTTTCCAAAAACTCAAGTTGCTTTAATAAAGGAAAAGTTGAAGAAAATATAATCGATCGGTGCAACTTGCATTGCTAATCCTTTTCTCTTACTCTAAACATTTTTATAATTCAATTTGATGATTTATGAACTGCAACTTGATTTGCAAGTGGACGTTCAAATTCAAGCAAGATTATCAGAATGACATAAATGCCACGTACATTATTGTTTTTATTCATTCTATATCTATGTAACGTAAATACTTGTATTAGTTGTATATAGCACTTTCAAAACGGTTTGACAGTTTGGGTTCGGTTCGGTTTGGTATTAAATCGGGTCGGTTTGAAATCGGTTTAAATGTATCGCGGGTCGGTTTCAGTTCGGTTTAAATAGTTATCGGTTCGATTCGGTTTCGATTTATTCTTGAGCAGTTTTAATTCGGTTCGGGTTGTAAACGGTTCGGTACAGCCGGGTTGCGGTTTGTTAACAGTTCGGTGTAAATGGTTTTTATACCGGTTCAAACAGTTTCGGGTTGGAAACGGTTTTGAGTTAGAAACGGTTCGGTTCTTTTTCGATTCAGTTTTATTTTGGTTCGGTTTGTTAACGGGTTCGCCTTTTATACGATTTAACGTTATTCGAATCAGTTCCATTTCACGTTTACTAAATTATGTTTCAGAACGGTTTTTTATTTCAAAAAGTCGGTTTTTATTCGGGTCGTTTGGATTCGGGCAGTTAAACAATTTTGGTTTGAAATTTCATAGTACTTGCTAACTAACCTTTTGCTGGTTAACAAGTTTTATATCAAGGCGAGACTTCATCACTTCATATTTAGGCATTAGGCATTATATTATATACAAATTCTCATCGATTTTAAAAATACATATCATGTTATTTTCAAGTTTAGTCATACTGATGTTACTAGTTTATTACGAAGTAACGTAGATTATAAAGTTTAGTGTATTAATGAATTATTATTGTTTTACTATCACATTATTAACTGCTTCTTATTCAATCATCTAATTGATGTGTCATAATCATGATTTGATGAGTTATTGTGAGATCGAAATTACAGTTTGATTTATTAACAGTTCGGTTTATAAACGGTTCGGTGCAAACGGGTTGCAGTTTGTTAACGGTTCGGTGTAAACGGTTTTTACCTCGGTTCAAACGGTTTCGGGTTGGAAACGGTTTCGGGTTAGAAACGGTTCGGTTCTTTTTCGGTTCGGTTTGATTTGATTTCAGTTCGGTTTAAAACTGGTTCGATTTGTTAACGGGTTCGGTTCTTATACGGTTTGACATTATTCAGATCGGTTCGGTTTCGGTTTTACTTTAATACGGTTCGGGTCGGCTTTCGGTTTTACAAAATCGGTTTTTAATCGGTTCGGTTCTCATTTGGGTCGGTTGATTTTGGGCAGTTAAACGGTTTCGGTTTGAAATTTGACAGCACTAGTTGTATATACATGTATTTGATACAAGCTATAATTAATAATAATCCACTTTTGATAATTATTATTATTATTATGATATAGATTATCAAAGAGTATTATTTACTAGCTACATTGCTAAGTTAGATGAATGTTTCCTAGTACTCCTTTGATATCTTTTTTGGCCCTCGAGCTAAAATCGATTTTGTAGTAGTACGTTGTTTAATTTATAATTTGGGAGTGAAATTAAAATCTGGGGTTGAGTTCAGTATGTTAGGATTTTTTATTTAAATTTTCATTTATACCTTCTTAATTTTCTCTCAATAAAAAATTCTATTAATTTTGTTTGTGAGACATATAGATTATAGACTACATTTTTTTCATTTGCCAATTTTTTTTGTATTGTTTGTTTGTGTTTCAGTTAATAGTTAGGAGAATATGAGAGATAAAATTAGGTAGACATTTAATTTATAGACTGATTATAGCTTTTTATTGTAATAGTCTAACCATAAATCATACTTGTATTATTGAATTCACTTGACATGCATATTGATAATACTCGATGCAAATTATAAATACAAAGTGTATATTTATGGTAACTTGATAATTAAACTAGATTTCAACAAAAATAAATAAAACAATAAGAAAAAAAGACACTCTCATCATTTAAGCCTAATTTGAGAATGATTTTTTTTTTTTTTAAATTACAAATATGATACATTGAGACTAATTTAATTATGAATTTTACAATTTTAAATACGATATAAATATTTCAAATATTATCATAAATTCATTTAGTTTTCTTTTTGCTACTAATACAAAGTGGAATATATTTGATTATATACACTAAGGGTCTGTTCTCTTCAGCTTATTTTCAGTTCAGTTCATTTCAGCTCCAATAAGTTCAGTTTAGTTCAGTTCTTATCTTAATTTTTTTTTCTCATAAAATATTCAGTTCAGTTCAGTTGAGCTCAGTTAATCAGAACATGTCCTAATAATTGTTGTAACCTTTTATTATATATAATAACCAACATGATAATATAGTAGTTGTAGTTTTATAATCTTGCTCATGCAACTATGCAAATAAACGTACCATATATATGAATAATAAGTCAGAGTAAAAACTTGATCATACTACCTTCTTTTATATAATAAAAATATACAGTACAAAGTACAATAATAATAATCATAAAGTAGAATATTGGCTATTTGGCCAATTGATGGATTATATGGATAAATAATTAACAAAAGATGCCAAAAAATAATAATTAATTGCAATAAAATCTTTCTTACGGATAATTATCTGGTGGGGGGTATTTTAGGGCTGGAAAAGTAAGCATCCCACTTGTGAGACAAGGCAGACACACGTTTAAAATAATTGTGTTACAAATTAAAGCTTATAGTAGTAGTATTTATGAGGTCATATCATATCAATTATATTTACAAGTATATTGGATTAGGACCTGTATTTGTATATGGTTGGTCAAACTTAAAGTGGTTAGATTGCAAAAAGAAGATGGATACTGTGTCCAGTAAGTATGGCTTTTATTAGTTTATAGTGAAGTGTCCATACGTTATTCCGTCCAAGTGTTAACCCCTTTTCGCACCAAGTGGACCTATTATTTTTGTACTCGTAAATATTTCTCCCGTTTTATTATGATACAGGAGAACATCAATACCTTTTATATACACCCAGTTTTGCACATAAAGGTAGATGCAATCAAAGATACTTTGTATTTTTTAAAAATATTATTTGTACTACCTAAATTTTAAGTGAATGTACCAGAATTTAGATAGTGGGAAAATTAAAGTTTGAAAAAATTGCAAAATTATGAATTTATCCATGTGATTGCAAGCATAAAGACAACATTAATTAACAAGAAATGTAATATTTTTTATTTCAATTGGTATGTAATGATATTTGTAAAGAACGATTTCCATAAAAATTGTTAAATTGTAAATTAATTCCCTATTTGTGTCGGTTTAAAAATTTATTCCCACAATATTGTCCACGTAGGATTGGAAAAAGATTTGGTTTTTTTTTTTTAATTTTTTTTTTACAAAGAACCGCTAACCGCTAACCGCTAACGGTGATAGCGGTTATACTTGTTATAAAACCGCTAACATCGTTAGCGGTTCTTATTTTAAGTTTTAAATTGGAAGAACCGCTAACGACATTAGCGGTTTTATATGTATAGAATCGCTATAACCGTTAGCGGTTCTTTGCAAAAAAAAAAATTTAAAAAAAAAAAAAAAATCCTACCAAACCTACGTGGACAATATTGTGGGAATAAGTTTTTAAACCAACGCAAATAGGAAATTAATTTACAATTCAACAATTTTTAGGGAAATCTTCCTATTTGTAAAAGTTTAATTTAAAATAGCTAGCTAGGTTGCGTTGTTTGGCCCATTAAGCACAATTTTCAGATTCAATGAATTTTGAGCTTTGTGTCCTGATTTTTTTTTTTTTTTTGGAAACAAAGCTTTGTGCCCTAGTTTATAGATCAAAGTTTATTTTTTCATATCTATTACTCTGTATTATTGGTCAAGAATTGTTTTGCTATCTTTTAAATGAATTACATGTTCAACTATTATTGTTAATTGAGTAAGTACTTGTCAATTTTTTTCCTCAAAAAAAAAAAAAAAAAAAAAAAGTACTTGTCAACTTTTTCAACAAATGCTTAAAGATACAGTGGGTTTCCGGTGCGGCTGGCCGCACCATGCGGCAGGTTGTCAAATCAGCAAATGACAAAGTAACCCCCAGACAAAGTAACCCTTGACTGACTTAGTAACCCTTGACCAAGTAACCCTGACTGACCTAGTAACCCCTGACCTATTAACCCCTAACCAACCTGGTAACCCCCGACCTAGTAACCCCAAGTAACCCCTAACCAACCTGGTAACCCCCGACCTAGTAACCCCAAGTAACCCCTAACCGACCTGGTAACCCCCGACCTAGTAACCCCTAGTAACCCCTAACCGACCTAGTAACCCCAAGTAACCCCTAACCGACCTAGTAACCCCCGACCTAGTAACCCCAAGTAACCCCTGGCCGCCGACCTAGTAACCCGAAGTTACCCCTAACCGACCTAGTAACCCCAAGTAACCCCTGACCGACGACCTAGTAACCCCTAACCGGACTACCTAGTAACCCTGGATCTAGTAACCCCTTACCCACCACCAACAAAAAACTACCACCAACAACCACCACCAACGAACCACTACCAACCTAAACGCCTTGCCACTAGCCCCTAACCCACAAACAAACCCCGATCCAACCAAACCATTAAAAAAAATCAAATCAAACAAATACCTTAAAATGTTAACAATGGTTTCGAATATCACTTCAAATATGGCTAAAAAGGCCAAATTCGACCATGAAAATTCTAGATCTAGAGTTTTCATGGCCGAATTTGGCCTTAAAAACTTTGAACTTGTTTTCCGACGACGGAGTCACCAAACCACCACTACCCTCCCAGTGAAACCACTACTTCCGACGAACGAATCACCGACGAACGAACCATGGAGACGACTATTGATGACGATTGCGAAATTTGTGTTACGTTCTCTGAGAAAATGAGATGAATGTTCTGGCTTGAAGAAGAAGAAAAGAGGAGAGAGAATGAGAATAGAGAGGAGAGAGAAAGAATTTTTAAAAAATAAAAAAATTGTGGCTGGTCACACCGTGTGGCCAGCCACATATGAAACTTTGTATTAAAGATATAATAAATGATAAAAGTATAAAAAGTAAGTAAAATGAATGAGACACTTTTGAAAGTTAGTGAAAATATAAATGATCACAAATGACAAGAATTTAATTAATTAATTTATAAAATACAATTGTATAACAGTACTCGTATAAGATTAAACACCATGTGAATAGCATGGCATTAACAAGTTAATGCGTGTCATTAGAAAAGTAAGTACATCATGCTACCCGAATCAATCCTACATCTATGAAAGCTATGCAAATGAATTGATTAATTAGGTGGTATTCCGTATCTTCAATTCTCTTATTCGCCTTGTGATATTTATAATTTGTATCAAATAGTTTTATTTTGTTTACTACTCCATAATACATAAGGTAAAAGGTACGGAGTAATATATAAGTCCATCCCAATATGATCGCCCCATAATCCTAATCCTTCTCCTCCCATGCTACTGATGAAATCGATCACATGTTAGCTTGTTACTAGGGTGGTAGATGAAAGATCTTACAGGATAAATCGAAAACAATATAGACTAAGCTAATACACATGTTCAATCTTATAAAGATGCAATTATGTATGAGTAGAGTAATTTGAACATATTACTCCCTTTGTTATTCTCATTTTCCAAAATTTTATTGGCTTGTCCAAAAAAAAAAAAAAAAAAAAAAAAAGTTATGTAGAATAGTGTCAAAATTAAACCGTGAGATCAAATTTTAAAGTTTCAATTTTATCAGATGTCTCCGAAGATGTGGTTTTTCAAACCGGGTCGGATGAGGTGTGATTTTGACATTTTCACATTATCAAATGTTTAATTAACCATGCTCAAACTTTAAGCCAATAAATAAAAGATGATTCGCAAATGCAAAATACCCGCCAACTTGATGTTACAGTTCAAATTCAATAGTGTACATCTAAGCGATAAGTTATTGCTCATTCCAACTCCGATTATGCAAATTTTACATCTCAACGATTTTTGCCTCTTTTTCGTTCATCGGTAAACCCTAAACCCTACTATTTGAATTTCAATTATGATTATTTGGGCATTAAAGTTTTGAATTTTATAATTGGGAATTTGTTTTCTACTCTAATAATTTATGGGTTACACTCAGAATCTGTTGAAATTGTTGGGTATTGTGATTGGTTGTTATTGCGTTGCTCTGATGCTAAACTTCTTAGTTTATTACTACTAATTATTATATTTGCAATTATAGAACAATGAGAGATTATGTTGGTTATGGCTTAATTTGCAAATTTGGGAGGTGGTTTTATCAAATGTTATTGATTGGTCCTCATTCAAAGAGTGTTCTTTACGCCCCACTAGGCCACTATTCCTTACAAGGGAATGTTGCATGTAATTCATGGGGTAATTAATTAATTATAGCATATGATTCTTTAGGTGAACGTAATTGATGTTGTTGTATTGATTTACAATGGGAGAAAAAGGAGGTATGATGTTTTTTTAATTTTGTTTGCAATTCATGTGAGGGTTGTTTGAGGTACTTAATGAATATGAGATGGGGAAGTAGGTTTGGGAGTTGCATGTTGCTCGGACTGTATGCTAAGTTGAATAATGAAAGTAATGTTGGACTGTATGCTAAGTTGAAGCCTAGACATTGAAGTGATAAAAAGCGTCTGAAGAGGTAGCAAATTTCTTGAGTTACCAAACTTTATGAATACTGTTTAGGGTTGTTGCTGCTAATCGCCCTCTTTGATTATAGAAGGAGCATTCAGACTGATAAAAAGTACTAAATTTCATGTCTATTACTCCGTATTCCAATGTTTGTGTAGTTCTTTACATCAAATGATTGTTTATATACAAAATAATTCCGTGTGTTCCTTTCATAAGTATACTCATAGTAATCTATACAAAAAATTCATTCTTATTACATCCTCCGGTATGTATGACTTTGGATTTCATCTAGGAACAACTCTTGGTCTAGTGCATTTACAAAAAGTAAATAACAAATCTTTTTGGCTCTTGCTTAAGGGTAGAAAAGTTTTGCAAAGAGCAGTTCATTCCAAGTATCTTGTAGGCCTGGCAAACACCAATGCACACAATCAGCATAGCTCTTGGGGTTTGCTAACTGCTCTGGGGTTGGGGGGCTCCACTGCTGCTTGTAAATCTGTGTGTGCATATCCTTCCGATAACTTGAAAGCTGTGTAATGTTGAGAAATGATATGGGTACTCTAGTTCTGCTGAATTCTTCATCGATAATGTTCATTATGCTTTCATGGGAATTTAAAGCCCAGCTATACTCAGGATCCTTTATTGGAGTTGTTTCGTTGTAACAGTTGCCGTCTGGTTCACCTCCCCAGTTTATACTCCTGATATTAGAAATCTAACATTAATACCCCAATTCCTTACAAAGAAAATTTCATCTGTAGTTATTTTGAATACATTCTTCCTGCTAGACTTAGTTGGCTAGGGGGTAAGGTTCTTTATGGCCGGACCACCATAGACCCTATCATTGGTGGGATTCATGATGGTGGTCTTGTTGGGTTGATTGTTGGACACACATTAGGCTCGAAATTGCTTGCAGTGGGTTCTAGTAAATGATTACACATGTTCAAGAGGGGAAATCCAAATAGGCCAAGCATACATACCTTGTGTGACTCGGAGACATGCCAGTGAAGAAAACTCTGGTCTTCTTTGGGTCCATTTTTCTCTCAGCCCATTCCAACATGCTCTGTATACCCACCCGGTAAGCATCCTCTGTTTTAAGAATTTCAAAGTCTTGCACCTCATCCGTGAAAGACCCTTTCCTGAAGAAATGAGGAGTTGATCAAAAAAATGATTAAGGTAGAGAAAATAAGTGCTCAGTGGCTAAGAGTTAAGGACAGTACAAGATCTTCAACTTGAGGCTGGTCATCCACCAGATGTATGTGCCGAATACCACTACATCTGCTCCTTCCCAGAATTTCCCGTGCTTATCCATAGACCCTTTGCGTACAATCCTCTCTGTTACGTTGTCATTACCAACACCATCTCCGTTTGACTCAAGCAGTAAGGGAGCCCAGTAGAACTCAATGGTTGCATTGTAGTCCTGAAGGAAAAGGCGTTGTGTAACTTTCAGAAGCTCAACGTGGTTTGACATGATATTATATTATGCAAATTATGTGTTATTGTACCTTTAATTTGAAGATTGATAGTGAATCATAAGAGCTTTTCATGGACTTGCCATTTTCAGGTACCATGCCGTGAAGAAGGCAGACCATGGATATAAACTGACCCCGGCTTAAGGAATCGCCAACAAATAGCATTCTCTTTCCCCGGAGGGCCTCCAACATTAAGGTTGCATTAAATCTGCAAGCTTTCATTTAGTATGTGCAAATCAACACAAACTCGAAAACATAGCTTCAGTGTATGCACATTGATTTGACAACACCATTTCTCTGCTCTCTCAGGTGTGAAAAGATTTTTATCCAGGTATGTTTTCAAAATATAGTTGAACTTACTAAAAGATTACAATGTAAACATGATTGATGTGAGACATATGTGTTATTAGAAGCACTGCACAATTTAATTCCTCATGTGTAACATCAACATACCTCATCTACATTCTGCATTTGAGTTTGTGTAAACATGCAAATTTATACTTTATATATTTCTCTTTGTTTCAACAAATTCTCTGTATCATGTGTGATGATAAGCATCGTATTGTATTTCATTGCATTGGCTTCCTTTAAATTAAAGTATCATTTCATCAATAGAATGCTCCAGATATTTGACAATGTTCAGGACAAACAGAATCAACATTTTTGGCATTTTAAGGTGATAGAGATCTTACATTAGAACTATCATCTAGGAAGTCATTAGATAACAGACTTGACAGTTACTCACTTTGGTAAATCGCAGCCATGAGGTTGCCAGTGCCAGAACAGGTAGTCCTTGTCAGGGCGTCCATGTTCTTGGCATGTCAACTGTGGCAGAATGTAGGGGCACTCTGACTCCTCATACATAGACTGTTTCTCCTTGTTCCAAACCCACCTCCCACTGAATAAATCACAATCTTCTGGTGTCTTCCCTACTGCAAATGGAAGGATCGTCTCTTTCCTTTTCTCGCTCTTTTTATGCTTCAACTCAACTACAATAAACAAAACAAAATCTATCACAAGTGCGGAAACAGGAAGAAAAAAAAAAATAGATGTATATATATCATTGTGTGGATCTAATGTTGCCTAGGACCATCATTATTATTTAATCATTTACTCCGTTTCTGAGAAGAAAAAGGAGTGCTACAATCACCCCCCTTTGTAATATTTGGTTTCATTATGATTACCCTAGGTACTTTTAAACGAATTAAAGAAGGAAACAAAGACCATAGTATCATGTTTAGCTTTGAAACAATGTATTAGTGAGACATAGTGCTTAGCAGATCTTACAGAAATCCCCATAGGAAGATAATGATTTCAAGATCATCCATTTTAACATCTTTACTGATGAAGAATAAAGACCATGATATTGTTCATATAAAACTAAAAACCTGACCAAAAACTCTAATAAGGACTATATTTTGTGATAAAAGGGACTACTAAGTACTAACCAAGAGAGGGAGGGGGGTCATTGAGTGCCGGAAATTGCTGTTGATGATGAAAAGGCGTGAAGGCCCAAGGGAAATCATAGCTGTACAGTATGGCCACAAAGCCGATGAAGGCAAGGAGGGTGAAGACCAATGGAGGTAGTCGGGTTTCTCTGACCATCAAATTCATCAGAAAAGAAGACGGGAGAACTTTTCTCTTCTGCCTTTTCTAAATGTGGTATTTTGGGTTTTGGAGGGAGAATCTAAAAGAGGGAAGTTGCATAGATATACAAGGTACGTAGTCCCCTTTCATTGATGGTTGATTGATTGCTTCAAAAAAATTGTTGTTTGACACATGTTTATCCTTTACTTATGGATGGCTATGACAGTTCTTTGCATATCTTAAAAAAAATTATTTGTTTCTTTTTTCATATCCTGATTGCATTTCAGTAAAATATGATACGTATTACATTTTCTTTTCAAACTGCAATGAGGTTATGAAAATCGTGGTTCATATGATAACTAAAGCATCTTATTGGTAGATGACGATTAGAAAAACTTCAGATCACAATCTTAAAGAAATTAACAAATTTTGTACTGCTTGTAGTTGATTTGTATCAGTTTCAGAAAATATTTCCATGTTAGTTGATTAATCACACTTAGTTTTAACACAAAATGGACAGGTTACTAGCCATTGTCTCTGATAAGTTGTTGACTCCTTACTTTATTAGTTGGATATGTGACTTTGTTAATAAGAATCGAGTGAAGTAATACCAAAGCTACCAGTATATTTCATGTGCTGATGTGCATTTTTCATCTGAAATGATGCAGGACATTCTGGGTGTCTGGTTATCAATTTTTGTTATTTTGCAGTGTCATTAGAATTTTAGTGCTTCCTTTGCATTTTTAAGTAGCGCCATGGCAGATTGATCTTCGTACAGGTTAACTGCAATTTCATATTAAAACCTCTAGATCTGCGATAATGTAGCTCCCCATTTCTCCATTATGTAAAATTACAGTTTATCTGATATTTTTTTCTTCATGCAAGAATTCTTGAGCTGTTATAGGTTATAGATTTATGCCCTGCAATCCTTCAAGTTTCTGAACTTTTAGTGAAAGCACAATTGCTACTTGATCAAAATTTTGTGACTTTTATGTTGATGTTTATTTTGCAATAGGTTGTTATAAGGATAGAATATTTTTCTTTTAAATAGTAATGACTAATGAGTATACAAATATGTACAAACTTCTTTCTTTTTTAACTAAATGAAAGATGTCAAATTATGGATTATATTAAGTTTAATTTTAGTATACTGAACCACTATCTGCTGTATTATAACTACTCTGTGTTTTTCTGGATGATTCTTACATTTAAAGACGATTCAGTGAGATCTATCATAGAGCATGGAACATTAACCTGGAAATTTTTCCAGAAATTTCATTTCTGTATAATCTTCTGCATTACATGATTGTTCATGTACAAAGAATTAATCCCATTTGAATCACTTATATTACTTACAATCGTTTTCAACATAATTTGTACACAAAACTTCGTCATTCTTAATTCCTTGATTCATCTTCTTTCCAAAATTGTTGCCCTTGGCAAGTTAGGTATCAGGATGCTTTCATCCATGAACAAACCTCAGATAGTAATCATAGAAGCTCTAGAATTGAACCAGTCTCTTGTGCTAAGGATAGAACAGTTTTGCAAATAGTAGTTCATTCCAAGTATCTTGTAATCCTGGCAGACACCAGTGCACACAATCTGCATAGCTCTTAGGGTCTGCTTTCTGCTCTGGAGTCAGAGGGTTCCACTGCTTTTTGTAAATTTGTGTGTGTGCATCCTTCCGGTAGCTGGATAGTTGTGTGATGTTGAGAAATGTTACAGGCGCCTTAGATTTGCTGAACTCTTCTCCAATTACTTTCATTATGCTTTTACGAGAATCTGAACCCCAGTATTCAGGATCCTCTATCAAAGTCGATTCATTATAACAGTTTCCACCTTCTTCACCTCCCCAATCTATGCTCCTGCAAAAAATGAACAAGAAATTATATCTTATTTCGAAAGCTACCAATCTGATATTTCGTTTCACAGGTAACCCATGTCTTCTTTAGGGGAGTTCATATCTAAATTTACTTACTTTGCATGAGTAGGTGACATGCTAGTGAAGAAGACCCTCGTCTTCTTTGGGTCCATATTTCTCTCAACCCATTTCAACATGCTCTTCATTCCCAATCGATAAGCATCCTCAGTGGAGGGCTCTTCGATTTCCTGCACCTCGTCTTTGAAAGACCCTTTTCTGAAGGAAAAAAAAACAAGTTTAGTCAGTAAAAAAGACTGGACGACAGAAATACTGCTCTCAAACTGAGCCTGGACTCCCTAAAATGAGTTTAAGGACATTACAAGATCTTGAACTGAAGACCAGTCATCCACCAGAGGTATGTGTTAAACACCACAATATCAGCTCCTTTCCAGTGTTTCCCATGTGTATCTATTGATCCCTTGCGAACTATTCTGTCTTGTATTCTGTGTACAACAGCATCATCGGAGTTTGACTCAAGCAGGAAAGGCGCCCAGTAGAATTCAATGGTCGCATTGTAATCCTGAAGTTATAATGATATATAGAAAGCTGAAGCACATGTTAGGTTAATCTGGCATAGAATTAAAATGATGCAGATTGCAGTGCTCTCTGACCTTTAATCTGAAGACTGTCAACGAAGAGTTAGAGTTCTCCATCACTTTGCCTTCTTCAGGTACAAGTCTATGCAGAAGACAGATCATGGAGATGTACTGACCCCGGTTTAAGGAATCGCCAACAAACAGCATTCTCTTACCCCGAAGAGTCTCCAGCATTAAGGTTGCATTGAATCTGCATGTTCATGCCTTTGTTTAGTACTCCTATATGCAAATTTATAGGCTTGAACTGGAAATTAACAATGTATAATACCTACATTGGTGGTATGCATCACACTTAATAGCCTTTCCTTCCCCCTCCTAAACAATCGTAAAATCTTAGTGTAATTAGGCCTTGTTCTCTTCATCTTATCTTTTCTGAATTGAAACTATTTTAACTCAACTGAAATTATTATAATCCGCATTACATTCTTTTGTCCCTACATATACCTCAAAAGTCTCAAACTACCTAAAAATGCTTCAAATAGTGGATTATACACAGAAATGATGCATCATGCAAGCAAATGCAATTTACCCCATTAACTTGCCAAAGGACACTATTCAGAAGTTCAATTATTTATACATTATAATAACAGTTATCATGTGGTAATAATGCTTTCACTTCCAAAATATTCCTCCGTATTAATTATTGCACTAATCCCTTCCAACAGCGTGTCGTGATGCTTACATTAGAGGATCAAACACTCGAACACCGCCATTTTGTACAACATTCTAATTCTTGTAATATCATGCTTTAACTAAATCTTGAATTAATAACCACGTTGATAGTTACATTAAAAGCGTGATTACAACTTAATATGTGTTAGCTAAATTCAATGGAACAAGTAAATAATACTAGCTAAATCAAAATATAACTTGTACCTCAATAAGATGCATGTAAGTATGTAACAAACTAGTAACAAAAATGTCAACTACTCCATAATAAACTACACTTGTAACATAAATTGCATGTTGTATGTGTACCACACTATCACCTTTTGTAAGAGTTGTAACGTAAATGTCAACTAACTTAATTGATAAAAACTAGACGAGACAACTTACTTAGGAAGATCACAACGGCGAGGCTGCCAACGCCAATTCTGATAGCCTCTATCAGGACGACCATGTTCTTGACATGTCAACTGTGGTTGAATGTACGGACACTCCCATTCCTCGTACATTGGTTTATCCACCGTGTCTTTCACCCATTCGCCGTCGAATATATCACAATCCTCCGCCGTCTTCCCCACGGCGAATGGCTGTCTTTTCTTTCTCTTCCCCTTATTCTTCTTCTCCTTCCTCTCCACTGAAAAAAAAAAAAAAAAAAAAATTACAAGAAAAACAGAGGATGATGAGGGTCAATGAAAGAAAAGGGTGGAAGTCAAAGGAGAGAGAAAAAGAGAGGACTAACCGAAGTTGGGGTGAGGTTTGGAGTTGTGAAAGGAATTATCGAGTGTTTGCAAGTGTTGATGATCATCAAAGCTAGAGAAAGTGCAGGCGAAATCTTGACCGTATAAAATGACAACGAAGATGATGAAAGCGAGAAGAGTGAAGATGAAGGGTGTTGATATTCGAGCTTTTCTCACCATTTGATTCATCGCCATTGATGATGTTAGAGGTGCCTTCATTTTTATTTCTTTTTTTGGAATTTTGAGAGTTTTTTTTTTTTTTCAAAAAAAAAAAAAAAAAAAATGTTGGGTGGGTTGGAATGTGGAGAAGGAGGGAGTTGGTTAGAATGAGGATTATATAGGATTTGGAAAAAGTGGAGAAAGGAATTATTTTGATTTTTATATTTTATTTAGGTAGATCATCATAAAATTTAGGAACTTCATTCTATAGATTTTGTTTTTTTAATTAAAGATAATTTTTTTTATTATATGTGTAATTTATAAATCAAAGTTTATTGTGGATATCAGTTAACTTAATTGATTAAGTTTAAGGGACAGTATTAAGAATTAGAATCGAACGGAATTTTTTTTTCTATATCATTACTCTTGTAAGTTGTAATTATCTATACCCACACAAAAAAAAAAAAAAAAAAAAAAAAAAAAAAAAAAAAAAACCTAAAATAAAATAAAAATAAATAAATAAAAAAAATAAAATTATGTATTGGTCAATGTGTTGGCTTAAGGGGCTGTTCACATTTACTGAACTGAACTGAACTGAATGAAGCTGAATTGAAATGAACTGAGCTGAAATGAATATTTTATGAGAGAGAGAGATTAGTAGCTGAACTAAACTGATTGGAGCTGAACTAAACTGAACCGAAATTAAGTAAATGTGAACAAGCATTAAGAGGTCACCTATATAGCACGAAGTAGAGTTTAGCATTAATTAAATTAAATAATGTTAAAAGTGAAAACAATAGATGAGTATATAGTAATTACTCAATAATATAGGATTATGATTTTTTAGTTAAATAAATTATATAACCTTAAAATTAACTAATCTAAATTTATTTGTAATTGTTTTACCCCATAATAATAAATTGTTGATTTACTCCCATATGAGCATATGTATTGTTGCGAAAATAGTTTGAATTACTACTTTAAAAAACTTATAGGTAACTTAAAAAAATGGATAACAAAATAAACTCACAAAGTCCTTTTATTTAGTGGAGGTACAATGAAAGTACTAGAGAGCAAGACATACACTATACAGGCTGCAATCAATCCATGCTCTAATATATACAGCAAAAAAGTTAAATTCCTTGAATCCTAAGATATATCTTGTAAATCATTAGGTTGTGCACCTTACCTTAATAAATAAAGTTACTAAAATGATGTTCCTATATTGATACTATATTACTATTGCTTGGCTTTTAAGGGAAGAATTTTATAAAAATATAAAGCAAATTATATGATTATATAAATTATGTCCTCAATACTCTTGCTAAATAAAAGAATTTAAATAATTGGGTAAGTACCTTAAAATTTTTGGTAGCTTAGCTTCCATTTTAGTTTAAAATTAGGTGAAGTTTAAGTCTCTTTCGGTTGAGATTTCGACTTCTATCATTTGTATTTGTCTGGTTTTAATTCCTTTGTTTTTTAATCAATTACTTTTCTTGCTTAATTAATCTTAATTAACCTAGATAGAAATATTGCTTGGAGCAGGTGATGAGCATCAATTAGAACATAAAGACAAGGTTAATTAGTTTAGTTAAGAACATAAAGACAAGATAGGTAATTAGGTATGCATCAATACAAACTATATGCAAGTACTTTGTAAGGTAAGCATTTTAGCCTTAATGCTATAACAAGCGAAGCAATTTGGATTCTCCCTCCAAGCAGCTAGCATAATTAAATTACTCGAATACAAAAGATCAATATGTTATCCTTAGGTGCACCATGCACCCGAGTGTATATAATTTTTTGAAAATATTATTATTATAAATTACCTACAAAAGACCAATATGTTATTCCAAAGATACACAGTACTTCTAATCAAAATAGTTATTTCCAATTTTCGTATGAAGAAAAGTGTTGCGGAGCATTTAGTTTTAGTGTAAACCCCAGCTACTCATGTCTTGTTGAGCTAACCTTCAACTCTAAGCAACTACGACATGATTGTAGTTTGTAGATTAGTAATGTGAGCAAAGCTCATCAAAGGCAATAAAGACCTATAGTCTATAAATGATCTCATCATACAATGGTTGTCCCTTTTATTTCTAGACTATATACAAAAGACAATGGGAAAAAAGCGTTCAATGATTGCTGAAAATGTACTCTAGCCACTTCTTGTAAAAGCCAACCAACAAATATTGAGATTTGATTTTGTCAACAATCTAGTTAGCCTTTCATTGTAGCTTATAAGGAAATTTCTAACTGAAAAACATGTATGCCCTTGCGAAGAAATTGTCTAGTTCAAATACTGTACATCTTTTATAACATTGTGTGTTCTTTTCAACTGAATAAATTTTCAACACAAAATAAGTTTTTCAGTAAATATAAGTCGAATTAGTAAAAATAGGTAAGAATAACAAAGCCCAACTACAACTGGTCAAGTATTCAGCCAATTGATTGGGCAAATTGGCTACTTTTCGAGCCATACTTAATTATAGAACTTTAGATTACAGTAAAATTGATCCAAGTATAAAATTTATGCTGAAGCCATCAACAATTTTCACAGAGACGATTTGGGGGCGGGAAAAAAAAAAAAAAAAAAAAAAAAAAATCAGATGATTATTATTTTTAAGGATAAATTGTGTTTCAAGACAAAATTGATCAGTGAATAAGCTACATAATAGAAACAAACTGCATTCGATCAAAACACTTGATATTGTACAATTGAATTGGATTATGTAAGGAAGACAAATTTGTTACCTGCTCTACAACAACTCAACAAGATAGTGACTATCAACAGTATGTATCATTGTCTTTGACAAAATTATATTCCTCACTTGATAAGTTCATCTTGTACAAATGGAACTTGCTGTAATTAAAAATGTGCAATCTTCAACCATTCATCTAGAGGTGACAATCCCATTCGCCAGACAGCACTTGAGAGGAGATGTGAGCTCAGAAGTTAACCGAAGAATAAGAACTTCTGTGATGATAAGTAGGCCCTCTAAACCTTTGCACCAAGGACATGAAAAAACTCTGCGACATAGGTGAACATAGTAACAAGATGTGAGAAATTGACAGTTAACAACAGCAAAAGAGCTAACAAAATCCAAGAAAAAATCCCATACAGATGGGGTCTGAGGTCTAGAGTCTCTAGATGTATACAGCCTTACATGTAGATAGTTAAAAGTTATCAGGAAAGGGGGGAGGGAGCACCCGAGCACCAGCAAGGACATTGGAATGTGTTAAGAACTGGCAGGACAGCCAAGGTCATGCTCGAAAAAACAAATCTAGCCCAAAATAAAATTTTACTCGACTCAAAGCAAGTTCAAAATGGTTTTCACAATTCACTTGTCACAGAGAACAGATGGAAAGCAGATATTACAATATTATTAGGAGGATGCTTACCTTTATGTTATGTGGTAAGCTGAGCCAAAAATCTAAGTTAGGGATTACCTGGAAAAAAAAAAAAAAAAGATAAGGAATCAAAATAAGCCAGAGAGATAACGGAGCTGAATCAGGGAGCAGCAATAAAAACTTCAACACAGATGTCAAATTTGGAAGACATGTATAGAAAATCATCACCAAAATTGTAGAATGCCATAACCAAACTAAGAAACAAGTTCAAGTAGCAGACATACATCTAAGCCACGAATACCAAGGGAGAAATATCGATAGGCTCCGCCAATGAGCACGTAGGCTCCAACACTGCATAACAATCTGAGACCAAAATCAAAACACGACAAGTCAAACAAGGAAATCTATAGAAGTAAAAGTATGCTTATATATGATTCCGAAGAGCCTCTGAAGCAGATACACAGTCTCCCTACTTACATTGTCAAAAGGAAACTAAACCATCCCCATCCGCTCGCATGAACTGCAATTTTGGGACAGCCTGAGGAATGTCTTAACTCAGTTGCCTGTCAAAAAGACGTAATAATAAACCATAGCATTATACATCTGACGCCGTAAACGTCTAACATCTATAAAGTGCACTAATCTCACATACAACTCTTCCATGATATATTAAACTGTTCCTCCATAGTGGTCCACGCACTAAGTGTAATGGTTTGTTTGGATAAAGAAAAGGGAAGGAAAAGAAGGGGAGGGAGGTGAAGAGGAGGGGAGGGAAAGGAAGGGGAGGGAAGAAGGATGAGTTTTCCTTCCAAATCTCTCCATTGTTGGAGGGATCAATTTCCTACAATTTAATCCTTCCATTTTTCTCCCCTCCAATTCCCTCCCTTCCTCATTTGCTATCCAAATGAAAGATACTCCATCTCTCCATTTCTCTTCCCTTCCTTTCCCTCCATTTCCTTCAATCCAAACACACCGTAAAGCTATCCAGTGTAGAGATTTACATCAAGGGCATCCAACATTCAATAACAAAACTAAAGCATGTATGCAACGGGAGAAGTATACTGATGTAGGGAGAAGAGATTCAAACATCTTATATACATCCCAATACACATAATTTTTCTCGAAGATCATCATTATAAAACACAATTTAACATACAATGTTGCAGAATAAGAAATTATTGTACATGTGTACTCACATAATGGCAGGGACCTAATTTTTTAAACGTCTCTGGCTCCTGCAAACAAGGAAGACAGCATGCAAACTGACAGTCAAGTAACCATAATTAGTGATAATCAGATGCAGTAATAACCTAGTCACGTAATCTTACCTTAACTCCCTTTGAATCGCAAATTACAGAAACTGAAAGTGAACAGTTAACTCCGTCAGTAATGCTTGACATTGTAATAGTAACACCCTTGTCTGGAGACTTTCGATCTGGTGAACAACCAACATAGAACATTGTAAATAGTAGTGTCAAAGGCCTTTCAAGTTCTACAAGATTGGGTACTAGACTCTTTTACAGAATAATAAATGTGCAGAAGCAGTCATAACTGTGAAGATTTTAATGCCTATCTCCCTAAGCTACATACGCCCGGAGAAACCAGTCTGTAAGGTTAATGAAGCCAAAAGTTTGTAAGAGACAATCCTTCCAGAATTGATTGTAACTATATGCCAGTGTAATTTGAACTAATGATGTGAGCATGTGGCAACTAAATTTGGATGAATGGAACTATTGAAAAATAAGTCACCACTCACCACTATTAGTCTATTACGACTTGGGACTCGTGATGTATTTGGTTAAATTTTCGTACTCCACATTATCAAAACTTTAAATAAGTCATGCTATATACGAAGTATGAGAAAAGTTGTACTATCTTTGTTTCTAATAATTACACCATTTTGACTTGGTGATATTTACTTGTCTTACTTTGACCATATGTTTCTACTAATATACGAAAGCAAATATTATACTAATGTAAAATATTATTGGATAGTCTTAATGTATACTTTTGATATACTACCTCCGTTACATATTAGTTGCAACTTTCAGCCCGGCACGGAATTTAAGACAAAATTTCATAATGGTAGATTAATAAATTAAAGAATAGATAATTAAGGCAGGAGAGAGAAAATGAAGGTAATTAATCAATGAGTAACCACCATCAACAGCACCGAGCCCACCACCGTAGCTGAATACCAGCCACCCTAAAACCACCACCTCACACCGTGAAATCACCCCATCTCAACTCGAACCACCGTGAAATCACCCCATCTCTACCCGAAACCACCCTGAAACCAGCCACACACACCCGAACAACCGTAAAACCACTCCCTCTCCACCTGAAAGACCACAAAACCACCTTCTCCAAGCCCAAACCTCCCTAAAACTACCCCCTCTCAACTTAAACCAACCCAGAACAACCACCGTCACTCACCCCCAAAGATTGTGTCTGCTAGTGGCTTAAAATTCACCATATTTAATCGTAGATTTGAGGGTTTTGAGAGGAGATCGTCGGCTTTTGAAGGAATAGGTGGTTTTTGTAAGTTATTTCGTGGGTTTTTTCAAGAAATTCGTGGGGGTTCGTTGGTTTATTCAGCAAATTTGTTGGCTTCTTCAACAAATTTGTGGGTTTGGTGGGTTTTTCAGCAAATTTGTGGGTTTGGTGGGTCAAATTCGTGGGTTTTTTTCAAGCAAATTCGTGGGTTACATCACAGAGCAAGTGTGAGGATTTGTTGGGTTAGATCAAAGAAGGAGAGAGAAATTCATGGAGGAAGAAGATGAACCCAGATGAACAAGGGTTTTGAAATTTCCCCAAATCTGAAAAAAATAGCAATGAATTGGTTAGGTTCACTGAATGAGGTTGGTTGATGAGTAAATTTGGTGGGGATCATTTAATTAATGATGTTGGATAAAGGGTTTAATGTAATCAGATTATGTTATGTAATTGACATAATGAATTTTTAAGTAAGGGTAAAGTAGTAATTTTATAGGAAAAAATTTACCAAAAAAAGAAAGAAATAGAAAGTTGCAACTAATGTGTACCACCCCTAAATGGCAAAAGTTGCAACTAATATGTAACGGAGGTAGTATCATTTTTTTATACTTTTGATAGAGTCAAAATGGTGCAATTATTTGGAACGGAGGAAGTATAAAAAACTTCAAAATCGTGGGAGGGACCATGGCCACCTTTTCCCAAAAGTTAGCTTTGCCCCAGCCAGCAAAAGCACTAAGATGAAGAAAATATGATCCTGACAAACTTATTTCCGGAAATGAGAAAGCAGGTTGACAAGATAATCTTTTACCTGTAAGATTGATGTCAAAGTTCATTTCACGACCAATAGTTGTGCACGCGAGATATCCTGCAAAGACATGGATTGGTTCAAAAAAAAAATACGACAAGTTATTGTAAAACTGTAGTTGCAAAGATATAATATATGAAAAACTATTGTACACAGAGCATGATGTTGCAACGATTTAATCATTACCAATGAGAATCCTAACAGCTTAAAATACAACATTACACGAAACTAAAATTACAAATTTTGCACATAATCACATTTGGAATATAATACAACGGCATTTTCTTTGTTTGATTGGATGATGTCTGATGGCTACGGAGCCAATATATGGTGTTCTGTACTATTTGAATGATCCTCATCTAACAATCAGACAACAGACAGTTAACCATGCAGTTTTTACAGTCGCATGGCAGCATCTGGCACAGGCCACTACTATCCACTACTAAGTACTAACGTTGTTTGGGTTACCAATACTACCACTTTTCACATTAAGGAAAATAAGAGCCATGAATTTAGCCAGTACATGTATAATAAAACGAGGAACATCAACAAGGAAGATAAAAAAAAAAGAGTGGAGTCAAAAGCCAGAGGGATGGGGTAGTTGAAGAACGTGGAACAGGAAACACCATCATAAAAACAGTGGATTGTGTGAAGATACTGTAGCAGAAGGAAGCAAACATAGTTATTTAGTGGCTGTAACTGAATAACACAGAATACGGAAGAGGATCCAAAAAAACAAGAATATATATGCAGCAAAAGATAGTTCGACACTAATATAGTACTGCTACACTTACAGTTTATCAATACATCACTTTTATGGTCTGGCTTGCTGTGAACACAATGAGGACCTTATATTGACCAGAGGCAATTGTCACACAACAATATACAGAGTTCTGAAATGATTAACAAAAGGATATTTATATTGTCCCATAGATTCACAAATTTGTGACTATACACTATTGTAGCCGGTGAACTAAGGCCAAAGAAGACATTGGAAAAGATCGTTGCAATTTTTTGTATAGCCAGGTTTTAAAGGCTAAAGAAGAATACGACATTATTATTTGCAGGTTTGACAAGTAAGAACAGAACCCTCAGTTACCAATCATCCCCACACCTTGGGATAGAGAAGAAAGTATTTATATTAGGCAAAAGATAAAGGAACTCTGCAAAAGATATTTCACCTCCAGTGTTTTTAGCCACAAGGGCACTGCAACCCATTCCGCAACGTGAAGGCCCCCCACAGTCCTACCAAATGAATGAAACTTGAAATTAGACTGAGAAATGATAGAAGAATATTTACACATGCAGCAGAAGAACAGTCTCAAATACATTGAGGTCTGCAAATATGTATCGTGGAAAATTTAAAGGGGGGAAGGGGGGTCCCTGCTGTTTATTCGTAGAATTTCAACTTCCACAATTTATATTACATTATTGAATGCAAAATTGCCACCTTTATAAGAATGGCAAAACAGAAAGTGAAAACATATTAAAAAGGCATTTTATAAATAGAAGCTTAGATAGGTCTATGTCAATTTAAACATGGTTATTGGCTTATAACCCTACACATCCTTTTTTTTTTTTAAAAAAAAAAAAAAAAAATATATATATATATATATATATATATATATATATATATATATATATATAATGGTTCACAAGGAGCAAGAAAAATCCAAACTCCCAAGCTTATTATAGACCTTGGGTGAGGAATAGTCCCAAGGAAGAGAGGCAGTCAGCCTAACAAGCAGGATGCTCCCTTGGGGGAGTTTGGTAAGAATCACACTCCTTTCATCAACTGAGGAACAAAGAAGTATATGCTTCAAGCTCCCCAGGATCCTTGACTGACAAGTAACAAGTATTGCATATTTGCAAGCCAGTATAGATGTTCAAAATAAGGAACATAAATTAAAAAACTGAAATGTACAAAATGGAAAACCTACCCAACAATCAACACATCTTGGAGGATCGTGATTGAAGATCATTCCGTCACAAAGCTACAGCAAAAACACATGGAAAAAGAAACCTCAGCAAAAAAATACAATCCTATCAGATAAGTAACTGAAATAGCCAAATAGAAATATATTCTAAATCCTAGTCTTATCCCATATATAAGATATAACTCAGTAGTAAGGAGCCAACGCTAGTGAAGTCACTGCTTGAAGTTAGAATTATATTTCATCAATTAAAGGGAAATGCAATCAGCATTCAGGCATCCATCCACTTCAAAAAATATACCAAAGGTAATAACACCACTGTATTTGAAAGAGTGTAACCTGGTTAAGCCAACCTGAAACCAGATAATAGTATCATTTGCAGCTACTTTGTAAAACCTGAAAACAAATTGAACAAAAAATTTGTCAAAGACACACTTGATTGATTCAAAGCATAATAGTCGAACACTTGATTACTCGATGCGAAACATGTGCATTAGTGTACCTATTGAAGTCCACATGTTAATGGAAAAGCGCTTATAGGATACAGTAGTTTTGTCAGGAAGCACAAACACAATTGCATAATTGCAAGAATAGTATTGATGCAGCCCATCATGAGTAATTTATTCTACATAGCAACCTCATAATCCGCCCACCATTACGAGAACACAATGCTGTGGCAGCTAAGTTTCTTAATTGTATTTTTAATTTTCTTTCAGTTTCTATATGGTTTTATTGGCTCTGTTCTTTTTTTCTTTTTGCTTTGTTTTCTTTGTGGATCTTCCCTTCCCTTTCATCAAAACAAAACAGAACAAAACAAATTATTGCACCCTCACAATTGCACTTTAACAAAATCATTGTACCAAACCCAAAAAAACCTTAAATATGCAAACTTTAATGCTGCCTTTAAAAGTGGCAAATGAAGCCCAACTCCACAATCAAGGGACCACAAATGAAGCCCTTTGGCATTGTTCTATTCAACTTAGTTTGACATATTTGATATTCCAAGATAGATAAGTTCAAATAAGGGTTTATAAGTTCTGATAAGATATGTTCAAATAAGGGTTGATAAGTTCTAATAAGATACTATGTATGTTCTGGAAATATGATTAGATATAATATAGGAAAATAAGATTAGATAAAATAAGTACAAGAAAAATAAGTTTTGATAAGTGTTAATAAGGGCTAACTAATTCAATTTACAACTAAAGTAAGTTCTAATAAAGCCTAATAAGTTCAAGTAAATTCAAATAATTGAAAATCAAATCATTAGAATGCACCCTTCCTTTGTGGATGAAGCCTAAAATATGTTCCTTGTCTTCTTGGTGTGTTTCAACTAGTTGCACATATAGCATTCTTCTACTTGTTTTATCGATCCTTGCAAGATTGCATGGTCCTTTACACTAGAGAAGTAGAGAGCCCCCTACATATAGGGTAGCTCATGAGCTTTGTTTTCATTGCACTACTTTTCATTATGCTTGATGATTATTGAATGACATTTTTATTGCATAGACTAAGTAGTTAAAATGAAACTAACCACCCAATTAACCTCATCATTCATCTGCTCCTCCACGCCTTAACTGCAAAACCTATGACCTTACTCCTACACAAACACTACTCAGACAAACAATCCAGCAAAAAAAGCATTGATAAAAATCAAGTCCAACATGTAAACAATTGTTTAGCTGATCCCACGAATCGGAAAAACGAATTAATGCATGAAAGTAGTAATATTGGACAAATATACAAATCTAAGTAGAAAATTGCGTTCCCTACCCATAATTGTACAGGCAAATCAAGTAACCGCGATACTAACCTAGCCTTTAAACATTCCTTCTGATCAATTGAATGAATACCAACCTAATTTCCAAATCCAAACATATCCCAAACACAAAACCACACAAAACCCAAATAAATTCAATTTAAATCATAAAAGCTGACAATCAAACGAAACCCCAAATACCAAATGTAGCTAAATGGTGCAAGTTCATCATCAATCAAAATTAACAAAAAACCAGAATCAAAAACCAACAAATGCTCAAATAAATCAATCAAAAAAACTCACCCATCTTCGCTGAGAACACCATGTGGGAAATTCTTAACAGGAGAAGTTAAGCTGTAGCTATACAATTTGTTGCGCTCGCGAGTGCCATATTCGCAGGTACCAGCAAAGACTGAGTTGAGGTTGACTTGGAACAAAATCGCAACAAGAAAGAGAATGAGCATTGAAGAATAATGGGAACCCATGATCATGGAGATTTTTGGGATTGTTTACAAATTCCAGACAAAAAAAATCATGGTTTTGAGAGGGTTTCTATGATTGTGTTCAATTAGTTATTGCCTCTTAAATCTGGAAATTGTTGTTCTTCCTTTCTCTTCGTTTTGTTGGAATCGATCAAGGCAGGACCTTTGGGAATTGAACTTGGGGTGCTAAAGCCTTCAAGGTAATGTTTTATGGGACAATCTTGATGTACACAATTGTGCTACTGACCTTGGTTGAGGGTACAATTCATTTTGTTTAGGGCGTTCGAAATAAAATACAGGGATAAGAGGATAGGATAAGGATTTAGCGAGTAAAAAAGAGAATAAAGTAACGATTACTTGTGTTTGATATTGATGGGGATATAATGTGAATGTATATATTGACCAGGGAGGTTTAGCCATTTACGTGGTGTGGCGGGTTTGATCAAGGAAGAGAGGAAAGCTTGGTGTGTATGTGTTGAGGTCTTGGTGGTACGCTAAAGTTGAAAAACTTTTGCATGACAAGCTGGCATCCTTGTAAAAGACGTATAACAATAAAATTGGAGCTTTTTAAGTGTCACCTTGCATCTAGCTAGCTTGGTGGCTGTAGTGGAATCAATAAATCATGTGTATATGATGCAAGAGGTATGAAAAAGCAACAAGTTTGTGAGATATATTAATGAGGACATGAGATTTTCTCTTTGTCATCCATGCCAAAAATGTTGTGGTTTGCGAGTAAGATAAAATAGGAAGGGGTTAAGAATATTATTATTTTTTGGCATGATCCATTTGGTTTTGTAAGAACAAATTTAATCATAAAAATGTTTTATCAAACATGGTGGCATGGTGCTAATAACTAAATTATGCTAGTATGGTAAACAAAGAAAACAAGTGTTAAACAAACATTGTAATTTCGAGCTTCTCTATAGCTTTAATGTTGGTCTCTAATGCAAGTAAATTAAGTCAAGATACATTGATGGAGCAAATACAAGTTAATAACCGATATCAACTTCAATTGTTGATATCAGGGGTAATACCGTCTTTTAGCCAGTTAAATGAGGGGCACGGTGGTCCATGCGAATAAACCAACTTAGTTCCCGTTATATTAGCCCCGTTCTAAAAGAGTTGACTGGTAATGTCGTAGTTGACGGAGATATCAAGGTTAACTTGTCGTTAACCTCTTTTGTTCCACCTTTACACTCCCATAGTCGCATCCACCACCTTCAACCATAACCCTAGTCGGATGATCTTAATCGGAATTGAGGAAATCACATATTCGGCGGAATCCTTTCCCAGAATTCAGCTACAAATTGGTCGTCAACCAGTTGGTCAGTAGATCGATCGATTGTTTCCGCATTGATTTTGCAAATAATGATTACTAAGTTGCCAAGAACAGTTTTGCAATTTGTTATTGAGAAGCTAATTGTAATGTTGATTTTGTCAATTGTTGTGGTTACTCTTAGTATAATTGAAGGATTATTTGATTCTTGTAAAGTAGAATACTTTGAAGTGTTGATTGCAATCGTTAATAATCGGTAATGTTGTGTTATTAGAGGTTGATTTTTACACAGCAACTCCTTTGAAGGTTCTATCTAAAGACATTTTTAAGGTAAAATGAATTTTGTATTTGCTATTTGATGCAGTTGCAATATCTCTCGCCTCCACTCCACATTTACCCCGAGTTAACCAGTAATAGTGCCGTACCAAAATCGCGACAAAGCTAGAAGTTATGCTTTGATTGTTTATGATGGTATCGAATTATCAAACGCCGACCACCATCGTTTCCTCTACTGAATTTTTTTTCTCTATAAGCTAGGTTGTTATTCTCTCCCTCCACTCCAATTTTACCCAGAATACATTAGAGTTGAGCAGACAACGTCAACTTTTTCATCCATTAAAGATCCGTTACACTATTTGAATAAAATATTGTAGGAACGGAATCCTAGTCAGCATTCCACTAGGTTTGAAACAGATTTCAGAAAAAGTTCCAATTATTTACAATAATGCCATGATATTAACATGGCTTGTTGATATCTGATATCAATGGGGACTAGCTCACATTGATGCACAATGCAATCCTAGTCTCAATATAAGGATGTGTACAATGGTTAGAGATGATAAAGGATGCTTACAGTAAGCTCCTATTAGGTGGTCACAATTTGTTTAATTTTCTCTTTAATAAACAATAAAATTTTCAATTATTTTTATAATTATAAAATATTAGCATAAAATTAACACGTGAGTATAAAAGAGAATTTTCCAATTTGTTCAAAAATTAATCAAATAAAATAAAGGAAAAATTGATTCTAATAATCCCACCTTTGATCAGTTCGCGGTTAATAATCCCACCTTTTGATTATTATCTAATAATCCCACCTTTATAGGCGATTTTCTTCTAACGGTCCCTTCTGACCGGTTACCTGTACAATGGGTAAATTTTTTTATTTTTAATTTAACAGACATGTGTTATTACATAATTGGACAAAAATCAATTAAAAGATAAAAAGAAAAATTAAAAATAGATAAAAATAACATACCCAGCCATCCCAACCTCACGCCACCCCATCCTAACTTCCGGCAACCGTCCTTTCCCACCCCTCCTCCCACCGGCAACCGTCCTTTCCCATCCTCACCACCACCGGAATCTTCCCCTCGACACGACCCACCCAACGACGACAATGCCTACCCTCATTCACACTGCTGATGCTTTGGTTTCCATTAGAGAAGAGGTTTCTTCAATTGATAATCATTTTGAAGCACTGGTAATTAATTGATTTTATTGTATTGTGGTGGATTACAAGGAGGATAGGCGTTGTCGTCGTTGGGTAGGTCGTGGAGAGTGGAAAATTCCGGTGGTGGTGAGGGTTGGAAAGAGGGTTGCCAGAGGGTGGAGGGGTGGGAAAAGACGGCCGCTGCCGGAAGTTGGGATGATGGGTGGCGTTAGGGGTTGGGTGGTTGAGGGTTTTTTTTTTAATTTTTTTTTAAAAAGAAATAATAATTTTCAACCTATCACAATGTGACACGTAACACATTCACCTATCAAAACCGGTTACCAACAGGTTAGGGACCAATAGAAGAAAATCGTCTATAAGGTGGGATTATTAGATAATAATCAAAAGGTAGGATTATTAACAGCGAACCGGCTAAAGGTGGGATTATTAGAATCAATTTTTCCTAAAATAAATTTATTTTTACTGAATTTAACCCCCAAAAAAAAATGCAACTAAAAAAATTGAAGAAAGGAATTTCACGGGGAAATATAGCAAATTAGCACCAAGACTTTAACTCTATGTTCAAATTACCCCCTTAACTTTTAATTATAGCAAATGGACCCCAAAACTTAACATATCGTGCAACGTACATCTGAGCATCATTATTTAACAATAAATTCATCAAAACATGCTAATTTTTTGTATTAATAATAAGCATTAAGAGTATTATACATGCGTTATATTTCTTACCATTTCAATTAAATGTGAGCAATTGAAGAGATTAATCAAGTATGATGGTTTGCTAAATTCCGTTAATTTTTTCGCCCTTTGTCATATTTCAGTGTCGATAATTTCTATATTTTATAGTATGTATTTAATATGTATGATAATGTATATGCACAATATTTTGGATGTAATTAATTTTTTTTAACTTTTTTTTGTCTTTTATTGGAGTATATTTTATGAAATTTATATATTTTAATGTGATTTTGCTCAAATTTGATGTATAGGTTTTGATTGCACAATTATATTAAGTTGTGGGGTTAATTTGCTACAAATAAAAGTTATGGGGTTACTTTACACCTGCAATAAAAGTGTTGGGGCTAATTTGCTACTACACCCGAATTTCACATAACTAAACCAAAACCCTCTACAGTCTTAATTCGTTGTTTGAGCAGCCGAACAACACAAACCGGAAAACAAAGAAAGAATGGAGACGACGGCGGAAATCAACACAAACAAGGCGTTGACAAACACCCTTTTCTCTGACCTTAAACCGCCTCTCTCTGAACCGGTTATCGAAGCTCTTCATCAAGGTGGTTTTCACTACTGTACTCCGGTTCAAGCCGCCACTATCCCTTTACTTTGCACCTACAAAGATGTCGCCGTCGATGCCGCCACCGGTTCAGGAAAAACCCTTGCTTTTGTTGTCCCACTTGTTGAAATTCTTCGTCGGTCTAACCCTTCTCCTAAACCCCATCAAGTTTGTTTCTTTCTCCCTCTTTTTGGATTTTTGCAGTTTATATTCTGTAATCTTATATGGGTTTTTCTTTTTTTAGTGATTTATGTAGTGTAATTGCATTTTTGATTTAGTGGGGTTGGTTATGAATGTTTGATTGGAATATGATAGTACTTCGTATTTGAGTCAGTAAGTAATTAAAATTTTGCTAATTGAAGATGTTTGCTTTAATGTTTGAGTAGTGATGATGGGGTGTGAATGATAGGAATAGCAATTTGTTAATGCTAGTTGTTTATGTCCTCATACATTTCAACATTCAAAGCAGTGTTTGATTGGATGATTTCTTTAATGTTTGAATTGGGATGATAGAATATGAATGAAATGAACATTTATATGAAGTAATTTGTTAATGCTTGTTATTTATGCACTCATACATTTGAACATATAAAGCAATTGGAGCTTCCTTGCAATGATTTTGAACTGGTGGGGTGGTCAGTGCAGAACTTATATGAGCTTCTAGCAGATGATGCATGTCAAGCAGCTTCTTTTGCCGGATCATAAGATTCATAACTCATAGGTTGAGTCTTGTTTTTTGTTGTTGTTGAGTCCCTTTAACTCATAACTTTGTGTTATTGTATAATTGTGGAGTAAGCCATTGTCGCCTATGTTTAATTGAAGGCTTGCTAATTTCTCTTAGTGTGACTACATTTGTTCAACCAATAGTTTGACTTTTACACTATTATGGATTAACTTTGTCTTACTAGAATATAAAGACCAAATGTTATCGTGTCATATATTGTTGAATTAGTCTCAATCTAAATATCGCTTCTTTTTTTTTCCCCCCCCCTTCTTCTCTAATACATAATTGTATATGCGAAGTATTTATGTTCAAACTTGTGCTGGGGCAAGTGTGTTAGACTGTTAGTCAAATTGTTTCAAGTATTTGATATGAAGGAAGTGCATGTCACAAAATTTGTTATTTGGAATTGTCTTTTTTGCTCTTGCTTTCCCCCCCCCCCCCCCCCCCTCCTTTTTCTTGTCAGATTCTTGTCTTAATTAATTACAAAAGGTAATGGGGAAATTAGACTATTAGCTATTTAAAGGTTTATTGAAAATGGGCAGCTACCACAGTTAAGGTTAAATTGGTCTGATTGCTTTTTGTTAGTGACTTCAGCAGGAAAATTTTTTGGTATTAAATTGTTAGCTTTATATTAAACTCTTTAATTTAGCTGTTAGCTGAAATGAATGATGGAATTAGGCCCTCACTTCCCTGTATTTGTGTATCAATATATGAAATAGGCTTACTCTAGTGCTTATCAATTACTGTCTTGCAGGTGTTAGGAATAATTATTTCTCCGATTAGGGAGTTGTCATCACAAATATATAATGTTGCCCTGCCTTTTATATCAACACTTTCAAATGTCAAGCCAATGCTTCTTGTTGGAGGAGGGGATATTAAAACAGATTTGAGAAAGATAGAGGAGGACGGGGCAAATGTATTGATTGGGACACCAGGAAGGTTGTTTGACATCATGGAACGTGTAGATGTCTTGGAATTTCGTGACCTTGAGGTATATTTTACGTGTGTTAATATGAACTTGTTCAGGCGTGTCTTGGACCACAGGACCATAGTTGAATTTCTTGATCGTCTTCTATTTTTTGGGGGTGGGGTGTGGGGTGGGGGAGGGTTCTGTATAGACTGCTATAGTGTGGGTTCTCGTAAGTGTTGCTTATCTGAGTACATTCCATAATTTATTGTCTTCGTGTACAGGTTTTGATTCTGGACGAGGCAGACAGGCTTTTGGATTTGGGTTTTCAAAAGGACATTAATAAAATAATATCGCGCTTACCAAAGATTCGTAGAACTGGTTTGTTTTCTGCCACTCAAACGGAGGCAGTTGAGGAGCTTTCTAAAGCTGGGTTAAGGAATCCTGTGAGGGTTGAAGTTCGTGCAACTGCAACAGCGAACACTTCAAAAATACCCTCGGGCCTTCATATTGAGGTATTTTGATTCATAGAGCTCAGCATGTCTTTATTAGATGTTTGAGACCTTTGCATGGATCATACTTTCACAGTTTCATGCTTGCCAAAATTTTCCTTTAGTCTTGTTTTGTCTGTGCTCTTGAGAGCTCATAATGTCCTGATCAGTGGTGGTTATCTATGCTTGATCATTGGTCTGATTAGATAGCTATGTCATAAAGTCCTAATCTTGCCTGGCTTGAGCTTCCATTTTCATAGTCTCTCGGGTCTGGATGATGAGTGTACTCATCTGTAGAAGTATTCAGCAGGGTAGCTCTTTTTTCTGCTTAGCTAAGAATTTGGAAGGTACTTGCAGAGTTGCCCCTAAAATACTAGTTTTTGATGAGAGCATTGCGCTCTTAGCATTGTTGATGGGTGGGGATAAGTGAGCTATCATTGAAATTGGCCATCCGGAAACAATTTGCCTTCAGGCCCAGTGTATTATATATGCATGCACATATATACATGCAAATGCTGGTCATTGGTTTTCTGGCAACGTAGGAACATTGGACTTTACTCCTTTTAACACTATAGTTAACATGTATAATAATGCAAATGTGTCTTGATCCTGTGACCTAAATTCTTGAAATGCTAAAATGTGTGTTGTTTGATTGCTGTGAGTGTATGAGTTCATGCTCAAATCTCATTTAAACCTTGCTAATATAATTTTGATTTGCAAATTATTAGCCTTGTATGCTATGTCTATTGCTGTATTTTTCCCCAAACTCAAAACAAGTTATATTTTTATTTTTGTGCTAACGTTGACCTGAACATACCCACTAGCTAAGAACGAATTATATTTATGATAATTGTATTCTTCTGACATTTTTCTTGGCATTGGTGATCTCTCTTTCCTGTTATGTAGTATCTGGAGTGTGAGGCAGACAGGAAGTCATCGGAGCTTGTCGACCTTCTTGTCAAATACAAATCCAAAAAGATTATAATGTGGGTCACAAGTGATTCTTTATACGTAGCATCTAATTGTTTGCATAAACTTCTTCAAATACAAAATAAAATGGTTGATGTATTTTTGTCTATACTTGTGCAGCTTCTTTATGACTTGCGCTTGTGTTGATTACTGGGGAGTTGTGCTTCCACAACTTACTGTACTGAAAGGTCATTCAATAATTCCTATTCATGGGAAAATGAAACAGGTACGATTTAGATGATATGTTTGTAGTTGGATCATTATGCTTTTATAGTTTCATACTGATTGATATTCATATGGCCTTTAGAGTGCTAGAAAAAAAGCTTCAGAATCATTTACGGGTCTTTCAAGTGGTGTTCTTCTTTGTACTGATGTTGCTGCTCGTGGATTGGACATACCAGGCGTTGACTGTGTTTTGCAGGTAACATTATTATCGCATTAATGGATGTTACTACTATTATAAGTTGAACTTTCTTTCACTTTGATGAAGTTTTTATGTTATGATTATATACTGAATTTTCTATTATTATGATGAAATCAAGTAATGATCCTATGATGCTTGCTGATGGAAGCAGTGATTGGAAATCAAGGCTAAATCAATTTTTAGTACAAAGACTTTATATCTTTAAATATATCTAAAAATTCCAATTATTTTGTTCTATGTTTGCAGTTTGATCCCCCACAAGATCCAAACGTATTTAATCATAGAGTTGGACGAACTGCTCGCATGGGGAAAGAGGGAAGTGCTGTTGTCTTTCTGTTGCCCAAGGTAGTTTTAAGACTTAATGTTCCATATTGTGGCTGACTTTGGAGCTCCAAATTTCAATGTTCAAATTTTACCGCCTGTTTGTGAACACTGATATATTGTTATAACATGTACAGGAAGAATCATATGTTGAATTTCTGCGGATAAGGAGGGTGCCTCTTCAGAAAAGGGAGTGCTCTAATGGTCCTGATGTCGTTCCCCAGGTGGGTAATATTGCTCTTTGAACTTGAAGTGTCGTTTTGATGGCTGCATGTGTGGTCATGTTGATGCTAATAATTCTATACTCTTATCAAACTTCATTTCAGATCAGGTCTGTTGCAATAAAGGATCGTGATGTTGTGCAGAAAGGACAAAAAGCCTACGTCTCTTTCATCCGTGCATATAAGGAGCATCATTGCTCTTATATATTCAGGTCATGCTGCAACTTCATGTACTGTGATAATTATTTCCGCAATTACTTCATATTGAGAGACTGACAAAAGCGAAATTCTCATGAATTATAGGTGGAAAGAACTGGAGTATGGAAAGTTGGGGATGGGGTATGGTTTATTGCAGCTACCTTTAATGTCAGAAGTTAAGCTTCACGGACTGTCAACAGAAGGTTTCACTCCAGTTGAGGGTGTGAAGTTACAGGAGATCAAATTTAAGTAAGAACCTTTCAAAGAAATTGGAATTCTAATGTAAATTATAATACTACGTATATTTTTTATACTTTAAAGAATCATAGGCTAACTCGTCATGGTCTTCTTTTAGGGACAAATCTCGTGAGAAACAAAGAAAAAAGAATTTGCTGGAGAAACAGTCAGAAGTAAACCAGAATCGAAAAACACTAAAGCACAAACCTGCCCCAAATAAGACTGCTGCAATGAAGAAGACAACAGCAAAGAAAAGACGTGCTGTTCAGACTAAGGAAGATGTAGATGACTTAACTCGGGAGTACCGGCTTTTGAAGAAGTTGAAAAAAGGTACTATTGGTGAGGATGAGTATGCAAGGTTAATGGGAGCCGATGATTTGCTGGATTGAAGAAGACTAATTCTGCAGAAGTAATAATGGTCCATACCGTGAAGATCATTTCACGAGCGGATTGACCAATGAGAAGGACTTATTCCTCAAGGCTGAGAAAGAAATGTTGCCTGTTCTCCGATTTTACAAATGTTTAGCTGAGCATGTGACTATGGAGCAATCTAAGAAACGTGGTGGCCGACTATCTGAGCTGCCAATGCAATTGTGGATTTTGACACAGCAGAGGTCCTGAACAAAAGTAGTAGAGTGACATCCAAAATCTGATTCTAAATTTTGATCTGTATTATCCTTTTTGATTTAGTAATTTAAGTGTATTACTTTGTACAAGTATTTTTTAAATGGTAACCCCAATTTAGGGGCGTTCTTTGTGTATTGTTGATTTTTTTAGTTGCCATTTACAGTGACGATGAGTGGAGGCAACTCAATAGTAACTAACAAATGAGAGTGATGTCTATCCAAATCCCTTAAACTGATAACGCTACTTCAGAACATCTCTTATTATGATTGCAACTAATCGAACATTTTTATTATTGCGATTATCAATGCACAAATTATACAATGAGATCTCAAGTGATTATGTTTTTCATTTGATAAATCAATAGTATGATTTCTTTCCGTAGCTTAAAGAAACTACAGCTATTTTTATGTTAAAATTTTGAATTTGGGTGTTATGTAAGTAAATTTCACAGCACCTAAAATCTTGACGAGTTTTTACTTCAAATCCCAGAATACTATTTGTTACTCAAATGTAATATAATCGAAAGAAAAAGAAGTTTGGTGATGTAGTTTTCTTCTAGAAATTAAAATTGCTCCTTTTAAATTTTGGATAATTTGTCAATTACTACCGCAAGTTAATACCACTTTGTAAATTATTACCGCAAATTAAAAAAGTTGTGAATTACTATCGCAAAAAATTTTAAGATGTTGCGATTACTACCAAACCCCCATTACACCCAACTATGACGTCATTATATCCCTTTAACCTTTGTTTGACCATGGTTAAGGGCTTTAACCAACCCCCACAAAAAAAGAAAATGGATTAGGGATATAATGACGTCATGGTTAAGGGCTTTAACCATGGGTTAAAGTGATAAAATGACGTCATAGTTGGGTTTAATGGGGGTTTGGTAGTAATCGCAACATTTTAAAATTTTTTGCGGTAGTAATTCACAACTTTTTTAATTTGCGGTAGTAATTGACAAATTTTCCTTAAATTTTTCTATTATTATTGTTTTAAAAAGTACAATATAATGCAAGTTTTATTCCCCTCAAAAAAAAAAATAAAAAAATAATTGTTAAAGTCTTAAAGAGTAGTATAGTATTTAAAGATATTAGCAAACAAACTCCTATATCTTATAATTGTGTCTTTATTCTTATAAATTATTTCATTAAGAAGTTAAACTAACATGCTAATCACTAAGAAAATTGAGCCTCTCATTTGCAATTGCTAACTTGGTAGAAAAAACTTTATCTAGTTTAGGAGCAATTTATTCTACTTTTAAAAACCAAATTCTTTCAATTTCAAATGTTGCTGCATACGTATTGTGTCAACTTAAGAAATGTGACTAATAAAATGTGTCAACTTAAGAAATGTGACTAATAAAATGTGTCAACTTAAGAAAACAAAGGAAATATTATTATATTAATCCTATGACTGCTTTCCATCTTTTAATAAGACTTAAAAGCAATGAAATGTAATTTGATGATTTACCAATTATTTCATGTAATTTGTTAATTGACGAATAACCTATATATAATTTAATAATATCATGTTATTTGATATATATTTATTGCTTTTGCTTAATCACGACTTTTCTGCAAGTTTAAAAGGAATTTGTACTTGAAATCTAGTTTAAGCTAATATGATTTTTATTCAAGTGATCGCAAATAATAGTTTTATTTATGCATTAAAATTCAACCAACATAGACTAAATAGGTTTAGGGTTAACCTAATGATTGCATGTTATTGACATGAAAAAATACATTAAAAATACATATTATGTTATTATGGAGTGTATTGATGTATAAATATTATTTGGATTACTTTAATGGTTAGATCTCATAAATTTTAGCTGTATTTAGATTAGATTGTTGAAACTTAGAACCATTAAATTGTGTTAAAATTTTCTATATTAATTTAGTACTCAGTATTGCAACATGTATTTTTGTCTATAATACATTATATTTTTGTCTTCATTTATTGATTTCAGCGTTTTCTACTGATTTTTTTTTAATTATTATGTATTTATGTTTTTGTAGAGGAGTTGACGAAAAAAACGTGAATCTGAATTAAAAGAAGCTGTTAAAAGGAACAGATGAACGTTCTATCCAATTTCAATATGGTAAATTAGGAACTGGTTTTTTAATAATTACGACTTTTATCTTTGCTCTTTGTTGCTTGATGAGAAATGGATGGTAGTAAATTGGTAATTGATGTGTTTGCGAGTATTGTGAATTGCATATCAAATGTTTGATGAAAGTCCTTGACTCCTTGCTATGATATTGAACTGAAATTGGAAAGTCGTTATATCAATCGAATCAAACTTGTGATTGACTATCATTGATCATTCCGATGTTATGATACCTTGAATTTTAGTGTTTGCTTGTTCATACTTGCTTGCTGATGTTTAAAACATGATTTTCGGTATTGATGATACTTACATTCATGTATGCAAAAGTTTATGAACAGAAGAAAATTATTATAGGGAAATGGGCCTTGTAGCCACCTGTGTTTACATTTAAACCACTCCAACGTTGTACATATTATATGTTGGATCTAATTGCAGCATGTTTTTTTTTTTTTTTTTTTTTTTTGGAGTAAATATAAAAGTTGGGTACTAAAGTATGACAATTGTTGCAAATTGGGTACCCAACTTTGGGAAGTTGCAAATTGGGTACCATTAACTGAGCTCCGTTTTCCGGCCATTTACTTGCTGCAACAGGTTTTATACAAGTAATTGAAAAAAAAAATTAAATACAAAAGTCTTCCAAATTATAATGATGATTAATTTTGGGGAACCACTAAGCCTTCACACCTCCCCAAGAAACAAAGCAAAAAGGCGAGAAAATGGACAATTGATCCTGAGTTTAACTCTAACCACTAGACAATTGTGTGATCAGTGGAATAATGATTCCAGAGTATCCGTCACCACCCATAGAGAATGGAACATCCAGATATTGAGGATTTTCTACCACCCACTACATCAGTGAGTTCAGAAAATCACTAGTAGAAAAATACAATAAGGCACCCCATAAAGGCACCGGTTCAGGCCAAACCGGTGTCCTAAACCGGCCCAAATTTGGGCGCCATTTTACAAAAATATAAAAGGCACCGGTTCAGACCAAACCGGTGCCAAAAACTAAAAGGGCACCGGTTTGAACCGGTCCTTAATTAAAAAAAAAACCCGCTTAAACTTTATTATTAAAAAAAAAAACCCGCCCATATATAAACCCCCCAAACCCTATTTCTCATTCGAGCCGCTTCTATCTTCTCCTATTTCCTTATCTTTCTCTCTCCTCTTCTCCTCTCCTCCTTTTTCGCTCACCACTCTTTCTCATCTCCTCCTTCCCTTTCTCATCTCCTCCTTCTCCCTACCACGTCTCCTTCTCCTTCTCCTTCAAGCCCACCCGAAGCCCACCACGAAGACCACCACGAACACCACCACGGAGACCAACACGAGCACATGCAACACCACGAACACGTCTCCTTCTCCCTCAATTTCTGGGTTTTTTTTTTTTTCCGATTTCACTTTAGGTTTTTTTTTGCGATTTTGATTTATTTTTGTCGATTTCTGGTTTTTTTCTAACTCGATTGTAATAGATTTATTTTTTTCGATTTTGATTTTTTTTTCGATTTCTGGGTTTTTATTTCGATAGCAATTTCGATTTTTTTGTTTTCGATTTCTGGGTTATTTTTTTCCCGTTTTCAATTTTGATTTTTTTTTTCGATTTTTGTTTATTAGATTTTAATATATTTTGTTTTCGATTTTGATTTTCGTTTAATTGATTTTCGAAATTGATTTTTCTGGGTTCTGAGTTTAATTGATTTCGAAAATTTTGGGAATAATTTTAATTGATTTTTCTGGGTTCTGAGTTTAATTGATTTCGAAAATTTTGGGAATAATTTTAATTGATTTTTCTAGGTTCTGAGTTTAATTGATTTCGAAATTGATTTTGAATTTTTTTTTGCGTTTAATTGATTTTCGAAATTGATTTTTCTGGGTTCTGAGTTTAATTGATTTCGAAAATTTTGCGTTTAATTGATTTTTCTGGGTTCTAAGTTTAATTGATTTCAAAAATTTTGGGAATAATTGATTTCGAAATTTTTGGGGTTAATTGATCTTCGAAAATTTTGGGGTTTAATTGCTTTTCGAAATTTTTGGGTTAATTGATCTTCGAAAATTTTGGGATTTAAAACACATTCAAAAATTTTGTGGTTAATTGTGTTTCGATTTTTTTGGTTTTTTTTTTTGTTATTTATTTATTAAATTATTTTGATTTTTGAGTTCGTACATTATATTCTTAGTTCACAAGTGATGCATGAGTTTTCTGGGTTTTTTTTTGCATTTTTTTGTGAGTTTTATTGATTTCTGGGTTTTAATTGATGCAAGTGTTAGATGCACAAGGATTCAAGACTTTGATTTTGGAATATTGTTTTTGATGTTGTAATTTTTTATTTGTATTTTTCAATATCTATTTAATGTTGAATTTTATTGTATGATTATAATTCATTGTATTTTTTTTTGTATTGTACTATAACAGTTTAATATATTGTTATATTTCATTGTCTTTTGCGCTTGTTCTAATTTATAGTTTGATGTTCTAATTTATTTTAGTTGATTTAATTTTTAAGTGAAAAAAGGCAAAAAAAAAAAAAAAAAAAAAAAGGGCAATTTTGGCACCGGTTAACCGGTGCCTAATTGGGTATATGGCACCGGTTTTGAACCGGTGCTAAAAAGGGGGGTATTTGGCACCCCCCACATAGGCAGCGGTTCAAACCGGTGCCTTAGACCGGGTTTGAACCGCTGCCAAAGCACTTTTTTCACCTAGTGAATTAAGCTTTCTTTTGTTTTAGTCATGTTTACCATCTTAAATCTAGTGGCATTATCTCGATTTAATATAAAACATTATCAGTATTTTCTAGCTGCGAGGATAATAATTATAGATGATCTGGCAAGAAATTCATGCCTACAAGTCCACCTACATCAAAAATTGAAAAGCTTCATCTGCTGCTTTTGTGTCTGAGCTCTCCTATATTCCTAACACAATCCATATACTATTATGACAACTAAGAAGTGGTATTCATATTATGCATCTCATAATAGCTAACATAAGTAGATTAATTGTCTAGTGGTTGTTGCTGCTGCTACTGGAGTTAAACTCAGGAACAAGAATTTCAAGAATTATATGTAGTAGCATAACATACAAAATTATAAAGCTTTTTATCACAAACAACTTAGTTATCAGTGCGATTCTGATGCTAAATCAGCAAATGACAAAGTAACCCCTAGATAAAGTAACCCCTGACTAACTTAGTAACCCTTGACAAAGTAACCCCTGACCGACCTAGTAACCCTAAGTAACCCCTAACCGACCTGGTAACCCCAAGTAACCCTTGACCGCCGACCTAGTAACCCCTGACCGGACCACCTAATTACCCCTGACCGGATCAAGTAACCCCTTACCCACCACCAACAAAAAACTACCACCAATGAACCACTACCAACCTAAATCACCAACGAAACTAGATCTAGAACCAAGAACCACGAAATCACCACTACCCATCCACAAAACCACCACTACCCACCCACGAAAGTACGAAACCACCACTGTACACGAAAACAATTTGTTCTTCGTTCTTCAATTAAACAAAAAAAACAAGAAATAAAATTTAACAACTTACAATGTAGATATTAGCTAGGGGTTCCACAGACTTGAATAGCATTGTCTATTGATTCAGGAAGATACCAATATGTTGGTGTTAAACTCAAGGTTATGAAGTGTTCTTGAACTACTATTGAAGAATTCTGACACATCCACTTTTTCTTAGTTCAAGCAAGAATTGAAAGTTGTCGTCACTGAGTATTAGAGTATGTAGTGTACCTAAAATAGGAAGAGAGAAGTGCATAGTTCAAATCTGTTGTGGTGAAGTATTTAGCTTGTTAAGAATTAGGAAGCCAAGATCATGCCTAAGTGAAAGGTACTCTTGATTATTAACTTAATTTTGCCTGCTCTTACAAAAAGTGAAAAACTTGGACTCAAAGTTTGCAATTTCAAAGCTAATGGCATAGAGAAGCCCATGAGCAAGTCCTCTGGAAGGGAGAGATTGTGAGACATCCCTATGGGTTATTTTGATTCAAAAACCTTGTGTTGTCTTAGATTCTGATCTACATTCTACATGTCAATAAGTGTATTGACATTGCTACAAAGTCTTATGACATTTGTTAATTGACGAATTATTTCATGAAATAATCTCAATCACAATTATGAAATAATTTAACACAACAATCATCATCATCACAATCATAATCTCATCAAATCATAATATTAATAGCAAGAATCCTAGGCATGATACTAACATGATTAATAACAAACCCTAGTATGTCACTAAATAATAAAGATTAAAGCTTTATTTAATCCTAACATGATACTAGCATGATACCAGAAATGATAGGAAGCACCCTAAACATGATACTAGAAAGCATTAAAATTAAAGCATCCTAACATAATACTAGCAATTAATAAATCTAAGTATGCTTTCTAAAAGAATAGGATGTAAGCTAATTATTTACTTTGATGCCTCGTACCTCTTTCTAATAACAAAATACACTCGTTAGTAAACTTCGATAAAATATTAAAACAAATAATTAAATTAAATAATCGAAATAGGGATTTGGGACCAAACCCTCAGAAAGTATCAACCTTTCACGTCGAGCGCGAAAGCAACTTCGAACTTGGCTAGGTGTGTCTAGAACTTATGAATGCGAAATTGTGTTTGTAAAAGCAAGGTTTAGATAGTAAGAGAGAAAGAATAAGCTGAGTTCCTTTTAATTTAGATTTATAGGTGGTGTGAAAGCTCAATTCAGTTCAGTTCAGTTTAGCTGAGTTCAGTCAATGAGAACAGACTCTTAATTAGTCTAGTATATTCAAGGACATTAAGATTATGACATTAGAGCGAATTGGTTTACACCATTGTCTTTTGTGACTTCCTAATTTCCTAATACAAACTACTAGATGCAATTATATAAATAAACATGTGATAATATTAGTTGGATGAACTGTACTGTATATTATGCTGTAAGGGATCTCATAATTTGTATAATTGAGATTTTATAGGTTTTTGTGATACAACCTGATTTGGTTTCATTTTAAAATTCCTTTTAAATTATAAAGTAGTCGAATTGGTGTAGATATTTCTTATCAAGGCACCTAACTTAATGCTAATGGCTCAAACTATGAGTTGTACACGATTTTTTCCTTGAGACTATGATTGAATATTTTTATAATCTAGCATTCATTATTGCATGTGCATAATCAATCTTAAATTAAAATGTTTAGTATAAACAAATTTAATAATGTTCATGAAGTGCATGAGCTTAATAATTTATTAAATAGCAAATAAAGTGTTCCTCATAGTAATTTGATTGTATAACATTTTATATTTTATATTATGCATGACTATTATCCAATTTAAAGGTGATATATATAACCTGTCTTTGAACTATGGGTTGTTGCTTGCTATTACATCACAAATGAAGTTAAATTTTTTAAAGGGTAAGTTCAATCAAAATTCAAAGGGTGATGTAATAGACAATAAATAAAACAACTTTATCGATAAAAATAAGTGACTTTTAAAGCTTTGATCATTTTAGAACCACTTTATGCAATTTAATTGATGATACGTAATATTAGATAACACAAAATTTTAAATTAAAGTCGTGATAATTGAGAGTTAAATTGTAATGTGTACTGACAAATTTGAAAGTACCCATTTTTCTCTTTTCTCTTTTCTTTTTCTTACAAAAAAGGAGTTAAGCCTCCTACTAAATTTTGGTGGTTAAATCCTTAAAATATGAAAATTACACTTTGCTTTGTGGAACAAATTTATAAAATGTACTACTAAGTAAAAGTATATATATTGACATGTATTATGAAAATAATACATAGAAATATAGAATTATAGATAAAAAACTAAATACTCCGTATTTAACTTACGAAAAACTAGATACCTAACGTCCTAAACTCGCCTCCTAATTATGAGTCCATAATACGAGTACAAAAATCGGCTCAAAAGGTGTAAAATTGTGACACCATCCTTAGATTCTTTCCTTCACATTATTTTCGGATGATTTAAGTAAAGTAGAAAGTAATGTCAACGGCTAAGTCACTCCTCCTAGTCTTGTTCTTCATCATCATCGTCTTCTTCCTTCAAATGCTAAATCGCCTTCTTCGCGCCTTTTTGAAAAGAGAAACCCTAATCTCAACCAAAAACTTCATTCTCTCAATCAAAACTAAATTCTCTCTTCTCCTTCCTCCTTCAATCATGGCTTCATCTCAAAAATCCCCTGAATTACCGCTTTCAGACCCACCAAAATTTGACCCATCACAACCATCAAATCCAATTTCATACCCAATCAAAACCCTCCAAGAGCTCGAATCAAGATCATATTTTGATTCATTTCACTACCCTTTTAATAAATCTACAACCCCTTTGAATGGGGATTTGAATTTGCCCCAAAAACCTAGGCTTTTGGTTTGCCATGATATGGCTGGTGGGTACTTGGATGATGATAAGTGGGTTCAAGGTGGGACTAATTCTGATGCTTATGCTATTTGGCATTGGTACTTGATGGATGTTTTTGTTTATTTTTCTCATAATTTGGTTACACTTCCTCCTCCTTCTTGGGTTAATGCTGCTCACAAGCATGGAGTTAAGGTACTTTTTTTGATCGAGTAACTAGATTAGTACTTAAGCAATAGATGGTTTTTGTAAAATCGTACTTCGTGTTCTAATTTAGTAATTTGTTGTGGTTATGTTCTATATATTAGGTGTTGGGGACCTTCTTGACAGAATGGGATGAGGGTAGGATCATAAGTGATCAACTGCTATCAAGTATCGAGTATGCTCGAATGTGTGCTGAACGATTGGCCGAGCTTGCTATTGCTCTTGGATTTGATGGATGGCTGGTAAATTATCCTCTTTTTTATTATAGTATTTTTTCATATTTTGCCTGATTTTTGTGTATTGCAATTTTTTTTTGGCAATTGGCAAATGTAAATTGGCATTAGTAGATGATTGGATGGTTAGTTATATTGTAGCTTGGATGTTTGCACAACAAATGACAGTGAACTATCGGACAGGATACCCTCTGAACATATTTTCTCTTCTGTCTCTATTTTTTCTTGGGAGTGTCTTCTTATCTACCTTGCTTAGGATACTCGTGTGTTTGTGGGGTTTACATTGTTATTGCTGGGGAAGGAGGGTAGTCTCATTGATTCTGGTAAATCCGAGAGACGTTATTGCAGCTAAAGACAGTCAAGAAAGGATTTTGTCAAGGGGAAATCGTTTTTGGATTTCTAGTTGACAATTGACCTGTTTCTTCTTATGGCTGGTCTTTCATGTGAGGTTTTGACTGATACTAAAGATGGAAGAGCTTTGCTTGATGTTGAAATGACTTCTCAGTTCTCACTATGACATACCATGTATTTTTACTCTGCGTAACTCTTGATGCTATAAATGTTAGGCAACTTGATACTTAAAAAGAATTGTGACCATTGTATCACCCTTTTGTTTCAGATATCTTTTAATGTCACTTCTTAAATTTGTACATAATTGACTTTATTTTATGGGGATCAAAACTGACAGCTGATATTAGTCTTGCTCTTGGTCTCCTTTAAAAAATAGTTGACACGCCTCAAAGTCTATCTTATAAAATTTCTTATTAGTATAAAAGTTACGAACCCCAAGTTTAAGTGAACAGCTACAGCTTTGTCTTCATCTTGTGAGTTTGGTATATTGTATTCTATTGGTAGTTCTCAGAGAATATTATAGATAGTTTTAATTTACGGTTCTAGGCTTCTACAAAGATTGGATCAGACAACTGATTGATTTATTGAGAATACACCATACTTCTAACTAGATCTTTGACAAAGCCATAGAAGGAACATGATTATATTCTTTTCTTGGTTCCAAGAGATAAAGCAAATATGCTACTGGGATTTTTGTGACTTTTTAATATTTGTAAGCTTCTTAATTTTTTTCTTTTCGTTTTTTAATTAAAATGCTTTTATTTCTTTTTTATTTTAAATGTTAATTTAAGCTACTTGCAGATCAATATGGAGGTCAAAATAAATCCTTCTGAGGTAGCAAATTTGAAGGCATTTGTCAGCCATCTGACAGATTTGATGCATATGTCAAAACCTGGATCTTTGGTGATATGGTATGTACTGAAGATCTCCCTGTCTTCTTTCTGTGTGTGTGAACAGCTCTTGATGTTTTGTTGCTACCTGCAGGTACGATAGTGTTACTGTTCATGGTGACCTTGCTTGGCAAGATCAGCTGAATGACAAGAACAAAGCCTTTTTTGATCTGTGTGATGGCATTTTTATAAACTACACATGGAAGGTTGGTGTTTTATTTTTCCTTTTCTGCTACAGGGGTGATTATTAAGTGTTTTAATTTAACTATTTGGTTACATCACAGAAAGACTTCCCGAAGCTCTCTGCTAATATTGCTGGTGATAGAAAGTTTGATGTTTATATGGGAATAGATGTATTTGGAAGGAACACTTTTGGTGGAGGGGAGTGGACTGTAAGTATCTCCTTTGCTTTCTTTTTTCATGTCTCTATTTCTTGTTAAGTAAAGTTACCACATTTAAAACAGGGAATTTGATGATATACAAGTGTTATAAATTTGACAATAGATAAAATTTGCTATGGAATTTACCCAGCATTGATATTTCTGATTGATTGTAATTACAATCATCTATCATCATAAAAGATTTAACCTAAAGTATCTGTTGTCAATACTCAATAGACTTAGCAGCTAATGCACTATGAACTCCTTAAAAAATTCAAAGGACTCTGGTTCATGATTCTTTCTTTGTATGTAGTTACCTAAGGAAAATATCACCACTGCTTGGTATTATTATTGTAATTGTTTCTGCTATCTTTACCTTACAGAAGTAATTAGCCATGCAGTCTTATTATTCTAAACTTTACCACCGTATTAAGTTTGCACCACCAAAAGATATCTTGGCCTCCAAGGATATATCTGCTGATATATTATTCTTCCATCAATACAACCTCTTGGATACAACAAAATAATACTTAAAGGGATTAAACTCATGACTACAAGAGTAAGCCTTGCGCCCTTGCCATTTGCCACTTCCTTGTGGAGCCAAGGAATGTAAAGCCTATTATTTGTTTAATACCTAGACTCCTCTTACTCCACTTTATAGCTTTTTCTCACACTTCACATAGAAAGATCTTTTAATGATTCTGTTGAGCACAATGAAGATAATGCATATTAGTGGTATAAGGGGTGAATGAGCGATTACTCATAAAGGGATTTATAAGCTATTTAGTTGTATTGCAGATATCTGTGACATTTTTTGCTCATTAATCTTTGACAGGTAAGCAAATGCTAAGAAACCTCTAATTTAGAAATTACTTGTTCCAAAATTGTAGACAAACCTTGCTCTAGATGTCATAAGGAAGGATGATGTATCAGCTGCAATATTTGCACCTGGATGGGTCTATGAGAAAAAGCTACCTCCAGATTTTCAGACTGCTCAAAACCGGTAGCTAACTGATCTTATTTTGAGTACTTTGACACGCTATTTAGCTATTAATTACATACATCCATTTGACATCCCTAATACATCAACATGATATGAGTCAAATTCTATTGAACTGTTAAACCTTGATATTCATAGAAGATTAACATGGACAAAAATAGTGGGATAAAGGAAGTACCATATCGAGCTTGTTCAACAGTTTGTTGTCAATGCTTTTCAGCTTCCTTTTTTTTCATAGAAATATATGAGATGCAACATTGGTTATAATCCTGACAATTTGATAGGTATAGATGGTGAGCAGTGTAGGTATCAGTGACAGTTCAATCAAGAAAAAAAATTATAAGACCAAAGATTGCATTATATTGTTCCTGGCTTGCTTGTTATGTAATTTTGGTTAATCTTGTTTGGTGTTAGATGGTGAACTTTGGATATTAGCGGCAGTTCAATCAAATGTTTGAATTTGAAGTGCCAGACTCTGAAATATAATAAAAAATCATGCTTGTCAATAATTCTTATGGTAAAACTACATCATCTGTTGATTCTTGCCTTCTTGGTTGTGCTCCATTGTTGGTTCTTACATGCATATGGTAGACCTGCTGCTTCTTATAATTTATCATGTGCTTGTTCAGTTACGAAAATTAATGCTCTTTCTCGTTTGGGGAGAGGCAAAGCAACTACCAGATTATCATGAGCTTGATTGACACTTATATCTTTGTTCTAATTGTCTTTGAATTTAGTTGCAGATTTGCTGCCTTGTTGGTTCACATTGACGAAATTTATTGTTTTGTTTTGGCAGTTGGTGGGATCTTATTGAAAAATCTTGGGAAGTGAGGCAGAGTTATCCAACGACAATCCCATTTTTCTCAGATTTTGATCAGGTAGTGATATGATCCTGTTGCTTTAATTATTCATTTTCTCTCTTAGTTGTCGCAGTTTCTCAGAACAAAGGACACTCATGATTCACATTAATGAGCATAGACTTAAAGGACCCTTTTCTTGTGTTGTGTGAATTGTGTCTTATGTTGCATCTCAGGATTTTGCTTTGTCATGTGAAAGTAAGGGGAATGTTATTCTTAGCGCTTTCTGTTGTTGCATCATCCCAACGACCCCAAACTATCAAATTTCAGAATGTGATATAATATCACTTGAATCCTCAAAGTTGTGTCCTTCCCGTCTGCATGCATAGCATCATGAAATTCCATGCATGATGCATCAATATTTTTAAATTGTTTTTCCAGACATCCTACTATAGAATATGTGACTATCATCTTTGGATGGAGTATAAATGCATATATATGGCGTAGATGTAAATGAAATGATAGCAATAGCAATAGTAAACGGTTAAACTATTAATTTCATTTCTCTCCATGGAAATCTTAATTTCCTAAGAGTCACATAGATTTTGCTCTTTCTTTTCTTATTTGTTCTGTTAAGATTATTTAAGCTGAACTTAGGCTTTTTTTTATTCTATGAATTTTAACTGAAATACATTCCTCAAAAAAGACATATGTTACTTAAATCCTTGAGTTCTAGGTTGGTATACTCTAAAGGCACCTTGGGGGCATGTTTACTGTAGAATTTTGATTTATAATTAGCGTATGCAAGATCAGTATTGAATCCATTATGTTTATTTGTGATATGCTATTAGTGACCAAAGAAGCAATGTGAGGATTTTTTGTTCTTTTTTCGTTTTCAGGTTCACATCATCACTTATGACATGGCAACATTTTGTAATATAATGCTCTAGATATGAAATCATTTAATTATTGATTAACGTTGTTAGATCTTTTTTTCTTTCCTCTAGGGCCGTGGTCACCATTTTTCTCTTGATGGGAGGGAACTTTCAAATGCTGATTGGTGCAACTTATCATGCCAAAGCTTTCAGGTATGGACATACTGCATGTTGCCTTGTTCAAATCATCAGGCTTTTGTTTTTGGTTGAGTTGTGTTTAATCTCTCTGAACTTGATTCATTTGCTTGATACTTTTAGTTTAAGAAGTAATACAGATATTCATTAAAAACTTACACATTGTTTTATGCTGCTTACTTCTAAGCACTGTAGCATGCTTCTTCATGTACTAAGTTCATTCATGTATGCAGCCTTTGCTGGAATTTTCTGGAGACCCTGGACCAGATGCTACTCAAGTTTTTGTAAAGTAAGAGATTCCACTGCACCTTTTTGTTCAAAGGTTCTGTTTGTATATCTTGTGCTAGTGTATGTATTTACGCACACACACAACCTATCTAAAGCTGTCAAAAATTGACTCGAACCGAGATACTGACTCAAACCCGATTATTAACTAAACCATTCGAACCCGAAAAAATGGTGACCCAAACCCGACCTGACTCGACCTGAAACCAACCCTAGACCCGAGTTTACCCGAGTATGTGAGACCCGAACCCGAACATGAACTCACCTGGAGATAACCCGACCCGAATGTAACACGGAAATTATTGACCTGAACCGAACCCGACTTGAACCGAAATTGACCCAAACCCGTTTTAACCCGTCAAAACCCGAATTTAACCCAACTTGGTACTAACCTCACCTGAATTCAACCCGACCCGAATTTAACCCAACTTGTTACAAACCCGACCCGAAATCAACCCGACTTGTTATTAACCTGACCCAAATTCAACACGACTTGTTATTGACCCGACCTGAATTTTACCAGACCTATTACTAACCCGACTCGAAATCAACACGACTTGTTATTCACCCGATCTAAATTCAACCCAAATTGTTCTTGACCCGATTTCAAATCACCTTAAATGCAATTTAGATCACCTTATTATTGTTGATCAAAGCATTTTGTTTAGGGAGACCAAGTCGGTCTAGGCCAGCAAAAGAAAGGAGAATCATCCTTAAATTTAAGAGTTAAATATAGTATATAGTTGTTGTATGGTCAAAGCTCAAAGGAGATAATTATCTTCCTAAATTAAAGACTATAGTTCCCTAGTATATTGCCATATATATTATGGTAAAAAAAAATAATTAGCTTGATAAAAATGATAGTAATTATCTAGCAAATTATTGACTTTAACATAACCCGACTCGAATCCGAGAATGACCTGACTTGGAAATGACCCAACTTGATTATAACCCGCAAATTATTGACTTAAACCGAAGCCGACTCAAACCCGAGAATGACCCGACCTGATTCTAACCCGCAAATTATTGACTTGAATCGAACCCGACTTAAACTTGAGAATGACCCGACCTGATTCTAACCCGCAAATTATTGACTTTAAATGAACCCTAATCGTACCCGAGAATTACCCTTACCTGTTTTTATCCGTGAAAACCCGAATTAAACTCGACCTATTGCTAACTCGACCCGAATGTAACCCGACCTATTATTAACCCGGCCTAAACCCGATAAGAAGTATGACCCGACGTGACCCGACTCAAGCATGACCCAACTCGCATAGATTTGGAATTAATCCGAATTGACCCGACCCGAGTTGACCCAACCCACTATTACCGACCCAAACCAGACCCGTTTACCTAAATTGTCAGCTCTACCGGAAACCTCCAAAATTTCTCAAAAAGCGTGGGTATTAGCCTTCAATTTTGTAATTTTTTGACTTTTTTTCACCCAAAAATAAAAATTGCCGAAATGTTTACCATATTCCCTAATTCCCTCACGGAGTCCAATTGGCTGGGTGGAACAATCCAATTTGCCTTTAAACGACCAATTTACCGGTTTACAACTTGCACCGATTTCATTAACTCAAGCCTACCACGAACATTTGTGATAACATATAATGATCATATATGGTTCCAAATGACCCCGAGATATATCCCCTTGAATTCGAAGATTTTTCGACATCGGGCCCTAAAACCTCCAAAATTTCGCAAAATGTGTGGATATTAAACTTAAATTTTGGAATTTTTTGACTTTTTTTTATCCCGTAAATAAAAATCGCCGTAATTGTTACAATGGTCCCTAATACCATCGGTGCAACCATCCAGTTTGCCTTTAAACAACCGATTTACCGGTAAACAACTTGCACCGATTTCATTAATTCAAGCCTACCACGAACATTTATGACAACAAATAATGATCATGCATGGTTCCAAATGACATTATATGACCTCGAAATGTACTCCCTTAAATTTTAAGATTTTTCGACACTGGCCTCGAAACCTCCAAAATTTCTCAAAAAACATTGATATTAGACTTTAATTTCGGAATTTTTTAACTTTTATTGGCCCGGAAGTAATAATTGCCGAAATGTACCTTGGGTGAAACCATCCAATTTGCCTTTAAACGGCCAATTTACCGGTTTACAACTTGCACCGATTTCATTAACTCAAGCCTACCACGAACATTTATGACAACATATAATGATTATATATGATTCCAAACGGCATTATATGACCCCGAGATATATCCCTTAAATTTTCGAGGCTTTTCGACACCGGGCTCATAATCTCCAAAATTTCTTAAAAAGCGTGAATATTAGCCTTTAATTTTTGAATTTTTTGACTTTTTATCCCCCGAAAATAAATTTTTTTGAAATATTTACCATGATCCCTAATACCCTCCGGGAGTCCATTTGGGTGGGTGGAATCATCCAATTTGCCTTTAAACGATCAATTTACCGGTTTACAAGTTTTACTGATTTCATCAAATCAAGCCTATCACAACTTTTATTTCAATAAATAATGATCATATATGGTTCTAAATGTTATTATATGACCCCGAGATCTATTCCCTAAAATTTCAAGACTTTTAGACATCGGGCCCCGAAGACTCCAATATTTCTCAAAAGGCGTGGAGCCGTGGACATTAGCCTTCAATTTTTTAATTTTTTTACTTTTTTCGCACGGAAATAAAAATTGCCGAAATATTTATCATGTTCCCTAATATTCTCCGGGAGTCCAATTGGCTGGATGGAACCATCCAATTTGCCTTTATGGCCAATTTACCGGTTTACAACTTGCACCGATTTCATTAACTCAAGTCTACCACAAACATTTATGACAACATATAATGATTATATATGATTCCAAACGACATTATATGACCCCGAGATGTAATCCTAAAATTTCAAGGCTTTTCGACACTGGGCCTTAAAATCTCCAAAATTTTTCAACAAGCATGGATCTTTGCCTTTAATTTGGGAATTTTTTGAGTTTTTTTTCGCCCGAAAATAAAAATTGCCAAAATGTTTACCATGGTCCCTAATACCCTCTGTGGTCTACTTCGCTGGGTGTAACTGTTGAAACCCATTGTAACCCACTTATGAGTGTCCCACATTGGAGAAAGAGGAGAGATGGTTTCACTTTATAAGGTAGAGGAGTACCTCCTACTATTGCCAATTGGTTTTAGTATGGAAGCTCCAAAGCCTAGTTTGTGGACCAAACGCTCCTCCTCCTTGTTCGGGTTGCTCAGGCCCATTTCATATTGTTTCAAAAATTTAACAGGAACCATCCAATTTGCTATTTAACGGTCAATTTACTAGTTTACAACTTGCACCGATTTCATTAACTCATGCCTACCAGGATCATTAATGACAATATATAATGATCGTATATGGTTCCAAACGGCATTATAAGATCCAGAGATGTATCCTCTAAAATCTTAAGGCTTTTCGACACCGGGCCCCGAAACCTCCAAATTTACTCGAATAACGTGGATATTAGCCTTTTGTTCTGAAATTTTTTGACTTATTTTCGTCCGGAAATAAAAATTTTCGAAATGTTTTCATGGTCTCTAATGCCTTCATTAACTCAAGCCTACCACGAACATTTATGACAACATATAATGATTATATATGGTTCCAAACGTCATTATATGACCCCATGATATATCCCCTAGAATTTCAAGATTTTTCGACACCAGCCCTCGGAACCTCCAAAATTTCGCAAAATGTGTGGATATTAGACTTGAATTTTGGAAATTTTTGTCTTTTTTTCATAGGAAATAAAAATTGCCGTAATTTTTACTATGGTCCCTAATATCCTTCGGGAGTCCACCTACATGGTTCCAAATGACATTATATAACCCCGAAATGTATTCCCTAAAATTTCAAAACTTTTCGACACCGGGCCACAAAACCTCCAAAATTTCTGAAAAAGCGTCGTTATTAGACTTCAATTTTGGAATTTTTTTTACTTCCTCCGTTCTTTTATTATTGCACCACTTGCCTTTTTAGGAAGTTTCATAAATATTGCACTATTTCCTCTTTAGGAAAAAAATTATTTGTGTTCACACTACAAATACCCAACATACCCTTGCTTTTTCACACTTTTTAATTTATCAATATGTCACATGGACAATTTTGTATTTTTACCTTTCTCTATTACTTTTTCCACTACCAAAATATTTGTACTCAAACCCTTATGGTGCAATAATAAAAAAACGGAGGAAGTAACTTTTTTTAGCCCGGAAGTAAAAATTGCCGAAATGTTTACCATGAATACTAATATCCTTCGGGAGTCCAATTGGGTGGGTGGAACCATCTAATTTACCCTTAAACAGACAATTTACCGATTTACAACTTGCACCGATTTCATTAACTCAAACCTACCACGAACATTTATGACAACATATAATGGTCATATATGGTTCCAAACAGCATTATATGACCCCGAGATGTATTCCATAAAATCTCAAGACTTTTCGACACCGTGCCCCGAAACCACCAAAATTTCTAAACAAGCGTGGATATGAGCCTTTAATTTTGGAATTTTTTTGACTTTTTATCGCCCGAAAATAAAAATAGCTGAAATGTTTACCATGATCCCTCTTACCCTCCGGGAGTTCAATTGGGTGGGTAGAACCATCCAATTTTCCTTTAAACGGCCAATTTATCGGTTTACAATTTGGACCGATTTCATTAACTCAAGCCTATCACGAACATTTATGACAATAAATAATGATCATATATGGTTCCAAACGACATTATATGATCCCGAGATGTATTCCCTAGAAGTTCAAGACTTTTAGACACCAAGGCTCAAAGACTCCAAAATTTCTCAAAAAGCGTAGACATTAGCCTTTAATTTTTGAATTTTTTTGACTTTTTTTCACCCGGAAATTAAATTTGGCAAAATATTTACCATGGTCCCTAATATCCTCTGGGAGTCCAATTGGGTAGGTGGAACCATCCAATTTGCCTTTAAACGGCTTGTTTACCGGTTTACAACTTGAACCGATTTCATTAGCTCAAGCCTACCACGTACATTTATGACAACATATAATGATCATATATGGTTTCAAAAGGCATTATATGACCCCGAGATCTATCCCCTAAAATCTTAAGGTTTTTCGACACCGGGCCCCGAAACCTACAAAATTACTCAAAGTGGATATTAGCCTTCAATTTTAGAACTTTTTAACTTATTTTCTCCCGGAAATAAAAATTTCCGAAATGTTTACATTGGTCCTTAATACCCTCCTGGAGTCCAATTGGGTGGGTGGAACCATCCAATTTGCCTTTAAAAGGCCAATTTACCGGTTTACAACTTGCACCGATTTCATTAACTAAAGCCTACCACGAACATTTATGAAAACATATAATGATTATATATGATTCCAAACGACATTATATGACCCCAAGATGTATCCCTTAAATTTTCGAGGCTTTTCGAATCCGGGCCTCGAAATCTTTAAAAATTCTTAAAAAGCGTGGATATTAGTCTTTAATTTTGGAATTTTTTGACTGCTTTTCACCCGGAAATAAATTTTTCCGAAATGTTTACCATGGTCTCTAATACCCTCCTAGCGTCCAATTGGGTGGGTGGAACTATCCAGTTTGTCTTTAAATGGCCAATTTACCGGTTTACAATTTGGACCGATTTCATTAACTCAAGCCTACCACTAACATTTATGACAACAGATATTGATCATAGTTGGTTCCAAAAGGCATTATTTGACCTCGAGATATATCCCCTAGAACATCAAGATATTTCGATACCGGCCCATAAACCTCCAAAATTTCGCAAAATGTGTGAATATTAGACTTAAATTTTCGAATTTTTTGACTTTTTTTTGCCCGTAAATAAAAATTGTCGTAGTGTTTACAATGGTCCCTAATACCCTCCGGGAGTCCACGTGTCGGGTGAAACCATCCAATTTGCCTTTAAACAGCCGATTTAGCGGTTTACAACTTGCGTCGATTTCATTAACTCAAGCCTACCAGAACATTTATGATAACAAATAGTGATCATATATGGTTCCAAATGACATTATATGACCCTTAAATGTATTCCCTAAAATTTCAAGAATTTTCGATACCAGGCTCGTAACCTTCAAAATTTCTCAATAAGCGTTGATATTAAACTTCAATTTTGTAATTTTTTTTAACCTTTTTTAGTCGGAAATAAAAATTTTCGAAATGTTTACCATGGTCTTTTATACCCTCCTAGCGTCCAATTGGGTAGGTGGAACCATCCAATTTACCTTTAAATGGCCAATTTACCCGTTTACAACTTGCGCTGATTTCATTAACACAAGCCTACCACGAACATTTATGACAACATATAATGATCATATATGGTTCCAAACGTTATTGTATGACCTCGAGATATATCCCCTAAAATTTTAAGATTTTTCAACACCGAAACCACCAAAATTTCGCAAAATGTGTGGATCTTAGACTTAAAGTTTGGAATTTTCTGACTTTTTTTCCTAGGAAATAAAAATTACCGTAATTTTACTGTGGTCCCTAATACCGTTTGAAAGTCCACCTGGTCGGTTGGAACCATTCAATTTGCCTTTAAATAGCGATTTACCGGTATACAACTTGCACCGATTTCATTAACTCAAACCTACCACGAACATTTATTACCACAAATAATGATCATACATAATTCAAAATGACATTATATGACCCTGAAATGTATTCCCTACAATTTCAAGACCTTCAACACCGAGCCCCGAAACCTCCAAAATTTCTGAAAAAGCGTTGATATTAGACTTCAATTTTGGAATTTTTTTTTTTTAACTTTTTTTAGCCCGGAAATAACAATTGCCGAAATGTTTACCATGGTCATTAATACCCTCCGGTAGTTCAATTGAGTGGTGGAACCATCCAATTTGTCTTTAAACGACCAATTTACCGATTTAATTAACTGAAACCTACCACGAAAATTTCTGACAACATATAATGATCATATATGGTTTCAAACGGCATTATATGACCTCGAGATGTATTCCCTAAAATCTCAAGGCTTTTCGACACCGTGCCCCGAAACTTCCAAAATTTCTAAAAAAGGCGTGGATATAAGCCTTTAATTTTGGAATTTTTTGACTTTTTATCGTCCGAAAATAAAAATTGCCGAATTGTTTACCATGGTCCCTAATACCCTTCGGGAGTCTAATTGGATGGGTAGAACCATCCAATTTGCCTTTAAACGGCCAATTTATCGGTTTACAACTTGGATTGATTTCATTAACTCAAGCCTATCACGAACATTTATGACAATAAATAATGATCATATATGGTTCCAAACAACATTATATAATCCCGAGATGTATTCCCTAGAAGTTCAAAACTTTTAGACATCGGGCCTCGAAGACTCTAAAATTTCTCAAAAAGCGTAGACATTAGCCTTCAATTTTTGAATTTACTTTTTTCACCCGGAAATAAAAATTGGCGAAATGTTTACCATGGTCCTAATACCCTCCGAGAGTCCAATTGGGTAGGTGGAACCATACAATTTTTCTTTAAACGACCTGTTTATCGGTTTACATCTTTAGCTGATTTCATTAAATCAAGCCTACCACGAACATTTATGGCAACATATAAAGATCATATATGGTTTCAAACGGCATTATATGACCCCGAGATGTATCCCCTAAAATCTTAAGGTTTTTCGACACTGGGCCCCGAAACCTACAAAATACCTCAAAAAACGTGGATATTAGCCTTCAATTTTAGAATTTTTTAACTTATTTTCGCCCAGAAAAAAAATACGAAATGTTTACAATGGTCCCTAATACCCTCTGGGCGTCCAATTGGGTTGGTGGAACCATCCAATTTGCCTTTAAACGGCCAATTTACTGGTTTACAACTTGCACCGATTTCATTAACTCAACTCTACCACAAACATTTATGACAACATATAATGATAATATATGGTTTCAAATGGCATTATATGATCTCGAGGTGTATCCCCTAAAATCTTAAGGTTTTTCGACATCCTTGAAACCTCCAAAATTACTCAAAAAGCGTGAATATTAGTCTTCAATTTTGGAATTTTAGACTTATTTTCGCTCGGAAATAAAAATTTCCGAAATGTTTACAATGGTTCCTAATACCCTCCGGGAGTCCAATTGGGTGGGTGGAATTATCCTATTTGCCTTTAAACGGCCAATTTACCGGTTTACAACTTGCACCGATTTCATTAACTCAAGCCTACTACAAACATTTATGACAACAATGAATGATTATATATGATTCCAAACGGCATTATATGACCCCGAGATGTATCCCTTAAATTTTCGAGACTTTTCGACACCGAGTCTCGAAATCTCCAAAATTTCTCAAAAAGCGTGGATATTAGCCTTTAATTTTGGAATTTTTTGACGGTTTTTCGTCAGAAATAAAAAATTTCGAAATGTTTACCAAGATCCCTAATACCCTCCGGGAGTCCAATTGGGTTGGTGGAGCCATCCAATTTGTCTTTAAACGACCAATTTACTGGTAACTTCTTGCACCGATTTCATTTACTCTAGCATATCACGAACATTTATGACAACAAATAATGATTACATATGGTTCCAAACGACATTATATGACACCAAGATAAAAATTGTTGGATATTAGCCTTCAATTTTTGAATTTTTTGACTTTTTTTCGCCCGAAATAAAAATCGTCGAAATGTTTATTATGTTCCCTGATATCCTCCGGGGTGGGTGGAACCATCCAATTTGCCTTTAAATGGCCAATTTACCGGTTTACAACTTGCCGAACCCAACCCAAACCCGACCCGCATAGGTTATGGAATTAATCCGAATTGACCCGACTCTTACCGACCCAAACTCGCATAGGTTATGGAATTAATCCGAATTGACCCGACTCTTACCGACCCACTCTTACCGACCCAAACTCAAACCGTTTACCCGAATTGACAGCTCTAACCTGTCCTCAACAAATCCTACTTTTTATGGGGGTATGCCCTTATTTATTAACAGCTGTAAAATATTTTGAAGTTGTGTTGTCATCATTGATTATTATCTACAATATTGATCAATTGTGCTTACTATTCAATTATGCTAATTACACTGTTGGTTGAGAGGATATGTTCCTTGAAAACAATTCAAATCAAGCTTCCTCAAAATTTATGTGATTAGTAATTGAGTTATACTACCTCTGATACATATTATGTGCAACTTTTGAATATTTTATATCTCACAAATAATACCCAAAAATTGCACATAATATGTAACGGAGGTAGTATATCGAAGAGATCAGTTAGAGAGGGAGTGGCATAAAAATATTGAGTGAATTTTACTTTGGATTTTGTTTAGGCTCGGGGTTGTACACCCTCTTTAATTTTTGGGGATAAGGTTGGAATAGCCCTTTTTGCAGTTGTGTGGGTAATGCCACATGAATTTGCCCTTCCTTACTGCCTCACTTCCAGTGTTACAAGGTTCGCGGTACGTAGCCACGAATCGCGAACTGAGTCGCGCTTATCGGAACGCGGAACAAACGCGACTTGGGTCGCTGGGGTTCGCGATCTAGATCGCTGAAGGAGGCGACTTTGGTAGCAGCTAAGCGGTTATTCTTCTTGTGCAACGTTCAATGGTTTCTTCCCGATATTTCCAATGCATTTTCTCTCTCTTCTGATTTTATTTCTTCGGAGTAGTTTTTTCTCTCTCTTCTCTCCTCTCTCCTCTCTTCTGTTTTACACAGTAGTACATAGGGTGGCGGCTAGGGTTCTGTTCCAAATGGGCTTAAGTCTTTGGGCTTTTTATTATACAAATATATATTATGTACTCTATTTTCTTAAGCAATTCACTAGCCCACATAAATTCAAGCAAGGAATGATACAACTACGTTTTATATTATTTTCCAAATCAAAATCTTATTAATAAAAATCACCCATATATTTTATTAATTTATTTCGTACCCAATCGTACCGGATTCATCATGGGTAGCGTACCGCGTATCCGTTTCCGTACCACGTTTCGTATCGAACCACGTACCTTGTAACATTGCTCACTTCACTTGTTAAAGTTATTAGATTGGTGGTTTAATAGTAGGGCACATGCTGAAGAAATCCTTTTTTATAGACTTCGATCAATTAAGAATTAAGATTGTAGGATAATCAGATTTCATCAATGGTTTATTTAGTTTAAAAAATAAAATAAAAAAAAATAATAAAAAATAAAAAAAAAATCTTCGCTTGTAATGGTAAGGTTTGTAGAGAGTGCTTCTCACCCTTTCTAAATCCTGCCTCTGTATGATCTTCTCTTGCAGTGGTTGTGATTGCTATTAGCTTATTACTTTGTTATTTTAAGTTCTAATGAAGTGATACACTTAATTTTCAGCCTTGAGGAGGAATCTTATAATGGAGGTGGGAATGTCACGTTTAAAAGCATTCTTGGAAGCATTCCTTATTTCACAAAAAGGCTATTTCAAGCAAAACTTCTCCTAGGGGATCCAGCTGTGGGCTTCACATTTTCTGTAAGCCATCTTCAAATATTCAGCTCTGTTAGATTTTCCCGGTTACACTAGTGTTTCACTTTTAACATTTTGTTTCTCAATGATGGTTGTGCATGCCATTTCCCCGCACTCAAAAGAGTCATACTAAAATTTCTGTTTTCCTGCAATAAATTCAGGTTGAGACTTAAACATGATGTAATGCAGTTCAATATAATTAGCATCTGGGTCTACTCTAGTTACAATCATTCAATTATAATCTGACAAGTAAAGATGAATTTGGTGGATAATTTTTTGCTTGGTTCTTATGAAACATTTTGAGTTTAAATGACGTTCTTCTGGCGATGATACTACTAAAAATGCCCAGCTCTAAATAGTCTAAAGAAAATCCTCGAAAACATTTGTCTTATGAGCTATTTTCATTTGTCCAAGAAGCATGTGCTTAAGAAGATATATTGGTGCTCATGTGTAACAATCCATAAAATGAGGGTTAGACCCCAAAATCATGAAGTACTTGGATCATACTATATCATCATTTACTCTGCGGCTCTGCCTTTGATTTTCAGCTCTCTCTATTTTTGATAGAGTGTCACTGTAATGTGCCTTGTCATTACTATTGCAAGCTCATGAACTGACCTTCCTATCTGGATTTTGTGAAGTAGGTCTGTCTCTCACTGAAATAAAGTTGATATTTGTGCTACATGGAGGAGTATTTGATTAGCACTGTAGCTAATATCTTTGTCATTGCTTCCTTTTGAAAATTAAATAGTGTTCTTGTCAATCATGATATGAAACACGAAATATTTTGTCCATTCTGGACATTTTTATTGGCTGGTACAGCACTAGAAATGATTAACTGATGAATCATACAATACTCAAATTTCAATTGGTTTGCAGGTGAAGTCGTATGGGGACTCACTGGTGGGCATTTCTCTGGAATTTATTTCCAGTGAGGGCGAGATTATATCAGTGCTCCTTGCATCACATGGGGATGCTTTACTTACCATGAACCAGTTCTCTAGCAAATTTAGCAAAGTAATTATGCCTCATCGAATTACCAAATCAGAGTCCTCTGATGGGTGGGTCGTACAAGAGAATGCCATGCCAGGGTATACACTAACAGAAATTCGGGCAGTCTGCTACAAATTAAGACCTAAAATCAACGAGGGAGAGACATCTGAGTATTATGCAGTCCTTGGTCATCTCTTAATTCAATATTCTGGTCATAATGTACAATTCCCACTCTCTTCTTCATGGATCGTTGAGGGTCAAGATGTATCATGGAAAGCTGGCTTGGATGAATCCAAGTCTGTTTCCCTTACCATTGTATGGAGATCTAAGGTTGGAGTTGGTCTTAATGAAATTCAGAAATACAACATTTATGTCGAGAAAACATCAGAAGAAGATGCAAATCTGGATGTAAATCTTCAAGATGTACAGGAATTTCTTGGAGTAGCATTTGTGGAATCCTTTTATGTTTCTGAGTTGCTAGTTCCTTCTGGTATTTCTGCTCTCAAATTTGTCATCCAAGTTTGTGGTGTTGATGGGACTTGTCAACCACTCAATGATTCTCCATACTTTCAATTGAATATTTAAGGTTAGCTACCATTGATTGACTATCTTCTCCTTTTATTTTATTTTAATTTTTTTTATGTATATTTTAATAATTGGATATTTAGATGTTATAATGGCTTTCTTTACTAATTTATGATTACAATAAGGTTTTGTGACTGGATATTTATGGATTAGTTCCATATGTGACAAAAAATAAAATGATTGTGATGATGTCCTTTATGCAACGTGCAGTTTAAATTATCTTGTGATCAAATTTGGCAACTAATCTTGGGGCATTGGCTCACCCTTACACGTTACAAATCTTCCCAAACATTATAAGAAAGTATCATTTCTTTATATATCTTTACAATATAACCAGTCACCTACACCCGTAGGCCTAAGCCCAATTGGTGTCACTGAAAAATAAAGGTGAGGAGTTGCACACAAGTTTTTCACTTTGATTGGTTAGATTTGTCTTTTCTCAATAGAATTTTAGGGGATGTCTTTATCCTTAAACAAAACTTTGTTACGTCAAATTTATTAAATTTCAAGTTAAGATATAAAATTAATTCCAGTGACGTGAAGGATATTATATGAATTTTGCAAAAGATTATTATCTTTTGAGATCTCCATCTCCCTTTCACCTTGTAGAATATAAATTACTGTACTGCTGAACCATTAGAGAAATCTTTGATGGGTCATTGTGATTACTAATTTCCTATCTTGTGATGCAAAAAAAAGATTTGAGATGATGTCTCTTGGATTTTGTGTGTGTGACCTTTTGACCTTTTCTTCTTCCAAATTTATCTGCTTGTCTTTTCTCTAATAGAAAATATTTATAAATTCTAACTCACTTGAGATATGTAAAAAAATTTCACGTTCTATTTTTTAAAAGATTATGAGTGTGGTAGTTGCCTTTAGGACAGGGGTACTCTTATTTCCACTTTTGAACCATCTTTATATTTTCCCTGGTGTGTCTTTCACTTAAAATAGTAATTTGAAGATTTTCATTCTTTAGGGCTTGTTCTCATTTACTGAACTGAACATTTTATGAGAGAAGGAAATTAGGATCTGAACTGAATTGAAAATAAGCCGAAGAGAACAGGCCCTTAGTGACCGATTAATTTTGTTAATTGTGAAGTTATAATATTTACCCTATTTCCTACCGAAAAAAATTGTTTTGTCATCTTTTTTAAATGAAAAGGTATTTTAGTTGATTAAGGTGTTAAAAAAAAAATGATCTGTTATTTATATATATGTGGATACTGGATACATGATACTTCATTTTGATCCAAAAAGATCAAAATTTTCTTATATTGTCCAAGTTTAAGCTGGGATATATACCTGAGCTCATTACTTGTATCCAATCTGAGTAATAATTTGCCATTATAAAGCTAAAGTAAAAGTCTCCTATACAGTCCCTAATAAACACATTTCTCGTTAAAAAGATTAATATATGGCTTTAAATGTATGATATAAAGTGTGCTTGAATGTTCTTATCAAATACTTATACAAGTTTTAAAATAAAATATAGTGTGCTTGAATAGGTGTATCAATAATTCTGAAATTGAGTAGAAAGTGTTTTACTAAACAGGATATACAATGAAAAGTGCTTGGAAGATTGTTGACAACTCTGTTTAAGCTTCATTTGCAAATGTGAATTACCTGTTCTTGATGACGATGATGAAAAAGCAATAAAAGCCAGTCACAAGTGGAAGAAAAGGTTTAAATCATTGTTGGTAGTAGCTACTAGCTTCATCCTTTTCTCTGGAGACCCCACCAACATTTCATGAGTGATGTGGCCTTCTACAATTGGTTATTGTGGAACCCTTTTTTAAGACAGGTTATTTGATAAGTTGGTAGTAAATTGTCAAACTCTAAACTTATAATAATCCCTTTCATTTGAAAGCATTTGTTTGTTTAGGATAATACACTTGAAACACCGAACTGTAAGTTATTGTATAAAAAATTACTCTTTTTTTGGGGGGGTATATAACTCTCAAGTGACTATATTTTAACTGATGATCAGAGTAAGAACTGTGGGTGCAGTGGACTGAGAATTCGGAATTGATGGAGAACTACTTTCATGTGTGGAAAATGTTAAAACCAGTACTTGGGAAAGATTTAGGAGTGGAAAGGAATTAAAAAGAAGAAAGGAAAGATGCAGCAAAAGGAAAGGGTTAAAACCAAAACATGGGAAAATAAAGGATTTCAGAAACCAAACAACCTTTTTTTCCTGGGTATCAGTTGTCCTCGAGCCCTCAAATGAGAAACAACCATCCTTCCTATCCTTGTCTCCAGAAAGAAGCTGCATTGGAGGTTGATAGATAAATCCAAAGGAGAATGCCTTTTTGTCTTTTTATTTTGACTTTCCATCCATGTTCTCTTTGTGAGCACTATTTTTGTTATTCCTCTTCAATTTGACTAATTTGCTACCTTTTCCTGCTCTACCATTTATTTTCTTTCACCCAAATGTGTCACATTCCAAGGGAAGCAGATTGTTATCTCCTCTTTCATTCAGATGTCAAGAAAGACAATAGAAATATGCAGATGCTTGTGACTTTAACATGTTCCCATGGTTCACCAAAACAACTGCCGCCACCACCACCAACAGCTTCTGTAGCTTTGTAGAGATGTAGACTATTGTGAAAGTTGATTCTAAGCGAAAGAGTTTGATCAAATGATTTACCAAAATAATTGAAACAAAGTTTTTCATTAGCTATTTTGCTAAAAGTAATTATACGTCTATTGTTAACGTAGATAGAATCATTGTACTGTGTTTTGAATTTTTTAAATGGACTGATTTTAAAATTTGCTGATGAAAATGTTGTCTTAAAACAAATAGACCGTATGAATTTAATTGTAGTTTTCACTTCTTTTTTTGTTTTGTACTCGGTATGCTCAGACTTGTTATGAGTGACCTATATTTTTTTCCCTTAGATGTTTTTCTTTGTATGTTTCTTCTTTTTTAACCTATAGACAATGCAGTCATGCAACTCATAGGAAAGATTCTTGGGGACTAGAAAACCTTCAATAGAATGTTTTTTTAAGAATGTACAACTTTAGTTATTAGGGTTTTCCCATTTTCCTCAACTTCCAAATTATTTGAGTAATAGGTTTACATAGAGTAAATCAAATTTCCTATATCATATTCCCTCGATACTGCTATACTTATCCAAATATCAGCAATTCTTATGCCAAAATGTTTTTGAACTTTTACTTATATAATAAAATTTCTAGGAGAAAATTTCAAATAAGAATCCATAATATCTGGTGGTGACTTCATTCTAAGGGAAGTGTTATAGGTATCATATTGAGGACTTCATGGAACAGGTCATGACAAAATTCTATGCTTTGGTCTTCACAAACTTTTCTGTGCTAAGACTATTCTAAATGCTTAAATTATAAGTTCTTGTGACTGAATAGGACAAATACGGAAAACACATTAATTACTGACCATTAATCTGTTTTCTAGTCTCGGATTCTATGTGTATTAATTACAGTGAAGATTAGCATGGCTCCTTTTAGTCCTATAAAAGGATGACACGCACAAATCGAGAAACGGTCTTTTTTTTTCTATTTAGTGTCTGCCAAAGATATATATATATATATATATATATATATATATATATATATATATATATATATATATAGTGAGAGGAGCTATAGAAACAAAAGGGGGTGTGATTGAGATGGGAATTTAGAAAAGTTTGGAAGTTTGACTTGGGAAAATGCTTCCCTTAATAAACAATTGTTAGGAAGAATCTTTGAGTCAGCTATTGTCCCTGTTGCCTCTGCATTTAATTATTATTTTTTCTATAGAAAATCATTACTTTTGATGAGACATGTAATTGTAAGGAGAGATGGATTTGAAGAAACATGGTATTACATTATAATATATGGTGAGGATAATATAATAAATGTAAAAATCTTTGTCTTATTTAGTATACTTGGTCCATGAACTCAGCACTAACACTTGCCTCCCACGTGAAATTTTTGATGGACACTCACTATCAAATTCTAGCTTCTCCTTCCACAGTTAAGAATTCTGCTTGTAATATCATATGATTATAGTATATTTATAGAATTTTTGTTACAGTGATTTCTGCTTCTTGTGTTTTGGACTTTTTATTTAGATATGTACTTGGAATTCTTAGCACATGAATGATGCTTTGTGAGACTTTTTCAATCCGAATTTGAAGCTGACTTACATTAACAAGTTATTAATTTTGTTAGAAGGGGTGGCCATGAATTATGTCTGTAATTTGTTGCAGAATGTCCAAATAAAGCATATTTGCTTACAAACATGCATATATATCACTCCATTGAATTCATTACCACTCGGCTCCACCGCTCTGGTGCTTAAGGACTTCAAATCTTGAGGTGGTAATGAAAATTTTGTGATATGTAAAAGATGATGTATGTTTCTTAGGATATTTACATGGAATAATTGATGTTAATTGGTAGAAAATATGTTTCATTTTCCCTAATACCCTATACAAAAAGTTCATTGAGGATATATAAATCTCTTTTAACTGCTAGTTAGTATAAAGAGTTTATTTTTAGTTGATTAGTTTGATGTTTTCTTGTTAAGTACCCTGCACAGGCCAATGTGTGATGCGCATGTTAATGGCGGACTGCTAGTAGGCACTTGGGTTCAATCTAGGAACAGGGTATGGCTCAAGGTTTGATCAATCCTTACCACAAAATTTAGTAAAATTATGAAAAGACTCGTAAGAATTTCCTCCAAAAAGTTTGTTCACATATCACATTAATGACAGGTTCCGACATTGAATATTAAATTTACTCAATTTAGACTGTTTGAGGATGACTGTTGTCAGTTTACACTCTTTCCATATTGCAGCCATCATTTTTTATTCCTATTATCACATGCAAGTTTGTTTGCTCTTTTAGATTTTGATTAACTTCTCATGAATTTTTTAAGAATATTGTTCTTTTAAAGTGATATTTTGTCCCCTTTATTTTTGTGTTCTGAACTAATATTGAACTGTATAGTTCAAAATGCTGAACAAAAGAACTCAGAATATTGCTGATATTTTTATTTTTGAAGAAATCAAACTGCAAAAAGTTTTGAAGTAAAAAGTTGATGCTAATAATTATAGACAGCCTAGTTTAGTGCATTTGAGTTTAAAGGTGGGAATTAATGTTGTAAGGAGCATTAATTTTCCTAGCTAACTAGACTATTAGCATAATTTTGCTAAACATAGTTTAATTAATTTATGTTCTTCTCCATGTATCTCGTGTTAGAGTTGACTCCTTTCAACTTGGCCTTGTTTTCAAACTTTTACTATACTTCACCTTTTCATTCCTTTTTTTTTTTTTTTTTTGGGCGTACAACCTTTTGTCTTTTAGACAATTTCTATTGTTTATTTTATTTGCAAGAGCAAGAAAAAGGCATTAAATTTGAAAACCCTAAAAGATTTTTTTTTTTTTTTTTTTTTTTTTTTTTTTTTTTTTTTTTTTTTTTTTTACGGGGTTTTACTAGGGTAAGCTATAGGACCCTCCTTGGTTCAATCCTTCTGGAGTGATTTCTTTTCATGGAGAAAATAATGCTAATAATAAAGAATAAGGATATCAAAAATAGAATTGTGTAGAAAAAGGGCAAAAACATGGATGCCATATATTATAATAATGTCATAGTTATGAAACCATGTCATGTCCAAAGAAAGACTCCCTTTTAAGAGAGTCTTGAATTACATGGTGATCACTTGAGGACGGAAAATTGATGTACTGGTGTTGGGAAAGATTGTTGTGGAAGAGGAATGACTTGTCGTCTGCCTCGTAGTTGTTCTGATGTACTGGGGTTGTTATGTTGTTTGATTCTGGCTGCATTTGGATGCATAGTATCTCTGCCTGAGCTACTGCTAGTTGCATTTGCAGCTGCGAAACCTGGTTTTGCAGGAACGATATGGCACCCACACATCCGTACACTGGATCCCTCATCCTTGCATTTGCTTCATATACTAGACTGCTCACTGCATCTGCTCTTTGGTGCATTGGAAGCTCCTGTATCCATAAGAATCCAAGTATATGGAGTTAGAACCAGCACCTCAGTAAATATCCTTCAGTTTGGTAGGATTTAGGAAGGTTCAATGTATGCAGTCTACCCCTAACTAGTTTGGGAGGGTAGAGACTAGAGAGACTATTTCTGAATACAGAAATGTATGTACATGAAGTTTGCATAAGTTACATAAAGTTAGCAACTTCCTTATAAAAATCCTGATGTCAGCAGGATTTAGGAAAGTCTGATGTATGCAATCTTAATCTACAGATATATAAATTTCACTTTTATAAGAAAAGAAGTGCTAATGAAGTAAAAACATTTGTCTAATTTTGTAGAAGTGCATAAAAGTTTTGTGATGTAGTCTGTGTTTGCCCATACTCACCTGTAACATTTTGCTGACATTGCTAGCTCCAAAAACTTTATGAACGATGGCAAACTTGTGGGGGTCGTCGGAAGGAAAGTAAGGAGCAAAAATGCAGTCTTTGGCACATCGACGACGGAGCAACTTGCAAGAAGCACAAGGTGAAGTTCCATTGCCACCCATTTTGTTGAGTTTACTGGAGAAATATATGGAACAAAGGGTAAATAAAGCTAAGAACTGGGAAAGAAAAAAAAAATTATAAAGGCCTATGGTTTGGAAAAAATGAGAAAAAGGGTGTGGCTATTTATAATACCAAGTCTTGTGTGAGCTTTCGTGCACTTAGTTAAAAATTATTTTTTTACAAAAAGTTACATGATTAAAAAAATCATTAGATTTAAAAAATGATTAACCATATTTTATGATATGATGTCTGAAAAGAAGGGAGTGACTATGTCATGGAGGATTTAGAAATGATTTGGCCTTTTGTTGGCATATCAAACAATGGGTAATAAACTGGTATTGGTGTTGGAACCCATTATTAGAATAAAATTTCTCTCATGAGATCATCTTTTGATTTGAACTGTAGAGTTTCTTATTTTCATTCTCTCTCAAGGGATTATGAGGACTTAGGTGGTCTACAAGATGTAAGCGGGATTTGATCTTTGGTCTTACAATTTGAAAGAAAATGAAAGTACTGTTTAATATAGATCTAATGGTATAATTTTTGAGGCAATTTAATTGACACGCTATGTGAAAAATTAGTGGTTTGGATTGTTTGAAAATTGTGTGCTTTGTAACAAAAAATGAAGAGACTATCTTTTTCCAAAATTATATGAACTTAGCTAACAAATGGAATAATACTGTGTAGGAATAATCCTCTAGATTGTCTCCTGGAAAATCAATGCAAAAAAACTGTTCATTCTGGAAGCTGATATAGTCATAGCATTACATCTATATAATTTGATTAAACAACTTAACAACCATATAGCTGATCCATTGTTTCCTGCTGATAATCTATCACATTCACCAGCAAGAGGATAATTAAGCCCTCTAAGTTATGATTTTGTGGCTATTATTGTTTGTATCACTCCCATTATTTTGGCACTTGTGTTGATATTTTGCAGGTAGTTACATATTCCTTTCGTTCAGAATTAGTTGTCACTTATCTCAACACCTTTTATGTCTAGCCAAGTAGAAAAGGCCAATTCAGGGTTCTTAGGGGTGGCTGTGTGACGATTGGACATTAGTAGGACACTTGGACACATGTCCATGTTAAATAAGAGTACTTGAGTCCGATCAACATAGAGTGAGAGAGGTTACGTTGATGTGATTAATTAGGATCTCAATTTGTTTGGTTAGTTAGCTTTCCGTGATTAGTCATGTTCTAGAAAGGCACCAAGACATTTGTGTGGCAGGGTGAGGAAATGTGACAATCGTATATATTCATTTCGGATTGAAGTAGTACCACTAGCATGTATCAAGTTGCTCTGTAAAATTATTATTTCTACTTTTGCAATAATAAAATTACATATGAAAAAGTACATAGTGGTTATAGTTTACTGTACATAGAATAAGAATGTGTACCTGCCGATATTCTAAATCGTAATGTTATTCGCTTATTTAGTTATTTGTAATGTTATTTGGTTTTGAAAAAAAAAAAAAAGGGGTTAATATGACAAATTGACAAGTATAAATACTAGCAGGTGGAGAATGGGGATCTTGGGCTAACCCATCATTGTTGCGCGGACCTCATATTTGAATATGTAATATTAAAACATCAACAATATCACTCTAAACATACTCAATTACTCATAAAAATAATAATTTTTTTTTTTTTTTTTTTTTTTGGTGTTTAGAGAGCCACAAGGGCAGTTGATGAAAATCGATCTCAAGATTTTTTGGAATCGGGAGAGGGGAGCTCTAACCAGTTGAGTTATTCTTCACTCTCATATAAATAATAATTTCTCTGTTCTTTTTTACTTGACCGATTTCTTTTATTACGCTTGTTAATTTAAAATTTTAAAAATCAATAACTTTAATTCTCCACAAGTAAAAATTATAAAAGTTTTATATTATGATAGTGCTTGTTGAAACGAATTCAAAAATATCTCACATGAACATGTTTTTTATTATTCACAAAAGACAGCCAAAGCCTCAAAGGAGGGGTAATGAATATTATAAAAGTCAAAGCGAATCAAGTAAAAAATAAAGGAGGAAGTACTCCGAGTAGTGCACTTATTTAAAAAAGTCAAAGCTGAGTAATAATTAAAAATACTTTCTTCATTTTTATTTTTTTTTTTTTTTTTGGTTCTTTTTACTTATTTCAAATTGTCTTGAAGATAGAAAAATCAAAAGTAGTGGAGGGAGTAAATCCGAGTAGTGCACTTTAAAAATTACATCTATTTTCTTTTACTTAGGTGCAAATGTAAAGGACCTTTTTTTTTTTTTTAAGGAAATGCAATTATGCAAAGGGCAGCTTAAGACTGTTAGCCTGTTAGGTGTTAAAAAAAAAAAAAAAAAAAAAAACGAAAAAAAAACAACCAACTAGTGTATAAACATTAGATTAATCTAGTTGGTCTGTCCAAGTTAATATAAAAAAACAATTTATAGACTAATTGCCCTATTCTTGGTTTACTGTTTTATTTTTAGCCTTATTACCTTTTTTTTTTTCCCTTTCTTTCTTTGCCCTTTGCCGTTGGTATTCCCATTTCTAGATTTGTCCGAAACTTGTTCCTACTTTAGGGCGGCAATATAACTACCCCTCATCCATGGACCACATTTCTTAGATATGTATTCCTTGATAATTTACTTAATTAATTAATTAATTTGTTTTCGTATTGTTAACGTTAATCCGAATTTATTTACCCCTCTCTCTTTAAGTATCAGGTATTGTTATATTCATAGGATGATGATTATTGATATGGTGTGCGTTAATTCATATAGATTACAGTATAAAAAACTCTCTAATCCGTTAATAAAGACCACTTGAAAAATACTTCGTAAGAGAATATAGATTTGACTCTAAGATAAAATAGTTTATTATATCCCTATTGCGAAAGCTTAGATTATTTGAGCACATTTCATCTTCTCTCGTCATTTTTTTTTTGGATCAAGTATTACTCAATTAGAATAATAAAGAGTATTTATGCATTTCAACTAATGTTAATGTTCTCTATCGATAAGGAGTTTAAGAGCTTTGATAATGCATGTGTTTTTAATTTCTAAGTTTTTACTCATAAATTTCTTTTATACTACCTCCGTTATAGGTTATAGGTTATGTGCAACGATTAGACATTTTCCCTCTCTACTTTATGTCAAATCGTTGCACATAATCTGTAACTGAGGTAGTATTTCGTACCAAAGAAAGAAAGAAAGAAAATAGAGAGAAAGATTGAAGACCAAAAATCAAAGTTTGACTGCCGCAAAAGCTCGTGATTGGTTAGCTTAATTGGGCCCACTAATTTCCGTCGTTGAGGATGTTTGTTTAAAGGGTTGAACACTATTAATTACACTAGAGTTTAGAGCTACTAATTAAAATTCAAAACAAGTGTAATTAATCGTAAATTTGATTAATATGGAGGTGGCCCGACGTGAATGTTTTTGTTAAGAACAGACATTCACGTGAATTCCACATTTTTTGCAAAAAAACTCTACCAAAACTCTCCCTCCCCAATACCCCCATTAAGAGGGGTACAATATTCTCACTTGGGAGTGGGACCAACAATTATACTTACTTACTTAATTAATTACACCATTGAATCATGTCATGTATAATGTGATTACTCTTCTTTATGGTTGAGTCGTGTATACCTGAGCTTGACATGAATCACTAGATTGCCAGTCGATTTTAAGATGGTGCATCACGCATGAAACAATATGACATCTTATATGGCTCTATAACATAAATAATTTGATTTTAATAAGTAATAAATCTCGTCAAAAAATATGAGTAGTATTTGATTATTATACTCCCCCATTTTCGAATACTCATAATAATTTGACTTCTCTAATATTTATATATTAACTTTCACCCGTTGTCTACTTAACAAATATATCTAAAATCACATATTAAGTTTTTGTATATATATTATGTTATTGAGTTAGTCTCAATATATATTAGCATGGTTAGTTTACCTTTTTCAATGACATGATAGATTTTTATATACAACTTGTGCATGCATGCAAAGTTACTAGGAATACCCTAACACACATGGATCATTTTATAACATATTTGTATTAGTACTAATTATTTCAAAAATCAAGGTACGGTTTCCTGCAATATCTATTCCCCAAGCCCACTCTTTTACACGATCAACTTCAAACATATTCTAATTAATCTGATGGAATTATTAATTACGAGTAATTTATTTTTTCTGCTAAGTGATAACCAAGAGATACCAAGTAGATTTACAGCAAGAAAGAGAAGTAACTCATACATTATTTTTATTTAAAAAAAAACCTTTCATACATTTCTCGTACCAGCTTAGTTTGATGATTTTTTTTTTTTTTTTTTCAGAATAACACGTGTTTGTAAATGAAGTTCCAATATAACGGACAATTCCACCAATATAAGACATTTTCTAACGTGTTACATGTAAATTTATTATTGAAACCTATCGAACCAAGTTGTTAATGGTACCGAATTAATAAGAACCAAATGTAGCATCGATCTATTTCAACTTATTAATGGTACTCAATTAATGTGAATCAAATGTGGTATTGATCTATAGCTCCATATCTAAGTAAGAATGAGGAATTAATCAACAAACATTTAGGAGTATATGCACGAAGTTATTTTAATCTGTTTCTGTGATAGATGTGAATGCATACTGTTGAGTAATTAAGTAATATTTCTGCGTAGATTAGCAAAGAGTCTTCTTATATTAAGTGAGACATCTGACAATTAATAAGTGTATAATTCAAATCTAAAAGATTCCGTCATAATAAGGAATCTAGGCTTAGATCATACAAATAAATCAACACGTGTATTGTGTATCATATCAATAGATATACAATTAGTCCTGCAATTTGCGATAAAATATTATTGCCAATCATATCATTGGAAAAAAAAAAAAGTTGCTTCCACTTCTTCAAAATTAGCTAGGGTTTGATATCTTGTGAAAGCACTTGGGTTGAAGTACACAATATAATGTTGTTAGCGATCAATATAATGAATGTTAATAAATTCTAGCTAAAATCTCGATATAAACATTGTATATCGTTAATGTATCTCGTGATGGATGATAAATATTTTGTGAACTTGTAACACATGTCTTAGTGGCCAGAGTTTACATATCTGTACAAATTTGATAAGATTTATTAAATTCTCAACATATATAGTTGGTAATAAGTGAAGTAGTCCATCAATCTTATGCTACTTATGTCGGCCATATATCCTCTCTTGTTTTTTCAGACAACAAATAATTAAGTACGCTTTAGACCAATTTAAGTTTAGTTTTTAAACTAAAAGAAAACACTCCAGCCTAACATTAAGAGATCAGAATCCATTAAAGAAAACAAAATTTAGTACACTATTCATCAACAACTTATTTTAAGAAGATTCTTTAACTCTACAAAAAGAATTCTATCTTTGAAAATAAACCAATAAATTAACAATTCTGTCCAATTAACTCTAACACTGATGAAACCTTACTGACATTAGATTAAGAAGCTGTGAGGTGGGGTTTTTCTTATAAAATGGAAGAAATAAAACCAAATTTCGAGGAAATTAAATTAAAAATAAATAAAATTAATTGATTAATTAAGAGAAATAAAATTAGTTGGCCAAGAAACCTAAACCTTATCCCTCTGCAAAACACATTAAATGTAGGTCACATGAATCCAAATCTTCTATTTCTTGTCTTTCTCCATAAAACATAAACACAGCACTTCTTTCTTAGCATCTTGTCTCTCTTAGTATTATGAACCTTCATGTCTCTAAATTCATCCATTGTTTAACTTATAATAAAACCCTAGCTTGCCAAGCCAAGTACATAATTTTAGTATTAAATTTCATGCATGAAGTCTAGGGAATATTTTTTGTCACTCCATCGGCTCTTTTAATTAAAAATGCTCTTCATCTTATTAAACTTTTTTGTCTGTTCAACATGTACAATTGAACGATCATCAGATCAATATCTAAGTAGTATAAGTCGATCTTGTCAATAATGAGATTCGATATTGAATTTAACACTACCAAATTCAAAATTGACTAACATTTCTTAAGTATCATGCATCACTTGGAACATCCATGCATGTTACTTTCGAATAAACCTTAGCAAAAACCTAGAGATACCTGATAACTACAACCAATATAATGTAATAATAATGTGTGTGTGTATATATATATATAGCTAAAGCTAAGCTAGTTTATTTGTTATGGAAGTGGTTAATTGATTGGATAGTTTAGTCAAATATGTACTACTGTATACAAAAAGAGGTACATAAAATAAACAAAAATTCAGTATTAGTATAAAACACTTTGCATTAAATGATTTCAGAACCCTAAACCTAGAAATAAGAGAGACTACAAAAAACAGTATAGTATATATGGAAGTGAGGGAACTTTCTCTTTGAAATTGTTGCATTGTTTTTCTTCTACTCTTCTGTTTTTGATGAAAATTAGGTTGTGTTGTTTAAACCCAGAAAACAGACATCTTTTTAGAACATAGAAAAGCAAAAGGAACTAACTAAACTTGTAGCTTTGCTAAGCTCCAATATGGTTCATTAAATGCAACAAGATTGTTCATTTTCGAGATGCATGCATGGTTTTCCATTCTTTTTGTGGTTTTTTATAGTGACAAAAAAAAACCAATTAAGTATTCTATTTGCCTATTGTGCCCGTTAATAGACATACAAAATTGACCCGACTTATAAAAGTTAGTATAAACAAAAGTTTTCATTGTTAATTTTGATTATATATGTATTGGACTAAATTCTAATTTTCTCACTTTTCACAATCATCCCTTGCTCTTAAATTAACGCTTCATTTGGTTTTTCTTAAAAATTACCTGAAATGGGAAAAAAAAAATTGCAAATTAGCTTTTCTTTGTTTGGTTCCCTACAAGAATAGTTGTAACTTAAGAAATGTGGAAGTCAAAGGAGGAAACAAAGCGGAGAATAGTATTTTTATTTAGATTTTTTTTTTTTTTACCCTTGAAAGTTTTTTAAATGCTTATATGTATCCCTAAGGGGTATATACAGTATTACCCTATTTTTAACTTAAAATTTACTCCGGCATTTAATACTTATAAGTATCCCTAAGAACTATGTATAGCATTATCCTATTTTTAACTCTCATATGATGAGTCGTGGTAGCCCACTACCCGGGGGGCCCTTACATATTTTACTCCAGTTCTTAGTCTCTACTCTCTGGCACCAACTTTCCAGACACACTTCAAACGTGACTATTTTATCACAATTGGACAAACTTCAAAGTCCAGAAAACAAAGACCAAAAAATGTGATGGTTTCAGTTTATATTTCTGATTACGTAAAGCCCAATTTAGTGGCCCAAAAGGTAATAAGTAGCTGGAACTTTGACCTCTACAGGTTCAGTACATAAACTTGGCAGCAGCACTATACTGAGTTGTTTTAGTTTTGGGCCCAATGATTGTGTATCATAACTCCCTAAACCCTGTACATAAAATTGCAAAAACCTATTTCCTTTTCTATTCGGTTAACACGTTCAATTTAGACACCCATATTTAGGACAGGGGAAAACGAATGATAAAGAAAATGGGGTGGCTATTAAATGCAAAGTAAAAAAACTTACCCAAAATGAATATGTGTCAACTAAAAAAACTTCCTAAAAGGAATATGTGTCAACAAAAAAAAAAACATATGTGGTTTTTTTTTTTTTTTTTTTTTTTGAGCCCCCACTCAATTATTTGAGTATAGAATTAAGTCTTCTTAGTATTTAGTCCGTATTTTTCTTTACCTTTACAAAAATTAATATAAATTCAAATATTAGGGAGGTTGATGTGATAAAGTAGTGGCATCGCTCCCACCTCGTATCCCTTAAGGCTCATGGGACTAATTTGAGGGATATCTCTTTATCTTCCCCCTCAAATGAGCCTCCTTCTTACCACCAAAAATAATTTGGATAAACAAACAAAGCGTTTGGTGCGAGAGATAATGAGGAAGGATAAAGATAGGAATTTGGTGGTCAAGTTAAGGATAAATAAGTGTTATATATCCCATGTTTTGCATGTATCAGAAGTATTCAAGTGTAGTAAGAAAACTATTAAACTATGACGGCGTACCCTTACTAACTTATATGGTCTTTTTAAAATCCATTTTCTATCTCTTTCCCTACATTACCCCGGAGGGATAAATAGTTAATTATCACACCTTACTAATCTCATTCCCCTCATCCCTTACCATTTATTTTAATCCCCTAACAAACACTCTTTGATAGATAGGATGTATAAACTAAAAGCTTAAGTGTAAAAATGTTGGATATCACAAGAGGGCAAAAGCATTACAACCGGTAGAGGCTCACGAGGAATTCGAACTTGTAGCCTATTGTATATTCATACATACACCCTCAACCTTCGACAATATATCATCACCTTATTGGTAAAGAATTATTCCCATGCGGCATTTTTTTTAATTTTTGGTGAAAGAATGAAAGACTTTTAGACATTGTTTAATTTAGCTTAGTTTAACATTTTTTTTAAAAAAGAAGGAAATAAAAGTTTTGTTACTCATTAACTTGAATTTAAATAATATAAGTTCATGTAATTTCAAACAATTTTAATAAACTTTCAGTATCACACACCTAGAATTAGAATAATTATGGCTTGTTCACATTCACGGACCTGAGCTTAACTGAACTGATTGAGCTGAAGTGAACTAAATATTTTATGAGAGAAAAAAAAAATTAGGAGCTTAACTAGTTAGGCTGAACTGAACTGAATATTTTATGAGAGAAGAAAATTAGGAGCTAAACTGAATTGAACTGATTGAAGCTAAACTACACTGAACTGAAATTAAGTGAACGGAACTAAAATTAAGCTGAAATGAACATACCCTTTGCCAAAATTCTTACTTGGAATAGAATAATGATCATATAGTAGGCATCTAAAATAAAATACTCACCAAAAATTGCCATCCACTAAACTCGAATTTTCCAAAAATTCTCCAACTTTATCTTCACTTTTACCCATCACATTTTTCAACAATAAAGTCGGCCAAATGCCAATAAACTACGGGCCATAATTAAAAGCACCTAAAATATCATGCCACACATACCTAGAATAATCACCCAACACAAGCCTAACACACGCTTTTCATCTCAACCGTCCACGTGTCCCTCCATCCAACGACTCTCATTCTAAACCTAGTGCCCTCCACACGCCCTTATAATCTCCTCATCCGTCCACTCACTCACTCACTCACTCATTCTCATCTTCTCCATCATCTTCCCAAACTTTCTCTCTCTACAATTTTTTTTCTCTCTCTAAAATTTTTATTCCGCCATTTTCGTGATGCTTCTCAGAGCTTCTCCAGCTTTCTCTCTCCTCGCCAACAATGGCGGCGACACCCATCCTCTCTCATCGGCGAATTCTGTTTCGAATTCTCTGAGTTTTTCTTCGGTCCGATTTTCTTCACCGACAAAAAACCCTAACAATGGCGGATTCTCCGTTTCTGCAGTGGCGCCGGAAACTAACAGCCGTCCTTTGACCGGAGTCATTTTTGAGCCGTTTGAGGAGGTTAAGAAGGAGCTCTCTATGGTTCCTACTGTTCCTCAGGCTTCTCTTGCTCGTCAAAAGTATGTCGATGATTGTGAATCCGCCATTAATGAACAAATCAAGTAATTCTCATTTTCTTCCTTCTGTTTCTTTAATTAAATTTATAATTTACATTTTATCCATTTTCTATGTATGTAATTTCTGGTAATTGTTCGAATTATGATTTCTGACGTTTAATTTAATCTTCATTTCGTTGATTTATATATTTCCTTTCGCATTTGGCTCCAATTTTTTTTCCTAATTTGTGGTTTATAATCTGTTTTTCGGCCTCATTTCGTTGATGTATGATGTACTCAGTATCTAATTCTTTCTGTTTATGGATCTTGTATATTTTCATGCCCTGCTTTTGTTGGTGAATTGATCGATGTGTAATTTAATTATTGATATTTTCAACAAAATTGGGATGTTTTGCAGTGTGGAATACAATGTTTCTTACGTTTATCACGCGATGTATGCTTACTTTGATCGAGACAATGTGGCACTCAAGGGTCTTGCAAAGTAATCGCTCGAAAATTACTTTTTTGTTCCCCCTTTTTGAGTTGCATTGATTTATGTACTAGTACTAAATCCCTGCTACTTTATGATTAGGTTCTTTAAGGAATCTAGTGAGGAGGAAAGAGAGCATGCTGAGAAATTGATGGAATACCAGGTACTTTATACAAGAAATAACCCAAATTAATGGCTCAATTTGTCATTTTAGGCTGTGTAATTGAATTAATTGAGAATATATATGTATTTATTGTGTGGATTGCAGAACATGCGTGGTGGGAAGGTGAAGCTGCAATCAATATTGATGCCACTTTCTGAATTTGATCATGAAGAGAAGGGAGATGCTTTACATGGTGGGTTTTCTTGTTCATCCTTTCCATTCATCGATTATTTGGTTTCGTGTGTTCGTGCTGAGATGTAGATCTGTGATTGTGTTTGTTTAGTTGATTTGGCATATACTTGGTACTAGGATGATATTGCTATTATGATTTCAGCTAGGACGTGTGCTGCATTTTGATTTATTGATGTGCTTTTGGTGTAGGGTATATCATGTCTGTTGACATTAATGTACTTTTTAAAGGATTAATGATTTAATGGGTTGTTCATGGAGGGAACGTGGATAGATATCACATGCTTTAGATGTTTACTTTTATTTTCTTTTATTCCACTTGCAATTTTAAATGTTCATGGTTTCTTTATTGGGGAGGGTTAATGTTCTGGGCTTAATAAAAGATTGTGTAAGTGAGCAATTCAGGAGGTTGGTAGATCATTAACTATGTGAAAAATGTGATCGTAATCAATAACATAATATTGGATCTCAGATTGATTTTGTGATAGATATGGAATATTTGTGGAAATAGAAGTAATAAGTTATTGAAATGAAGTGCAGGAAAGGGGAGTGATGGCTTACTTATTTTCCTCTAGCCTCTAAATTATTCGAATTCAAAATCTGTACTTCTTGCTATTAGTTATATAGTTTTTGATAATAGAACTTTTATTCTGAAGACTATAACAGGAGAAGTCATTCATTGGATGGATTAGTTGAACAACCAGCAATATACGTTGTAGTTTTTATAACAAAAATTAACCTTTGATGTATGATGTTTTAAAAACAAGCTTGATGTAAGTAATTCTATGTTGTCTTTCCTTTGTTGCATTCAGCAACGCCTTTAAACAAACAATACGATTTCAATCTTTATTGATTAAATAGCGTATCATAAATAATGTCATAAACTTACCTAATCCTTGATAAACATCGTGTGTACTTTTGTTTGTCATTCGAGCCCATTGGCTTGGCCACAAGTCATGATACATGTCCTGCTATGCGCCTATGCATATCCATCTTTGGTGTGAGCCGTGTGACTACAAATTAGTTTTGCTGCAAAGTAATTAGTATTGACTGTTCTGTTTGTGATGCAGCTATGGAACTTGCCTTGTCTTTGGAGAAGCTTGTTAATGAAAAATTGTTGAACCTGCATCAAGTAAGTACTAGCAACCCATTCCTCGTTTGTTGGCTGTTTGTCTTTCAAATTTATTTCTGTAGCTAAGGAATGGTAAAATTAAACTTATAATGTTATCAAGTAGGACTTGCTGACAATAATATCCAACTTTCTTAATTTCAGGTAGCTGAGAAAAACAATGATGTCCAATTGCAAGAATATATTGAGGGCGAGTTCTTAAATGAACAGGTAATTTAACTTTCTTGGTTATACATTGAATGAGATATTGTGATACATGCTCAAGGACTGCTGTTTACAATTTACACTACTGATGTTTAAAATTGCCAATTGCTTTACAGGTTGAAGCCATAAAGAAAATCTCAGAATATGTAGCTCAGCTCTGGAGAATTGGCAAGGGACATGGTAATTATTTATCTGCCTTCATTTGAAACTTATGCTCTCCTTGTTTTTTTTTTTCTTTTTTTTGAAACCAGATGCTCTCCTTGTTTGTTTCATTAATATTATCGATGCTAATGTTATGGTTAATTCCCCCAGGTGTATGGCACTTTGATCAGACCCTTCTTCACGAGGGTGACGCTGCTGCTGCTTGAAAAGTTTGATTACTGTTAAGAGAATTTCGACATATTGGAGTATTGAGCAGAGTTTATATCATGTAACCTACTCAATTCTGGAATTGGGGGATTTTAGCTTCAAAACTTTTTCCTTTGGTAATCTTGTTCAAATGGAATGTAGACCTGCTTTTAGTTGATTTAGCTAGGAAATATGAGTTAGAAAAAATGCGATTGACTATTATACTATGCTATTTTTACCCTCCATGCCTAATTGAAATCAAAATTGATTTTGCTCATTTTGTTTAGAATGCCCATGTTGTGTTGGTTTGTATATTTTTTTCCCTCTAAAAAGTTTGTGGTTTTGTCTTGAGGAGTCAGGCTCCATATTTTCCCCTAAAAATTAAAGATGCAAAAATGATACTTCGTATCGTCCTATTTTGTAGCTGATTTTTTGGCTCCATAAAATATAATCCTTAAGCTCAGTTACTTGAAGGTTTGTGCTGGCCATCTATATAGACGACTTCATACCCTAAAATTCTGCAATTGAGTTTATTTTGAAAGCTATTAATCATGTCATGGGGTTCATTTGTGCCTTCTCAGCCTTGTGGAATATGTTTATATGTAGTCCGGTACTACGGGAAAATCTCTTTGCACACCGATAATTAATTGACTTGATAGGTTGTGAGACCAAAAAAATGAAGACATCAATTTATCTGATTGAAACATTTGATTACTCAATACTTGTAATAGGTGTGCCGAAGTACGGAGTAAGCTAATAAGCTGCGAAATACTCATAACTCTTTTCAAGTTTTCACTGTTTGTATCACGCGACAGTCGTCAAGATGGATGGGAAATCAATCTACCGCAATTCTTATATTGTGTTCTCACTAGCCCGGCTTCATTGTGAGTGTGTTTAACTTGTGCTCATGTGGTATACATGCACTGATGCACCACTCTTGGAGCTCAAAATAGCTTGCTCTTGTGGAAAGTCTTTATATATTGCTAGTGGCTCCAAAACATCTCCATTGATCCTCAATGTGCCATGTTTAGTGTTCGTTACAATTTTTTAAAATTTTAAAAAGAAAAATGTACTAAATTAGAAATCTTTTCAAGACTATAGTGACCTTATAAAGCAACATAATCTGCTGCTCGATTGACTTTCCAATCAACGTGGTGAGACTCAAAAATAGAGAAGTTGCAAAGAAGGTTATATATATATATATATATATATATATATATATATATATATATATATATATATATATATATATATATATATATATATAAAAGTTCAATTGTCATCAACCTTGAAAAACAATGATGTCTATGAAGACGCTCTTATTGTTGAGGGGTTAAGGGCCTAGGGGGAGGGAGAGTGCTTCCATGAATAAAAAGCCTTGCCAAGCAACATGCAGCTAGAATTTAGTTGATTGGGATTTGGGAGAAGCTAGTTTTTACATTAGATCACTTTGTAGTTTGTACATTGGTTCTCACTAATTTGAACAAATGTTTTGATTAAATCTAAGATTTCAATTAGCATTATCTTGAGCCATGCTCAAGTAAGCTTCAAAGCTACATACATAAACAATCACGAATCACCCCTAAAAATATTACACCCTCGAAAAATCTCTTAAGTACTTCTAGGCTTCTTGCATTCTATTATAGATGTCATATTTACATGATATTTTTCACCTTTTGATAGATAATACGAGTAACTAGTATGTGAATCAGACGAAATTCAAATTGTTATTTTTAAATATCATACTTTATTATATTCTTTACACATGCTATATATGCAAGTTTGTTTGTTTCTTTAATTTTTTTATGTAGTATACATATTTTAAATAAAACCGTATTAATATCATAACTTCATTAGACCATTTTTGTAAGAAACAAAAAAGTGTGAAGACAGACAAAAAATCATAATGTAGCTTAGGTGAAGACATAATTTTTATCCAAAAAAAAAAAAAAAAAAACCTTGAACTTAATCAGGGCCTAAAGCCATCGATTAACGATTATAATACGAGCCCAAGCCCAACAACATCAATACACATCTCCAAAACCCTAAAACTCTCATCTTCTTCGTCCCTCACTCAATTTTTCTCTCTCCTCAAAACCCTAGAAAACCCTGCAACTTTCAGAGAGAGAGAGAGGGGGAAAAAACCCAGAATTCCAAAATGAAGCACAACCCAAGAGTATCAAGCTCCCGCAGAAAATGCCGGAAAGCTCATTTCACGGCACCATCAAGCGTTCGCCGTACAATCATGTCGGCCCCACTTTCCGCCGACCTAAGAAGCAAGCACAATGTCCGTTCTATCCCTGTTCGCAAAGACGATGAAGTTCAGGTTGTGCGTGGAACCTTCAAGGGTCGCGAGGGTAAAATTGTCCAATGCTACCGTAAGAAATGGGTTATCCATATTGAGCGGATTACCCGAGAAAAGGTCAACGGGTCGACGGTCAATGTTGGGATTCATCCTTCGAAGGTTGTTGTTACGAAGTTGAAGCTTGATAAGGATAGGAAGGGGTTGCTTGAACGTAAGGCGCTTGGTCGTGGTAATGGTGAAAAGGGGAAAGAAAAGTTTACTGTTGATGATGTTGCTGCTGCTGGTTCTATGTCTCAGGTTGATTAGATTTTGAATTTGATATGTGTTTTTGGGTTTATATGAAATTTGGATTATATTTGAGTTATTTGATGTTGAGAAATTTTGATACTTGGTTTATAATATATGGTATAATCTATCCATTTTTATTACTATTATGTTGGGTTGTTTTAATCTGATTGATAAGTTTTCTTTACTGATATTATAATTGGAATTGTATAGGGTAGGAAAATGGAATTTGGTGGTCTATTAAAGTGTTTAACTTGATTAACTTTCTATTATGTGGGTGTTTTTGGAGATGGGGATTATAATAGACTAATAGACTTTGATTAGTTAGGGATCATAATTCTGCTATACTTTGTTGTTGTAGTTATGAATTGAGCATGAGAGAGTTTGGTAATGTTGCCTTTAGCTGTGGTGAAGGATGATGGTAATGACATTGAAGGGTATTGAGCTGTTTGTGTTGAAGTCAGTGATGGAGTTTTGAAACAGGGGAGTGGTTGAGTGGGTGTTTACTTTAGATGTTGTTAGCTTAAATGGGCAAAGAGGGTAATGGAAATGAACTGATGGTGTTTGTATTTCTGACTTGTTATTTGGGTGCAATTAAGGATATGTGATGTTTGTGAGGTCAGGTGTATGAGGAACTGTATTATGTTCTAAATGGTGGGATCAACTAATCAAGTGATGTAGGCATGTAGCTACATTGTTGAATTCTTGATGAGAATTTGAAAGCCTAGGCTTAGAGAATAAGAGGGTGTTGTTTAGTTAGTGTAGGTTGTTTCCTTGATGATTTCATTTCAACTTTTTTCGGTATTCAAAGTTCTAAGGCTTAGACAGTTGGAGCTGCTTAGAATGCAGATGATTGTAGGATACAGTTTGAATTTCCTTAACTGCTCATTTTAACATATGAAATATTCAAATTGTGATCTAAGAATATTCAGATTTGACAATGTGCATATTGGACATAGGTTGAAGATGGCTTTTAGCTATTACCAGCTCCTATGTGCTTCACTACTTCTGTAGTTCAGTAGTTTTGTTACTGTGAGACAGGCATGTAGATGCTGTGATATTGTAGCATGTATATGCAAATATGCAATCAAGTCACTGAGATATCGTTTAAAAGATATAGTACCAAAAGAGGTACGATCTAAACATAGCAGTCTAGCAGATATTGAGGCAATCCTAAAACAAATCATTCTAATTACTACGTACAACAAATATATACTATATTTAACTCTTAAATTTGAGGATGATACTCCTTTCTTTTGCTGGCTTGGACGGACTTGGTCTCCCTAGACAAAATGCTTTGATCAACAATAATAAGGTGGTCTAAATTGCATTTAAGATGATTTGAAATCCGGTCAGGAACAATTTGGGTTGAATTTAGGTCGGGTCAATAATAAGTCGTGTTAATTTCGAGTTGGATTAGTAACAGATCGGGTTGAATTTAAGATGTTTGTAGTATGCTTGAGTTAATGAAATCCGTACAAGTTGTAAACCGGTAAATTGGCCGTTTAAAGGCAAATTGGATGGTTCCACCCTCCCGGACGGTAATATTAATCATGGTAACCATTTCGGCAATTTTAATTTCCGGGCGAAAAAAAAAAGTAAAAAAATACAAAATTAAAGGCTAATATCCACGCTTTTTGAGAAATTTTGAGGATTCGGGGCCCGGTGTCGAAAAGTCTTGAAATTTTAGGGGATACATCTCGGGGTCATAATGTCGTTTGTAAACATTTATGATCATTATGTATTGTCATAAATGTTCGTGGTAGGATTGATTTAATGAAATCGGTACAAATTGTAAACCGGCAAATTGGTTGTTTAAAGGCAAATTGGATGGTTCCACCCACCCAATTGGACTCCCGGAGGATATAAGGGACCATGGTAAACATTTCGTCAAATTTTATTTCCAGGCGAAAAAAAATTTAAAAATTCCAAAATTGAAGTCTAATATCCACACTTTTTGAAAATTTTTGGAGGTTTTGGGGTCCGTTGACAAAAACACTCGAGATTTTAGGGGATACATCTCGGGGTTATATAATGTTGTTTTGAACCAAATATAATCATTATATGTTGTCATAAATGTTCGTGGTAGACTTGAATTAATGAAATCAGCGCAAGTTGTAAATCGGTAAATTGGTCGTTCAAATGCAAATTAGTTGGTTCTACCTACCCAATTGGACTTCCGGAGGGTATTAGGGATCATGGTAAACATTTCAGCAAATTTTATTTCCGGACGAAAAAAAAAATCAAAAAATTCAAAAATTGAAGGCTAATATCCACGCTTTTTGAGAATTTTTGGAGAATTCGGGACCCGGTGTCTTAAAGTCTTGAAATTTTAGGGAATATATCTCATGGTCATATAATGTCGTTTAGACCCATATATAATCATTATTTGTTGTCATAAATGTTCGTGGTATGCTTGAGTTAATGAAATCCGTGCAAGTTGTAAACTGGTGAATTGGCCATATAAAGGCAAATTGGATGATTCCACCCACCCAATTGGACTCCCGGGGGGTGTTAGGAACCATGGTAAACATTTCGACAATTTTTACTTCTGTGCGAAAAAAGTCAAACAATTCGAAAATCGAAGGCTAATATCCATGACTTTTTAGAAATTTCGAAGGTTTCGGGTCCCGGTGTCGAAAAGAAATAAGATTTTAGAGATACATCTCGGTGTCATATAATGTTGTTTGGAACCATAAATGATCTTTATATGTTGTCATAATTGTTCGTGGTTGGCTTGAGTAAATGAAATCGGTGCAAGTTGTAAACTGGTAAATTGTTCATTTAAAGGCAAATTGGATGATTTCACCCACCCAATTGGGATCCTAGAGGGTATTAGGGACCTTGTTAAACATTTCAGCAATTTTTATTTTCGGACGAATAAAAGTAAAAAAATTCCAAAATTGAAGGCTATTATCCACGTTTTTTGACAAATTTTTGAAGTTTCGAGGGCCGGTGTTGAAAAGGCTTAAGATTTTAGGGGATATATCTCAGGGTCATATAATGTCGTTTAGAACCATATATGATCATTATATGTTGTTATAAATGTTCGTTGTAGTCTTGATTTAATGAAATCGGTGCAAGTTGTAATTCAGTAAATTGGCCGTTTAGAGGCTAACTGGATTGTTCCACCCACCCAATTGGACTCTCAGAGGGTATAAAGGACCATGGTAAACATTTCGACAATTTTTATTTCTTGGAGAAAAAAAGTCAAAAAAATCCAAAATTGAAATCCACGTTTTTTGAGAAATTAGGGATGTTTCGAGACTCGGTATCGAAATTTTTTGAGATTTTATGGGATACATCTCGGGGTCATATAATTCCGTTTAGAACCATATATGATCATTATATGTTGTCATAAATGTTCGTAGTAGGATTGAGTTAATTAAATCGATGGAAATTGTGAAACAGTATATTGGCCTTTTAAAAGCAAAGAGGATGGTTCACCCACCCAATTGGAATACCAAAGGATATTAGAGACCATGGTATACATTTCAGTAATTTTTATTTTCGGGCGAAAAAAGTAAAAAAAATTCCAAAATTTGAAGGCTAAAATCCACGCTTTTTGAGAAATTTTGGAGGTTTCGGGGCCCGGTGTTGAAAAGTCTTTAGATTATAGGGAATACATCTCGGAGTCATATAATACCGTTTGGAACCATATATGATCATTATATGTTGTCAGAAATGTTTGTGGTAGACTTGAGTTAATAAAATCGGCGCAAGTTGTAAACCGGTAAATTGGCTATTTAAAGGCAAATTGGATCGATCCACCCACCCAATTGGACTCCCGGAGGGTATTAGAGACCATGATAAACATTTTGGCAATTGTTATTTTCGGGCCAAAAAAAGTCAACAAATTAATAATTGAAGACTATTATCCACGCTGTTTGAGAATTTTTGGAGTCTTTGGGGCCAGGTGTCAAAAAGTCTTTAAATTCTAGGGAATACATATTGGGGTCATATAATATCTTTTGGAACCATATATGATCATTATTTGTTGTCATAAATGTTCGTGGTAGGCTTGAATTAATAAAATCGGTGCAAGTTGTAAACTGGTAAATTGGCCGTTTAAAGGCAAATAGGATTATTCCATCCACCCAATTAGACTCTCGGAGGATATTAGGGATCATGGTAAACATTTCGGCAATTTTTATTTTCGAGTTAAAAAAAGTACGGAGTAAAAAAAATTCCAAAACTGAAAGCTAATATCCATGTTTTTTGAGAAATTTTGGAGGTTTCCGGGCCCGGTGTCGAAAAACCTTTAGATTATAGAGGATACATCTCAGGGTCATAGAATACCGTATGGAACCATATATGATCATTATATGTTGTTATAAATGTTTGTGATAGACTTGAGTTTATTGAATCGGCCCAAGTTGTAAACCTACGTTAATGAAATTGGCAACTTAGATTAGCCCTTATTTTAACAATCACTTACAGGTATACAAGAACTTCTATCTTATAACAAAATTAAAAACCATTAGGAGGCTGACTAACATGTCATTAATTTTGTATATCAAAACAAGTGGCAAAAAAACAACAGCGTCATTTTGAATTGCTGTTGAACAGTAAGTGAAGCAAAAGAACTAGACATGTAAAAAATGAATATTCAGGTATGAATATGTTTCTTTCATCTGGCTATTGAACCAGCAAAATCTAAGCCCTACAAACCACGAGTATACTCACTACTCAGCGCTAGTATTTGACAATAGAGAAAATACCAGTGCCGTGCAGTCTAGCTGACGATGCATCCAAATTTTCCGGGCAGGTCGTGGTTCCAGCACAAGGCAGCAGAGAGAATAGTCCTCTGGTAACACAAGGTAGAGAATCCCTCAGAATCCATTTTATTTCCCCTCTCTTAGTTCTGAGTTAGGTTCCAAAGTGTGATCAGTTTCTATATTGCTTTGCATCTCTAACAATTTCTGTTCTTCTTCTTGGCTTTCTTGTGGCTCTGCAGCTTTCACAGGCTTAGGTTTGCTTGTAGACTGCTGATACATAACACCACCCAGCATACAGACTAGAAGGCCAACTGTTCCCACAAAAGTAGAATGTTTATCCCAGATGACAAGGTTGATAACAACTGTTAGTAACTTGTTCACTATTCCAAGAACTGTAAAGCCTGTGGCAGAGATTGCTTTTCGGCAAGAGAACCCAAAAAAAGAGATAGAGAGTCCAAATAAGCATGATAACCCCACTGGCAGGATGACGCTAAAAGAATGCCATTCTGACTCATCAGAAATATCATGTTTTATCTTCTTCAGCTCGCCCATAACAAACAGCTCTAATGGAAAGAGTAAGAGAGCCTCAAGGTTGTTGTACAATACTAGGCCCCACGTGTTCAACCCAATGGTCATAACCACATGTTTTATATAAACAAAATCGATGGACATGCTTACAAGGTAAGCTAAAGCCCAGGTGTAAGCCATTACTGTGAATTGATAATCTGTCATCACATAAATGACACTTCCACCAAAGATAGTGACAAGTGAGGCCCATGTTTTGAGTGATGGCCATGGCTGGTGCAGAAAGAGGGTCTCCCCAATTGCAACAAAGATGGGGACTACTGAACGGAAGACGATGAATGTGTCTACATTGGCATGGAGGAGGAGCTCACTATTGGTGAAAAGGGAGAGATAGAAGATAATTGCAGCTGGAAGGAACCTCCACATGGTCATAAGGTCAAGAGGGTCATGTTCTAACCACTTTAGCTGTCCACAAACTAACACACCAGCAGCACTGGTGAAATACTGCAGTGCAGTGAGTGCACCAGGATATGGAAATTTCATAACAGCCCATTTATTAATGATCGAAAGTAAAGAGGCTGAAAGGCAGTACCCAGCAGCTACTCCATAGACGGATACTTGCTGACAAAAGATACTGTACCATGTCACTTGAACTTCAGGTACAGAAGATCCATTAACATCTGCATTCTTGTTTGCCTCACTAGATTTCGGGTTTTCAACGTCACCAGACATCTGAGAAAAAAAATTCAAACAAATTCCCTTTGAGAAGCATTCAACATATGACATCCTTGAAACTCATTCCATTATCAGGATATGACAGCAAACAGTTTATTTTATTATCAAGTAGTCACTTACTCAGACAAATTGTTTACAGTACTCAAGAAGTTCCATTTAAACTATTTCAACAAAGCTATGATGTAAAATATAGATTGTAAGCATAACCATCAGTGCATCAAAAATTACACACGAAAACAGCCTTCAGAAAATTAAGAAATCAACAAGTTGACAGCTCAAATGAAGACATCATTTGTGAAAAAAATGATAGGAAAATATGGGGAAGAATAATTATCTCTAAATTCAACAAATAAGCTATAGGACTGAACGGATTTTGGTAAAAAACTCCCTCCATTCCATAATCTTGCAATTCAATGATTCAATGTCACATATCTATGTATGATCCCAAGCTTGACAACCTTGCTTATATAGTCCCAAATTAAACAATTTTTTGGTCCCAAATTATTAGCACATTCAGATTCTTTCAACTTTCATTACGAAATTTTTTTAAAAGAAGTAAAAAATACAAGTGGATTATGTTTGTGCAAAAATATTTATAAGCAGTAAAAAATGTACTACCAACTATGAACATACACTTTAGCTGCTGTAATTCTAGCACAAAATATCAACAATTAGCTTGCATAATAGACTGAGTATCAAATTTGTTATAAACTTTGGATTATCAGATAACTGTCATGCAAAGGTCAATACTCCATTACAGACATATACTAAGCTCATCATTCATAAAGAGCGCTTAAAAGTAACTTGACTACTTGTATTCGGCTTCTTCCCAATGAATCCGATGCCAATGACAGTGGAGATCAAAAAATTCCCCTCCATTGCCAAAGCCAGCCCCAATTCCTCACTTAACAAGCCTAATGTATACTTCGAAACGAAATTTGGTAACTTTCAGCTCAATTCTTCGCAATAAAACACATTTGAAGGACAGTAACAAACTCATTCATCATTTATTTTGTTTTTAGGTTTGGCTAATAAAAGGAATTGAGTAGCCACCGACAAATATTCGGAAATAACAAGAAAGCTAAAGATTGACGAAGCATGCAATTTCTTCAAAACTATATTAGGTAACAATTAACATTTAATTACAAAACAATTTTCTGGAATCGACTAATTCGAATGGTGAAAGCATAGTGAAGTAAATAGTTCAGAAATCAAATGAAAAACCTTGAAATTACATAAAAATAAACATTGGCCCTAAAATTAATCAACAAAACTAATACTCGTAATTTTCATACTACTAAATTCAAGATTCAAATTGTTCCTAAACTTTAACTCTGATCTACCACTATATAAAATCATCGTTATAAGTGCTGAATCTGAAAATTAAATTGAGCTATACAATGTTACAATGCAAATTGATATGAAAAGATTTAAGCAATGAATGAAAGTAGTGATTAAATTACCTGGTGAGTTCAATTTCTGGAAATCTGAAAATGCCCTAATCAATTAAATGCTGGATTTGGGGGAAAATAGCAGGGTAGTAGAAACTAGGAAGAACGCGTTTGCTTCTTGCTGCTTTTGCTTGTGTGTTATACTGTAATTACTGTTTTTCCTTTTTTTAATTGGAAGAAATTAAGCTGAAAACTAATTAAAAAGGGGGATTTTGTTTATTTATATCATGGAGCGTGTCTGGGTGAGCAATTTTATGTGGTGTTTAGCAATTTACCTATGGAGTAAACTGACTTTAAATCATTTTTTTATTACTCCCCGTCCTAAAATGGGGACGGAGTATTTACTTCTAGTTTGCGTTGTTTTAATGTACTCGGTATAATTTTTTGACCAAATTTAAGGGCATGTTCTCATTGACTGGACTGAACTGAACTGAACTGAATTTATTAGAAGTGAACTGAACTTATTAGAGCTGAGCTGAACTGAAATGAATATTTTATAAGAGAAGAAAATTAGGAGCTGAATTGAACTGAACTAAACTGATTAGAGCTGAGCTGAGCTGAGCTGAACTGAACTTATTAGAGCTGAATTGAACAAAAAATTGAGCATTTCATTTTAAGGTGGATGGAGTATTGTACTTGTCTATATAATTAGTTGTTTTGTATTGACCCTCAATCATTATTAATTATTTATAATCATATTAGATCTCGTTGGATTTAACGGTGTCTATACATGTGTGTGCTAGAGTGTGTCTTATGCTCAACTGAATCATGCTTAAAATAGGATAAGAAGGAGTGTATCGTGATGGTTTCGTGGGAGTCTTTAAGAACTAGATCATGAATGACCTCACACACGTGTCGCGCTAGTTAAAGTTATGCCAATGACCTATTAACCATTTTCGTATTTTTGTTAAAATGGTAAAAATATACTAGTATATATCCAAGTAGCTTGACACTAGGTCATCTCTCGTGCTCATGCCATAATTTGTATTTTTGATGACTTGTGTGCCCCGGTGTGTTGATTTTGTGATGGCTTATGTCGCAAACCGATTCATTTTCATGTCGTGCCTAACCGACCTTTGTTACAGATCGACTAATATTCATCTTTAGTAAGATCGATTATTCCAGTAGCAATAACTTTCATGATCTCCGATGATATTCATACTTTGATAGTTAGGTTAAAGTTGAAGTCAATGCTCTTGTAAAAAAAAAATCCAAAGTCAAAGCTCCATAGATCCAAAGAGGCCAAAAAAAACTTTCCCAAAATTTTGAAAGCTCACTCCTTGGCTGCTGCATTAATTTTCCCGCTCATTAGCCTCTTCATCTTCAACCTTTCTCTCTCCTCAAAAACCTCTTCAAACTTCAAAATTTCTCACTCTAAACAATTCAAAAACAACATTTTTCCAGTTACCTCCCTCTAAAACCCCCACAAAATAATTTCCCCCAATTTCTAGGGTTTCTAATTCGGAACCCTTGATTCATAATTATGCACATCAAAGAGATCTGCTTAGAAGGGTTCAAATCCTACGCTACAAGAACTGTAATTCCTGGGTTTGACCCCTTCTTTAACGCAATCACAGGGCTAAATGGGTCTGGAAAATCGAACATTCTAGACTCCATTTGCTTTGTTCTAGGTATTACGAATTTGCAGCAAGTTCGTGCTTCTAATCTTCAAGAATTGGTATACAAGCAAGGCCAGGCAGGAATTACTAAAGCTACTGTTTCGATTATCTTCGATAACTCGGATCGTAGTCGGAGCCCTTTAGGGTATGAGGATTGTGCTGAGATTACTGTTACTCGTCAGGTTTGTATGCTTCAATTTTACTTATTAATTTTCTTTGGTTTTAGTTATTGGGTGATTTTTTTTTTTAATTTTAAATTGAGTGATGTTTTATTGTTATTGTTCTTTGAATTTCTAAATATGATGAAGGTTATAGATTTCGCGTCGGAAAAAAGTTAAATTTGTAGTAATATTGAGAAACAGTACAAATGCAAAATAGGTTTTTTAATTGTGCTAATATTCGCATTTTACCATTCACAGTTCACACTTAAAATAGTTCATTGTATTTGTAAATTGTTCAAAGATAGTTTAGTGGAGTGTGATCACTTTCCCAGGTTATATTTTTTCTAAAAGTTTTCATTTTTAGCTCAGTTTGAAGTTAAATTTGTGGTTTCTCTGTATGTTTGAGTATGTCAATCAAACTTTTTATTTTAGTTCAAGCATAGGTGGTTGATTCTTGACATTCTGATATGGGTATGAACACTTTGACATTTTATAATCTAGCCAAGTCTGACACTTGGACACGTCACGTGTCTGATATGAGCTCCCGAGTCCAAGTAACATCCATAATGAGACTTGTTTGCTACATAAAGACAATGCAGTACGTTTCTTATAAACGCTCTAATGTATTTAAGTCTCTCAATTTTTTCATCAACCAATAGGTCCTATTTATTCTGGTGGCATTTTGTTTGTATCATTAATCAGTCTAAACCTAGCTTTCAAGTAAATTATCAACCTTTTTCGACTGCTCATAAGAGTCATAACGTCATGAGCTATTAAGATTGCTTTTGGAAATCGAAATTACAAGGAGCTATATGCTTATGGTCAAATTTTGCAGATCGTGGTTGGCGGCAGGAACAAGTATCTGATTAATGGGCACCTTGCCCAACCTAGTAGGGTACAAAACCTCTTCCATTCAGTGCAGCTCAATGTGAATAATCCACATTTTCTTATTATGCAAGGGCGTATTACAAAAGTTTTAAATATGAAGCCTCCTGAAATATTGTCTATGCTTGAAGAGGCTGCTGGGACAAGGATGTATGAAAATAAGAAAGATTCTGCTTTGAAAACACTTGAAAAAAAACAAAGTAAAGTTGATGAGATTGATAAGCTTCTTGATCAGGAAATCTTACCTGCTTTGGAAAAGTTGAGGAAGGAAAGAATGCAGTACATGCAATGGGCTAATGGGAATGCAGAGTTAGATAGGCTTAAAAGGTTTTGCATTGCTTATGAGTATGTGCAAGCAGAGAAGATTAAAGATGGTGCAATCCATGAAGTGGAACAAATAAAGACTCATATTGCCGAAATTGATACTAATGCATCTAGGATGAAGTCCGAGCTTCAAGAAATGGATGCCAAAGTGTCAGAGTTGACAGCTGAGAAGGAAGCAAGTATGGGAGGTGAAATTAAAACTTTGCAAGAGAAAGTGTATTCTTTAGCTCAGGATCTTGTGAAGGAGACTTCTGTCCTGAAAAATAAGGAGGATACTCTCAAAGGTGAAAAAAAGAATGCTGATAAGGTAGGTGTTTTTGTCTCCAAATGTGTTTGGTTGTGTATCCTGTAACAATTATTTGATAAAATTCACGTTTGCTTAATCTTGCAAGGTTGCTAAAAACATTGAAGAACTTAAACAGTCTGTGGAAGAGAGGGCTGCTGCTGTCAAAAATGCTGAAGATGGTGCAGCTGATCTTAAACAAAAAGCTCAGGAACTCTCTAAAGAATTAGATGACAGTGAAAAAGAATACCAGGTACAATATCAGTTTTGATCAACATTCTGATCATTTGCTTACTTGAATGTTTGTTTACAACCTTTTTTTTAAAAATCATGTAAAAGGGTACTGAATGGTTTTGAACAGGGTGTGCTGGCTGGTAAGAGCAGTCAAGATGAAGAAAAATGCTTGGAGGATCAGTTAGCTGATGCTAAAGTAGCGGTAGGAAATGTAGAAATAGAGGTAAAGCAGCTGAAAACACAAATAACCCATGGTGAGAAGGAGCTAGTCGAGAAAACTAATCAGTTAAAGTCAAAGCGCAATGAGGCTACTGCTGTAGAAAACGAATTGAAAACTAGGAAAAAAGAAGTCGAAGCTGTTAGGAAGTCACTGGATTCTCTCCCTTTTAAAGAAGATCAAAATAGTCGCATGGAAGCTCTGCAGCAGGTTAGTATCTAATGATTATTACTAGATTGTTGTTCTCTCTCTTCAGTATTTTTTGCCCTCATCTTCTTTTGACACCTTTATTATCAGGAGCGTGCAGCTGAATTGGAGGAAGTGCAGAAACTGAAAGATAAAATAAGAGCTCTTTCAGGACAGTTGTCAAATGTTGATTTCACCTACCGGGATCCTACCAAGAATTTTGAGAGGTCAAAGGTTAAAGGTGTTGTGGCAAAGCTCATCAAAATAAAAGATGGGTCAACAATGACAGCTCTGGAGGTACTGGATGCAATTTTTACTGTTTTTTTTTCCACCTTTTAAAAATTTATGTTTGCTACTTGGATGATGTTTTTCTTGCATTACATACTTTATCTTTCTAATTACAGTTTTGTATTTCAGGTTGTGGCTGGTGGTAGGTTATTTAATGTTGTAGTTGACACAGAAACCACTGGTAAACAACTTTTGCAAAATGGTGATCTTCGAAGAAGAGTCACTATTATTCCTTTGAACAAAATTCAAGCTCATGTCATTGCTCCCGATAAACAGCGAGCTGCTTCTAATCTGGTTTGTTTATACACTCTTAACGCTAGGTCATATCTATTTCTAACAGTTTGTTCTTGTAATGGTTCTTATATACTACATTTTCAGGTAGGAAAGGAAAATGCAAAACTGGCACTTTCTTTGGTGGAATATGACGAGGAATTAAAGGTACTTGTCTATGTTTCTGTTGTTACCTAATCTCTTGTAATTTATAATTTAATTTCTTGTTATCTATTGCCTATTATATCCAATATAGGCTCAACAAGAAGCAGCTTTAAAATTAAATACTAGTAGTACTACTATTCTGTAATTTTGTTAAGCATCTTTTGTGATTGCACTAAGAACTATCCACTTCAAACGTTTCAAGTATATTCTTTGAAGTTGGTTCTGACTATATATGTCAAAATATGATGAACTCCACAGAGGGCTATGGAGTACGTTTTTGGATCCACGTTTGTGTGCAAGACCAGGGAAGCTGCTGTAAAGGTTAGTTCATATGCAATATACTTCAGAGTCAAATTTGCGACATGGACATTTGAAAATGTACATGATGTTAGTTGGTCTTTGGAGAAATTTCATGAATTGCAGCATTTTAGTGGTATGTTGGAGAAAATAACTGTTGTATGTTGAATGCCAACATCTTGTGTCTTGAACTGTGACAGCTTGGTACAGAAGCTAATATCGTGCTTCCAACTTTACACTAATATAACGTTGAACTCATATGGTGACAGGTTGCCTTTAATAAAGATGGAAACATTGATGTCAGGGAGCCATGTGTCACCCTTGAAGGCGACATATTTCAGCCTAGTGGCCTCCTTACTGGCGGTAGTCGTAGGTAATAGCTACTCTTTCAACTTCCATTATTACAAGTTAATACAATAGCAGTAAAATTTCCTGGAATCCTCCATGGAAAGATATTGTTGTCAAACCAACACTAGGTAGCAGATTTTGAGTTTCTTTTTGATGTTGTCAGGGGCGGTGGTGAATTGCTAGGACGTCTCTGTGCTTTGGCTGATGCTGAGACAGACCTTTCTACTCACCAGAAGAGATTATCTGAAATTGAAGTGGAGGTTAGTATCCACTTGGAGGATGGAAAGTATTTAGTTTTCTCTTGTTTAAAGTTGCTGTTGTAGGGATCTGAGTATAAATACTCTGATGTGCTGATGCTGAACAGTTATACTGTTCAACTTATTAGAAAGTTGATTTGCTGTTTGATTTCACTAACATCTACATATAAATTTTCTTGCTCAATTTGTTATTGCTTAAGCCTTAATGTAGTTATGCATAATTGTACCACGTTTGAGTAAAGTCTGGCACAGAGTATGTTCCAAATTCAACTTGTTATTCAGATGCTTAAAGGTCATAGATTTAGAATATTATGCTCCTTTAGAGAAAAAAAAAAAAAAATCTACTGAGGCCTTGTTGAGCTGAAGTTGATTTGCGAGTGGATATGTCGATGGACTATTCCTTTTTAATTGCGAATATTCAGCTTGGTAATCTAGAAATATTTATTCCAGCTTTGGTTATGTATCCTCATCCTTGGTAATAGACGGATGGCAGAATATTAATAAACTTTTTTGTGGCCAATCAGTTTGGCTCATGTCATGGGATGTGACAGAGTTTTACACTAGCTGTCACTGGCCTATCGAAACCCTCCTCCTTTATCAAGGCTTGGGACTGGCAGCGGGAAACCCGCTGGCGGAGTTAAAACTGAAACCCTTACAATTATTTGTTTGATGGGTTGTTAGAAGTTCTAAGAAGGTTCTGATTTTGATCTGTGTCTCCTTTCTAAACAGGAGTCTGATGAGTTGATCTTGCTTCCTCTTAATATTTCTGAAAGCTTTAATGCTACTTTTGCAGATTGACAAATAGCTTAATTTTGTTATGTAGTGTTGCTTCCTGTTTATCATTTTATGCACATGATCAGTTTAATTAACAAGTATCGTAATTTTGCAGATTGCTCAGCTCCTTCCCCTACAGAAGAAGTTTACTGACCTTAACAATCAGTTGAAACTGAAAGAATATGAGCTCGAATTATTCAAGGGCCGTGCTGAGCAAAATGAGCATCATAAGGTAGTATTGCTTCCTCTTTATTGTTTCATCTTTGTAAATTTTGTGCATTGCTACTTTATTTACTGTACATGGATGAGAGTACCATAGCTGGGATTCCTTATCTAATGTTGATTTATTTATTTATTTATTTTTAATATTTTTTAAATGCAATGCAGCTTGGAGAATTGTTGAAGAAGATTGAGCAGGATCTGTCAGATGCAAAATCTACTTTGAAGGAGAAGCAAGCTGCTTATGAAAATTGTGTTAAGAAAGTGTCCACTCTTGAGAAATCAATTAAAGATTATGATAAAAGTAGGGGTGCCAGGCTCAAAGGTTTAGAAAAGAAGATAAAGGCTCTTAAGAGCCAAATGCAATCATCATCCAAAGATCTCAAGGTAAGTCATTTGGATAATGTGATTGACCTAATTAATTAATTAATAAATGTTGCACCTTGCAACAAGTCCTATCATGTTTGATGGGCTTCTTTTACTTGTATGCTCTTTCTTTTTCTCACTTTACCTTAGTTTTAAAAGGCGCAAGGCGCAAATGGACCTTGCAGCCTAGGCGCAAGGCGAAGGCTACGCCTTTTGTATCCAAGGCGCATGTATTTATATATTTATTTCAAATTATTTTTTACTTTGATTGTACTTAATTCCAATTAAGAAGATTCATAATAAATTAAATAATGATATATGTAAAGCTAAGGTAGTCTGAATTTGAAAAAATGTCCATCATTCTTCAATTTATAACTTAGATCTTAGTTATTTTCCGTGAGGCGCAAAGGCGCGCCTTATCGCACGCCTTCCGTAGGTGACTGAGTTACGCCTAGCTAAAGCCCATTTCCCTGAGCCTGGGAGCGAGGCGCGTCTAGGCGCGCACGAGGCGCGCTTTTTAAAACCAAGCACTTTACACACTTTTTTTTTTCACCAGTCATCTTTTTATGCTCTTTTCTCATTCTCAGACGGTTCCTTATGACAATTAATAATAACTGACCCCAAATCATTTTTTGGCACTATGGCCTTGTTGTTTCATTTCCTCGTGTCATCTGATTCTGGTGTGCATTTTGTAGGGGCATGAAAATCAAAGAGAAAAACTAATAATGGAAATGGAAGCTGTAGCTGAAGAGCGTACTTCCCTTGAGAGCCAACTTGATTCTCTGCTGTCTCAAATCCAAAGTTTGGTCTCTGAAATCAATGAACAGAAAGTCAAGGTTACTCAGTTTTTAAATCTTCCTAATGCATGATGTTTAGTTAGTGCCCTTAATGGTAACCTTTACAGCATTTTAACTTTTTAATTTGTTTTTCCCCAGGTGGCCTCTATTAAGGAACATCATGATGAGGCTCTATCAAACCTTAATGCAGCTCGTTCAAAGTTGAAGGAATGCGACTCACAAATTAGTTGTATTCTGAAGGAGCAGCAAAAGCTCCAAAACAAAATAAGTGACGCAAGCCTTGAGAGGAAGAAGATGGAAAATGAGGTAATTTTGAGTTCATGAGCAAGTTTTATTAGTTTTGTTTGCGTTGGATGTATATTGTCGGTTTCCGTGTCTTTAATGTGTCCCATGGCATAATTATTTGATATCGTACTGTATGGCTCTTAAATGCACACTCTTTAGCCAATAGTAGGTACAATACTGGGGATTTACATTGTTTCATACTGTGCCTAATCTTTATGGTCTTTTCTATAATCTTTGATCTGGCTATTATTATTTTTTCATACATTAAGACCTTTTTGATGCCCCAAAATGCTGTTCCCTGCGTAATAAGTTGTGTCATGCATAGGTGAGAAGGATGGAGGAGGAACAGAAGGAGTGCTCTTTGAAGGTTGAAAGGTTAGTAGAAAAGCATTCCTGGATAGCATCTGAGAAGCAGCTTTTTGGTCGAAGTGGAAGTGACTATGATTTTGCATCTCGTGATCCTCGCAAAGCGAGGGAGGAACTAGAGAGACTGCAGGGCGAACAATCAAGGTAGAACATATTCTTTATATTTAATTTTTTTAGTTTGCTTTTTTTATATATATTTTTAAATTAAATATTTTTATTAGCTTTTTTGACGATGGATTCTTAAGGGCAACATTTTTGTAACTTCTTTTCTTTCCTCAGTCTAGAGAAAAGGGTAAACAAAAAGGTAATGGCAATGTTTGAGAAAGCAGAAGATGAATATAATGATTTGATATCCAAGAAGAACATTATTGAGGTTAGCTTTCATTATCACCTTACTGTGATGTCTCTTGCCAAATATTTTACTCACTTTATATGTCTTCTCTGACAGAATGACAAGGCCAAGATCAAGAAGGTCATTGAAGAGCTTGATGAGAAGAAAAAGGAGACCTTGAAAGTTACTTGGGTGAAAGTGAATAAGTGAGTCTATCTTTCATGCAATCTTATTTCTTCAGTTTTATCAGTTTTCCAGCAAACTAGTTGCTATCTTTTGGGATTCTTGATGTGCTTACTAGCCATCTTGTTTCATTTCAGCGACTTTGGGTCCATCTTTTCTACATTATTGCCAGGAACTACAGCAAAGTTGGAACCTCCTGAAGGTTGCAGTTTTTTAGATGGCCTTGAGGTTCGCGTTGCATTTGGAGGAGTTTGGAAACAATCGCTGTCTGAACTAAGTGGGGGTCAACGATCTCTGCTTGCATTATCTTTGATATTGGCTTTGCTTCTATTTAAACCTGCTCCGCTTTACATTCTTGATGAGGTAAATAAGTCATACGTAGTATCAAATATTAAATCTTAGAGTAGAAGTAAGTAGACCTGGTACTTTGTAAAAATGGCATTGTCATGTCATTTACAAAATTGTCTTATTCATCTTTTCAACTGTGTTTCTGTGGAATGTCTCCTAGTCAATTGAAGTTTGCCTGTGTTTCTTATTTTTCTTAGAAGTGTGCCATGGTTTGTGGATCTCGCTTTTGGTTTTAGGTTAGGATGGCAAGGAGTTATGTTGCATTGTTTGTTTTATTAATTTGTATTAGTAAAGAGGGCTTAACAGTGATTTCTGAATGTCCTCATGCTAGCTGGTTGTGTCAGTTGGTTCATGTTTCTGAGAATTCTGACTCTGTTAAGTTCTCCATTTTGATTTTTGCTTAGTTGTCTTTTGTTTGATGCTAACTGGTTGAATTTGCCTATAAACTTTCATTTTGAATATGTTGTCTTTGCATGTTTGTTAGGTTGACGCTGCTCTTGATCTGAGCCATACACAAAATATTGGAAGGATGATAAAAACTCATTTCCCTCAGTCTCAGGTTGAACACCCTTCATCTATTGCCTCGGTTTAAATTTACAGTACCTGAGAAAGATGTTGCATTCTACTTCGTTTCTGTTACTCAGTTTGTGTGGTCTCCCTGATAGTTTCCGTTTTTGCTGAAGAGCTTAGTTTTATGCTTTCTAATGTTTCCAATTGAGTTCAGTTCTGCATAAGCCATGCTATTTGATAGTTGAAATTTGAATTTGGGATTGATGTAAATTGATTCAGTATCTTCCTGACTTCTCTCAACAAATATGTGGTCTTTCATATCTCATTTATTTGAGTATTCGTATTGGTACATAACATCTGTAGTTCTGAAGCTGATAATTGGGTCCTTGCAATCACTTCGTATAAAAGAAAAAAATGTCCTAGTCAACTAACTGTCTACATCAATTAAGACTAATTTGGTACATGGTTTGATGGGTTTTGAATTTGATGACTTATCTTATAGTCACAATTTACTTACTTGCCGAGGCTCCTATTTAAGATTGGTTTCTGATTGTCTGTCAGTGTGTCGAGGGGAGAAAAAGTTGTCTATGTGACTGACATAGGTAGTTTGTACCAAGTGCTAACCAGTGATCACCAATAAGTTTAAAGCGCAAATGTAGTATGAGTACTTAGGATTACAAACCTGAAGTTGAGGTTCATTTTATAGTGCTGTTTAGTAGGAGTGAGAATAAGTAACTGACGTTTTATTTTATACAAGTATTAGCAGCATGTAGATGGTACTTCTTTGTCACAATTTCATTTAACTGATGTAATTCATAAAGTGGACCTAAGTTTTAATTAGCAGTCAACAAATATGACTTTAATTACTGTCTTCTGCTTTTACCGGTAAAAATTGAAGTTCCTATTCAGAATTTATCTTTTTTTCCTGATATATGTTTTTTGGATTTTGTAGTTCATTGTGGTTTCTCTTAAAGAAGGGATGTTCAACAATGCAAATGTCATATTTCGCACCAAGTTTGTTGACGGAGTTTCCACTGTTCAGAGAACTGCCACAGCTAAGAAGTGATTTCTCAATGTCCATAATTAGAGGTAACTCTAATGCTTTCATGCACCACTTCTCTCGTATGCTTCTTCATCCTCAAGTTCTCACAAGTCTCACAACTATACTTGTGTATACTGGTCTGCGTATGAGGACTGAAGTAAACTACCAGGATTAGGATGGGGTTTATTTACTTTCTTTGGTAATTTTTTTACTGGGGATCATTTCTATCTTAATGCCTGAGATCTAATTAGGTTCACCAAGAAACACTTGGTCACATCCTCACAGGAGATGTGACAGTAATCTACTACCTTCATCTGCTAAATTGGTTACACCTGTTTTATTGTCCCCAGTGCACACATTTGACCATCAAAATCACATGTGATGGTTAAATAAATCTAAAATCTACAATCTTAAACATGGATGGCAATATTTGTTGAGATTTCAAAATTTGAACTCCAAAAGGGAAAAGTAACCGATTTTGTGAAATGGAGCCAATATGAGGAAAAGGAGCCCATACCACAAGTCTACTCCCGGTCGTGTTGTTGCTATATCATCCAGGAGTATGTGCTATACGGTCTGGCTTTAGAAAGAAGTTTTGGTATAGACAGTTTTTGGTTAAGGAGAACTAGTAGATCAATTTGGCTCCGACATATTACCATGAATTCTTTTTGCTTTGGTTGCTTGAGAATTGGCTCCATCTGTCCATCATACATTCCCCTTGACCTGACATCATATTTTCCGTTTTCCAGGACTTGACAAAAATGGTTGCTTACCATTTAGATCAATCTGCCAGCATTACAGCATCCTGCTCCTCCTATGGATTTGGTTTACATTTTCTGTATGTATTTATGTATATATAAGTAGCCATTGGTAGCTTTTTTTGGCAGCCTTCATAGTGTTGTCTTTTTACTTGTAGTTTAAGTACCGCCTTCATTCTATGTAATATTTGATCAATTTCAATCTTCTGTTGATTATTGATCACTGAGTTTGCATAGTACTGTTTTATGTTGCAATGCAACTATCATTATAAGTTATCCAATCTTATAAGTTACATCAACTATCACTAGTACTGATTTGCCTATTCTCTTCATCCCTTGGTCCTTTTGAACAATACTCTGCTTTTTCGGTGGTTGCAATTTTATTTATCCCTTTAAAGATCCAACTTCTGAGTGAGACTTGAGATACCATTAGTAAACTATCAAAGAATAAACATAAGGTGCTTTGGGAAAAAGAGATGCTCACCATTCTCACTTATCAATCATTGGGGGTGTACAAAAATTTTAGTTCTTCACTTTTCTAAAGATGTTTGTATTTTTATACAATTCTTTTTTAAATAGAGCAAGATAAGGAGATCTTAACCTGTAAGGAAATCATGCATTATAATTTAACACCAAAAACAAAGTATAATACTTCCTTCGTTTCTATTTAGTTGACGCGTTTGATTTAGGCACGTATAATAAGGAGCGGAAGGAGAGTGAGAGAAAATAAATAAATAAGTGGGCTAGTTTGTAAATGCAAGGTAAATAATTTATCCTAAAAGGAAATGTGTCAACTAAAAAAAACTTTATAAAAAGAAATACGTGTGAACTAAAAAGAAACGGAGCTAGAATTAAAATTTTATTGAAAAAAATATTTAAATAACAATGAAAATATTTAAAATAAATAGTGCACTTGAGTACACATAATGGACCAACTTTTTACGTAGTATAATCTCTATCAATTTCCCATTCAAAATTTTCAACCAATTTAGGCTTTATTCACTTTATTTTTAAAAGTAAAATTAATTTCAATTCAATGAAAATAATTTCAGTTCTGTAAAAATAATTTCAAATGAGGCTTTACAAACCTTAAAAAAAGAGTGAAAGAATAGCTCAAGTAATTAGTGTTCTCCTTCCAATTCTAGCTGATGATCGAATCTCATCACCCACCCTCGTGGTTTTTTTTTTTTTTTAAAAAAAACAATAACACTAGTAATAAAAATAAAGTGGGCTGTTACCAATCTTTCACTCACCAACCTCGGTGGGTTAGTGGGTTTGTTGACACATCAAAGTTGCACTCTACAGTCTACAGTACATAACGAGTAGTATTGTATTTCAATTCAAGTTTGGAGTTTTGTTAAAGTTTGCACCTCTTTTTCTTCGTTTTTCCAATAGATTCGCCAAATATACTCCCTCTACTTTGTTAGATTTCACTCAAAGTAGGGTAACCATGGCTTTACGATTGTTCGCTTCTAAGGCCGCCTCAAGACTTGGGATCTCTGTTCTTCCCAGATCATTTGCTACTGGTATCAATCACTGATCATTTTTTTTTTCTCTTAATATAATTATTGATTTACATGTTTTTTTTTTGAATTTGACCTTTGTTACATAAGATCTTATCTGGGTTTTTATTGAAATGCTGTATGTATTCTTGACGTGTTTTGATTGAAGGGTTTTTGTTCTGAATCTTGTTTTTGTGTTTGATTTGAATTTGTTGTGTTTGGGTTATTGTTTTTAAATTCATTTTGATTAGTCTTCATTTGTGATTAGTTGGGTAGGATTATGATATGATTGGATTTGATTAAGATGTAAATGTTGAATGTAAAAAAAATGAATTTTGGAGTGTATGATTTTGCAAATATGAGATGTAACTTTTGAGTTCTATGGTTTATTTGTTGAAGAATTTATCCCAGGTGAAATTGTATAAAGTTTGTATTTTTCTCAAAAATGGCAGATAATTAATGGGTTTCATCGGTTCTTTAGATTTGGTTTGGAGTTGAAAGGGACGTTTACATTCACTTGTGCTTCTGTTGTGTAGTGTAATTGTGTAAGATACATTGTCTTATATTACTCCGTATTCATTATCATGTCATTTTCAATCCAAATTTATGGAGCATATAACCTTTAATTTTTTTTTTAAATTCACTTGGATTTAAGCTAATATTTTTAGGGTTTTACTGAAGAATAATGTCACTCACAAGATTTTTTTTGGAGATGATAATTGTGGTTAGATGTTAACTGTATCAGTTTGGAAAGTGTCCTTTTGTAAGGTGTACTTATTGAGGCTGATTATAATTTCCAGGATACGTCGAAGGGAAAAAAGTGTGCTTCTTTGTGACAGATTGCTTGGTTTGTCACTATTTGTTCTTGATGTCTGCCCTTTTGATCTTGCCGTGACAAATAGTCGTTCTGTCTAGTCGCCTTCTTGCACGGTGTTGTAGAATATTTATGCGGTTATGCCACACTTAATTCCTTCACCTGTTCCATGCATTGATCATTGTAAGTGAGAAAATTTAAAAGCATTCAGGGGTAGAGTGCATTTTTGAAAGCGTCCTTGAACTTTTAGAATATAACTCCATCTTATTGGCATCAATTAAAGTAATACTTTTGGGAAAAAAGAAAAGCCTTTACTGCTATGTGGGTGATATGGTTAGAGCTTTTTCCTATGTGTTAGAGTGTTAGTGTGCTGGATGCTTTCTTTTTACGAGTTGGGATTTCTTACTATAAATGAGCCCGTCCAATTTTTATACCTTACGTGGGCCTGTTTTGGCGATTGGATGAATCAATTTGCATACTTGTTCTCCTGCTGTGTAGCTTACTGTTTTAATTAACAAAGTTGAAGAGTGAATCTTATCATGAATCATCAACTCATATAAATTACTATGTATATAAGTTCTTTGCTGCATATTTCTGTTGTCAAGCTATGCACTTTGTAGCAATTATTATGTTTGTGTATGCAAATTGTGTCATTTTTATTTTCATATTTTCTTATATCTTTCTTGCATCAAGCTGCTTAGGGCTTGTTTAACATTGTTTTTTGTTTTTAGTTTTCAGTTTTTTTGAAAACAAAAAACCAAAAACAGGAAATAAGAAAAAGGTGTTTTCACTTTTCTGTTGTCAGTTTTCAACATTAGCATGATTTTAATAATTTTGACTAATTTTTTATTCATTATATGACATATATCATACACTTTTAAAATACAAAAAACCAAAAAACTGAAAACCGCAACAATGCCAAACGAACCCTTAGTTAACTGTAGATGTTCTGAAATACTTCCTATGCTTTGAAGATGAATGCATCCTCAAACCTTCTGCGCCTTTTTTTTTTATATGGTTGTGGTGATAGATGATGATATTGACCCATTATATTTTAAGATGACACTTTTATTTCACCTGCAGTTGTTGGGGACTTGAAGTATACTGACTCTCACGAGTGGGTGAAAGTTGAGGGTAATTCAGCTACAGTAGGCATAACAGATCACGCACAAGAACATTTGGGTGATGTCGTATATGTTGAGTTGCCAGAAGAGGGAGCTGCTGTCTCTAAGGGCGAGGCTTTTGGTGCTGTTGAGAGTGTGAAGGCATCTAGTGATGTTAATTCTCCTATATCTGGAAAAGTGACTAAAGTCAATGACGAGGTTGGCGACTCCCCTGGATTGGTCAACTCTAGCCCCTATGAGAAGGGATGGATCATTAAGGTAGAATTGAGCAATTCGGATGAGCTTAACTCCTTGATGGATGCAGACAAATACAGCAAATTCTGCGAGGAAGAAGATGCCAAGCATTAAACTAGACCGCATTCAAGCATTGTTTTGAAAGCTTGCTTTGCTTTGGAAACAACTACATAATTGTTCTTGCTGTGATGAAGCTGCTAGGAAAAGAAGCTCCTCACCCCACCACCCCTGCCAGAAAAGTGAAAAAAAAAAAAAAAAAAGTTTGAACCTTTACTCTTCATGTAGCTGAGATCTTTATTCTTTTAGCTAGTATTGATGATCTCAAATGAATGGATTTTATTGCAAGAACAATTGACCTTTGTGTTTTTGAAAGTATCAATTCATGAGTATTGAAAGTGGGGTTTAAGTCTTATTTTGAGGGCACCATTTTAGCAGTGTCATTTGAATATGTGATACGAGTATTTTTTTAGCAGTATAAACAAGAAAATAAATTAATTAGCAAATAAGTACTACCTCCGTTACAAATTATTTGCAACGATTTGACATAAAGTAGAGAAGAAAAATGTCTAATCGTTGCAAATAATTTGTAACGGAGGTAGTATTTGATTGAAGGATAGATCCAACTCAGGAGGTGGAATTTGAATTTTTTTTTTTTTAAACTTGAACATGATAATTTGCCAACCAATCTATTGGGGTGCGAAGGGGCTGCTTCGGGATGGTCTAGCCTGGAGGATTGGGAATGGCCTTGATGTAAAAGCATGGAAAGATGTGTGGGTGGTGAAGGAGGGTAAACGTATTGTTATTCCACAACCTGTTGGAACGGATGAAAATATGTCTGTTAGGGAACTTATGGTGGAGGGATGTGTGGCGTGGGATGCTGTGAAAATAAGGGAGTTAGTGGATGGTGCTACTTCTGCTATGATCTTGGCTACCCCCTTATCAAATTACTCTCGCAAGGATGTATTGTATTGGTGCTATGCAAAGAATGGTATTTTTACCGTCAAATCTTGCTATTGGCTCGCAAGGAATGTGAATGATAGTGTTGATTCTGATGTTATCTCCGAAGAGATATGGAAATCTGTGTGGGATCTTTCAGGACCCCCCAAACTTAAACACTTCATATGGGGGGCTGTGAAGGGTAACTTAGCCGTGAAAGATCGCCTAAGGTATCGCCATGTTACGGATGATACGACCTGCCAGATTTGTGGTGAACAGCAGGAAACTATTATTCACTCTTTATTTGAGTGCACAGCTGCTGCCGAAATATGGAGCCATAGTGACCTTGCTGAGAATCTCCTTGATGCACCAGACGGGTCTTTTGCCGCGAGATGGGAATGGTTACACAGCAAAGTTGAGAGGGGTGTGCGTCGAAGAATGGCAGCTCTGATGTGGGCATCGTGGCGATGTCGCAATTTGATAATCTACGAGAATGAATGGCCTGATGTGGTTATGCTAGCTGCGGGTTATAGTAAATTGGTGAATGAATATGAAGAATATGCAACAAGAGTGTTCCTTCCCGTTGCTCAGCCTACTCTTGGCAGTAGTGTGGTTTGGATGCGCCCACCACTTGGGTGTATCAAGGCTAACACTGATGCTTATGTCCCTAGTGAGGGACATGCTGGACTTGGAGTAGTCTTTAGAGATGATAATGGCCGTCTCATTTTATCAGCAACAATGAAAGTGGAAATCTCCTCCCCTGCGATTCTGGAAGCGCAAGCTGTAAGGTATGCACTGTCCCTTGCACTACGATTTGGCCACAACAACATTTGGGTTGAATCGGATGCTATCAATGTGATCAAGGCTATTTCCTCGAATGAAGCTGGTCTTTCCCCCATTAATACGGTCTTTGATGATATTCGGTCGGACAGAGCTAGTTTTAATACTTGTTTGTTCTCTCATGCTAAGCGGAATTGTAATACCGTTGCTCATCTTGTCGCAAGGGGTGAGACATATGGTAATGTAGAGTATGTTAGGCTTGATAACTTTCCCCAAGCCATTGTAACTCTTGCTGATCTGGACTCTTCCGCTTAATATATTTGCTCTGTTTGCCTCAAAAAAAAAAAAAAAAAAATAAAAAATAAAAAATTTGCCAACCAATCTATTGCTTTTTTTTTTTCTTCTCAAAAAATTACTTACTTCCAACCTACTACCTCTATTTTTTTTAGTTGACACCTTTATTTTATCACGCTTGCCAACGCATGTTTTTAACGCTTAATATCTCTACTTATCAACATTGTAAAATTATAAAAAGTGAATATTATAAAAAATATATCGGGACTATTCAAACAAGATTCCACAGGACTATATTTTATCGTTTCTATAAATCACAAAAGTGAGTAAAACGAAGGTAGTATCATTTTTACATGTGCAAAAATGTAGATATCAATAGGGGTGAGCGTAGCAGGGTACCCTGTAAAAATATTAGGACCCGGCACCGGAACCTGTTGCAACAGGTTCCTAAAAATAGGAACTGGAACCGGAACCTGTTGCAACAGGTTCCTAAGAATTGAGAACCGGAACCGGAACCTGTAGGTTCCGGTTCCTAAACAGGGTACCCTGTCTGTCAAAGTAAGTTTAATAGTTACTTTGTGACAAATTTATTTTTTTAAAAATAGATGATCACAATAAAAGCTTACAACTTTAGTATAGTACTTCAAATATAACAAACCAACACTAATTGTCTAGAATTTTTAATACCATATAGGTTCCGATTTTATGTACCCTATAGGGAACCTGTACTAACAGGGTACCCTACAGGTTCTAGATCCAAAATTATATTACCCGGAACCGGTTGCAACAGGTTCCTAATTTTATTACTCGGAACCGGAACCTGATCAACAAGTTCCAGGTTTGGAACCTGCGGTTCCGAACAGATTCCGGTTCTATATCAGGGTACCCTGAATTTTTGCTCACCCCTAGATATCAATACAGATGCATTAGATTGAATGGTGGCAAAACTATTGTAAAACAAAATTATCTAATTATTCTCGTAAAATACAAATATAGTTGAGCAAGTGCAACTTTCTACTGTGTTTTCTGTTCAAATCTAACTCACAAACCAAGTTCAGTTCAGCAATAATAATATAGAGAGAAGAAAGATTGAAGAGCCTAGAAAAATAGGGCCTATAACTTTCCTGTATCGCTTCAGCTACCCTCCTTTAGTAATGGCAAAGCTCAAAGGTATAATTACAAAACTGTACAACTAGGAGCGACATTGTGCTCGAAGGCCTCGAACATACATTTAGTACACATATCACATATCCTGATTGAAAGCGGATCTCCCCAAAAAGCATAAAATGAGGAACTATTGAAACAAAATTGAGGCTTGTTGGTTGATTTTCGAAGTGATGGATGGTCATATGCATTGTCTTCAAATGCTTTCTCGCTCCTTCCAAATGTATTAGACAGCTCCAGCCAGAGATAATGGGCTTAACCGTTCAAGTATAATATTTAGATTTTATGAAGGAAACTAGTGCAAGGACATATTTTGGCATCAAAACTATTGATCTAGATTTACACGTCGCATTTTGCAGATGAGGTTGGCTGTTGGAAGGTCAAGCTGGGTGCTGGAATCTGACTTGATCAGATCTTTTAGTTGATCTTTAGGGATGGAAAGACATGTCTGAAATGTTGCAAGTGTTGGGGGAATTGGCACTGACAAAGCTGAAAGAACATTTGCCAAATACTCTATATCAACTGAGAGCTGCTGAGCTCCACGATCAGTAATATATTGAATCCCTCGCAATTGTTCTATGTATATTGCAGCTGCACCCTCCGCAACCTTCAAAGGTTTAGGAATAACAAAGTATAAGCAGGCATCATGAACACAAACAGGTATAAAGGGAACATATACAAAATAAATAGGGGAAAAGTGAAGGTGTGTGTGTGGGGGGGGGGGGGGGGGGGGGGGGGGGGGGGGGAAGAATAAAAAACTTCAACAGATAACTGGAAAAGCAAAAGGTAAATTGATGTCACCTTAAACATCCATTCAGTAGCGAAGAACTGGGCATCATCTGCATTGGCATCATCACTGGAGATACCTTCTACAAGGGGCTCCAACTGCTGGGGCAAGGTAAGGAGATACTCACCAATACTAGTGATGTAGGATTGAGGGTATGAGCTAAAGCTTGGAAGAGGAAAAGCGCTAGTCTCCTCTGCAGATGCCCAGATTGGCATGCGTGACACATCACTAAGACGCTGTCGTACCTTTGATATCAGGACATCATACACAAGCTCATTAACAGTTTCTGCAAATGTGGCAACTCTCTGAGATGCAAGTGGAAGTGCATGGAACCGAGGGTCTTTAGACTGCACAACCATAAGTAGCTTTCTAAAGTTAGTAAGTTTATTATACACCTTAAATAAGACAACATAACATATATATACAAAGATTCCCAAGGAAACAAGACAAATCATTTTATTAATAATAACACCTCAATATACTAATATAGCCCTAAACAGAGGAAGAGCACATATAACAGCCATGGATGAGGGTCATAGAATTTGTTAGAGATTCAACATTGGTTAAACACCCGTTATCACAACAGCAGTTAAGATTCTCAAAAAGCTTTTCATATATGATGACCTGATGCCCAAAGACCTCTTTTCATTTGCTACAATCTTTCTTCGTATTTGCCAAAGCAGCTTGACCAAAAAAATCTACCTACTCCCTTGCCCCTTTGTATTAAATTTCACATCATTTCATACAAAATTAATATTTACGACAACATTCAAATAGAGATTCGTCAGACGACTAATAAGTTCACATAGATTCTTAAACAACCCCTTCAGCTGCTCTATCCCTGGACCAATTTTACACTAAACTCATAAACCCCCGATCTATTTGCACTTTCCTTAGACCACAAAATACTAGAGCATATATTGACTAGAAAAGAAGAGATGAAACCAAATGAATTGTACTTGCCTGTTCCAAAAGACCAACTAGCTTTCGAGCCTTTTCAGGAGCATCAACTAAACGTACAGAAGCCATATCTAGAGCAGCTCTTTCATCTAAATTCACATTCGCATACTCATTGTCAATGGCTAATTGTCTCTGATTTTGGTCCACAGAAAATACTGATGCAGGAAGACTTGTACTTAATCTAGAAAGAGTAGCTCTCAGTGAAGCTTCAAAGACTGAGGATCTGCTCGTTAAACAATCAGCAACAGTAAGAATCTGCAAGGCCCCCTGTACCATGGACCATTCTTCCTCGTTTGAAATTAGGTCAGCTTTACGAGGATTATGTGTTACTTCCTTTTTGTCCAATCCAGAGTCCTTTGCAATGTCAAATGTATTATCAACTCCACATACTGCTCTTAATGATTTTAATGTCTCATTAAGCATAGTAATGTACTGCAACATTATGTCATCCAAGGCCACAATTAGCTCATCTGCCTCAGAACCACCAGTAAAATCAATACACCTCTCAACTGCAGCTTCAAGAAGCAAAATGACTTGAGGAATAGACTCCTCCATCCTCCTAACAGTTTCACTCAGTTCTATTCCCTGAGCACCTACTCCACGAGCAACAGCTCCTCTAAGATCTAACTTCCCAATCTCAGAAGCAAGGATAGCACGCTCCATTTGCCCGTATCTATCACACAAAGATTTACATATCAATTAGAATTATGAAGCATCAAAGTAATAATTTGCAAATTAGTCTAAGGAACTTGGCATGCACTACTGAGCTACAGCTCAATTAATGGGCAAAAACAGTTCAAAGCAAGATCAAAATGAGTTAATTTTAAATTCAAAGCCTTCAACTTACTTCTTTTTAAATGTCTCAAAAGGAGAGTATATTGCTTTCATTGTATCAAGTAATACTTGCATCGCAGATTCTGAAAAAAGGTGTTGGATATTTCTTGCAAAAGTGCTTGTCACGTTATGCAGTTCGATCATTGCATCAAGATGCTTGCTGTGAATCTTTCCTTTGGGCATATCACCAGATAACAAATCCAATGTCCCTGAAGATATGAATTAGAGAACAAACTTTGTTATTTTAGCTCATCTATATATCTAAAGCACCTATGTCGGGCCAGCTGTAAAATCTACAGTTTATAAAGTCACCTTAATTAGATTGATTCACATGACAGTTAGAATGCTAGTAAAGCAAAGAGCAATTATAGCCATCTCACAGAAACTACCCCAGTTGGCTGAGTGTAAGCATGAGAGGGAAAGTCTTTCTAAATCGAGGCTCCACCAAGACTTCCTAAGTTTGGACATAGTCCTCAGCCCTCTTTTCATCATTCAATACAACTTTATTGGCTAACAATGGCAGTTTCTAAAAAACACAGGACCTATTCATAAAAGACATGTATCTGATACATATGGGGCACAATAAAATGCAGTTTATCTCTCCTCACTAATTGAAAAGGGTAACTAATTGCATCACACTAATAACACACCAGAGCAAAAATCTATCAGCTTGGCACACCAAAATGCAATTTATCTCACCTTACAAAACAAAACTGGCAACTAATTGTTTTGAATAAACATCACATCAATACTAAAATCTTTCATATTTATTAAGTAATGAATTTTCTGTTCCTGCTATTATACCCAAAGGTGATACTTTCAAGGTAAAATCAACAGACCTGTTAAAATACTTTTCTAAATTCATAGTTTCAAAATATTTTATGTTAGAACAGCAGAGAGAAAAAAAAAAAAAAAAAAAAAAGCCTAAGTATGCCCTTAAAACTAGATGACAGCAAAAATGCCAATAGACCTTGTTTTATGGAGCAATGGGAGCATATAAAATAAGGCTTTAGGGATGTTTATTCAACCTTTAGCTAATGCTTTTGTTTCAGGAACAGCATCTCCAGTTGCAAGATTGATGCGGGAAATGAAGCTTGAATTAATAGCCAACATTGTCTCAATTAACAGCTTTGGTACCAGTGTTGTATAATCATCAGGAAAGGCAATTGCGCACCTGAAAAATAACACGTGAATAACTTCTATGAAGCAAAATAAATGACAAGCCAAATTGCCAAAATAATGAACACAAATTCACAAAGGGTGCCTGCTAAAACTCAGCTTTAGCTTTGGACAGGATTAAAAGATGAAGTGTGTAAATTTAGGAAGAAGATGAAGAATGACTGCTTAACATCTGGAAAACAGCAATAATAGAAGACAGTTTCAAACATCCAAGAGGCTTGTTCTCTCCAAGCAGGTAAAAGAAAACTACAAAAAAATCTTAATAATACTCAGCATGCTTTTCCTCTCTATAATATGCTCTATTAATAGCGTTGCTACCTTAAGTGACTAGCTATCTTATTAGTAAAGTCAATAATAACTCAATTATATCGATGCTTAGTGGTGTTTGATCTTCATGACTTTATCAATCTTGTGGAAAATTCATTCTCAGTTTCTTAAAGACGTAGCCATAAGTAGAGCTGTCAAAAGTTGACCCGTCCCGAAATATCGACTCAAACCCGATTAATAACCGACCCATCTGAACCCGAAAAAAATGGTGACCCAAACCCGACCTGATCCGACCTAAAACCAACCCTAGACCCGAGTTGACCCGAGTATGTGAGACCTGAAACCGAAAATGAAACTGACTTAGAGATGACCCGACTCGAATGTAATCCGTAAATTATTAACCTCAACCGAACCCGACTTGAACCAAAATTGACCCAAAACCGTTTTAACCTGTCAAAACACAAATTTAACTTGTCAAAACCCAAATTTAACCCGACTTGTAACTAACTTGACCTGAATTCAACCCGACCCGAATTTAACACAACCTGTTACAAACCCGACCCAAAATCAACCCGACTTGTTAGTGACCTGACCCAAATTCAACCCGACTTGTTATTGACCCGACCCGAAGTTTACTGGACCTATTACTAACCCGACCCAAAAATTCAACTCGATCTGTTACTAACACGACTCGAAATTAACACGACTTGTTATTGACTCGACCTAAATTAAACCAAAATTGTTTCTAACCTGATTTCAATTCACCTTAAATGCAATTTACACCACCTTATTATTGTTGATCAAAGCATTTTGTCATGGGAGACCAAGTCGGTCCATGCCAGCAAAAGAAAGATGCATCATCCTCAAATTTAAGAGTTAAATATAGTATATATTTGTTGTATGGTTAAAGGAGATAATTATCTTCCTAAATTATAAATTATAGTTCCCTAATATATTGCCTTATATATTATAGTCAAAGGAAATAATTAGCTTGATAAAAATGATAATTATCTATTTATAGTTAATTGAACCCGAATATGACCTGACTTGGAAATGACCCGACCTGATTGTAACTTGCAAATTATTGACTTGAACATAACCCACTTGACTCCGAGAATGACCCGACTTGGAAATGACCCAACCTGATTATAACCCGCAAATTATTGACTTACCGAACCCGACTTGAACCCGAAAGTGACCCGACTTGAAAATGACCCGACCTAATTATAACCCGCAAATTATTGACTTGAACTAAAACCTGAGAATGACCCAACCTGATTCTAACCCACAAATTATTGACTTGAACCGAACCCAACTCAAACCCAATAAATACCCTAACCGTTTTAACCCGTGAAAACCCGAATTAAACCCGACCTATAGTTCACCTGACATGTTATTAACCTGACCTAAACCAGACCCAAACCCGATAAGAAGTATGACCTAACGTGACCCGACTCAAGCAGTTCCAACCCCAACCCGACCCGCATAGGTAATGGAATTAATTCGAATTGACCCGACCCGACCAACTCATATCGACCCAAACTTAACCCGTTTACCAAAATTGAGAGCTTTACCCGAAACCCTCGAAATTTCTCAAAAAGCATGGATATTAACCTTCAATTTTGGAATTGTTTTTATTTTTTTTCGCCCGGAAATAAAAACTGCAAAAATGTTTACCATGGTCTCTAATAACCGCCAGGAGTCCAATTGGGTCGGTGGAACCATCCAATTTGCCTTTAAACGACCAATTTACCAGTTTAAACCTTGCACCAATTTAATTAATTTAAGTCTATCACAAACATTTATAACAACTAATAATGATCATATATGGTTCCAAACAACATTATATGACCCCGAGATATATCCACTAAAATTTCAAGATTTTTCGACACGGGCCCAAAACCTCCAAAATTTCTCAAAAAGTGTGGATATTAGCCTTCAATTTTGGAACTATTGACTTTTTTTTGCACGGAAAAAAATATTTCAGAAATGTTTACCATGGTCCCTAATACCCTTCGGGAATCCAATTGGGTGGGTAGAACCATCCAATTTGCCTTTAAACGGCTGATTTACCGATCTACAGCTTGCACCGATTTCATTAACTCAAGCCTACCACGAACATTTATGACAATATATAATGATCATATATGGTTCCAAACGGCATTATATATCCCCGAGATGTATTCCCTAAAATCTCTAGGTTTTTCGACAACGTACTTAACCAAAAAAATTTCTCAAAAAGCGTGGATATAAGCCTTCAATTTTGGAATTTTTTGACTTTTTTTTCGATTGGAAATTAAAATTGCCGAAATTTTTACTATGGTCCCTAATACCATCAGGGAGTCTAATTGGGTGGGTGGAACCATCCAAGTTGCCTTTAAACGACCAATTTACCGGTTTACAACTTGCACCGATTTCATTAACTCAATCCTACCACGAACATTTACAACAACAAATAATTATTATATATGGTTCCAAACGACTTTATATGACCCCGACATGTATTCCTTAAAATTTAAAGTCTTTTCGATAACTGGGCCCCAAAACCTCCAAAATTTCTCAAAAAGCGTGGATATTAGCCATTAATTTTGAAATTTTAGAATTTTTTTCGCCCGAAAATAATAATTGCCGAAATTCTACCATGGTCCCTAATACCCTTCGAGAGTCCAATTGGGTGGGTGGAACCATCCAATTTGCCTTTAAACGGTCTATTTATCAGTTTATAACTTGCACCGATTTCATTAATTCAAGCCTACCATAAACATTAATAACAACAAATAATGATCATATATGGTTCCAAACGGCATTAAATGACCCCGAGATGTATCCCCTAGAATTTCAAGAATTTTCCTCAACGGGCCCCGCATCCTACAAAATTTTTCAAAAATCATGGAATTTGCCATTAAACGACCAATTCACTAGTTTACAACTTGCACCAATTTCATTAATTCAAGCTTATCACGAACATTTATAACAACTAATAATGATCGTATATGGTTTCAAACGACATTATATGACCTCGAGATATATCCCCTAGAATTTCAAGACTTTTCGACACTGGGCCCAAAACCTCAAAAATTTCTCAAAAAGTGTGGATATAAACCTTCAATTTTGGAATTTTATTACTTATTTTGCGCCCGGAAATAAAAATTACCGAAATTTATACCATGGTCCCTAATACCCTCCGGGGGTCTAATTGGGTGGGTGGAACCATCAAAATTGCCTTTAAACAGCCAATTTACTGATTTACAACTTGCACCGATTTCATTAACTCGATCCTACCACCGCCGAGAGTCCAATTAGGTGGGTGGAACCATCCAATTTGCCTTTAAACAACCAATTTACCAGTCTACAACTTGCACTAATTTCATTAATTCAAGTCTACCACGAACATTTATAACCACTAATAATGATCGTATATGGTTCCAAACGGCATTATATGACCTCGAGAAATATCCCCTAGAATTTCAAGATTTTTCGACAGCGGGCCCAAAACCTCCAAAATTTCTCAAAAAGTGTGGATACCCTTCAATTTTGGAACTTTTGACTTTTTTTTCGGCCGAAAATAAAAATTTCCGAAATGCTTACCATGATCCCTAATACCCTCCGAGGGTCCAATTGGGTGGGTGGAACCATCCAATTTTCCTTTAAACGGCCAATTTACCGGTTTACAACTTACACCGATTTCATTAACTCGATTCTACCACTAACATTTATGACCACATATAATGATCATTCATGGTTCCAAACGATATTATATGACCCCTAGATGTATCGCCTAAAATCTCATTTCTTTTCAACAACAGCACCGAAACCCTCGAAATTTCTCAAAAAGCATGGATATTAAACTTCAATTTTGGAATTTTTTTTACTTTTTTTCGCCTGGAAATAAAAATTGCAAAAAAATTTACCATGGTCCCTAACAACCTCCGGGAGTCCAATTAGGTGAGTGGAACCATCCGATTTGCCTTTAAACGACCAATTTACCGGTCTACAACTTGCACCGATTTCATTATATCAAACCTACCACGAACATTTATAACAACTAAAAATGATCGTATATGGTTCCAAACGACATTATATGATCCCGAGAAATATCCCCTAGAATTTCAAGATTTTTCGACAGCGGGACCAAAACCTCCAAAATTTCTCAAATAGTGTGGATATTAGCCTTCAATTTTGAAACTTTTGACATTTTTTCGCCCGGAAATAAAAATTGCCGAAATGTTTACCATGGTCCCATATACCCTCCGGGAGTCCAATTACGTGGGTGGAACCATCCAATTTTCCTTTAAACGACCAATTTACAACTTGCACCGATTTCACTAACTCGATCCTACCACGAACATTTATGACAACATATAATGATCATTCATGGTTCCAAACGATATTATATGATCCCGAGATGTCCCCTAAAATCTCATTTCTTATCGACAACAGCACCGAAACCCTCGAAATTTGTCAAAAAACATGGATATTAACCTTCAATTTTGGAATTTTTTTTACTTTTTTCGCCTGGAAATAAAAATTGCAAAATTTTTTACCATGGTCCCTAAAAACCTCCGGGAGTCCAATTAGGTGAGTGGAATCATCCCATTTGCCTTTAAACGACTAATTTACCCGGTCTACAACTTGCACTAATTTCATTAATTCAAGCCTACCACGAACATTTATAATAACTAATAATGATCGTATATGGTTCCAAACGACATTATATGACCCCGAGAAATATCCCCTAGAATTTAAAGATTTTTCGACAGCGGGACCAAAACCTCCTAAATTTCTTAAAAAGCGTGGATATTAGTATTCAATTTTGGAACTTTTGGCTTTTTTTTCGCCCGGAAATAAAAATTGCCGAAATGTTTACCATGGTCCCTAATACCCTCCGGGAGTCCAATTGGGTGGGTGGAACCATTCAATTTTTCCTTTAAACGGCCAATTTACCGGTTTACAACTTGCTCCGATTTCATTAACTCGATCCTACCACGAACATTTATGACAACATATAATGATCATTCATGGTTCCAAACGGTATTATATGACCCTGAGATGTATCCCCTAAAATCTCATTTTTTTTCGACAACAGCACCGAAACCCTCGAAATTTCTCAAAAAGCATGGATATTAACCTTCAATTTTGGAAATTTTTTTACTTTTTATCGCCCGGAAATAAAAACTGCAAAAATGTTTACCATGGTCCCAAATGACCGCCGGGAGTCCAATTAGGTGGGTGGAACCATTCAATTTGCCTTTAAACGACCAATATACCGGTTTACAACATGCACCGATTTCATTAATTCAAGCCTACCACGAACATTTATGGCAACAAATAATGATCATATATGGTTCCAAACGACATTATATGACCCCGAGATGTATCCCATAAAATTTCAAGACTTTTCGACACCGGGCCACGAAACCTCCTAAATTTCTCAAAAAGTGTGGATATTAGCCTTCAATTTTTGAATTTTTTTACTTTTTTCTGCCCGAAAATAAAAATTGCCAAAATGTTTACCATGGTCCCTAATACCCTCCGGGAGTCCAATTGGGTATGTGGAACCATTCAATTTGCTTTTAAACGACCAATTTACCGGTTTACAACGGCCAATTTAATTAACTTGGACCGAACCTGACTTGAACCGAAATTGACCCAAACCCGTTTTAACCCGTCAAAACCTAAATTTAACCCGAGTTGTTACTAACATGAACTGAATTCAACCTGTCATGTTCCTAACCCGACCCAAATTTAACCCAATCTGTTACAAACCCGACCCAAAATCAACCCGACTTGTTATTAACTTAACCCAAATTCAACCCGACTTGTTATTGACCTGACCCGAATTTTACCATACCTATTACTTACCCGACCCAAAAATTCAACCCGGTCTATTACTAACCCGACTCGAAATGAACACGGCTTGTTATTGACCCGACCTAAATTCAACCCAAAATATTTCTGACCCGATTTCAAATCACCTTAAATGCTATTTAGACCACCTTATTATTGTTGATCAAAGCATTTTGTCTTGGGAGACCAAGTCGGTCCATGCCAGCAAAAGAAAGGAGCATCATCCTCAAATTTAAGAGTTAAATATAGTATATATTTGTTGTATGGTCAAAGAAGATAATTATCTTCCTAAATTATAGACTATAGTTCCCTAGTATATTGCCATATATATTATAGTCATAGGAAATAATTAGCTTGATAAAAATGATAATTATCTATTTATAGTTATTTGAACCCGAATATGACCTGACTTGGAAATGACCCGACCTGATTGTAACCTGCAAATTATTGATTTGAACATAACCCGACTTAAATCCGAGAATCACCCGACTTGGAAATGACCCAACCTGATTATAACCCGCAAATTATTGACTTGAACCGAACCCGAGAATGACCCGACTTGAAAATGACCCGACCTGATTATAATCCGCAAATTATTGACTTTAACTGAACCCGACTCAAACCCGAGAATGACCCGAGCTGATTTTAACCCGCAAATTATTGACTTGAATCGAACCCGAGAATTACCCTAACCTGTTTTAACCTGTGAAAACCCGAATTAAACCCGACTTATTGTTCACTCGACCCGAATGTAACCCGACCTGTTATTAACCCGACCTAAACACGACCCAAACCCGATAAGAAGTATGACCCGACGTGACCTGACTCAAGCATGACCCAACCCAAACCCGACCCGCATAGGTTATGGAATTAATCTGAATTGACCCGACCCGAGTTGACCTGACCAACTCTTACCTCACAGCTCTAGCCATAAACAACTGGAGAAAATTACTATTGGAGAGTAAAATTTAAAAAAAAAAATGTAAGAAAAATAATAACTCTAAGATTCATATGAAAGCAAGGAAAACTTCACAAAAGAGGACAAAAGTATGAAAGCAAAGAATTTTAGCCTAGCATGCTTTTTAGGGAAAGGCAACTGAGAAAGGGACACAACAAGAAAATTGTGACTTTACCATTTCCATTCTTGCTCAAGATAGAGTTGTAGTTCATCGTAAAAGCTTGGCAACCATTTGGAGAAAGAAAGGCCTGAATGATTTGATTGGAAGTCATTACTAGCTTGCCTTTGCCCATCATTTTTTTCAGTTGCCAACTTATTGATTCGTTGTTTGGATTCAAATTCATCCCAAAGTTTTTTTATGGATTTGAGGTGAACCTTTGTATAGTACACTTCTAGGGACTGGAATCTACCAATTCGCACAAGAATTCCTCGCATCTCTTGAGCAACTTCAATCTGTATAGTAAGAACAAAGGAGTTTAAGAGACACAAGGAGAAAAATAGGAGCAGACAATGCAAAACCCATATAAATACATTACTTTACGATTTGACAGGGCATCTGTCAATCGAGGCTGCACCATCGCGTCCAGTCTATCCTCTAAGACCTCAAGTTGCTTCCTCACATTAGCAAATTCAGCAACCTAAAAGTATAGCACCGAAAAAATAATCTTAAGGCCAGCATAAATAGAACATATTTACGACTAGTAGGAAGCAGCTAAACATCATACCTCCCCTACTGCAGACAGGCAATGCCTCATGCTGGCTAACGTTTCAGCAGCCCGTGAAAGATCACCACTCGCGAAAACATCCTCCACGGTTGAGCTCAATTGGGTCAACCCAGCAGCATCCTATATAGCACACCAAACTTGCCTTATTAAGGACTTGACCTTTTCTCAGCCACATCAACTAGATCATAAAGTACAAAGATTTTTAAAAGAAAAAAATTATATAAAACCTGCAATGTCTTGTATGCAGCTTCCATCCTATGTTTGACAGTGTCAACTTTTGCAAGAGCCGCAATAGAGTCAGCAGCGGAGCCTTCAGCCTGAGGAGAGTTAAGACAAGGTAATAAAAAGAGCTCTCATTGAGCAACAATTCTATGAAAGAACAAGAGACACATGTAGCCACAGCCCTTCAAGTAATTAGCAAGATCTATGTGATCAATCCCAAAAAAACTCATCAACTCAAATACTATTTGACATTTTATAGTAGAGATGATCAGGTTACTTTCAATAGTGCATATAATTCTCAAGATTATACGTCGAAGTGAGCAAGGCTTGGCAATAAAACCCTCTACTGGGACAAACAAAAGTTACTTTGCAGTTAATAACTAAGCTGGACTATATTACACTATTAGGGAATAAATAGCTTCCCAAAATTAGTACCAAACTAATTCTTGGTCGGTTAACTTATGAAAGTATATATCAAGCCAAATCTAACAAGGATTTTCAGTTTTTACCCCCTAATTTGATAAAGAAAATTGTTGGAGACCTTGAAGTAACAGAGGTAGTTTCTAATATAAAAGTCCCAAACTATTCCTTTCAGTTCAATGGTAATAGATAAACTTTTTACCGTCAAACTTGGGACAACAACAACGACAACAAAAGGGCCATTATGACCAAAATTGTTACGCGCTAGAGTCAGTTCCATAATTCCTAGAATCAGTCAAAGGTACAAACTTCAAAACCTTCTGAACTGAACCCAGCTTAGCAAGCTGTTGTTTCGGCATCTAAAAAATCTAACATCTAGTACATGCTATAACACACTGAAATCCTCAGTTATCAATATTTGTTTGCCAGAGTATAGTTTCACACTTATAAGGTAAAGTTGCTGGTTAAATTGGACCAAAAGACAATACTAGCTTATCAGGAAATAAACTCCACCTCTTGATTCTTTTAAAGAAGTGCCATTTGCATTGAATTGTGGACAGCAGCCCTTATCTCTTTATTTTTTAACAGTCTATACTATGTTTTAATCAAATTGCTGCACTTCCATTAAGTTTTTAGTCACCGCAATTGTGTGCCTTATGGAAGCTGTCAAACAATAGTTTATCAGTTTAGATTCTGTATTTCAGAGGCACAACGGCGAATCTTAGTTTGGGCTGGTAGGGTCCCAACCTCCCTTGATTTTCTTGGGTCATTAGATATACAATATATATGTTGGTCCAAAGCCTAAATTATGCATCGAAATATTGCTCTTGCATAATGGTTAAATGTTCAATTTTTGTACTAGAAGTTTAGAAAGTGTAGCTGTTGTTATCTATGATGGCAACTTCACTTACATGAATTCATATCTTACATTTCAACTAATCTCATAATACAAGACTGTATTGATTTCTAATTTCACCTTCATTCAAATGGTCTCACTAGAGCAACAACTATTCGACACGATCCGTAAACACCCTAGCTAATTGCACACTATGTCTAACACAAATTCATCTTAATTTTCACCATTACTAGGATCAAGTAATTAATCACACTCTCATATCATCAAAAATACAACAAAATATACTAAATTTGACAGCATTACTTCCAATTCCACATTTCCGCAAATATCCATAATTAGTCACTAATTAAAATATGCAGTAACACAAATATAGCCTCAAATTTCTTGATTAACAGACAAAATCAAACCAAAAAAAAATCAAATTAAATCAAACCTGCTTGATCTTGGTAAGGATGGTGGAGATGGAAGAGCGGAGAGAAACGGCGTCGTCGCGAATACGGATGACGTCACGAGTGGCGCGTGGAACACGGAGAATGGAGGCAGAACTTTGTTCTTCAAGAGAAGCGGAGATCTCTTCAGACATCAACTGAAGCTTCATTTCCAGATCTGCTAAGTAATTCTCCAACACATCTTGCGGATGACGCGCTTTTACGGCGTTGTTTATCCATTTTTTGGCGTCGAATTTCTCGTCGGAAAATGCTCCCAAATCTACCATCATTTTTCCAGAATTTTGATGAATTGATCGATTGATTGATAAAGTGAGAGGATGATCAACAAATGTGGAAATGTAGGTTGATGAATGAGTGTGAGTTCATCAGGATCAGAGGTTTTTGAGCTGGTTAAAAATGGAGGTTTTGAAGATGAAATACACTGGAGAGAAAGATGGGGGAGATCTAACCATTATAATTTTTTGGTAAGAAACTAACAGAAAAAGGAGTTTAGTGTGAGAAAACTAGAAACGGCCCAAGTCGCACCGTCGCATGGAGCGGGGAGTTGAGGTCTAGTCCATATGGTTGTGGGATGGTCACGAAGTTTAGAGTAGTGAGTCCGGCTAAATGATTAACATTTACTCGTAGGTGATTTAGTTTTGGAGTAGGGAAGTAAGGACTTGAGAGCACTAGGCTAGCTAGCCAATTGGTAGCCATTAAGAGTACCCTACTCACTATTCTCTCTCTCTCCTCTTTTGAGCAAGCTCATTGTTGTAGGTGACTCGTGAGTAACATTTGAGCTGAGACTCCTCTCACTTCCAAGTAGGTTACCTCTTCGATACAAGAACCACAAAGTTGGTCGTTGTTTGGAAGAGAAATTAAAATAAAACAGATTTTACCTGCTATATTGTTTTTATTAGAAGTAAAGACTCTCAACAAAAAGTTGACATGTAGCCAAACATATTCAAATGGGCCATACGGAAACAAGCATAGCATGCAATTTTTTTACCGTTTACGCACCATTCACCATAACTAATTCACAATTCTTTCACTATTTAAGTGGATTGTTGGTATCTATACATAGTGATTACGGAGTACTTTAGTTAGTACCTACAAGGTTCAATTAGAAACCATATGTTTAAAACATGGGACAAATTTTAACAATAATAAATTTGAATTTATGTTCATCCTTTACTTACGAAGAACAAATTAATACTTGTAAATGGAAGCAACACACTGAATCTCACAAAAAATTAAATGAATTGAGTATGCATTTCAATTTTTGTTGTGGTTGTGCCGCTTCTGATATAGCTTTGGTTCAGTCAAATGCGTACAACTTAATGTTCAATCTTTGTCATAGCATATATAGATCAATTCTCTTGTTTATGAAGCTTAGTTTACTCGGATCAATGTATATCTTGATTTGTTTTCTTACATAAGGCTTTGATTTGTTTCTAATGAAAGTTAGACTAATACTTGATTGCTTTCGATGCAAAGAGACAAAATCTATGCAACTAAAACAAATATATTATGGTAGCCAAAATTTGGAAAATAGGGTCCAAACATGTGTTCCTTATTAATCCTCTACATTATCCCAAATAATACCTACTTTGTGGCTCTGCTTCTATTTCGCTTCCAAGTACAAAACTTACAATACAACCCCATAATCCCAACTCAACTAGCCAAAGATTCTGAAGTACCCTCCAACACACAATAAAGAGAGAAGAATAACAAACCATGAGCAATGATTCCTTAGATAAGCTAGTCATCTTCTTAGCCAAAAGAGATGGCATAGACAAGCTAGTCAAGACATACCAATATGTCTCCAAGTTAGCCCATTGGCACCTTGAGGCAACACAGCCCGAGTTGGCCCAACGGTTCAAACTATGGGAGGTGGCTGCAGGCATGAGTCGGAAGGCCTTTCGGAGTGGCCGGTCCTTGACAGGGCTCAACACCATCCGGAGGAACCCGGGCCCAACCCGTGGGCTCCAGACCTTGGCCGTGCTAGGGAATGCAGGGGAAATGGTTTACTTCTTTTTCGACCACTTTACTTGGTTGTCAAGGCTTGGAGTGTTGGATGCAAAGTTGGCTAAGAAAATGAGCTTCATTTCAGCTTTTGGTGAGTCAGTTGGTTATGTTTTTTTCATAATATCAGACTTCATTCTCATGCATGAAGGACTGAAGAAGGAGAAACTGCTACTTAAGGGTTTGGATGAGGGTGAAAAGAAGGAAGAGGAGGTGAAGGAAGGGGTGGGGAAAATAAGGGGGGATCGAGTGATGAGGTTGATGGCGGTGGCAGCGAATGTGGCGGACTTGATCATTGCGGTGGCGGAGATTGAGCCAAACCCGTTTTGCTGTCATGCTGTGACGTTGGGGATTAGTGGTCTTGTCTCTGCATGGGCTGGTTGGTATAGAAATTGGCCTTCTTGAAGAATGTAGAACTTTTTTTTTTTTGGTTTTACATGTAACTAATTGAGATACTTTTTAATGTTTTAAGTACTCTGATGCTAGAGAAAATTGCAAACAAAATACTGCAATGAGTGCATGAGTTTTTTCATCTTGGAACTTAATCAAAGGTATAGTTATGTAACTATTCTGGATTTAATCAAAGGTATAGTTATGTAACTATTCTTGACATGGTTGTGAACGAGCCAAACCCAGTCAATCAGGCTGATTGGCAAAATTTTGTCAATCAGTCGTCCTTGTGGGCCCACGCTGTACCAGATATTGCTTTTATATTCAATTGTAATTCTCTTGCTAACTGACGGATTAATGCCGTTAATGTGGGCCCATAAAAGTCTCAAGAAACGGCGTTAGAACCAAAGCAAACGGCAAATTTTATCTTTTAATCCCAAATACGTGTTTCTTTGATTTAGCTATTTCCTCCATTGTCATCCCCTTTGTAAGAGGATTTCACTTCAAATGTTATTCGGATCTGAGCCGATCAGATCTTACATTCACATCTCAGAGCTTATTTCGTCAGTCGATATTGAAGTGTTGAGATCCCACTAGCAATTTGAATGCGAAATTCACTTTACTTCCTCTTCAGAAGAACCGAAATGAAATTACTTCCTTCAGAAGAACCCAAACACATGAAACGGCAGCTTAGCTCACTTCCATTTCGATTTTTAGTTTTGATATCATCATAGAAGATGAAGATAGGTCATAATGCAATTGGGGGAATTTGAGATTGGGAAAGTGAAACACATTAACGGCAGCAATTCACGTTATGTATTTGACTAAGTTCACCGTTAGTCAACAATTGACGTTACTCCCTTGGGTAAGTTAACCATCCACGTAGATTTACACATATCCCCCAACCCATGTGTAGTATTTACATAAATTGCCACCTGATGTGCAAAACAAGTCGATCAGGCTTATCGTCTTGTATTTCCTCGTTGTGAACATGTGCTTAAGTGATTGAACATTTCATAAGGTAAATTAACTGTCACAAATGTAAGAAAGATTAAGCGAAAACAATAATACACCTGAAAGGTTGAAACTGAGATGAATAAGCACGAAAATAAGCCTAAACAAAAGATGCTAATCATGGTATCAAAATACCAACCAATTTGTATTTATATAAGTTTAAAATATAATGTAACGACGTATTTGCTATGCTGCACTGGGAGCCATGGACTCTGGGATACATTGGATGGTAATGTGGAGCCTCTTGGCTCAAAGAAGGGCACCACACGTCCACATCCCTCCTAGTTAGAGACTAAGTGGTCTAAGAGATCAGGATCAAGAGTTCAGAAACATAAAAAAGACAGTTACCAAAAAAAAATTAAGATAGGTGGTAGCCAATTGTTGATGAAAGGAAGTGGTGTTTCGAGGCCATAAAATAATATGAAGTATCTAGCTGGGTAAAGCTGTATGATATTATTGATACGAATATACAGTTATAGGAAGCACATGAAAACAATTGCTCCAAATCTATAGTCTTCATCAAAAATGTAACCCAGGACACTGACTAGGAAAACAAGTGGATGGAACCCTAAGACAGGGATCCAATACGAGCCTACTGTGAACCAGACCAAAAGAAAATAAGAGGGGTGGGGGGACTAACAAACTAACTATGAATGACAACAGGGCTCACTTGTGCCTCATTTAGAAGTTGCGTTTTCTTTGAATACAAGCTCAGAAGCGTGAACAGGTGGTGATAAAGATGGCAATGTAGCTATTGTGTTCAGATTGGTTCCACTTGGTACCTTGGCAGGGTAAACCTCCATTATTTCTTCACTCCTCTCATTTAAATAGACAACATCCTGCATGGTCAGCTGATGATATTCAACAACCTCGCGTAAGAAGCGATTCTCACGAGCATAGAAAGCATTCTCTTGAGCCAACCGAGCCTTCTCTGCCAAAAGAGATTCCAATTGGAGTCGTATCTGTAATGTAAATCAAAAAGTCAAATAATCTGACTGATAATCATGTAGGAAGATACTTTGATTGTATGGGCATAAGTTCAGAAGTGCACCAATTCATCATCTTCTGGGTTGTCTCCATTCTCCAAACTCTCTCGAAGAATCCTGTTTTCTTCCTCTAGCTGAGCACACCGCTCCTTGGCAAATGCAAGGTCAGCTTTGAAAGTCTTTAGCTCTCTAAGAAGCAACTTTGTTTTGGCAGCCATGGCCATAGCAACCTGAATGCACCAAAAACGTATCCATCATAATTAATCCATAAACGCAAGCAATCCAGTAAGAACCGAAGGATAGAGTATATGACACATGATACATGCATGACACATAACAGAACTTTAAGTTTAGTACTAAAGGACTAAAACATAAGATCTGAGACATCATACTTACAAAGTATATATAATTATATATACTAATTAGAGTTTAAAAAAGCCTTCTGCCCTCCTTTATCCAAATCTAAAGGTAAATGAAATCCAATAAAAAAAAAATGAGAAGTGCAGCACAGCATATAAGAGAGCTCTAGAGAAACAGAACATAGCAAATCCCTTTATATTAGTTATTTACTATATGACCAGTGATCAAAAAGTGGCCACCTTACGTCGCGAGATGCCTGCAATTGGATGTTCAACTCAGTTTGAGCCACTGAGGACACATGGTTCTGTGTTCCAGACGGCTCCTTTACAGATCCAGCATCTGTGGGCTGTTGGTTGAAGTCAGGGGCTGATTTTTTCCTGGCGTATCTTCGATTTCGAGTGTCTTGGATAATGTCTGCAGTGCGGTTCTCCACAATGTTAAGCCCTTCCTGAACATCAGCGCAGTACATACATCAGTAGTATAATTATTGCTCAATATATACAATTGCAAGCAACATGCAAAAATGATACCTTAGAAGCAAATTAAGCAACCAAGGGGTAAAAGGCATTTTAAAACCTATCATAAAACCATAAAAGATTTGGGGGGGGTGGGGGGGAGGGTGTAGAAATTTCTAAGTCTGCTACAAACAAACAATATCAGTCTTTTAAAGTGCCTCACCAGTCACCAGTTCTATCCTCAATAGAATCCTAATAGATCAGAGCACACTTGTAACAGAGAGAAATTCTGATTATGTGATAACTGATAAGTATATTGTGCAGTTCAACTTGTAAACAACATATAGCTCAATTGCCAGCATAGTAGGTTCTCTAGAGCTGTCAAAAATTGATCCGACCCGAAATACCGAGTCAAACCTGATTATTAACCAAACCATCTGAACCCGAAAAAATGGTGACCCAAACCCAACCTAAAACCAAACCTAGACCCGAGTATGTAAGACTCGAACCCGAACATGACTGACCTGAAGATGACCCGACCCGAATATAACCCATAAATTATTGACCTGAAGATAACCCGACCCGAATGTAACCCGTAAATTATTGACCTAAACCGAACCCGACTTGAACCGAAATTGACCCAAACCCGTTTTAACCAGTCAAAACCCAAATTTAACCCAACTTGTTACTAACCTGACCTGAATTCAACCCGACCCGTTCCTAACCCAACCCGAATTTAACCCAACCTGTTACAAACCCGACCCGAAATCAACCCGACTAGAAATTAACCTGACCCAAATTCAACCCGACTTGTTATTGATCCGACCCGAATCTTACCAGACCTATTACTAACACTAACCCGAGTCAAAATCAACACGACTTGTTATTGACCTGACCTAAATTCAACCCAAATTGTTCCTAACCCGATTTCAAATCACCTTAAATGCAATTTAGACCACCTTATTATTGTTGATCAAAGCATTTTGTCTAAGGAGACCAAGTCGGTCCACGCCAGCAAAAGAAAGGAGCATCGTCCTCAAATTTAAGAGTTAAATATAGTATATATTTCTTGTATGGTCAAAGGAAATAATTATCTTCCTAAATTATAGACTATAATTCCCTAGTATATTGCCATATATATTGTAGTCAAAAGAAATAATTAGCTTGATAAAAATGATAGTTATCTATTTATAGTTAGTGGAACCCGAATATGACCTGACTTGAAAATGAACCGAGTGTAACCTGCAAATTATGAACTTGCACATAACCCGAAAGTCTGAGAATGACCCACCTAGGAAATGACCCAACCTAATTATAACCAGCAAATTATTGACTTGAACCGAACCCGACTTTAACCCGAGACTGACCGACTTGAAAATGACCCGACCTGATTATAACTCGCAAATTATTGACTTGAATCGAACCCGAATCAAACCCGAGAATGACTAGACCTAATTCTAACCCGAAAATTATTGACTTGAACCGAACCCGAGAATTACCCTAACCCGTTTTAACCCGTGAAAATCCGAATTAAACCCGACCTATTGTTCACCCGACCCAGAATGTAACCCGACCTGTTATTAACCCGAGCCTAACCCGATATGAACTATGACCCAACGTGACCCGAACTATGACCCGACGTGACACAAGAATTACTCAAGCAAGGCCCAACCTAAACCCCACCCGCCTAGGTTATGGAATTAATTTGAATTGACACGACCTGTATTGACCCGACCCACTCTTACTGACCTAAACCCGACCCGTTTACCCTAATTGACAGCTTTACCTGAAACCTCCAAAATTTCTCAAAAAGCGTGAATATTAGCCTTCAATTTTGGAATTTTTTTTGACTTTTTTTCACTCGAAAATAAAAATTGCAGAAATGTTTACCATGATCCCTAATACCTTCTGGGAGTCCAATTGGCTGGGTGGAACCATCAAATTTGCCTTTAAACGACCAATTTACAACTTGCACCGATTTCACTAACTCAAGCCTACCACGAACATTTATGACAACATATAATGATCATATATGGTTCCAAATGGCATTATATGACCTCGAGATGTATCCCCTAAAATCTCAATGCTTTTCGGGGAATCGAAATTTCCAAAAAACCGTGGATATTTGCCTTCAATTTTAGAATTTTTTGACTCTTTTCGCCCGAATATAAAAATAACCAAAATGTTTACCATGGTCCCTAATACCCTCCGGGAGTCCAATTGGGTGGGTGGAACTGTCCAATTTGCCTTTAATCGGCCAATTTACCGATTTACAACTTGCGTCAATTTCATTAACTCAAATCTACCACAAACATTTATGACATCATATAATGATCATATATGGTTCCAAACGGCATTATATGAACCCGACATGTATCCCTTAAAATCTAAAGGCTTTTCGACACCCGGCTCCGAAACCTCATAAATTTCTCAAAAAGCATAGATATTAGCCTTCAATTTTGGATTTTTTTTTTCACTTTTTTTCTCCCGAAAAAAAAAATTGCCGAAATGTTTACCATGGTCCCTAATACCCTCCGAGATTCCACTTTGGCTGGTGGAACCATCCTATTTGCCTTTAAACGGTCAATTTACCGGCTTACAAGTTGCACCGATTTAATTAACTCAAGCCTACTGCAAACATTTATGACAACATACAATGATCACATATGGTTCCAAACGGCATAATATGACCCCAAGATGTATCCCATAAAATCTCAAAAGTTTTTGACAATAGGCCTTCAAACATCCCAAATTTCTCAAAATGCATGGATTTCAATTTTTGATTTTTTTGACTTTTGTTCGCACGAAAATAAAAATTGCCGAAATGTTTACCATGGTACCTTATACCCTCCAGAATTCCAATTGGGTGAGGGAACCATCCAATTTGCCTGTAAACGACAAATTTACCGGTTCACAACTTCCGATTTCATTAACTCAAACCTACCACGAACTTTTATAACAACAAATAATGTTCATATATGGTTCCAAAAGTCATTATAGGAGCCCGAAATATATCCCCTAGAATTTCAAGACTTTTCGACCCCGGCCGTCAAACCTCTAAAATTTCTCAAAAATTGTGGATATTAGTCTTCAATTTTGGAATTTTTTGACTTTTTTTTGCCCCAAAATAAAAATTGCCGAAATGTTTACCATTGTCCCTAATACCGGTTTGCCTTTAAACGGGCAATTTACCGATTTACAATTTACACCGATATCATTATTTCAATCCTACCACAAACATGTAGGACAACATATAATGATCATATATGGTTCCGAACGACATTATATGACCCCTAATGTATCTCCTAAAATCTCAAGTCTTTTCGACACCGGGCCCCAGAACATCCATAATTTCTCAAAAAGTGTGGATATTAGCCTTCAATTTTGGAACTTTTGACTTTTTTTTCGGCCGAAAATAAAAATTTCCGAAATGCTTACCATGATCCCTAATACCCTCCGAGGGTCCAATTGGGTGGGTGGAACCATCCAATTTCCCTTTAAACGGTCAATTTACCGGTTTACAACTTGCTTCGATTTCATTATCTCAAGCCCACCACAAACATTTATGACAACATATAATGATCATTTATGGTTCCAAACAGCATTATATGAACCCGATATGTATCCCCCATCTCATTTCTTTTCGACACCGAATCCCGAATCCTTCAAAATTTCTCGAAAATTATGGATATTAGCCTTCAATTTAGGAAGTTTTTGACCTCTTTCCGTATGGTAATAAAAATGGCCGAAATATTTATCATGGTCCCTTATACCCCACGGGAGTCCAAATTGGTGGGTGGAACCATCCAATTTGCCTTAACGACCAATTTACCGGTTTACAACTTGCACCGATTTCATTAATTCGATCCTACCACGAACTTTTATGACAACATATAATGATCATATATGGTTCTAAACGACATTATATGACCTGGAGATGTATTCCCTATAATATCAAGACATTTAGACACCAGGCCTCCAAAAATTTCTCAAAAAGCGTATATACTAGCCTTCAATTTTTGAATTTTTTTGACTTTTTATCTCCTACAAATAAAAATTGCCGAAATGTTTACCATGATCCCTAATACCATCCTAGAGTCAAAATTGGTAGGTAAAAACCTACCAACTTTGCCTTTAAACGACCAATTTACCGATTTACAACTCTCACCGATTTCATTAATTCAAGCCTACCACGATCATTTATGACAACATATAATGATCATATATGGTTCCAAACGGCATAATATGACCTTAACATATATCCCCTAGAACTTCAAGGCTTTACGACAAAGGGCCCCGAAACCTCCAATTTTTTTTTTAAAAAAGCGTGGATATTAGCCATCAATTTTGGAATTTTTTGACTTTTTTTCATCGCAAATTAAAATAGCCGAAACGTTTACCATGGTCCCTAATTCTCTACGGGAGTCTCATTGGGTGGGTGAAACCATCCAATTTGCCTTTCAACGGCAAATTTACTGATTTATAACTTGCACCGATTTAATTCCAGACTACCACGAACATTTATGACAACATATAATGATCATATATGGTTCCAAACGGCATTATATGACCCCGAGATATATCCCCTTAAATCACAAGACTTTTTGACACCGGCCCACGAAACCTCCCAAATATCTCAAAAAACGTAGATATTAGCCTTTAGTTTTTGGAATTTTTTAACTTTTTTTCGCCCGTAAAAAAAAATAGCCGAAATGCTTACCATGTTCCCTAATACCATCCTAGAGTCCAATTCGGTGTGTGGAACCATTCAATAGCCTTTAAACGGCCAATTTACCGCTTTACAACTTGAACCGAATTCATAAACTCAAGCCTACCATGAACATTTATAATGATCATATATGGTTCCAAACGGCATTATATGACCCCGCGATTTATTGCTTAGAATTTCAAGACTTTTCGACACCGAGACTTGAAACCATCAATATTCGCAAAATGCAAAGATTGTCTTCAATTTTTGAATTTTTTGACTTTTTTTCACACGGAAATAAAAATTGCCAAAATATTTACCATGGTCCCTAATACACTTCGGGATTCCAAATGGTGAGTGGAACCACCCAACTTGTCTTTAAACGTCCAATTTATCGATTTGCAATTTGCACCGATTTCATTAAATCAATCCTACCACAAACATTTAAGACAACATATAATGATCATATATGGTCCAAATGGCATTAAATGACTCTGAAATGTATCCCCAAAGATATTAAATATTTTTGACACTAGGCCCCGAAACCTCCAATATTTCTCAAAAAGCGTGGATTTTAGCCTTTAATTTTGGATTTTTTCGATTTTTTTTCGCTCGAAAATAAAAATTGCCGAAATGTTTACCATGGTTCATTATACCCTCCGGAAGTCCAATTAGGTGGGCGAAACCATCCAATTTGCCTTTAAACGACCAATTTACCGGTTTCAAACCGAGTTCATTAACTCAAGCCTACCACGAACATTTCTGACAACATAACTCCGCCAGTGGGTTTCCCGCTGCCAGTCCCAAGCCTGGATAAAGGAGGAGGGTTACGGTAGGCCAGTGACAGCCAGTATAAAACTTCGTCACATCCCATGACATGAGCCAAACAGATATTTTCGTGGGGGCGTTCCCTACTCAGCGACGCGCTGCACTTCCTAGACCCGGGTGTAGTGATAAGTATGCAAGGGTTGCTAGGTCGTCGCCCAGAAGCGACGCGCCACATTGCCCGAGTGTGGTGTCAAATGAGCAAGGGCGTGCCATTGGGGCGTTCCCTACTGAGCGACGCGCTGCACTTCCCAGACCCGGGTGCAGTGATAAGTATGTAAGGGTTGCTAGGTCGTCGCCCAGAAGCGACGCGCCATATTGCCCAATTGTGGTGTCAAATAATCAAGGACTTGGAGTTGGGATCAGGAGGGAGCGTGGGAGAAAAGAATTTAGTTTGCGGATTGGTTCTTGGAATGTGGGGTCTCTTACGGGAAAATCAGCAGAATTGGTAGAAGTAATGAAAAGACGACGCGTGAACATCATGTGCCTCCAAGAGACAAGATGGACAGGAGAAGGAGCTCGAGGCTTGGTTTTGGGGTATAAGGTATGGTATGTTGGGCAAGAAACGAGCCACAGAACAAGGAATGGTGGAGCTAGGAACGGAGTTGGTGTGGTTCTCGATGAGAGGTTGGCAAAAGAGGTGATCGAGGTCTATCGGAAGAACGATAGGTTGATAAGGCTGAAGTTGCTATGTGGCAAGGAGATTGTGAATGTTATCAGTGCTTATGCTCCCCAAGTGGGTTTAGATGCAGAAGAGAAACGACAATTTTGGGAGGACCTAGACGAGGTGGTGCAGGGTGTCCACCACTCAGAGAAGTTATATATTGGAGGGGATCTAAATGGGCACGTTGGGGCGAGCCGAGATGGCTATGAGAGTGTCCATGGAGGCTTTGGGTATGGGCAGAGGGACGCCGGTGGTGAAGCTATTATGGATTTTGCCCAATCATATGATTTAATTTTGGCTAATACTTGGTTTAAGAAGAGGGATTCACACTTGATAACTTTTCGGAATGGAGCAAATGCAACTCAAATAGACTTCCTGCTCACAAGGAGCATAGATAGACAAAGTTGCATAAACTGTAAGGTTATCCCTGGGGAGAGTGTGGTCACCCAACACCGGCTATTGGTAATGACTATTCGTCTGAAAGAGAAGGCGAAGAAAAAAGTTAGACAAGAAGAACCAAGGATAAGATGGTGGACCCTAAGGGATGCAAAAGCTAAGGTTTTTACAGAAAAGGTAATTGAAGAAGCGGATTGGGATGGAGAGGTGGATCCGGACATGACCTGGTTACGAATGAAGAACTGTTTCCTAAGAGTGGCCAAAGAGGTCTTAGGGGAAGTAAGGGGAAGAACTTCGGTACAGAGAGATACTTCGTGGTGGAATGAAGAGGTGAAAGCAGTAATTAAGCAAAAAAGGGAATGCTATCAAGCCTTAGGAAAATGTAGGAGTGATGAAACCTTTGCAGCGTATAAGGAGGCTAAGAGTAAGGCAAAGGCAGCTGTTCGCCAAGCAAAAGAAAAGGCATATCAGGAGGTTTATGAAAAGCTTGATTCCAAGGAGGGAGAAAGGATCATTTATAAGATGGCAAAGAGAAGACAAGAGGCAAGGAAGGATATTGGCATGGTGAAGTGTGTCAAAGATAAGAACCAAATGGTCCTAGTGCAAGAGGAGGGCATCAAGGACAGGTGGAAGGGGTACTTCGATGAATTATTTAATGGAAGTAATGGAGTTGTGATAGGAGATACCTCTATGAGTGATGAAGAAATCAACATGGAGTATGTGCGAAGGATTAGGAGAGTAGAGGTGGAGATTGCACTGAGGAAGATGAAACCTAAGAAGGCGGTTGGCCCTGATGGGGTACCGATAGAGGTGTGGAGGTGTTTGGGTAAGATTGGTATTGATTGGTTAACAAACCTTTTCAACAAGATATGGACGGCTACAAGGATCCCACAAGATTGGAGGAAGAGCACCTTGGTCCCGGTTTATAAAAACAAAGGAGACGCTCAAGATTGTTCTAACTATCGAGGAATTAAGCTTATGAGCCATACTATGAAGTTGTGGGAAAGGGTGATTGAACAAAGGTTGAGGGCATGCACAAGCATTTCAGATAACCAATTTGGTTTTATGCCTGGGAGATCTACTATGGAGGCAATCCATTTGATAAGACAAATGATGGAGTTTTATAGGGTAAAGAAGAAAGATCTTCATATGGTCTTTATTGATTTAGAGAAGGCATATGACAAGGTGCCAAGAGAGATACTTTGGTGGGCAATGTTGAAGAAAGGTATCCCACGAAGGTATGTAGACCTAGTTAAGGATATGTATCGGGATGTGTCAACAAATGTGAGGACATGCGGAGGGTTGACAAAAGATTTCCCTATTACAATCGGATTGCATCAAGGGTCTGCATTAAGCCCTTTTCTTTTTGCAACGGTTCTAGATGAATTAACTAGACCAATTCAAGATGAGGTTCCATGGTGTATGCTGTTCGCAGATGATATCGTTTTGGTGGATGAGACTAAGGATGGGGTTAATGTCAAGTTGGAGCAATGGAGGCAAAGGTTGGAATCTAGAGGGTTTAAGCTAAGTCGGAGTAAGACTGAATATTTGGTATGTCGTTTTGGCACTCAGAGGGGGACAAGCAATGAAGTGGTGAGTTTGGATGGAAAGGATTTGACCATGAGTGAATGTTTTAAGTACCTAGGGTCGATCATCCAGAAGAATGGTGACATTGATCAAGACGTGACCCACAGGATTAAGTCAGGGTGGCTTAAATGGAGAGCGGCCACGGGAGTGTTATGCGACCGCAGCATTCCCTTAAAGTTGAAGGGAAAATTCTACAGGACTGCCATAAGACCAGTGTTGCTCTATGGTACAGAATGTTGGGCTTCTAAGAAAGAGCATATTAAAAAGATGGAGGTTACGGAAATGCGCATGTTAAGGTGGATGTGTGGAAACACTTTAAGAGATAGAATCAGAAATGAGGTTATTCGCAAGAAAGTAGGTGTGGCGGGCATTGTAGATAAATTAAGGGAAAATCGTCTGCGTTGGTTTGGACATGTAAGACGGAGACCCGAGGGTGCACCGGTGCGAAGAGTGGAAGAGTGGGACCATGGAGGGATTAAACGAGGAAGAGGGAGACCAAAGATGACTTGGTTGGAAGGAGTGAGGAAGGATATGAAGTGCATGGATTTACGTGAGGATGAAGTTTTGGATCGTAAGGGATGGAGGAGAAAGATTTATGTTGATGACTACACGGAATAATCAAATTTGGTTCATGTTAGCCGACCCCACTTTTGGGATTAAGGCTTTGATTGATTGATTGATTGATATAATGATTATATATGGTTCCAAACGGCATCATATGACCCCAAAATATATTCCCTAAAATTTCAAGACTTTTCTACCGGCCCAGAAACCTCCAAAATTTCTCAAAAAAAAAGTGGATATTAGCCTTCAATTTTGTAATTTTTTTATTTATTTTCGCCCGAAAATAAAAATTGCCAAAATGTTTGCCATGGTCACTAATACCCTCCGACAGTCCAATTGGGTGGGTGGAACCACCAATTTGCCTTTAAACGGCCAATTTACCGGTTAACAACTTGCACCGATTTCTTTAACTCAAGTCTTCCACGAACATTTATGACAACAAATAATTATTATATATGGTTCCAAACGACATCATATGACCCTAAGATGTATTCCCTAAAATCTCAAGTCTTTTCAACACCGGGCACCGAAACCTTCGAAATTTCTCAAAAAGCGAGGATATTAGCCTTCATTTTTGGAATATTTTGACTTTTTTTTCTGCGGGAAATAAAAATTAACAAAATAGTTACCATGGTCCCTAATACCCTCTGTGAGTCCAGTTGGTTAGGTGGAACCATCTAATTTGCCTTTAAACGGCCAATTTAGTGAATTCACTGATTTACAACTTGCACCGAATTCATTGATTCAAACCTACTACGAACATTTATGACAACATATAATGATCATATATGGTTCCAAACGACATTATATGACCCCGAATGTATCCCCTAAAATTTCAAGGCTTTTAGACATCGGGCCCTGAAACCTCCAAAATTTCTCAAAAAAGCGTGGATTTAAAAGCCTTTAATTTTGGAATTTTTAGACTTTTTTTTGCCCGAAAATAAAAATTGCCTAAATGTTTACCATGGTCCCTAATACCCACCGGGATTCCAATTGGGTGGGTGTAACCATCCAATTTGCCTTTAAACGGCCAATTATCGGTTTATAACTTGCACCGATTTCATTAAATCAAGCCTACCATGAATATTTATAACAATATATAATAATTATATATGGTTCCAAACGGCATTATATGACCTCGAGATGTAACCCCTAAAGTTTCAAGGCTTTTCGACACTGGGCCTTGAAACTTCCAAAATTTTTGAAAAAGCGTGGATAATTAACCTTCAATTTTGAAATTTTTTTACATTTTGTCACCCAGAAATAAAAATTGCCGAAATTTTTACCATGGTCCCTATTACCCTCCGGTATTCCAATTGGGTGGATGTAACCATCCAAATTGCCTTTAAAAAGCCAATTTACTGGTTAATACTTGCACCGATTTCATTAAATCAAGCTTACCACGAACATTTATGACAACATATAATGATCATATATGGTTCAAAACGGAATTATATGACCCCGAGATGTATCACCTAAAATCTAAAGTCTTTTCGACACCGGGCCCTGAAACCTACAAAAAATTTCCAAAAGCGTGGATATTAACATTCAATTTTGGAATTTTTTGACTTTTTTTCTCCCGGAAAAAAGAATTGTCGAAATGTTTACCATGGTCCCTAATATCCTCCATGAGTCCAATTGGGTGAGTGGAACCATCCAATTTGCCATTAAACAACTTGCACCGATTTCATTAACTCAAGCCTACAACAAACATCTATGACAACATATAATCATCATATATGGTTCCAAAGGGCATTTTATGACCCCCAGATGTATTCCCTTAAATCTCAAGACTTTGCGACACCAAGTTCCGAAACTTCCAAAATTTCTCAAAAAGCGTGGACATTAGGCTTCAATTTTGGAAATTTTTAGACTTTTTTTGCCCGGAATAAAAATTGTCGAAATGTTTATCATAGTCCTTAATACCCTCCGGGAGTTCAATTCGGTGGGTGGAACCATCATTTTTGTCTTCAAACGGCCAATTTACCGTTTACAACTTGCACCGATTACCGGTTTACAACGACCAATTTAATTGACTTACGCCGAACCCGACTTGAACCGAAATTGACCCAAACCCGTTTTAACCCATCAAAACCCGAATTTGACCCGACTAGTTACTAACCTGACCTGAATTCAACCTGACCCGTTCCTAACCCGACTCGAATTTAACCCAACATGTTGCAAACCCGACCCGAAATCAACACGACTTGTTATTGACCTGTCTCAAATTAAACTTAACTTGTTATTGACCTGACCCGAATTTTACTAGGCCTATTACTTACCCGACCCAAAAATTCAACCCGATCTGTTACTAACTCGACTCGAAATTAACACGACTTGTTATTGACCCAACCTAAATTCAACCCGATTTTAAATAACCTTAAATGCTATTCAGATCACCTTATTATTGTTGATCAAAGCATTTTGTCTAGGGAGACCAAGTCAGTCCACGCCAGCAAAAGAAAGGAGCATCATCCTCAAATTTAAGAGTTAAATATAGTATATATTTGTTGTATGGTCAAAGGAGATAATTATCTTCCTAAATTATAGACTATAGTTCCCTAGTATATTGTCATATATATTATAGTCAAAGGAAATAATTAGCTTGATAAAAATGATAATTATACTTAGTTGAACCCGAATATGACCTGACTTGGAAATGACCCGACCTTATTATAACCTGCAAATTATTGACTTGAACATAACTCGACTTGAATCCGAGAATGACCCGACTTGGAAATGACCCAACCAGATTACCTCAAATTATTGACTTGAATCGAACCCAACTTGAACCTGAATATGACCTGACTTGAAAATGACCCGACCTGATTACAACCCGCAAATTATTGACTTTAACCGAATCCGACTCAAACTCGAGAATGACCCGACCTGATTCTAACCCGCAAACTATTAACTTGAACCAACCCGACTCGAACCCGAGAATTACCCTAACCCGTGAAAACCCGAATTATACCCGACCTATTGTTCACACGGCCCAAATGTAACCCGACCTAAACCCGATAAGAAGCATGACCTAACGTGACCCGAATCAAGCATGACCCAACTCAAACCCGACCTGCATAAGTTATGGAATTAATCCGAGTTGACCCGACCAAAATCCGACCCACTCTTAAAGACCAAAACCCGACCCGTTTACCTGAATTGACAGTTCTAGGTTCCTCACATGAGCACTAGAGAGGTTCTTCAAGTGACACGCCCACTACAACCAGTCATTAACGGACTTAACTCACTAATTGCTGAAAGGAATGGTGTCCTTCGAACAAGTGTACTATTCCGTTAGTGGGTTCAGAATTATTAGAAAGCTAATATATTCAGTGAGGTCAAGTGATCGGAATGCCTGGGTGGAGACCGCTTCCGATCAGTAATATTAATGAATAATTAATATTACAGCTTAATCTTGACTGAACCCTTCAGGTGACACCCAAGCATTCAACAAACCGAACCGACGAATTAATTCAGAAGGAATTAATGAGACGACCGAGTAATATTTATTTAGACGTCGGAAATTCGAGCTTTGAGCGTCGAAACCGAGCGTCGAAACCGAGCGTCGGAAGTCGAGTCGAAAAATAGTGAAAGACGAGACGAGAAATAGTAATAAATCGAACCCATGCCGAGCCTAGGCTGGTGCGTGCTAGCGCACCCATGCTAGCATCGCAAGGCTAGGCGCTGCCTAGTGTGTGCTAGCATGCTAGGCGCAGCCTTGTGCGCGCAATGGCTAGCAAGCCATGCCGCAACAAGCTGCAGCAGCTAGCACGCTAGGCGCGCCAGCTCGCCACAGCTAGCAGCAGCATGGCTAGGCCATTGCTTGCTGCCTAGCAGCGCTAGCCAAGGCCAGCAGCAGCCCGCACAAGCATGCTGGGCTTGCTGGCCAGCAGCGCCTGGCAGCCCGCATGCGAGTGCTGGGCCTGCTGGGCTTGCTGGGCGTGGCTGCCACGGACAGCAGCACATGGCAGCCCACCTTGGCTGCCTTGGTGCCCAAGGGTGGGTGCCATGTGGCTTGTGGTCCTTGAGTGTGTGTGGAGTGAGGTGGCCGGTTATGGGAGAGGGAGTGGGGAGCAAGTTTGGTCCCCCCCTTCTCCAAGTGGTCTTCACCTAACCACTCACATGAGCTTGCCACTTGTTGATTTATTACTAGCTTGATTATTAATTTTATTTTAGCTTTAAAATAAAATGGAAAAATCATACTATCCCACATTGATGGGAGAGTAAATGATACTCCCATCATTTCCTATAAATACCCAAGTATGGGCATTGGGAATGATGCTTGAGTAAGAGTTGGAAAAGGCATCACAATTAGTGAAAACCTTTGAACTCAATATAATTACTCGGGTTTTATTGGTCGGGTCTTGCTAACCCCAAGACATTGGACCTAGTCGGTTTTGTTGGTGCGGGTGGACTTCATTGGAGGTCTCCGTGTGAGCAGGACTTGAAGCTTTCAAGTAAGAGCTCATTTGGGAGCGAAGCACGCGTCAAAGGTAATTAGCTTATCTTAATCTTGTGATTAATTTAATTATGTTTATGGTTTTATTTATTGCGAGTGCGGTCTTGTTTTTGGGTTTGTTTCCGCGGTGAGTCGGACTCACCAAACCCCAACAATTACTACCATCAAGACCGGGCATCAGTTTCTTTCTTGTAAACTGTGTTTGTGTTTTTAATAATTACAGTTTTAGGCAGTGTGGGTTTTCTCATGGTAGCTACAATTGATGGCACATCTTTGTACTTTTATAGCCAGGGCAAGCTCTCCCCCAAATATCTCCATCATAAAAGATCACACATATTAGATGGCTATGGGCCGTAAATGGACCTTTCATAGCACTCTGCAGGAAAAAATTCTCTTAAAAGACCTTTCAGATAATCCAATTACGTAACCTTAATGAATATCCACAGCATGATGGGATTTGCATAAAGAAGAATGGCACAAAAAGTTCTCCTCAAGGATTCAATCTATTGAGATAAAATCCAAGGATATAATAAATAACACTAAGTGTCTAAGCCACACGAGGATTGGTAAAAAAAAGCCTAAAACATAGCACAAAATGGAGCAAATTCACTGCAGAGTGCTTTATAAAATACTTTTAACATTATGGTACTATTACATCAATCTTACCTCTAAGGCATTGCCAAGATAATTAAATGAAGAAGCAATAGCACCAAATCCCTTCTGTAAGACAGCTTTATCTGGCTTTTTGCGACCCTGCTCGGATTGAAATTGATGGCCATCCTGCAATCAGAGAGCTTAAATCATGAAAGTACTATCAGAATGGTATATCAATGCAGCAGCAAACATTAAACAAAAACGGAATTATACCATCTGCACCTGACCATTTATATAAGATTCGAGATCAAGCAGCAAAATACTCAGTTATGGGTATTTATATTTTACATAAAAATCTTTTATATCCCTACTTTTCCTCACAGGTCAAACTATCATTCCAGGATAATTGTCCTCCTCTCGAGTGCGTTTACACAGGATTACTTCGTTTCCTTATTGCTCCGCGGGTATAAGTAATTAAAAGGGTTGTAAAGAAGATAAATTGAGAACAAAATGTTTATCATGGTCCAGTCCACAATCAAAACAAGCCATTCTCACCTGCTGTCCGAAAGCAACATTATCTTCGTACCTACGAGCTGCCCTAGGGACTTCAGCTTGTTCAGGCGGAACATCATCATCAAGGACCGCTTTAGCCTTCCGAGCCACTGAGCCCCAGAATCCTTGAAACTCATTCAAGTTTCTCATTGAATAGGTGCTTCTGCATCAACCAATAGACAAATGCCGCGACTATAAGTGTGTAATACCGCAAAGTCAGAGGTGCAAGGAAATATATCTACACCACAACACCCAACACTGAATGCCATTGTAATAACTAATAAGCGATCTCGATACATGTTAGTTTCCTCCAAATTGTGTCTTAATACTGCAATTGATAGAAATGCAAACCTTTCTTCCAACACCAAAGACTAGAACAGATAGTCAGATAGGTTTGTACACTCTGGCTATCATACTCCACACCAGTATGAGTTGATCATGCAAGATTTAAGCGTTGTATATTTCAGCATTCTTTAATTACTCTTATCATTTGAATTTTAGTCCAATACCAGTCATTTTCGGTTATACTAACTCCTTAATTTTATACTGAAATATCAAATAAGACAAATTCTATGAAATGATGCAGTAATACTAAACTAGGGTTCCCATCTGATAAAACCCAGCTTATTAAATTTTAAAATTAAAATAAATTCATCATCAAATCAAATTTATTGTTCACTTACTTCACTCAAAATACTATAGAAAGTTCAAACTAGGTCCAATCCAAGTATATATATGATAAAATTTGCCCTAAAAAGTTAAATTGAAAAAATCGCTAAAAAAAATAAATTTGGGGACAATGAAAATGAAAATTACCTGAAATCAGAAAATTGAATTGAAGTCAATGGTATAGAATAGGGATTTACGTTCTTCAGTGATGAGATCTCAAGCTTCGTCAAAGGAGAGAGAAAAGTGTGGATTAATTTCAGAAGAGCGACGAATTCGTGAAGTTCGCCGATAAGACAAAGGAAGGAAGATGAGGCGTTGTGGACTTTGTGGGGTTGTCGGTGTCAATGAATCAACGAAGGGTTTACAACATTTTTACTAGTCTTCCTTAACCCGGATTTAGTCGCCGATAAACTCGATTAGTTTACGATACTAAAATGACTAAATTTTAGATAGGGAGAGTATGATTGTCATGATTTTAAGTACATTAATCGTGAATTATTGATATCATTTCAACTTTTTACGGAGTACAAAGTATTTATAACAAATTAAATGGATTAGGGTGATAATTGATAAGTGATGCAATAGTAATGTTAAGCATGGTGTATTTACCATTTAAACATCTTTGTAGCAACTAGCAATGGAGGAGCATGAATTGGTTTGTGACTTTGTGTGTATTAAATTTTCTTGTTGCTAGCTAAAGTTTGTAAAAGCAAAAAAAAAAGTTATTTAAATGTAGCAGACCAATAGCACAGGGCCCTTGTCTTAAAGAGTCTAAATTTTAGACAATGGTTTAGAAAACTCATATGTTTTGGACAAATAATGAGAAAATTATTATTTCTCTCACGCTATTATGCATTATAGATTATATACCTATGAGCTTTCGGATTAAAAAACAAAGTTAGTGATACAATATAAATTGAAATTGTTAGTGAGGTAAGTAAAGATGTTATAAGCATATTAGAACAATTACTTCTTGACATGTAACTCTTTGTAGCAATAAAGTAGCTTATATCCGGTCTTTATGTATCATATTTCTTATTGGTAGCTAAAGTTTGTAAAACAAAAAACAATTAATTAATTGAAGGAGTGCGATCGCCTAGGGCCCTTATTTTAAAAAGCCTAAAATTTAAACATTATCTTAGAAAACCCATTTATCTTGGACAAATAACAAGACTATAGTGCTCCTTCTCAACAATATTATATAACTTAGATTTCATACCAATAAGTTTTTATCTAAAAAAAAGTTAATGATGCAACTACAGTACTAATTGAATTGATATTAAGCTAAGTAAAGATGTAATAAGCAAATTACATGGATTACTTCTTTGAGCATTTTGTTTCATGCAATAGAAAATAATTTTGGAGTCGATCTTTGTTAGCATTATGCTCTAAATTGCTAAGAAATAGAGTAATCTAGTAACTGTTAGATTGTAAAAGCATGATATAAAAAAGTTTTCAAATAGTATTTGCTAAATTTATGTCTTTGAGGTCATACTTTCATCACTATTTATGAAATTAACTCTAAAAGTTACTCCATATTATATTTAACTTTTAATTACAACTCTAGATGTGAAGAAATTATAATATAATTAATTAACTTACACTTTCTTACTTTTGAAACTATATATAGTTAATAGTACTCCGTATATTTTAAATGAGAATACTACTCATATACGTAGCATGTAATGATTATTACATCTTTTTGAAGTGAGTTTGATAACTCAGGGCCTGTTCTCTTACGTTGAAATTCAGTTCAGCTAAGTTCATTTCAATTCAGTTCAGTTCAGCTCCTAATTTCCTTCTCTTATAAAATATTCATTTCAGTTCAGTTCAGTTTAGTTTAGTTCAGCTCGGTTCAGTTCAGTTTAGTTTAGTTCAGCTCAGTTCAGTTCAGTTCAGCTCAGTTCAGTCAATGAGAACAGACCTTCACATTAAGCAAAGTGTTGTAGGCTAAAGATTAACCAGAAGTCTAAATTTAATTCGATTTAGTAATTACTTGTGTCAGATTTACTTTTGAAATTACCCACTATGTGTACACACTAGTTTAAACCTAATCCGCATATCTCTTGAACAAAAAATCTAAGTAACCTGTACTAAACTCAACCCCAACTCAAAACAATTAATAAATATGACCAGAGTCTAGATGTGTCAATTCAAGTGTTCGGATCGGGTTTAGTAAAATTGATTCAAATCAATTTTTAAAATTAAGTTACAAGTCAAAATTTAAATCGTATATTTTTCGAGTCGATTTCGGATCCTATCATGATCATACTCGAGCAGTCGAGCCTTAAAAGTATGTTTCACTAACCAACCTTTTAATCATGCCACATGTACCTTTCCTATGGGTTGTCATCGTTCACGGTAACACACGTCGACAAATCTTCGTTCTTTCCCACACTATAAAAATCAAAATAGGTGAGAGAAAACCCAGAAATCTTCCCAAAAACAGAGAAATGAAAGTGAATGATAAAGTAAAATCGAAGATGAAAGAAAATAATTCCGCCATTTTTATGCAACATGCAATTCTCTCTCTTCTCATACTACTTCTTGTACCTTCTTCCTATGCTCGATCAACCGTTGATGAACCTTACGATGTTCGTCAGCATCTTTCTACTGTAACTAGGTTTGATCTCTATTTTTTTTGGATTTTTTATTGCATAGGTTTTTCAATTTTCTATTTTGGGGATAAATAAACCCTAATTTTGACTTTTGGGTGGTTTTGATTGATAATGTGGTTCTAATTTGGGATGCAGATATGGAGCTGTAAAAGATATTGTGGATAATGAATTTGTACCTTCTAATAAAACTGATGATTGTACACCTGTGCATATCAATCTTGTGGTAATCTCTTCTTTTAGTTTTCAATTTATTACTCATGGATAGAAATGGAGACATTTTGTATGAATTTATTGTTTATGAAATTTGATTGAAGTAAAGATTACATATTTACATTGTTGTATGCCAGAACTTATAATTTTGTTGTGTAGAGAGTCATGTAGTGAAGTGATGTAGACGGTATTCGACCTCATGTCTTGGTACCACTTAAGACTTTACCAAATATCCATAAGACCATAAGTTATCATTTACCCAAAAATTATAAAACTTGCTTCTTAAATGTTGAATGAATTATGTGGGTTGGTAATATTAAGAGCTCAAATTTTTGTGGTGTAGTATAGTTGATATGTGTGCATATTTTTGGTCTAGGTAGTTGTGATTGTGGGGGTTTCCAACTTTCCATGTCTTGGCCTGAATAATGCTTAGTGTACCAATCGTGTTCCAAAGTAATGCATGTGTTTGATATGCAAGGTACTTGGGTATGGGATGTCATTTTGAGATGTGAAACTGTGCTTGGTTCATAATTTCTCTTGGGCTGGGCTTCAATCCAAGTGTATGCAATTTGGATGAACTTGGAATGTCCCTTGTTTTGATGGTTTTTTTAAACCGAATTCTTGTACTCGTGAGCTTTTTCTTACTCATGTTTGTTAGCTGCAAAGATATTTACAGTTTATTAGTCATCTGTTCAAAACTAATCTACATCAAATTCATAGGCAAGGCATGGAACAAGAGCCCCTACTAAGAAACGAATTAGGGAAATGGATAGGCTAGCCACTTCACTGCAAGCACTTATAGCAAATGCAAAAGAACGCAAATTATCTTTGGATAATGTTCCTGCTTGGCTATTTGAATGGACATCTCCATGGAAGGGAAAGGTAACAGGTGGAGAATTGATTGTCAAGGGAGAAGAAGAACTCTATGATCTTGGAATCAGGATTCGAGGAAAATATCCAAATCTATTAAATGATGATTACCACCCTGATGTGTATACCATAAAAGCAACTCAGGTAGTGACTTGGTCCTTTTCAACTTTAGATCACCTTTTTTTTAAATCCTTTTGATGTTGGATGACAGATACCGTTATTACTACATTTCAGTGCTTATCTGTCTCTTTCTGATATGCTATCCCATCTCTTAACAAGGGCTTATGATGCTAGTTATGTTATTTTCTACTAAACGGTTTAGGTTCCTCGGGCATCTGCTAGTGCTGTGGCTTTTTCAATGGGGCTTTTCAGTGAGAGAGGAAGCCTTGGGCCAGGAAAACAACGAGCTTTTGCTGTTAGTACAGAAAGTCGTGCTAGTGACTTATTGCTGAGGTTTTTTGATACCTGCCAAAGCTATAAGGTCGGTATTTAAAGCATTATTGATTGGTTGTTATATATAAATTCTTACTTTGGAAGATGTTATTTTGTGTTGAACATACAAGGACGTTTTTTTAGTTACCTCAAAAAAGGATTTTCTCAGTTTGTTTCTCAAATTGGCTTGATTTACTTGTCTTAGCATGTCACTTAAATATTTGTCCACATCACCTAATGATTCAGCATGGCAACTATCTTGAGTATACTAAATATGCAATCCTTGTAAATAGAAGCCATATTTTATTTGTTTTATACTCTGCATAAGTTTTTTTGTTTCTTGAAGTTGGGTTTTTTTCTCACCATGTTCTTTATTGAATGTGTGTGTTTTTTCCATGCTGGTAGATCTTTTACCATGTATATTTTCAATTCTCATATGTTGTTCTTACAAAGTTCCCGTAGCATTCATATTGATGGTACTTGGCCTGTGGACATCTTGAAATCTTGTAATATGATCACTTCTGGTTTGTGTGCTTAAAATTGTTGTGCGTTTTCACCTCACTCCACTTTCTTCCCCTCCACATGGCTGTAGAACTACAGGAAAAATGAGGAGCCTGCTGTTGAGAAGATAAAGGAGCCTATTTTTAATGAAATCACTCATGCCTTAATCGGACGCTATGGATTAAATTTCACCAGACAAGATATATCTTCTCTCTGGTTTTTATGCAAGCAGGTGTGTGTTCATGCAAAATCACGATTTATCAGATGTACAGTAGATATCTGTTTTTCTAATTGTGTGACATATTGCTTTTGTTATGGCAGGAAGCATCATTGCTAGACATAACTAATCAAGCTTGTGGTCTTTTTAATCCAACTGAGGTACATGGACTTGTAGTTCTCCCTTTGGTTCTATTGCTTCATTTTCTATGGTTTTTTTCTTGTGAATGATCCATTGAGTATTTGAACTATAAGTGGCACCAAAAAGGATTAGACCCACATACATCTACATATACATTTTGCTGACATTGTGAGAAGGTATATGCTAATGTTGTTGTGCTTTCCTTCCTCTTTTAGCAACTTAACCTGTGCTGTATGAATGCAGATTTACCATCTGCATGTAAACTTTAGGAGAGCTCTTCTATACTCCCTCCCCCCCCCCCCCCCCCCCCCCCCCACACACACACACACTCTTGATATTTAGTCCTTTGTGCATGAATTCAGGATTGCTGTATTCAGTTTATTTCACTTTCTAATTAATACTTTTCCTAATCAAATAAAATGATTAATTTTAGACCTTCCTTTTCTTACTTGCTTCTCTTGGGGATTGAATAAGCTCTCTTTCCTTTTTTTGTTCAAGGTGCGAAAGGTTGGAGTAAAGTAGTTATGCCTTTCATTATAACTAATTAAAGGAGAGCTTTTTTTTTACACCTGAATTAATACCCTTAAATATATACACTATCTAGCAGGGCAGCAAATAAAATATCCTAAATACATAATATAATGATTTGGGGGGAATTATTTAATTATTATAATAATGTTTTGTTATTTGCAGCTTGCTCTGCTGGAGTGGACAGATGATCTGGAGGCCTTTGTGTTGAAAGGATATGGAAAATCTGTGAACTACCGCATGGGATTGCCTTTGCTTAAAGATGTAGTTGAGTCCATGGAGCTTGCTATCAAGGCTAATGAAGGTACATAATTTTATTGTGGTTTGTGTTTTTTTTTTTTTTTGGTTTTTGGTTGCATCCTCTTCTGGGGTAGTATAGGTATTGTGTAATAAATTAATTGTCACAAAGCTTGAAGAAGAAGTCAGTTTGTTAGAAGGGAAATCCTATGAATAGAGCTAATTAGGAAGAGACCATTATGTTGAATATTGATCAAGTATCTTGATTTTAGCTTAGTTAAGCTAATTTGGGAGATAATCCACTTCTCGAAAGTGGGAATATCATTTGTAATTGGTGTAATTCATTTTTCTAATCAATTAAACTCCTCCTCTTAAATTTATTCTTGCATTTAATTTTTAAATGCAGTCCAAACCTATGTAATTCATAGCAATTTTCACTGCTTAATATGTTCAACAAAAATTAGTGAAGTTTCTTTCCCCAATGGTGGGTTTTTCTTTTTTTTTTTTCTTTTTTTTTGTGTGTGTGTGTGTGGGTGGGGGGTTACTTCTGAGTTCTGAATGGTGCAATATTGTCTAATTCTTAGAGTCGACAATGTTGAACTTTTAGCCATAATGTTGATTTTATCTCAATTGTACATTTTCTCTGTGATTTTTAGACATAATGATCAAATTCACTTTGTTATGCCTGTTTGTGTCATGTCACTGCTTCAAACATTCTCTCTCCAATGCTTGTAACCTAAAATGTTGATACTTACCCGAACGTTGCCTTGAGGCTTTAGTTTAGCCATTTTTGGAGAGGTTGAGAAATCAGGAACTTTTGATGGTCTAATGTACAAAGTTGAGACTTCTATGACAACCTGTTTGTTAATCTGAGTGGTGGGAATGGTTCCCTTGGACCTTATGGGGATTATGAACTTGTAGAGCTCACATTTTCATGTCCTTTATATATGGAATCTTGCTTGTGTGATAATGTCTGTTCATATTTTCTACATATAATATAGTTGATGTTTTAGATTCTTACTCTAGCCTCACTTATATGCTCAAATTTGTCATGCAGAAGCTCTTCCCATTGGGAGTTATGAGAAGGCAAGGCTTCGATTTGCTCACGCTGAGACTGTGGTTCCATTTTCATGTCTTCTTGGTCTCTTTCTTCAAGGATCTGGTGAGATAATCTTAAGATCTTGTTGCCCTGCTCCCTACCTTTTACCTCTAAATTTTTCTTTGATTATATTGGTGGCGGACTGGTGGTCTTACTTGATGTTATTCTTTGAATAATTTACAGAATATAATCTCATTCTTAAGGAAAAACCATTGGAGCTCCCTCCTATGCCTCCCAAAAGGCGAACTTGGAGAGGTAGTGTCGTGGCTCCATTTGCTGGGAACAACATGCTTGTACTTTACAGTTGTCCTGCCAGAAAGAGCAAGTATTTTGTTCATGTACTGCATAATGAGCATCCAGTACCTTTACCGGTAAGCTTCAGTTAGCTGTGGCTAAAGTATACATTGGGTTGCACATTGTAGGATATTAGCCAAATAAGGATTTGTTCAGCATTTGCAAAAATATGGGGGAATGAAATGACTTTGTTCTCTTTCTGTCTTTAAAGCTATGCATGCACTATTGCCACTTTTTGCCTATTTAATACTAATAAACTAATTTAAGTGCAGCCAAGCCTATAGAAAACTCAACTGCTGCTCAGTAGAGGGTGTAGGCTTTTTTTTTTTTTTTCTTTTTGCTACTCAAAACTTTCTGGTGTTGCACCTCCAACATTTTGACTCCAAAACAATGCAGCTCCTCATGTATCCCCTTCTTTATGTTGCCTTTTTTTTGGGTCCCTTTTCATTTGCTACATCGTCAATTCGTCATATGGTATGTTGGTCCTCTCATCTTTTTCTGCAGTTTATCCACAGACCCACCCGCTTTTCTCTCTACTTCTTTTATAATAAAATTATTTTTAAAAATATTTTCTCCTTAAGAGCCTTGTACAACCTTAGGATGCTAGTAAATAGAAATGGAGGGGGAGTGCATAATTGCTTCATGGTTTTATTAAACTGCAGGCTGTAATTCTGTGCTTCCGTCTTTCTTATCTTCTGGTTTCTCCGTATTTTTTTTTTTGTTAACATTTGATACTGTTGACTTGTTTGAACAGGGCTGCGACAACTCTGACTTTTGTCCATTTGAAGTTTTCAAGGTAACTACTGCATCAATGTGTATGCTATCGTTTGTTAGAAACCTCACCTCTCAGTCATCGAATTGCTTTTGTGTCTTTTAGGAAAGGATACTTGAGCCTCATATGAAGGATGATTATCAGGCCATCTGCACGGTGAAGGATGTTGTGCCAGAGCCTGCATACAGCAAGTTTTCATCGCTGTTTGGTTGGCTGTTCTCCTGGCAGGGTAATGCAAAGGATTCTGACAAAGCCGACTTATAATGGGCCTCATTCCTATAAAGGGGTTCTGCCTACTCTTGGATTTGATACTCTTATCTGAACAAGTCATCATTTGATTTTCAGCTGCTGGATCCATATAGCAGAGTTCTTTTTTGGTTGATCTTTCTGCTCTTCTGCATTGATTTTGCGGAACACAAATATGGAAGCATCAGCAACTTCACTATGCAGGACTGCTGTTGGCCTCAATGTTAGATCTGGAGTTCAGTTCTTAACAAATGAAGAGTGATTTACCTGGTGACAGTGATGGGAGTGAACTTCACCGATGCTTGCTGCCTCTGCCTAGCTGTGTTTTATACTGAAGAATGTTCACTTGATTTTAGTTATTCAAATCAGAATTCCTTTTTTTTTTTTGAAACATTTTTGTGTTTGTGACTTTAAATAACTAAAACTTAAAAAATTTAGAACTAATTTAATTGTTTAGTACTAATTTAATTAAGATCTGATTGATACAACTATTCTAAATTAATTCTTTACATTACTCTTTGCAAGAATTTATTTTACTGCGTAAACTCATAAATCAATGTCAATTACGTAGTATAAAGAAATTGATAAGGTGGACAAGAAGAGCTGAGGACAGGACGAGGTAAATAGTAAAAATTAAGAGGACAAGAAAGCTGATTAAGAGCATAGAAGATTACTTAAAAGGGTCATCAATTGAAACCAAATTATGCCATATATCAAATAATTATTACATTGAGTTTTCTTTTTAAGAACATTTGGTACTCATCCATCAAAAATACTCTATAAATCAAGCTACATAAAAAAGGTTTAATTGAGCTAGTCCCCAAGTTAAAACTTAGGCATAAACCATAAAGAAGGGCAAAAACTTGAATGAATATCATCACCTCCATAAACGGTTTCAAATTCATTATTTGTCATGTTGAAAAGTCCCATATCATGTCCCCCGAAAAGAGTGAGAGAATTCCAAAATTGGAACTCATCATCGGTGAAATAAATACAATTGCGTTTGCAATTATTAATGTGTGATGCACGAATAGGAATAGAAGTGTTATTCCCCACAAATAACGCAACATCACCCAAGTCATTGACTTGTACCCAAGTATTTGTGTCAAACTTGAACCTATAGACCTTAAAGTGTAATGTAACATAATTCACACTATTATCCTCAACTCCTTCATAATCTATTTTGTGTCTGCTTACCATGAGAAGATCACCGAATGCATCCAGCAAGTATTGTTGTTTGATGCAGGGCCATGGGTCGTACGCTTTAGGAATAGGCGAATACTCCATAATTGTCGCGATTTTTGAGTTTTCAAGTGCACTCATGTCACAATATCCAATTGCTCCATCCTGATACAAGAATAGTAATTTTTGACCCCAACGCACAACATCCGTCACCCAATCCAACAACCATCCTTGTAGTTTGCGTGTACTAAAAATTGAAGTCCATGCTTTGTCACTAGGCCTTGCATAGTAAGCTATACAACCTGGAAACGCACCAGGTAATGCTATAACAATGTAGTCATCTCTTTCATTATCGGTTTCAAAGACAATCATCTTGTTCACAAAACACTGTCGTGCCCAAACATAATCGTTTATTTCATCCTCATAGTCATTGAACATGGTTGTTTGAGAGGGTAGAGGAACTCGAGCTTTGGTTAGCGGGTTAAACATATATATCTCTAGGTTAAGATCAAGTGTTACAACCCAACCACACGACGAACCCCAACATCTAGCACCATAAGTTTGAGGGAGGTTCAATTGGTAACACCTTTGCATATTAGGACAATATATTTTCCTGAGGTAATTGTTCGGGTTATGTTGTGTATTTTCGGGTAGCATCAACCATGGCATCATCCTAGTCCAAGTTTTTTTAGCCATAGAATACGCGGACTGCCATGATTGACATACAGAGGAAAAATAGACTAAGTCTTGGACAGAATCTAGTTTCAACACTATTTCTATAAGGATATTATCGGGTAAATCACTCCATTCAGCCATGAAAGCAGTTATAGAGATAAGATTAGAGTTACGGCAAATTCAAGTTTGTTCTTATAGTTTTTTATGATATCATAAGCATATTTATATAGTTTTATACAAGCTCACAAATTTGTGTAGCAAGGGAAACCTATGAAAAGTAGGAAACTAGTTTCCTAATTCTAAACAAATTCAAAAGCAATTATTATTAAATCTACAAGTCTGACAACTTAAAAAATAATCTATTTTGTGTTCCAATCTGTTCACCCTTTGGGTTAATTCAGATTCGGGCTCAATTCTTCATAATTAGATTCTAGTCCGTCAGTCCTCTCTCAATTGTGAAGTCAAAAAATGCAGCAATTGACTTGTACTATTTGGACATAATCAAAATGAATCATTCCCTTAAAAAAAAAAAAAATCAAATCAAATCACCTTTATATTACCCTTTGTAAAAGAATTAAATCTATTAAGCTCAAAATTGAAGAAGTAAATTACCCTATTTTAAGCTAAATACTAAAAATCAATTATTGAGTTTAAAGGAAAATATCTGAATCAGAATTGACCGAATATTAAATTAACCTTAGTAATCAAACCGAAATTAATAGAACCGAAATCAACCAAACCATCGGACTCGAGATTAACCCGTTAAAATACGTTTTAAACCCGATCCAAATTTATCCGAACTGAATATGAACCGAGCTAAAGTTGGCCCGACCCAAACCCGATCCAAAGCCAACATATCTTGACCCAGTTCGAGCCGAGGCAATTAAAAGGATAATTTTAAACCGAATATACCCGACCCAAACAGACCCAACCTGTCATAGATCAACCCAAACTTCATCCGGTTATCTGAATTGACACCTCTAAATTGTCATAATTGTAACCCTTATCAATACTAGTATATAAAAAATTGATTCAGAATTGATCTTGACATACCTCCATGTGAGAGGAGCATTGAAAACCATGCTCTCACAATGGGTATGCCAAAATTATTTACCTTTCTAAGGTCTTGAAATCATCTGATCATTGTAAATATAATTAAACAATCTATAAATACTTAAATAGTTCATATAATATAATTAATCAATTAAATTCCAGCAATTATACGAAAATCTCTGCTGCGCTCTCTTCAATGACTGGGTGAAGATGTTAAAATTTTGCGCAGAAATTATGAACATAATCCAACATTAAGGCTCTTATGCATCTTCCATGATGCAGAACTACCAGTCTATCAGACACATTTCCATATCAAGTATATCGGTTTTATATTTACTCCCATCTGATTACCAGAAAGAATCATCAGGGTAATCAGTTCTTCAACATCAATTATCAGCTTAACAAAATTCAATTGGTGACCAGCAGGGCCACCTATATGATTACAGTAAATAACATTATAGCACATTCAGGGAAATTGGTGTTAGCAAGACAATCTCAACTCATTTTCAGCTTCTGTAAGCGCTGCCGCCTCTGGTAAAATGTGTAATTTACAGGTTGGGGCTTTGCTGGTTCAGAGGAGTGATACTCGATGCTCTCCAAATACTCTTTCTAGGAGTTTGAATAGCTTGGGCACGTGCCTCTCTAGAAATGAGAACTTTCCTCTTCGAATAAACGTAATGGCGATTTCCAGTGTTCCAGTCATGAATAGTTCGTTAGCAGGCTAACATCTCAGTCAAAGACATTTCTGTAGGCATGTGAATAATGAGTGAATAGTCTATTTGGCAGATCATATAGTAAGATTGATGAACTATAATGTGAATTTCATTCTGGTACAGAAAATTCTAACAAAAAAAAAACAAAAAAACAAAAAAACAAAAAAAAAACCTTGGTCTAATTAATACATATCAAAGATAACTGTTAAGAAGGGTTTTCTCTCACCCTTATATGAGCTTTCTGTATTAACTCAACAAAAAAAGTGTGGAATAGTTATGAATAAGAATGAAATGTATAGGATACATTTAAGGGAAAATACACAAGAAAACAAAATCAGGCGAGAATTCTTCAAGATTGGTTTCATCATTAATTAAATTCTTTACAAGGAAGATCCAAGGAAAAAAAAAAATTATATACTAGGAGGACAAAATTGGAGATAAGGTTTGGCAGCTAACACACACTGAACTCATGTAGCGTATAGAGGAAACAATTAGAGATAGGATTCAAGGCTAACTGACTCCGAAACCTTGTAGCATGTAGAAGACTAGGTTTATCAAAATAAAACTACAAAAATATTTCGAGCTCATACCAGGATTTTTGGAGATCTAAACCTTCACCACCCCATCAGCCACAGAAGACATCAGATCCTCTCTGGATGCTGACCGTCTACTTTGGAGACGCATCTGATTTCTATGAGGACTCCACATGGCACCCATGCCATTGTTGTCAAATTGCATTTGTCCTAAGCTACCTGATGAAGGACTATGTGAAACTCCACTGACTGCTGAATATAGAGAAGAATCAGTAAGCTGAATGTTGCTTCCGCCAATCCAATGTCCATTACCAATTGACCTTTCTTGATCACCAACAGCAGTTGGACTCAGTGGCATTTTTACTCTTGCATCCCCTGAAAAATTACAGATATCTTATCTCATCAATCGGTAAGACAAAAGTTAACGAAACGAGCACAGCATTGAAAACTACAAATACTGACCAAAAGATGCATGCAAACAAGCAAATCCAAAGCTTTGTCTTTGTATCATATATTTATTTAGAACATAATAGTATTTTTGGCAAAAAAAATCAACTAGTGCAACAGCGACTATCTGTGACTACTACGACCCTAAGGTAACAGCTAGCCCATAGGCAGAAAAGAGACAAACTTGATAGCTATACTAAAGTGTATCAACATTTGAAATACAAAGTATTGCTCTTAATTAGAGAGGTATGAGGATACATATATAAAGAACTGCAGTATCTCTCAGCAGACTGACAGTTTCAGAAAACAAAAAAAAGATCCTCTAAAAAATCAAAGCAGATCGTCAATAAGCCAAACTGTTATATTGGTGATGATTGTTCTGTTCATTACAATATGAAATTTAGATAAAATCATAAAAATAAAAAAAATAGGACCTTACCTGAACGCTGGAACCGGAAAGGTGAAGAAATATTGAGAACTGATGCTGGCGCACTATTATGCCTGAAAATAGGAAGTTGATTTCTGCGGAAAAATCTAGGCAGGCAATTACCAGCACATGACAATGCACAAACCAACAAAAATGATGATATCAACAGAACAGCAAAAATCACAACAGGATCTATCTTCATCTCAAATAGCTGAAGTGTATGAAGCTCTGTTCTTGTTGCAAATGCCTTGCCAGCTTCAACAAGAGCAACTCCTTGTGTCCAAGTGGTACCACCAGAGCCAATCATGACCTGACCATCAGTTATGTGCAAGCCTTCCCTCAATAATGAAACTATGTAGGGTGCCCTAAAGCAGTACTGTTCGATAAAGGGCTGTGGAGGAACACTTTTATACGCATCTTCCCAAGTTTTACCACAAAACTGATGTCCCTTTTCCAATACATCATCAAGGGTTGCTTCTGAACTCAAGTTAAAAAACCGATAGACAACAAAAAAACCAGACATTGCATAAAAATGACCGCTAGGATGGGGAAGTTCTTCAGAAAGAGCGCATGGTTGCACTTCACAATCAATTCCAGGGCTAAGATCTGACCATTCTGACAAATTGACAGCAACCTTTGCAACTGCACTGCACTCTCCCCAATTTGGAGAGCCAACAAGCCGAAGAGGGACTCCAGGTTTACCCCTTTTGCCAAGGTCTTTCTCTCCATGACGAGGACTCCCAGCATCTTGGTTCAGGGAAGCACATAGTGAGCAGAAGTATTCACTTTTATATCCAGAGTGTAAGCATGGATGCTTAATCTCAACATTTCCATGAACTAAGTCCTCCATTTTCACTTTTGGCATCCCTTTGAGAAGATGAACAACAGATTTGTCAAAGGCATCATTTAATCCATACCCATTAAGGGAATATGCACTGAGATGATGGTTCACAGGTCCAATGCTCAGGTTTAAGTTAGTTTTGTTCAGAACAGGTTCCTTACTTTCAAAGGTTACTTGCAGTGATGAACCACCTAAGTCAAGGGCACCAAAAGTATCTGTCTTTGGTATGGCCCCTAAGACACCTGTTTCATAATTCAGAGCAATCCAGCCATAATAAGCTTCCTCCATACCACTGATAATCTTAATCCATTCCCTTTGAGACAAAAACGGGGAACTTTTTAGAACAGACCAGGCATGATTAAGAAGCCAATCAGAGTCAGGTTTTGGCAGCCTACGAACACCAGCAGTAGCATAGAGGAAAAGAGAAGTAGTCTTATGTGAATTCTTTGGAATCTGCTTCTCAGCCCACCGTAGAAGTGGCTTTATCGCAGTCTTCAAACCACTTGAGTTACGTACCAATTTATCAAGCCCAGGCTCAGTCTCCATACGGTTATAAGCCCGTCCACTCTGTCCCTTTGGCTTCTTAACTCCCCCAGAATATGATGTCAAAACAATGGGAAGATTACCACTTTTCTTGTGAGCGACAGATGCCTCATATATGTATACCCGAGTCCCAGTACTCCCACAATCAAGCACAACATAAAATTTGGAAGGTCCGCCAGACCAAAAAGTATATAGAAACTGACCAAGTATAAATAAAAGAAAACCGAAGAAAAGTAGACAAAGAAGGATCGTCAATATTCTAACCCACTTCTTACGTGTATAGGGATTGCTTTGAGGCACTTTATCCTTCGAGAAACTAGGGCTGGAAATATCTTTACGGGATGAATGAGGAGGCTTTGCATTGATGACATCAATCCCACCATTTTGATCACCATTTTCAGGATCTAATCGACGATATTGAGAAAAATCTTGTAATGATGAAGACAGCCTCATGTTGTTCATATGCCCAGGGCTGCTAAAACTAAAACCATGGCCAGAACCTTTTGGAGGTGATAATCCAGCTTGGATGTATGGGATGGATGAGGAATGCCGCATGGATGGACGATTTGTTGCAGATGAGATGATTTCTGAGATTTTGCTAAAGACCATGGTTTTCTAAAAATATGGGAGCACACTCATCTGTCTCCTGGCAACATATATATTACGTGCTGCTGCCAGAAAACAGTATGTTTGGGTATACAATGGGCCACTTATCCAGACCAGACACTAACATTCAAAAATCCTGTAAACAAGTTAATTTCAAAATCAAGTGTCAGAGTACGAGTAAATGACCATAAATTACCAACAGAAAAATTTTGAACCTCTAGCTTGAGAAAAATTAAAATTAATCAAGATCACTGCCGAGAAATTGCTATTAAGTTCAGGCATTTTGCAGAGACACGTTGAAAACATGCAGAAATGCCTAGGCTAGGCTACTAATTCTTTGAAACAATAATCTGAGCTAGGAAGAGTATATTTCCAGGTTACTCTTTGTTAACATAATAATGGCTCACCAGCTTGACTATGCCCATACACAAAGGTAAAACACTCGCTATGATTATAAAGCTACAGCATCATTAGTATATTCTTCAAGGAGTTTATATAGCAAGACAATGCGGGTAATAATATACAACACATTATAAATAGATCATTGTCTAATTGGTAGGTTAGGCTTCAACACATTGCAAAACAGATCATTGGCTAATTGGTAGGTTAGATTTCAAGACATTACACAAGCTTTTATGAAAGTCTATTACGGAGTAGCATTCTTCACTTATTTATTTGCAGCATAGAAAACAAATTCATACACTTATAGTCTTATACAGATATCTTCATAGTAAGACTCTTTACACAAATTGAATCAAATTCACACCTTAGCAATCGTAGAACATGTCAAAGACTCTTTTCAGGTCCAAATAAACCCCTACTAACCACCTTGCTACATCTGGATATGTGATGTATACCACAATTAGCACAATTAGCACATAAAAATACACCAAGCTATAACAGCTAATACACCCAGCTCCAACAATTATACTCCCAATTAATACCATCATTGGCAGATGTCAAGGAGGTGAGGACGTACGCGTTCTTATCCCTAAGCAGTAGACATTAGTAGCTAAATGTTTCATCACATCATTAACATTATTTCATAGGAGATAAATCTCTAGAGAGCAGTAATACAACTGTACAAAGCTGATTCCTATTTCCCAAAATCTCCAATAACCCAAAATCTGTCTAACCTTCACACAAGATTGTTCATTTTCGGGTGACCAGGGAGCCACAAAAGGGCAATGATGTATACGAAATTCGATTCGATCCCAGGTCTTGGATAACAGCCGTTACACAAGATTCAGTCAAAATTTCCATATAACTCCTATTGACAATGTCTCATTTCCAATACAAATCAAATCTCCCTCCTAGTACTAAACACAACTCTTACACCCTTTTTAAGTGGGCATCTCAAAGTAATTACTAATCCCTTCAAAAAAATTGTCAAAACCCAATCAAATTAATACAGAAAGCAATCAAATTATCAGCAATTCTGAAATACCCACAACATAAAATCACGAAATTTCACCAGAAATCCAACTCTCACAAAATCAAACTGCAAATACATACATCAAAGTAATGAAATAAAATAAACCCAAATCTAAAATCTTGTTGCAATGTAAATCAAAACCAACCTCAAAAAAACCGCGGATTTCCCAAAACTATGAGCAGATCAAAGAGCAGTAATCTCTCCTCTTCCTTTGAATCAGGAATTTGGGTTTAACAATGCTAATAGTGTGAAAAAAGGAGAGAGAAAAAAACAGTTGGGTAGGGAAGAAATAGTGAAGAGTTTTGAAATGGGGGCACAACCATTACAGTGAAACTTCTTCTTCTTCTTTCGTTGTAATCTTTTGCTAGTTTTCTCTCTCCTCTTTTCTGCTGGTGTGATCTGATCTCCGGGTTTCAGGAAGATCCAATGGAAGCAACCCCCAGAATTTTATTTGTGTTAAAAAAAAAAAAAAAAAAAAATTGGGTTTGTTTTTATTGTGTGGGAATTTTGTGCGAAAAAGGGCAGGAGAAAGAGGAAGAGGTGTGGTAGTATATGATGACCTTTTGAGATTAAAAGTCAATTTTATGAAATCAGAAGAAAATTTTGCTAGTTTTTATCCATTGTCTCTAATTGTGACCCAAATCTATAATAAATTATTTTGGAAATGGAACATTGGGAATATTGTGTCTCTAATAGTTAGGATTATATGGTTGGGAAGTTTTATTTTTTATTTTTTTTTACGGGATGGGTAGGAACTGGAAAGTTCATAAAGTATAACATATGTGTAGACGAGACTTATGTATTGAAAATACCCTATTACAGTTAATTGGTTTATTTCGATTGGGGGAGACTCGCACTAAAATAAGTAATATGAGTACTTGTAATTTTGTACTCGTATGAGATTACAAAGGTTAATTTGATTTTAATGGTTAATGGAAAAGAAAACAAAAAAAGAATGGAGTGGAAAAAGGAATTTTCTTTGTTTACATATTTGATGTGATACGTAATAGTTAATAGGTGGAATAATTTGATTGGTTAATAATTGTTGTAAGGGAATTAAAAGGAAATTAATTGAATGACTTTATTTTATCATTTTTTCATACATTTTTATTGAACTTGAATTGTCAAATGTGAAATTTTAATGTTTTTTTTTTATTAAAAAAGAAAAAAAAAGGGTCTTTTCTTTAATTATTTCTTTTCATCTCCCAACAATTCTATCAAAATTATTCTAACCAAAATTTAGAATTAGCTACTTATTTATTTTGATTTTTTTTTTTTTGACATTTACTTTATATTTTACATTTTTACTTCAATCCTACTATACATCCCAATCTCCCATAAGTAAGAAAACCCGATCATATCCCAAGATTATACTTCATATATTAGGTCATTCTAACACGTATGGTTGAACCATTGAATGTGCCACAAGCACAATTGAATAAAGTCCATGCTCCATATATAGCTAGCCAACAAACACACTGAGTATATTGTTAGCACATGTGGTACAAAAACACATAGTAAAGTGATTGTTATAATGTTATAAAACTTTGTTTGGCATTGAATATATATTAATATATGGTTTATTCTCACATTTACTTAAAAACATTATACTGTATTTATTATTGATTGCTTTAATTTAGAACAAGTACTTCAAACATTGAATTGAAGTTTAATTAATCAAAATTAACTTAATTACGTACTAAAAGGTTAATAAATATATACTCCGATCCCTCCGTCCCTTACTTACATTCTTACTTTTCTCTTTTATATGAGTAAAAATGTTAGAAGTAAGAATCTAATTAAGGGAGGGAGTACAAAATGTAGTACTTGGAATGAAATAAATGCGAGTTGACAAGATTATGTTCTGAAGTAATGAACGAAATGCATGTATCAAGAAAAACGAGCCTTACATAAATGGAGTTCTCATCATCTCATGCATGCAAATGCATGAAAGGTTAATATGAACGAAAGAAATATGAAGATATAAACACAATCTCTATTGAGTTGTAGGATAACTAGTCCTAGCTTAGTCAAGAAAGACAATTAATTCTAAGAATTGGTGACTAATTTGGATATTACACCAAAAATCATCAACTTGTATTTACCCAAATCTTAATTATTTGTAGTTACGGAATTCTATGTCCTAAACAATCAACATTAGATTAAATTCAAAACCAGCCATTCTTGATTCAACATTTATGAGAACACAACGTTTCAATTATTTCATTCATCAAGCTAAAGAGGATTGTTTTTAACCAAGGGTCTGTTTACTTTAGCTCCTAATTTCCTTCTCTCATAAAATATTAATTTTAGTTTTATTCAGTTCAGTTTAGTTCAGTTTAACTAGTAAATGTGAATAGACCCCAAGTCAATTACAATGTTTGACTAATTAATGTTATACGGAGTACTCCGTAGTAATTAAGAGTACCTACAAAAATAGAAATAGTCAATTACGTACTTTGCACATATCAGTATGTCACTATATCATCATAATATGACATGCATGGACGGCAAGGTCAACACCAAGTTATAAATTACTTAGCAATGGTTTATATATTCAATACCTAGCTTCCTCTTAGAGTAATATTATGGCAATTAACAATACTAAATTAAATAATTGCTAGGCAAAAGAAAAACTTTAAAATTAGCTAGGTTGAGAGTTTATGGTTTCATTAATTTTTTTATTTTTTTCACATACATGCGTTAAAAAAATTAATTACCAATGTTTTGTGATTGTATTTTCTTATATGCGTCCCTTAAATAAAATAAAATATAAGAGAGTGTTTTGATCATATTCTAAATTACAAGAGATTGAGCCTATTAATGTGATAACTTTTATTATCATAGATCGATTAAAGAAATTTATATATTTGCATAATATGGTAAGCTCGATTAATTTGAGGAGAGGGAAAAGTAAAGCGTTGATCAAATGAATGTTCCTTCAATGACTAACCAATTGACTTGTTAGGTACGAGTAGAAGGAAGACTCAAAGCTAATAGGGTTGAGTCGTTGTCAATAGGCATAATGAATTGGATCAATTCCATAATGTGTGTTTGAACAAGTAAAGAATTAATATCTTTGTCACTAACACCAAATTGGAAGCTAATATGTCTTAATCATCCCATCAATTCTAAGTACTATTCGTAATACAAGCTAAGTAATATTCAAGAAGCATTTGATAAATGCTACATTTTAATTGGTCCTAATTATACCTAAATAAGTTTTAAGCAAACTTCTTCTATGGACCCATGATATGTGTATTATTTAAGGGGGTAAAAATGGTTCCCACTTGAAAAGGAAAGGTTTGACTTATATATAATTGAAATTAAAGTGTCCAAGGTGTTTATTGTCATGTTGTGCCTTAGCTTGTACCATCTACTTAAGAATATATATAATTTACCAAGATGTGTAATAGCATAAGATGGGCTAGCTGTTGGTGGTTGGCGGAGTTTGAAGATCGATTGTGTTATGTTATTGTGTACTTCAATTCATATATTATTTAGGACGAATATTCTATTATTAAATGTAAATGTTTATTATACTCGATCTATAATTACGAACATAAAATAGTGCCACGTATGTATTTTTTAAAAATAAATAATTCTATACACCTTAAGTAATTAAACAAACTCTAATTGTACAAGCAATTTTATAATTTTACCTAATAAGACTATATTTTCCAAAATTATAATAAAAAATAAAAAATAAAATTAAAAAAACTATAAAAAAAACTTTAAAAATGCGTTTGCCGGGAGTCGAACCCGGGTCTATTGCTTGGAAGGCAATTATCCTAACCGTTGGACTACAAACGCTTATTTAATTATTTTTAAAAACGTTAACTAGATACTCTTATTTAAATTCATTAGGTTTTTTTTTTTTTTTTTTTTTTTTCGGAAAAACTACCTATTTGTTGTTTTTCCCCCTTGTTTGTGAAAATTTGTTCAACATGTCAAAATCTGGATTCTCCAAACCAAAAAATCCTGCTATTGTACTATCTCTACTCTTTCTTCATCCATTATACATGGGATTTTACATTTGATTTTCACTCCTAATTCGTAAACTTACTTTTTCACTCACATTCATACTCATAGTAGTAGCAGGTAAATCAATTTCTCAATTGCCAATTTTCTTAATTTTTTATGTAATTTCTTATTGTATGTTACTTGTTGCTCTAATTTTACTAATTTTATCTGTTTTTTGCTGTTATATGTTTAATGTTTGAACTTTTTTTAGTTTGTATCAATGCTAATTGTTTTTTTTTAAGCTCATAACCTAGTTCTTAATCGTGATTAATGTGATGTTTTTCTTGTTTTTAAGATTAATGCTTATTTAATTAATTGTTGATCAGTTGCTATAATGATGGTAAATTGATACTTTTTAATTGAGTGAATTTGGTATTAGTCGGATATTCAATTCATTTGTTTTAATTGCAGAACAAAAAAGGTTAGAAAATTTTCCAAAATCTGTAATGTTTGTAATGATTTGGGAAGTTCATATAGCATGAAAGATGAATGAAAAAAAGTTTAGATATTGGTTTTTTGGACTGTAGTATTGGAATTTGATTAATGTGATTAATTCATTTTATCCCGTATTCAATGAAATCTCTTGTAATCATACCTCGTTTTAAAATTTTCTGATTTCGCCACTGGTGTAGACACATACAGTAAACAGTTTGAGACAAGAAGAAGAAATGGCGGCTTTTGCTCCAACAGGAAAGACCCCATCACCAGGCATAGAGATTTCTGAAGAATGGTCAGCTGCTGCAGACACCATAGCAAAAAATTTTACCAGATCACTGCCTCCTGTTGTATTCATCTGCGGCGCTAAGAACAGTGGCAAAACCACTTTCTCTCGTTACCTCCTTAACACTTTCCTCCCCAGGTTAGATTCCTCTCTAATTTGTATATTGGCAAATAATTTCATGTCAGTTCTCATAAGTTCCTCTTTTCCCTCTTGAAATTATATGGCATTTTTCAGGCAGTTGAAGATTTGTCTAGATTTTTTGTTTCATTTTGTGATTGTTCTGCTTAATTCCTGGTTTTGCTATGGAGTATTCTCTGTGTACTGTGTGAACTTGAATACTTTGTTGGTAAAGTTGGAATGCAACTAGGGTCTTACATGAACCTCCTAGCTTTTGTATGGAACAATAATATTTCGGATTGTATGAGTTTATGTAATGAACCTTTGTAACTGAACATCGTTTACATAATTTATGTTTTAGTTTTTAGTAGTGCAGTTTTGTTGCTGATTGGTTTTTGTCGATCAAATTGGTAACTGGATTTGAGCTCATGCTGATATTCTTCCTGCAGAGTTTACTTCTCTTTAAGGATTCTTTTTAGAATTTTTAGCAAAAGAGGTTAACATATGTTTGTGTCCCCTTGAACTTGAGCATGCATACTGATATAAAAAAAAATAAAAAATAAAAAAATAAAAAAAAGAAAAAAAGAAAAAAAATAAAAATAAAAAAGAAAGAAAAAAAAGCCATTGCTTCTCAAAATAGTCTGCAACTTAAAACAAGGCATTTTTGTTGTGTTTGCTGGCAAACTTGTATTAATTGGTTTTTGCTTGGGTTTCTTGGTAGACTTTGGAGCAACCATTAGTTACTTCTGCATTGAAAGTTTTTTTTTTTTTGTTTTTTTCCTAGATGTATTAAACTGTTGTGATATTGGAAAAGTTCAAACTTCACATAACTTATTTTGTATTGAGTGAATATTTTTATAAATGTCACTCAATGATAATATGATTGCTTCTGGTTGGCAGATACAAAAGTGTAGCTTATCTGGATACAGATGTTGGACAGCCAGAGTTCACTCCTCCTGGATGCCTATCCCTCACTATCATTGATGAAGCAACTCCAGGTGCTTTTATTTTGGGATTTAATTTTTCCCTTTTCTTATCTGTGTGTATGTGTTATATTTTTAAATATATATACGAGGCATAATCTATTTTTAACTTATAGAATGTGTTTCATCAGAAGACACTAATTATTATAATGTTTTTCCGTTTCTAATTAATTTTGTTTCCTTCATCCAGACTTAACAATCCCTTGTCTGAAGACACCTCAGAGGTAAACTTCCTATTGTAATATATGCTTCCATGTCCTTTAAGAAATTGTTAATCATATTGTTGGTGAAATAAAAAAAATTAGATGCATCTGCAACTTCATTATTGACCATTATGCTTGGGTTTGACGTATGACATAATGACATTGCTTTTTCTATTTGGAGCTCTGTTTTCTTATGCTCTAGTTTCTTGTGTGCAGTAAATGGACATGTTATGTCTTTATGCTTTAATTTATTGAGTTTGGTATGTGTTGGTTGATAAGCTTACACAAAAACATTGAACCTCCTTCTGTGTAATGTGCTAATCTTGAGATATGATCAATGATAGCTGTTTCTTTGCATGGGTGTCTGCAGATGCTATTTCTTTGGAGATGTTTCTTCAAAAAGGGACCCTGAAACATACTTGAATTGTATATTTGCGTTGTATGATCACTATAGAAAGGACCTAAGAATTTCATGTAAGAATGGAAGCCCTGGTGCAGCTGAGCTACCCCTTATTATAAACACGCCTGGTTGGGTGAAAGGTAGGCTGTGAAACTATCACTTTTTTTTTTCTTCAACATTGTACTGTTCTTCTTCTTTGGGGATACTATTAATGTGTTACTCACATTCTTATTGCACAACAGGTCTTGGTTTTGATATACTGGTTGATATTTTGAAACACATTGCTGCTACACATGTGGTTAAGATAAATATATCTTCTGAACGTAAGAATCTACCCAGTGGCGCATTCTGGCTTGATGAACTTGATGAATGTTCCGTAAATTTGGTGGAGATCACTTCTGCGCGCAAGGATTCCTACAACCGATCGTAAGTTCTTGAAATATATTTATGTGAACTGGTGGAATGCTAGGTTTATATGTCTGCCAATCTGCAACTATTCAAATCTGTTTTATCATGAATGTTCTATTACTTCTCTCCAAATTCTGTTGTGAGTTTTGGGCTGTTTTTCACAAAACCCAGCTGGTAGCGCTTATACGTTTGAACCTGATGACCAATAATGTTTGGCTTGAAATAAAAAGATGCTGTTAGTAGATTGTTAACTATACCTGATGTAGGCACAATACTAATTTGACACCTGGATCTGTTTAGGTTTTGCATGTTCTATTAATTAATGTCCAAACTTTATCCATATTAACCTTATCTTTCTCTAGAACACTTATATCTGGTCCCTTTGTTCATCCTAACCAAATTTGACAATAGAATGTTTGACTAATGGGGTAGATTTGCCTCAGGGGTGTTTATTTAATTGAATCGATCTGAAGTTGTTGCCAACCGACATAACAATGTATGAGTGCAGGAAATTATTCTTTCATCGTTTACCTCCTCCCCTCTGAACAGCATTTATCTCTTTCACTCCCAGCTGTAGTTTGGACATGAGGGTGCAATGTTCCTTGTTTTATTGTTGATTACTGTTTCTACTCTTGCATAGATTTCTTGTCAATAGAAAAACCCGTATTTGAAACCTTTGTCTTCTTTTTCTGAAGACTAAGAGAATCAAATTTTCCCCCCTCATGTGTTGGTTTAACTGTCTCCCAGGGTGTTGGTGCAGAAGGAAGCACGTCTTATTAGAGAGCTACGACTGATGGCTTACTTTAGGCAGTGCTTTCCAAGTAGTATGAGTATCACCACAATCAAAGAACTTGCTCTTGAATTAGCCTCTCTTACTCCTTACCAAGTCCCTATATCAAGTATCAAAATCAGGCATCTTCATTGTGAGGTTTGTTGTTTTAATTGCTCCTTACCAAGTTCCTATACTTGTATGTTTTTGAACTATCACTACTCCTATGATTACATGTTTTTCTATTTGATGTCATTATATGCAGACCATTGTCATTTATGTTCCAATGATCAAGGTCATTTTTATGTAATATTTGTGCTAGGTACCAAATTCTGAAGTCTTCTACAGTTTGAATGCAACAATAGTAGGATTGGCTGCTAGCTGTGAAGACTCTCAATCTTTGCCTGTCTGTGTTGGCCTTGGTATGTCCTATATATTACTACGTATATATTTATTAGACACGTTCAGTTTTAAATATTAAATGCTGGGTTGTATTTTGTTTTCTATGCCACAGATCACACTTCTAATTTTGAAAGAAATATTGTTGTTAATTTGCTATTTGCAAAGCACACTATTCATTGGTGTATGGGCATAGTTGTCTGATTGTATTTATGTTATTCTGCGGTCCAGGTATCGTGAGAGGCATTGATTCAATGAAGAATGTGATCTATTTGATCACACCTGTTCCGCAGAATATCCTAGCAGGTGTAGATCTTCTCCTACAAGGATATATTCAGATACCTATTGGCTTGCTGCAGGTATGATAATAGTTTTTCTTTATGATTTTTTCCCCATAGCTCATTAAGGTCTGTAATTTCCTTTTTCCCTTCATATATCGTTAATGCAATACTGAAAAATCTTATTGAACTTAACTAGCCTTCACTTTTTTTTTTCCCTTTTAATTATCTCAAAATCTCAATCGTGTCTTAAGTTTAATCTTTCATAAAACTCTTTGCTAGCGGTATCATCTACTGTAATATTGGAAAACTTAACTTGCTAAATGTTAGACAGCTTGTTATTTTCCTATGGCTCAAAATCTAAATGTGGCTTTATTTACAAGGATGAAGGGGTTATTAATTTTTGAGAAGGGGCAGGCAAATTTATGAACCAACATATTTATTCCTGATGTGATTACTGGATGCATAAAATTTTATCAGTTCCATTGTTTCTTACATTCAATAAACTCTTCTAACCCCTAACATCTTGACTTTGCTAATGCTTTATGATCTTTCTCTTCAGGTACAAGGTTGCATGTCACCTTACATGTCTGCAAATGTCATTCCCACAAAGGCACAAACTAGCTGATAGACTTTGTCCAGCTGATGAAGAATGTCAGAGTAGCGGAGAAGAAAGCTGTAATCTACTTAAGATATAATTGTAGGTTTAAGTTAATTAGTTAGTACTAACTAGCGTTGAGAACATTAGGTGACTGCCGGATGAGTATGCATCTATGCATGAACTTAGCTATATAACTTAGTTATCAAATACTAGAACATTATGTGAAGGCAGGAAGAGGGAGCATCAATCCATGAATTTAGCTGTAATTTATATGGGCACATTTTGTTTTTACAGTGGTCGTTTGATGGACAATATTATGGCATAATCGACACTGTTTCTGATCCTCGGTTGAAACTGTGCAAAAAAATTAATCTGAGAATGAATACAGAGGATGCCAAGATGTATAAAAGGGGAAGAAACTATACACAAGGACCAAGGTGAAGAATGGATAACACCTTTAATAGGTAGAACCATGGAAGAGAATAATTTCCTTCAAGATCATTGTTTCAAAGCTAATTATCGAAGCATTTATCCATCTGGAGGAGTTTGAAAAGAGAGAATAAAAATAGGCAACAAAAGTTGTTGAATTTAAAAAATGCGTTTGCCGGGAGTCGAACCCGGGTCTATTGCTTGGAAGGCAATTATCCTAACCGTTGGACTACAAACGCTTTTTTGTACGATCTTCATTTTCTAAATTCATAGTAGTATTTGAACATCTAACTCAACATTTGGGTATTAATTATGTTAAGAGAGGTTTATGAATAAGTACTGTGTTTAGATATTTAAATAGCATTAGCTATTAAGTGAAGTGAAGTAAAGTATAATGTTATGTTTTAGGGAACTTGTATGTGCATATAGGACAATTAGTATAGTACAAGTGTTGATAAGATCCTACTAAGTATTATTTTTGTAAAAAAATGGACAACTCCAAACAATGAAACTTGAAAAGTGGTACGTTTATATCTACATGAGAAGGGTATAAATATTTAGAGTTTATATATACTTGAAATATTTGGGTATGGCAGAGTTTATAGCTAAACGAAGAGGGTATAAATATTTAGTTTATCTATGTACTTGAAACATTTGGGTATGAAAAATATTTGGGTATGATACTATCCTCCACAAGAAAAAAAGACTTGTTTTAATTCCTCGAAATTATAAGACAAAAATCATACATTGTTTAAATCTTTAATGAAGAATCTAATACCAGCAAGCCCGTCTAGCTCCACGGTGGGCGATTTATTTTTTATTTGTTTGTATTATTTAAAAAACAAAATATATTATATATTTTGTATGATACTGATCAATAAGCGTCAGTATGTCCGAGTGGTTAAGGAGACAGACTCGAAATCTGTTGGGCTTTGCCTGCGCAGGTTCGAATCCTGCTGCTGACGATTTTTTTCTAAATCATTTTTTTTTTTCCATGAAATTGTTAGCAAAATAAATCGGTGGTCACCTTGAAATTGTTGCCATGGAAAATTGAGCTACCTGGATCAGATTTAGATACTCCTAGGAAACAATAAACAAGCATTACACAGATATATAAGATCATTAATTTTAGCAAAGTCTAATTAATAGTTGCTCTATAATTGTGCCATTTATGTATTGTTATTTTTCTCCATTTATTTAGTAATTTTGTTCAATTGTAGTACATTAACATAACAAAATACTCGTATTGTACTCAAGCTGAAATATAACTCATTTCACTTCAAATATAGTGTTGATTTTCATTTTTCATGGTTACTTTTGAGTAAATTACACAATGAAATAAATATAGTAGTATTATTTGATCAAATGATTATGCTTTTTTTTTGTATATATTATTGAGAACTTTTTATCAAATTTTGAAACTTTTAGTTTGAACTTTGAAGGGATTTTAGATGAAAAAATAAATATATAATATTAACTTATATTACTCTCTCCATCTTAGATTCTTAACCAATGGAATCATTACTCTACATGTATCATAGTTGTTATTAAGCTAATCAAGTGATACCTCACCCCAAGACTACACTTTTGCCAAAGCTAAAGATGCTCAATTTGAAAATAATTAAACATGGAGTACAAACAATCTCACCACAAACAACATTTCTACATTAACATAATAAGAAGTATATACGTTGTACATAGAACTAATTAAACTCTCAAATACCACAAATAGTAAATCCGAGATTGCTCGCAATATCTCTAAATATACAAGTAAATCTAAAAAAAAAAACATACATTTTGTTTTTTTGGCATTAGTGAAAACAAGACACAACTAAACTCGCTACTTTTAGCCTATGACTATTTTACAAGCTACAAACACTATTAGACCATCGTTACAACTAGCATAATTAACATAATAAGAATTACAAACATTAGGAAAACTCTATAATGACCATAAAACCTTTTCATCTTTGGACGTTTGGAGCATTTAAACAAGTAAAGGGATGAACCTTTTCTCTTATATATCACCATTACGATACCTATAAACAAAGTTAGGTAGAGTATTTCGTATATTGTAATGAAATTTATCTTATTTTTGCTGAACTATAATTATTTTTATAAACTTGAAATTATTTTTACTGAACTAAAATAATTTTTACTAATTTTCTATTATATTTCATCATTGAAATTACTAATTATTACTCTGTACTAAACTAAATTTATTTTTACTAAATTAAAATTAGTTTTACTAAACGTAACTTATTTTTTAAGTTCTACTCGTATTATTTTTTAAGGTGGAGTGAATGAGGCTTAATACCCTATGTACTATATACCCCGTACTAGCTCATTCGAATCATTTAGGAATTATTCTATTCAACTTAATTTCAGTTTAGTTCAATTCAGTTTCTAATTTCTTTCTCTCATAAACAATTCATTTCAGCTCTATTAAGTTTAGTTTAGTTCAGCCCCAATCAGTTTAGTTGTTTTCAGTAAATCGAAATAGGCTCTTAGGGCCTCTTGTGATTTATTGAACTGAGCAGAACCGAACTGAACTGATTGGAGCTGAACTGAACTAAAAATTTTATGAGAGAGAGAAATTAGGAACTGAACTGAACTAAATTAAACTAAACTAAATTGAAGTGAAGTGAATGAATCGATTGGAGCTGAATTAAACTGAACTGAACCGAATCAAAAATAAGTTGAATAAAACACACCCTTACTTTGTTAAAGAAGAAGCGGTCAACAACTTGATGATATTGCCAAACAAAAGAGTAAAATAAATAAAAAGGACCCACACATGACATAATTTGGCCATAAATCTTAAATCTTTCCTTTCCAGCCATTTTTCCTCATAAATTGACGATCAAACTTGATCAAAATTTCATAAATTTTATCCCTCTGTTTCTCTTTCTCTCTCCTCTGATCTTCTTCTGACACACACCTCCACGCACTCCGTAACTAATTTATTTTCCCACCAACAAACTCTCCTCCTTCCTTCTTCCTCTGTTTTTCTTCAACAATGGCGATTTCATCTTCATCTTCAACCTTCCTCCATGAAAAGAAATACCCCTTCATCTTCATCCTCTCTCTCCTCTTCCTCTCCTTCACCTTCCTCCTCATCTCCAACTCTCAATCATCCTCCTTCTCTCTCCCCTCCTTCAACTTCTATCGCCGCGGCACGCCTCTCCAACCCCTAACAATCTCTCCACAACCTTCCGCCGTCGTCGCCACTCCGATCGATTCGCCGGAATCTCCGGCGAAGGTTTCCGTCTCCGGCGAGATTGATTTCGACGGAGATCTGTTGAATTTGAAATGGGAGGTGTGTAAGGGTGGATTGTCGGCGGTTGATTATATACCTTGCCTTGATAATTGGAAAGCGATTAAGGGTTTGAAATCGAGGAAGCATATGGAACATCGAGAGCGGCATTGCCCTACGCCGAATTCTCGGTGTTTGTTGCCGTTGCCGCGAGGTTATAAGATTCCTATCCCCTGGCCTAAAAGTCGGGACATGGTGAGCTTGTTACTTGCTTATTGGTAAGGTTTTAGTTTTTTCTTTTCAATACTCCGATTAATTTCATGTAGGAGTACGAGTTGTGTCGTGTCGTGGATGTCATCTAGTTTAGTTGGTAGCTCGTTTCGGGATGGTTTGGTATTGGTATGTTGGATTTACATCGAATGTTGCTGTAGATCATAGGTTAAAAAAGAAACGAGTTTGTGTAAAAACTCGTTATATGTGTGGATGTCATTTAGCTTAGTTGGTAGCTCGGGGATGGAATAAAGTTGAAATCTAGGATTAATGTCGAATTCTGTTACATCATTGTGCTATTGTAGTAGATCAAAAGTTTAAAACTTAAAATAAAAGACCTTTTTAAAGAATCAATAGAAAATTCATAAGACTATTTTTATATTAGATCATAGGTTAAAAAAATTAAAATAGGTAAATGTATGACACAGTGAAATTATAATAATGTTTGCACTAGATTTGCTAAGTTCTGGACAAGGGGATTATATTATTAAAATTTTAGTATGATACTTTTAATAATTGTTGATCAGTATAGTATACGTGTGTTTTAAATAAAGTATAATTATAGACTAATAAAATTAGGGGTAGGTTAGTTAAGGTATAAACCATAGAGTAGCTTGTCAAATGAAATGTGGCATGTGGGCTATGTATGAGTTGTTACAATGTAATGTAGTGTATTGGAATACAAGAAAAGAAACTTGGAGTTATTTGGACTTACAAGAGTTGTTCTTAAGTAGGATATGATTGCACATGGGTGGATGTTTTGTTTTGTGTGATTATGTCATGGAATGATGATCATTGTTAATTGTACTTAATTCTTGTGTGGTTTACGTGTGAGTATGACCCTTCATTTTACCTCAAGTGTCTATGTCGGATCCTTGACTGTCTAAGTCGGATCCTTAACTCTCCAGCATAGATTGGGTATAAACGTACTTTTAAGTGTCTTGTTGCGAATTGCTTCATTATGGATCAAAACATGGATCTTTGTTAAACACTAATACGAGTATCTGATTTGAGTAGCATTGTGTATGAATATATTATTGGCTACCTTAAATTGTACTCTTTTTTTTTTCTACCAGAGTGTTACCGGCCATGATTAATAGTAGAAGAAATTGTAGTTTTACATGAGCTGTCTGAGTATTTTGGTGCTGGGATGTATTCTTTCATGCACTAGAAAGTAGAAAGTCAGCGTGATGATTTTGCTACTAGTTTTTCTCCGCGACACTGCTTTTACTTACATTCTAGGAGTGTCACGTATCTGATATGTAAATATGTTAGTCTAATGTTTGCTCAACAACTTTGTTTATGACACAGATTTGGTATGATAATGTCCCTCACCCAAAGCTAGTAGACTACAAGAAGGACCAGCATTGGGTTGTGAAGTCAGGTGATCATTTTATTTTTCCTGGAGGTGGAACTCAATTTAAGGAAGGTGTTGCAAACTATATCCAGTTTATTGAAAAGGTATATTTCTCGATGTAGTTTTGTTATTTAAAAACATGACAGAAATTTATGATGCTAGATTGCTAGTACTACTTTGGTTGAAGATAAAATTTTTATACTACATAACTGCATCTGAGGTCTGATATACTTTAGGGTAGAACATATCCACCTTCTTGGCCGAAAAAAATTATATTTAATGGAATACTACAATTATATTCTGACTTTAAAGGTCTTCCCCTGACTAAAGTGATAACATAAGTTGCCTCTAGATTGAAATGTCAATATGTCATCTTCTCACCCTGGTCCTATGATAAGTTTGTTATTAAAAATTTATGAGTATATGACAGTTATGAAAATTACAAGATTTGTCTTTATTTGTACAAGATTTCAGAGTTTAATTAGAACCTGTGTCAACTTGTAGCAGAATTCACCAACTTTTCTCATTTTGCTTGTAAATAGTCTTCTTGCTCTATATGCCTTTATATTGACTCTTCTTTTACTCTTTATTAGGCTACACCCCTTGTCAAATGGGGTCAAAACATCAGGGTTGTTCTGGATGTTGGTTGCGGAGTTGCCAGCTTTGGAGGACATTTGTTGGATAGAGATGTTCTTACCATGTCATTGGCCCCTAAAGATGAACACGAAGCTCAAATACAGTTTGCTCTAGAACGTGGAATTCCTGCATTTCTTTCAGTTATTGGAACTCAACAACTAACATTTCCAGATAATGCCTATGATCTCATTCATTGTGCTAGGTGCAGGGTTCATTGGGATGCAGATGGTACGTCCTGAGAGCCACCTTATACTTTTGTTTGATTTCTCATGTGTCTCATTCTATAGTTTTCTGCAACATGATAATAACTAAGGTGATTCTAAACTGGAAAAATAAGGGATTGTATCAGAGCATAATTTGTGCAGTATTTAATTACTTAGTATGACTACTAAGAAAAATTTGTGTTTGTTAAACTGCAGCTTAGCCACTCAATTTCGATGCTCTTGATTTATAGTTTTATACCTGCTAATGTATTACACAATACACAAGCAGTATCTTAATTTCATTTATCTGGATCTTGGGGATGAAAGTCATATGTTGACAAATATGTTGGGAGGGAAATTTAATTTGGATTAGGCTTTAGTAGTGGATTACTGGAAGGCAATTCAAGTTCATTGATTTGAGAAGACCAAAGCGCTGCCACAATTATCAACTATAGCTCCTTCACTTAATTCATTGTTCAGTTATATCTACTATCCTTATTCCTCTCTTAGCTTGCATCATTCATAAATCAAACTTGTAGATTTGTATATACACCACTGGTGAAAATGTTTTTCTGTATAACTTGGTCCTTTTATCAGTCTTATGATATCTCTCTTTCTAAGTCTCTTGTTCTTCTGTCTTCTGTGGAAGATTATGCATTAGAGTTCTTAAGGATTGTGTTTCTCTTGAGCATAGGTTGAGTTTGGACAAAATTGACAGATTTGGAATGTAGAGTATCTGGTTAGAGCAAGTGGAATGAAAATGCCAGTTGATAGTTTCTTCTGCATTACATTACAGTAGCTTTTGTTTATCCAACTTGAGTTTTGTTTATTGGTCAACATGTCTGTTTGATACGCTTGTCAGCTTTTGAGTGAAGTAATTTACTTTGCTATGTTTAGCTGCCCAATCAGTAAGGACTTTGTATTTGATCTGCCTTATGTTCTTATTCATATTTTGTTTTGTAGGTGGCAAACCTTTATTGGAGCTTAACAGGATTCTCAGGCCCGGGGGGCTCTTCATTTGGTCTGCTACACCAGTCTATCGCAAAGATGAAAAGGACGTGACCGTATGGAACTGTATGTTCATTTCGTAACAGGGAGTTTGATGTCAAGAAGTGTTGAATATGTCTGTGATCTCTGTTGTATGTTTTCTTTTTTTTGCAGCCATGGTCGCTTTAACGAAATCGATGTGCTGGAAGGTAGTGGCTAAGACCATGGCGTCAACAGGTATTGGGCTTGTGGTGTATCAGAAACCTGTCTCTCCATCCTGTTACAAGGAACGTGAAAAGAATGAACCGCCAATGTGTGAAATGGGGAGAAATATGTCATGGTACTCACCTCTTCAAAAATGTCTTCCCCAGCTTCCGCCTGAAGCTTCCAGTTGGCCTCCTCTTTGGCCCAAAAGGCTTACTGCCAAACCATATAGCCTCCCTTCAGCACCACTTGTGGAACAAACATTTCATAATGACACCCGTGACTGGCATGCTCTCGTGACAGATGTTTACATAGGTGGCCTTGGAATAAACTGGTCAAGTGTGCGTAATGTAATGGACATGACTGCTGGTCACGGAGGGTTAGTTTTTTTACCAAGTGACCTTACCTTTGTTAGTTTGTTCTCTGTACGTATTGGTTGCCCTTGTTTATCAAATTTTATAGCAGAATTGCTTTATTCTGATCAGTTTTTGCATACTACTGTTTGTTGAGCACTTGATTCTTATAGCATTAAGAGGGGAATTATTTAAATGCTATGTCTTCAAATTTTGCTATTCGTTCATTACCATACCTGATCAACTTTGCAACGTAGACTGGCACAATTAAAATTGATTTGTGTTTTAAAATTTTGACATATCAAACATTTTTACAGATTTGCTGCAGCACTTATTGATATGCCACTGTGGGTGATGAATGTTGTTCCAGTCCATGAGCCAGATACACTTCCCATAATTTTTGACCGAGGGTTAATTGGAGTATATCATGATTGGTGTGAATCTTTCAACACTTATCCAAGGACTTATGATCTCCTGCACTCTACTTTCCTCTTCAGCAATCTCCCAAACGGGTAAAACTGCGAATATTTATCTTTATAGAGTTCATTTTTCTATACATGTCTGTTCTTTCAGAGTGAAGTTCTTCACTGATATCAAGTGAGTCAGTTCAACCATATTGTTTTCATCTATTTGATGATCTGAAGTTTTGTGCCACTCAGGTGTGACATCATAGATTTGGCTGCAGAGATTGATCGCATTGTAAGACCAGGTGGGTGGGTATTGATTCAAGAAACCAAAGAACAGATCAACAGCATAGGAGCAATTTTTCGTTCTCTTCAGTGGTCCGTGAATCTCTACAATGATCGATATCTTGTTGGCCAGAAAAGTTTCTGGCGTCCTCATGGTGGCCGGGTGCAAAGATGAACCAAGGCACTAAGCAAAGAAATGAACAAGTACGACATTCTATTGTATTTTTCAATGCAATTTTACCATTCTTTTGATACCACATATCGCGTATGGATGGATAGTGTGTATAGGGATTTCCTGGAATGTTCTGATTACATGCCTTATAGAGGCATGCTTGGAATGAGGGAAATTATTTAAGGGATGATATAGTTAGATCATGACGTGTTAAATAAGCGAGAATGGTGGTGGACTTGAAGGAAGAGGAGGTGGTCTATTACCCTAACAACCACCCCCGCCTCCACCCACTTTGCAACTTCTTATTTAGCTCTTATTATCCCCTTAAATAATTTACTCCATCCCAAGCGAGCCACTGAAGATGAAATGAAGGAAAAATTATGTTAGGAATGGTCTCTGCATAATGTTTACGCTCTTGTTTCCTGGTTGATTCTGCTCTTCCTGTGCTGTTATTAGCAGGTGGTGCTTAAATTAGAACAAACACATTTAAACAAACAGAAATACTAGTAATAAATTTACATTAGTAACGATGGCCTGAGCCAAATACTTTTGATCCAACATGATGTTAATACAACCTAGTGCCTGCAGCGCACATCCACATTAATCAGGTGTTTTCTTAAAACAGGGACCAATAGCGATTGCTTTAAATTTGTACTTAGAAGTTAGAATAAGGAAGATATCAAGAGAGACTGCTTACACAAGCAGAAATTAAGATCTTCAACACATAAACCTATAAGAGATTGCTTATACTCCCAGGAGTCTGCAATTCAAATGGTTTGTGTACATTTAAGGAGAGTCGAGAAAAGACAATTCAGTAAAGATAGTAATATAAAGTGTGCAATGTTTGATCATAATCGCAAGAAAGAGAGTTTGAAAAACAGCCATTGCAACATATGGCAGTATAAAACTTCATTCCTCAAACTCCAAAAAAAAACTCATTACATGGGAACAATTTCAACAGGTATAAAAAAACAGTAGCACACTACAAACATTCAAAATTTCAAACAAACAGAAACAAAAATACAAGTAATGTGATTTACAAAGGTAAAGTGGAGACATGATAGCCAGAGTGCATAAATAATGAGTAAAAACTAAGCACTGGCCACATGATACATTATTGTTCTAACAGTGAAGCTTCAAAAGCTTTCATAATCATGCAAAATCAAGAGTTCTGTAAGTCTACCAAGCACTCAATAAATCATTGTGATCATTGTTGAGAGAAGAGCAAGCGACAATTGAATCATCCCTTAGAAGTATCCCATCAGCTGCCTCAGCGTTCCTTGAAAAGCAGCTACTTCCCTTCAAGCTCAAGGTTTGACGAGTTACAGCTCTACCGGAAAGAACTGAATGGTCCTTTACCATCATTGAACCCTCTGATTCTTGAGTGTTTTGAAGGGTTGTTTTCACATTCCCATCAGTGGACTTCACTTTCAATTCGTTTGATATGGTTGTAGTCATCACCTCTGTATCTATCTCCGGTCCAGGGATCGTTGAAGTTACAATCTGAAGTGGATACTGACGTTTTGATGTTCTTACAGAGACCACTGTACCGTCTTCTGCTACCACCCTCACTTCTGTTTGCACCTTTACCTTCTGCTCAACAGTCTTTTGTGTACCAGCTCCTTGAAACTCAATCGAATTCTTGAATTTCAATTTCTGAGTTATACTAGTGGTAAAATTGCCAGTACTACAATTAACCCATCCAGAAGATTGACTCTTTCTCTCAGCTTCAATCTCAAATGATCCATCCAACTGCTTGAACTTGTACTCCCGCGACTCTTCATATTCAGATGGCTCACTAACAGCCACCATCCCCTCAACCTGAGTCGAGTTCTTGTCCACCCAAACATGCAAATTCGCATCAACCAACCAAAAACTAAGCGAATTAGCCACCCCTAGCTCAAAAGTATGACTTTCTCCATCCAAAAGGGAACCCAAAAACGGGGTCAACTCAATATCATACGAAGGGAGATCAAATGCCCCAATCGCAACAATTGGATCCCAAGACAACGGATTGATTCCTCCGGTAAAGATAACCGGAAACGGCACCTCAAATGCCACCAACTTCCCATCAATCTTAACAAAAACCTCTCTGTATGCACCATTCCCTCGACGAGTATCCAACTTATTCATTTCAATGTATTGAGTAGGAGGATTCGAGTACCAAAACTCATCATCCCCATGAAATGAAACATACAATTCAAGCACAATCCTCTTAGAATTCATCGGAATCGCAACCCTTTTAAAACCTGGTTCAGATTCATTCTCAATCCTAAACCAATACCCTTGATCACCTTCTTCACCAACAGGAATCACCAAATCAGCTGGTTCGTCATAAACCCCACTACCCAAAACCCCAGATTCTAACCCTACCCTAACCCCAGAACCAAACCCTAATTTCCGACTCTTAATTTCGGCAACAACATCATCCTTATAAAACAACATAGTAAGACTAATATTATAAATCCCAGTAAATTCATCATTGACTAAATTCTCAAGCATCATAGAAAGAGAAACATTAGATTGTTCAAGAACAGAGGAATACCTAGTAACATCCTTGTCAACATTCCAGAAAGTTCCATTCTCAGAAGGTTCAGGGGTACTAGTCCGGAGAATCTCAACCCCAGAAAGCCAAACTCCGGCAATACGATCATACTGATTACCGGAAACCTCGCCGGAAAGTTGGAGCACGACGTGAGACCACGGCGGAGGACAATCGGCCGGCGGCGAGTAAAGGACGGTGTAAGGAGGTTGATTGTAGGTGTAAGCGAAGGAGTTGTTGAGGAGAGAGAGAGTGCATTCTGGTGGTGGGAGTGGGAGGGCGGCGGTTGGGAGTGGTTGAGTGAGGGCGATGGATTCGGTTGCGGTGGTGTTGGCGGCGGAAGACGGTGGTTTGAGGAGATGGTGGGGTTGTGAGAAGGTGGTGGAAAGTGAGGTGAGGAAGATGATGAGGAAGATGATGGAGAAGTGGTGGGAGTGCATTTTGTTTGTTTTTTATGAGTTTGAATAATTTTGTTTGATCAAAAAATGGAAAGTTTGTTGTATTTTTGGGTTTTTAGATGGAGGGAGTTATATGGAGGGGTTTTGTTTGACTTTTTATTCCTTAGATTGGGATTTGTTTTTTGTTTTGTTTCACATGGAGGGAAGTTGTAGGAAAAGATCCAATTCAAGTAAAATTATTCCCTTCGTTTTTTAGTATCCGTGACTATTTTGGTGAAAAAAATTATATACACCCGGTTTTAAGATGTATAAGGTTTATTTTGTTGTCAATTTGATGATTAAATGAGCAATAATCATCCTTAAATTTAATCATCAAAATAAGGACTTGTTTCAATATATAATTTCAAATGTTATAATTTTTATAATTTTTATTAATACACAATTGCATGTGTTTAAGGTCAATTTAAACTCGTGCATTTGCATAAATGTCGTTTAAGATTGTTTGATTATTGTAAGAAAGAGCTGAGTAAGATAGGGTAAGATAGAATGTTAAATCTGTTTGTGAATTATGTGATGAGATCTGTTAGAGTGTATGTTAAGAGAAGTTAAGTAGTGAGGTAATAAGAAGTTACTAATTGTGAACTAATGGTTAGACTTGCATGGTTAAATTCAAATATAATAAACTAACCATTTTCAATTTAAAGTAAGGAGGTAAATTATATTAAACAATTTAGAAAACCAGATTGTTTGTAATAATTGAAACATTAGGAAAGTAATTTGATGAAGATTTTACTTTATCGCAATCTATTACCTAATCTTAAGTTGCTCGATCACTCAAAATTTGGTTGATGATGACTCGAATTATCAATGTAAGCCCGAATTGAAAATTCATACTTGAGATTGACTTTGAATTATAGGAATGATCGAAGTGTAATCATTTCAACCTTGAGCATGGCTTGTCTTATAATCACCTTAACAATAATTAGCAACATTAAAAACATGTAAAATTTACAATGAAATCCAAGTATGATTTAATGAGTGGAGCGAGTAAGCTAACCAAACTCGTGATTAACTTTATGACTTAACCTCATAAGTCATAATTACTCTTAGTGTCGTAACAAATTAAGAATAGTAATTATCAACTAATCTTACAAGTTTGATCACTTTTAATCTTTTTATGAAAGACATTTGAACTAATTCAGTAATAATATCATACAAGATGTTTATATGATGAACTTTCACATAAAAATGATGGAAGTTTCGTTTGTTGACTATTAATTGTGTAGGCTAAGTATATAATTATTGTTATTTCTTCGTGATTAAGAGTTCGAATTATGTAAGAAAATTCTATTAAATTGCCGGCAAGCAAAGTTTTATGATATGATAATGATTAATGATATTATATATTGACGGGGTGTTCGCACTTCGCAGGCCAGGAAGAGAGGAGGGGAGAGGTATTCCAAATTTCCAAGGAGGACTATGGGCGAATTAATTGAATTTTTCTTTTTTTCCATTTTCTTTCTATAAATCTTAAAACAAATTTTCTCTCTTTTTAAAATACATATAATTACATTGTCGGATATTCTCGAAATATAGATTGCCACCTATGTCATTTCACAAATAGCTTCATAGTTGATGTTGTCATACAAACTTTTCTCAATATGGTACATACGGTACAATACTTTAGACTATTTTTGAAATATATATTTAACATGACTAATACATAGTGAAAGTGATAATAAATATTGATTTTTTAAAATTTGTGTACGGAGATAAATGAAAATTCTATCAAAGAATAGTGCATAAAACTCTTCTTTTTGTTTTATTATGATCAATTAAAAACAATTATATTGTTACCCATGACGTAGAGAAAGCATTGATAGATATATTGAAAAAAAAAAAAAAAAACTAAATTTATTGATCGATTCTCAAATATAACATTGGTTCACTAATGTTACTACAATACTACATCATCAACAAAAAAAACCCTTTTAATTTACACCAAAAAAATTACCAAGAAAAAATTTACAAAACCTAAGGTTAAATATTGCATTTTCCCTTTTTTTTTTTTTTTTTTTTTTTTTGACACAAAATATTGCATTTCCTAAATGGTTATTTTTCAGTAGGTCTTCTTCATTTTCCTAGTACGAAGTATATTATATTTGGACATCAAGAGGTAGTAAGAATGTACATCTAAAAAACTCCTGGATTATTATCCATGTTATAAGATGCATGATGAGTTCAAAAAAAAAAATTAAAAAAAATGCATGATGCTTATATTTGTCAACAGCCAGACAATTCCAGCTGCTCATTTGTTGATATGTTCATTTAGAATTTTAGATTGAATTTATAATAATAATCAAAGACGACTAATTACTGTGTCAAAAAAAAAAAAAAAAAAAAAAAGACGACTAATTACAATATTAACTTTTCGAGAATGACAAATTATTAATACTTATTTAATTATTTATTGATTTACTAGTTGATTCCAACTTCTTTGCCAATAAGAAGCTATTATGCAACCCCAACAGGCTAATACGTACTCCAATAGCATGTTTGTGGTCCAATGGGCCATAAACCCATCATCCATTGGGCTAAAATAAAGATGGCATTACTTATATTTGTGGTTCTTTAACTAGATTAGCTGGTGAGCTAGTGGCTACTGATGCGTTACATAGCCAACATAGGTACATACTTGCAAACTTGCACCAACAAGAATTACTGGTACATTTGCTAGTGAACAAACGACTCTAGCTGATACCCGTATAATCATATTAGAAATAAACACAATATATCATCATACATTCATACTTCGTACTTCGTATATTGTTTTTATTTATTTTGTGTGAATAGAAACAATTTCATTGCCTCCCTTTAACTATCTCGATTAAGTGTTGGTAAAATAGCTGTCGATTTCAATTATAAAATAAAGAAGATGAAAGAGGAAAAATACTTGATTGATGATCTTAATATTACAATTGTGTCGTAGAATAGAATCTACTGCATTAGAAGAGAAATACGCCACCACCGGTATGACGCACGCCCCTCAATGTTAACACAACTTTCCTCGTAATTCGTGTATTCAAACCCTCGAAGATTGGAATTGCTTAAGAACTGTTTAGATTTCAAAAAAAAAAATAGGTTTGTGGTTATGTGTTTAGGTCTCAATTATACATAGTAAATAAAAACCATCATAGTGAATTTTGGGGGCTAAGAAATCCATATAGGAGTAGACAAGAAAAGAAACCAATTAAATACTTCCAAACCACGACACAACCGAAGAAGGGTATGGCAAATTTACTCCAGAGAAGTTCTTAATGTGGCTATTATTTTTCATTGATTTCCAACAATAACCAGGTTACACAAAAAATGAAGTTGCAAAGATGCACATGCGTTTGCTAACAGTAAAAATAAAAACCAATCCTCATAATTCCACTGTTGGCCTTTTGGCGGGGATTCTGTTACGTACCACTCTGACACACTCTCCTTCTCCTTCTCTCACTCTCTCTCCACTTTCTCTCTCTTCTCTCCGCCATTAAAGCTCTATTTAAGCTCCTCTGAAGCTGCTTCACCTCCTCCATCTCCATCTTCTTCTCTCTTACGCTGAACTAAAACTGGAATTTAGCGACAATGTTCTACTCTCATCAACTGCTTGCTCGAAAAGCTCCACTGGGACAGATATGGTAACGATTTTCCTCCCGCATTCTCTCTGAAACTTCATCAAACCTTCAAGTTTAGCTTCGATTAATCGATTATTGCTTTTGGTTGATTATTAGAAGCAGAATTTTCTAGCTAGGTTTTACTAGTTCATCCTCTGTTTTCGATTTTTTTTTTTTGAGCTTGACATTTTGTTGGCGTCGATTTCTTACCTTCTACAGATCTTCAAGTTTAACTAAAACGGTGATAATATTTTTTTTTTTTTTTTTTTTTGAATTATTTCAGTATGAGTGTGAACTTGCTAGTTAAGTTGTCCTCTGTTTTTGAAATTCCAAAATAAACTGGAATTTTTTGTTTGAGCCGATTTCTTAAGTAATGTAGTGCTTAATCTTCAAACAAAATGACGGAATTCGATAATGTGATTTTTATTTTTTTTAGTTTGATTTTTGTATTATGAGTACGAATTTGTTAGTTCAATCATCCTCTGTTATCAAAGAGAACTTAAAATTTTGCTTGCATCGCTTTATTTTTTGTTTTATATTTTCTATAATTATTTTCTTCAACAAAAATGGCGATAATATATCATATGGATTGGATTTTTGAATTTTCACAATATGCTACTATGCTAGTTAATTTAGCTCGATTATGGAAATTATGTGACGAAATGAGAAAATTCAAGTCAATTTCCATTTAATTGCAAAAAATTTCTTGTTAGTTTGCTCAGTTTCTGCAAAATTTGTTGTAATTAAAAATGGAACTACGATCAATGTTATTGTTAATCAATTTAAGTGTTATTGCGAACATTTTCTATAAAATTAATTAATGAAGCTTCACAGTTCACTAAACTCTTCTATCTCTGGGTATAAGGATGGCAGCAACAATGCACGCGAAGATGAATCGGAGAAAGCTCGATCAAATCGACATCATCCGAATATGGTTCACTTTCTCTCTCCTCTCTTTTTTAGGTCAAGTTTGATTTTTATTTTCTGACATTATTGTCTAATTCTGAAATTTCAGCGAAGAAATTTTGAATCCTTCTGTACCAATGGCGCTGAGATTGTCTGGAATTTTAATGGGTATAGTATACTTGGCGAATAAGTAACCATTTCTTTCTTATCATTTTGCAATTTTGTTCATTTTATTTATCCTAATAATTAAGTTTTTTCAATAATTGTATTTTTTTAATTAGGTGGTGTGGTGATTGTTTATGAGCGCAAAGTCAGACTACTCTATGGTGAGCATCATTTTAGTCAATTTTTCGAATTGATTAATACTCAATCTTGTTTAGTTAGCTACTAATTGTGAATTTCTGTTTCAAACAGATGATGTTAACCGTCTTCTGGTATGTAAAATTTGCTAATCTTATTTTTAGGGTTTTTTTTTTTCCATAATTCTGCTTATTATTGAGATATTGTATTCAATTTGTGCAGGTTGAGATCAATTCAGCATGGAAGGTGAAACCTGCTGTAGACCCCACAGTTCTTCCCAAAAGCAAGAATCAAGCAAAGTGGGTCCTACATTGATTTCTCCCTTTGTGTATTGTTTATTTCTGCTTTTAGATTTTTTGGGTTTAATGGGGGTTTTGGTTGATTGTTTGTGTTGTATGTGCAGGTTTGAGGCTGTGACATTGCCTGTGAATCATGATGCAGATATTGGTGATGTTGAGCAGTCTATCGACTACTCTAACAAATTTACCAGTAGTGCAACTTTCCAGCAAACTGCTTATTTTGCCATGGTAAATTGAAGCACTACACTTTATCTAAACCCGTTCACGATTAACCTGGGATGCAATTCTTGTAATTGCTATATGACTGCTATTTTTTAGATTTGCACAGTACCTAATGTAGTTAATCAAAGCTTTTATTGCTCACCAAGTTGTTAGCTGTTAACCCTTCTTGGTCATTTAGACGCGTCATGAGAAGCTTGAATAGGCTCATGCAAAAAGTTCCTGTCCAATTGCAATCCTTTGGGCACATTGGTATTAGAATTGAACTAGGAAAGTTCTTAATTGGTTATATTCTGATTCCCATACTCCAAGTACAAATGTATTAGCTACATAGCCTACATACTAAGATCATATCTCACATTTTGGTAGTGTTATTGTGTTGATTTATTCTTGAATCTTTCCTAGAGGTTGTGATTCTGACACTTGTTGCAACCTTAATCTGCTGATATATAATTGAATCTGTCTGTGATCTTCCAGAGACTGGATACTATTGATGAGCTCAATGAGAGCTTCAAGGAAAAAGAACAAGATGACAGACACCATCAAGGTTTTTCTCTAGACACTAGCTTAGTTCAATATGTCCCCCAATTTTCTGTCTAAAGGCTTGTGATTGTGTCTGTTTACAGTAGATTGTTTGTGTAGGTGTGTGCATAATGGATTTATATCATTGCGCGGTTGCCCCTCAGTGGTAATGACCATCTAACTATTCTGCATTCGGCTTATTGTTTCTCAGCTGAACGTGCTAATATCACCTTAGATGACCCCTTTGATTCATTTCAAGTAGGAGGCGGCCTCTATAATCGCTTTGAAAGGTAAATCCCAACTGCAATGCTGAATGAGTCGCAGAAATTCCTAACTATTTCACGAAAAAAGCTCTTTGAGCCTTTATGATGACTAAAATGCTCAATCAGCTAACTATATCTTCTCAGTTGACAAACTTTTAATCTACTTCTTGCAGGTTTGATATTGAAGGAGATGAGGAAACACAAAATAACTTCCCGTCTCATGGGCAAACAGAAATCCCACCTGCTACTACACACTCTCCACCTCCAGAAATGGAGCCACAGAAAGGTTGGTAGCATGACTGCTTGATGAGTAACCAATATTACAGATTAATTCATTCAGTGGATTATTACATGTCATACATTGATTTCCTCCATTCACCAATCTAGCACTAGAACGCATTTAACAACACAATATTAAAAAAAGATAGCACAAAATTATTATCTGAAGAAGCATGCTCGTAAATAAACTGATAAATGTACAATTGGTGCTACATAACTATGCTCAAGCTCCATCATGAAGAAGATTTAATAAGGCTTGATATAGTTGCTCTAGTATAGACAGATTAAAAATAACTACTTGCTCTGTTGGGATTTTACAAAATGGATCTAACAAGCTAGTTGGATGCAGATGATAGAGCTGGTGACGACATTCCTGACCAACAACCAGTAGACCATGCTAATTTATCTCCTTCCCAATTCAGGGAGGCAGGACAGGTAGCTATTATAAGCTGTGTCTTGTCTGTGTCCTGTTTGGAAATGAAATGTAGCTGATTATCATTATAACCCAATTACAGAGACCACAGAAACATGTACAGAAGCGAAAGCCACAAAGAAGGAAAGCAAGGGAAGCTCCCCTAATAATGGATATTGAACAAACCATGCTTCCTAGCAATTTATACCAAACTTGGCTCCAAGATTCGGGTGACATACGGGTCAAAAGGCCCAAAATCGTAGAGGTTTTTACCTCACATATACTTTATAATACTGTTAATTTATCATAGAAGGCATGCATACAGTGCTACTCTCTAAGAGTTGCTAAGGCAGGAAACTGCTGCTATCAAGCTCACCTTGCAAATACTGTTTTGCAGCATAACAAAGCAAAATCAACTGTGAAGATAGCCAAACTAGTAGACCTGCCACCAGTTGCACTATCTTGTGGTTTAGTCGGAAAATATGATGAAGTGTATTATCCACAACCCCTTCTAGATCTGTGGATGACAAGTATACAGCCTAGACAAGATTCACCTTCTGGTCAGTGTTTTACTCTATCTCTCCTACAAGAGAATTCTAGCTTGGCTGTGAAAAATATCGCAACAATTTGAATTCCTTGTACAGGAAGAACTACTTCACCCCTTCCACCAGAACCATCATCATCCTCACCTCTCCCTGGACAAGACTATCGCGATCCACCAGAGATTGTAAGATTTTTTTTCATCTAGCTTTATGTGATAAAACTCCATGTATGGTCAAACTGAATTTTTGCTTTTGAAGCCAATGGGGGAATTTGGCAATGGAGGTGTAACTGAAAGAGTGGCCTCACATGAAAGAATACGAAGCAATGTGGCCACAGGAATGGAGATACCTCTCCATGAATTTAACCTCATGCCTAATGGTGTGGGCACAACAAATCCAAATGCTGCAGTCACTAACTCAGGTATAATGATGTTGCCTTTTGATATTATTATATGATGTTGCCTTATTTTAAGGAAAAAAAATACTAGATTTCAGATGGTTAAGTTGAGCTTTATATGTTATTACAGGAGCATCTGTTAAATCATTATCAGTTCCCAGCCCAGGTCCTGGACTTGACTTTATGTCTAACGCCTCAGACAGCTATTCAGAACGGTTAGTACACAATTTAAAATGCAGTTCCTCTGTATAATTACCTGTTTTACAAAAGGAATCAGATTTGTACCTCTTGATACAAATCTCATTGCTTTTTGAGAAAATGAATGAGATTCTGGACAAAAACAATAATTCAAATCCGGTGCCTTGACTCATGATGGATTTATACATAGGCTTTGAGGTCATTAAAATTTCATTATTCCTAGGTTAAGAAAGAAAAGGCCTTCAACAGCAAGAGTTAACAGCGCTGGGCTTGAGTCACTGGATGAGGAGAACCAATGGATACATGATGCAGCAGAACTCAATCTTCCTTTATTTGGTGAGCGACAACCAGGCTTCAAGGTGCCTAGGCACTCTCGACATGGTCCAACCCCTGATCATGGTAACATACACTTGATATATTAGCTCTTAGCTCTTGCAGTAGCAATAGTTGTGAGAAAATTTCAGACAATCTTATCACTGCTTGATTTTTGCAGAGCTGCTGGTAGAAACTGGAATTACTCAAACTCAGCGTGCTGCAATTGATGAAGAAGCTGAGGTGATGGCCAACAATATCAAAACGTAAACCCTTAGTCATTTTGGATTCTGTTTTACAAAAGCAAAATATGTTCTTATCTAAAATATTATGTTGCTGATCCCTGATTTGATCACTATCTAGGCATTTGAAGACATACTTCGAGACCCCAGGAGCACCTCAGACAGAATCATTGAACCAGCTAGCTTTTGGTATGAACAGGAAGCAAGCTGCACAGCTTTTTTATCAGACTTGTGGTAAACATCAATCCTCTTATAGCTTCACAATCTACATTTTAATTTATGTTTTTATCACCAATGAGTTTAACCTCAAACTACTGACACAAAAAATCAAATGTATTGCAGTTTTGGTTACGCGTGATGTCCTGAAAGTGCAGCAGAATTTGGCATATGGAGACATTAACATCTCTAGAGGAGCTAAGATGTGAAAGTGTGTGCATTATAAGAGTTCAAATTCATCACACAACACCGAGATATCACACTTTGTCTCACTGATCAACACTCTACTGATACAGACATTTTCAAGTATGCAGCTTGCAGAAAACTCAAAGGATTTTCAACACACTTACTGTCTTACAGAAGATAAAGGTCTTAGTCCATATTTCTTAATATATTGGTTACTGCATCCTAGTATAAAAGATATAGAAAATTATTGACATAAATTCATACAAAGTATTTAGGAGGGTATATATGTTTATCGAAACACTTGTCAAAAGGCAGCCATTTAAACTAAGTGATAAAGAATGTCTTATCCAGCTATACGACCTGATTATTATAATTAAGAATCATTAGCAAAGTACATTGTATCTCCTTGTTAACCTGATCAGGATAAGGTCAAGTGTGCCATATATATTATACAATGATAATTTTTGAAAGATATAATCATGTTTTATTCATGTCACATTTATAAAGGCCTAGTTTTATGTCTTTTATTTTCTTCCCATGATCTTCACCCCTTAAAATGAGATACGCTTATCTGGGCAAACTAATAAGAAGATTTAAATCTAGCTGACACGGTTTAAAACAGCTCACACTCCCTAACTTCTTGCAGTATATTATGGGTACCTCTTTAAGCTGTCTCCACATGCTTCATTTTCTTCTGAGATTTTATTTGGTCAGCTGCTATACTTGATAACATTATTTCAGATTCACACCTACGTACGCTCTTGGCAACGACCAATATACTTATATGGAGTGTGTCATCTGTCCAAAATTAATTGTCACATTTTTCACAGATATCTTTACAAAGTTCAATAGTGGATCCGTGTTTGGAAATCCACATATGAATCATTCTTCTTACTCACGAATTTTTTCTAGACATTCTAAAGTAGTACTATACACGAGTGTTACCTCGATCTGAACCAAAATAGGCAGGTTTGAACTCAAAACCCTCGTTTAGAAAAATCAAGTAATGCTGTATTGCTGTTAACCCATGAAAAGTAAATCAACAACTAGTTTTCATGATGAAATTTGCCATTTGGCAACTTTAATAAGAAATAAAAACTTTTTGTCGTGGTCCACATAATTGATGGTTATGGCTCATAATTACAGTTTGTAATCATGTAAAACTGTAAATAATTACACCTAACATACTACACGTACGCATTGCATGTTTGCAATTTTGTATCACATTTCAAATGCGTGTTTCTGCAACGGTGTAATTTTTTGATCATGTTATTGTCAGCTAAATATTTTGGGCTTATAGCCTTCTAATTCTGGTGTTAAAGGATTTATTGAAATACTTTGGTATGAAACTTTGGGTGTTAGTTTCTGCCTGAGAAATCTAGCTTGTGGGGAAAAGAGGGGTAGTCTGTCTAGCTTGCCCAATCAAAGCGTTTGGGCCAAAGTTATACACTTATACAACCTCTGTTTCATATTATTTGTAACGATTACTCTATTCAAATCGTTGAAAATAACATGAAACGGAGGTAGTATTTCGTTTAATGAGGATATCAGGACAAGTCGAAATAAATTATATAAAGATGAAACAGATAGACCCAAAGTTTAATACAAGCAGATATTTTTTTTAAAAAAAAGTTATTAGCAATCAGATAGTTTTGGTAAGGTTGAGATATCATGCATTAAATTGCTGATTACTTTCCTAAGAGGGAGATGCGGAGGGAATCAAGGGAAAAGCTATGTAAACTTGTAAAGTCTAATTATTTTTGCAAGGTTAAAATTTCAGATGAATTATGTATTTATGTGCAATTCCTAAAGTAGGCACACCAACTCACCAAGTCACTAACCTCATTTACTTATGTAACTTAACTATAGGCATTAATTTATTTACTGAGTCCTAGTTATTTGATTATTTAATCCCTAAAACAAGCTTTCGTATGTCTACAATAGTACAATTCATGATCCATTGATCTATATTTGTCATTTTGGAACTAAATCACATATTCACACCTAGCATATTAGATTATTAGGCTTACGAGTACAATATTCTTCCACGAATTCAAATATTAATTTTTATATACTCCTATTTGTCCTACATAGCAATTGCTCTTGTATGGATCGAATTCAATTTGTAACTAATTTTTTTAATTTACGTTTTGAATACGCCATTGATTTTATATAATTAGCTAAATTTATCTGTGTACTTACTTTAAATTTAAGTGACCCTTTGAAAAAGATGATAACATATTTATTAAAAATTTAAAATCCCAAATTTATCAAAACAAAACTATTTGTCATATGATACAACTATCATAGCAATGTGCCAATGCCCATCCATCAATTATTGAATGGAGAAACTAAAAATTTATTTTATCATTTTTAAATAATACCCCGTAACTCCGAAATTTTAAATTCAACTTAACTCGGCTCAACCCATTTTCAATCGTACCCCGTAACCGAAGACACAAGAGTCAATTACCACATGACTCACTAATGACACAATCTCTCACATTACGCTATCTAAACACATCATCAAACTTCAAAGCACAAACTAGGTAATAAATCAACACATTATCACCATTCTCATTAATATTTTTAATAAAAAATATATCAACAATTAATGTTCCTACTCTCTTGCACACTTGCACAAAAACAAAACTCACAAGGAAAATGAAACTCGCTAGAACCTACTAATCCAAACCCATTTTCATCTTCTTCCATCCAATTTTTTTTTTCTTTTTTTTTTTTTGATATTATCCAATTTTTTTTTCTTTCACCCCTTTAAAAACCTCTCACTCTCCAAAATTCATCACCCCATTTCAAAATTCAACCCCAATTAAATTTTTTTTTTTTCCATAAATTTTCTCTCTCCTAAAATGTGGGTTCCATGGGTGAAGAAATCCTCTGTTCGCACCCACACAAGGTCACCCTCCTTAACCTCGGATGACCACCCTCCATCTTCACCAATTCACCTACATTCTCCCTCTTTAAAAGACATTGAAACCCTCTTCAATCACCACCCTTCTCCATTACTAACCCCACTTCACAAGCATTCTCTCTCCTCTGCTTCCTTCAGCCCGGCCCAAAGCCCGGCCCACCACTCTGTCTCCTTCAAGGACATCAACTCTCTTCTCTACGATGACCCGACCCGAACCACCCAACCCAGGAAGCCCTCTGTTTTCAACCGGGTCAGAACATGGGCCCACCGTCAGGCCCACCAGCCCGACCCGCCGCCAGACTCGCACAACAAGGTGGTCGTCTACTACACCAGCCTCCACGTGGTGAGGAGGACATTCGAGGACTGCAAAACCGTCAGATCAATTCTTAAAGGGTACAAGGTCAAAATGGACGAACGAGATTTAGCGATGGATGCGAGGTTTGTTGATGAGTTGCAGAGGATAATTCCTTCTTTTTCAGGGAAGAAGGCGAGTTTACCGACGGTTTATGTTAGTGGAAAGTACATTGGTGGGGTGGAGGAGATCCGACGGCTGCAAGAGAGCGGAGAATTGAAGAGGATGATCCGAGGGCTGCCATTGGATGAAGGAGGGATTTGTAAAGTGTGTGGAGGTTACAGGTTTGTAGTGTGTCAATGGTGTGATGGAAGTCACAAGGATAAATCTGGGTTTAAGAGTTGTTCAATGTGTAATGTCAATGGTTTGGTTCAGTGCAATTTTTGTACTTCTGTTTTGTTTTGATGTACTGAATTTTTGTTTTTGAATAGGAAACAGTGAAATGGTAAAAAAGGGTCTTTTGGAGGTTAGTGGTAAAAATAGGTAAATGGAAAATGTGAAGGTAGGTAGCCAAAGGTAGGATTATAAGAGATTAAGAGGGGTAGAAGATTTATATTTTAATGTGTAAGAAGAAGGGGTCTTATCAAATTGGACTTTTCATAATTTCATTAGTTTTTTTTTTTTTTTTTTTGAATAGCAATTTCATTAGTTACTTTGGCCTAGATTGATAAGAATAGACAAATTTGATGGAATTGAATTTAGGCACAATTTTAGTTTATGTCTGTGATACCAAATTTTGTAAGTAAAAAAAAAAAAAAAGGTTAAGAACATGGAATACAAATATTTTCGATATATTATGCATTTTTGTTTGATTAAAAGTTTCAATAATGTTATTAATTATTGGTGGAGGGAAAATGTGTATTATATCTCCGAAAACTCCGGAAGGCTTTAAGCCTATGTTACTCGGACACTTCATTTCACTTCACGTACCAGTGTCGGACTCTTGACACCCGCACATTTCACTTTTAGTTTAAAATTATGGAATTTTTTCACAAAATAGCCGAGTCGGACGCTTGAACACGTATCCATGTTAGACATGGGTATCCGAGTCCAAGTAACATAACTTTAAGCTATATGTTCCGAAGTTTAAATTTTTTCCCACAAGTCACAAGTCTTAACTACAGAAATTGTGAATTGTGATACACACATGAGGGAATTTTTTTCCCACTATATATATAGCTTGGCATGAGAAAATTCCAAACAAGACAACAAATAACTCTAGGTAAATGTTGTGAAGACGTACGTAAATCAATTCAATGTCAGCTCCTGTATAGTAATGTGCAACGATATCTGATTATTTAGGTAAAAATCCCCACATTAAAACAAGGTTAATTTTTGAATAACCAACCAAAAGTAACCATTTTTTAACTAATCACCCGTTTAATTTTTTATTTTAAATTACCATTCCTTAAATTAAATAAATGCTTAGATTATCACCCATTTTAAATTACCATTCCTTAAATTAAATAAATGCTTAGATTTTCCGTCTGTAGGCCCTACCTAACACTTATTTTGACCTTTTGACTGATTTTTTTCTCTCGATTTTTCTCTTTAAAAATGCTCTCTATACTTTAATTCACATTTCCTTCATCAAATCCTACCAAGTTTCAAAGAGAAAAATGCATCATATATTAAAAATAAAATTTAGAGTTCATATAAAAATTGAATAATAAAAGGGCTACGTGAGGAAGAAAAATTAAATTATTATTATTAGATGGATAGACTTTTTCGAAAATTGACACTAATAATAAAATAGCCGGTAGATTAGAATTTTAATTAATTAAAATAAAAGATCATGATGACATCATTTATACTTTTGGAGGGAAAATTTTTAATAACAACTTGACATATGTCTAGTTTTAGGAAAGGATGATTTAAGCGGTTGCTACTTTAGTATAATTAAATAAATATACTTCCTCCGTTAACTATTATTTGCAACAAATGAGGTGTTTGCGGATTTCTAGGCAAAATTTGTTTGTGAGAGTAAAATGGAGAGGGAAAAAGTTGGGTGCATGTGATGAGGAGAGAGATAGAGAGAAATGATTACCTAAAAAGGAAAAAAAAACATTTGTTGCACATAATAGTTAGTATTCATTTATAGTATATGTTGCAAATAACCGTTAACGGAGGTAGTATTAAATTGTAGATAGATTATAGATTAGGAGATTTAATCGTGATGTGCAGTATTATAATGAAATTTCGCACGGCCTTTGAAGCCCCGTGTTCAAGAGTTTTCAAAAGGAGACGGCTGATTGAGAACCCCAGTGACATTGCCAGTATGTATTTGAGATCTGATTTTATCCTTGATCTCATAGCAGCATTACCACTCCCACAGGTAAGTTGGTTATCTATACAGCAAGTTGTTAGTATTCATTTGTCATAATTTATAAATATACAGTAAGATTCTGAACGTGTGCTTGGTGGGCGATTACAAACCTTGACTCATAACAATTTGTTGTTGCTGTAGTGGTGATTGGGACTGCACTTGGTAAGGAAGACACCTATTTGATCCAACGCAACAACAATTGGGAGGGGGTTGAAACTTAATCATCCCGAATTGATCCTCGAATCCGGATTAGCCCAAAAGGTGAATTGGGTGGAACACAAAAGAAAAAAAAATTACCTCATAATTTTTAGGGAATAAGGGCATGAGCAATATAGAACAAACCTCTAAGAAGTTTGTTTACTTGCCACATCATCATTATACAAATCCCACACTTGACAAACCTTTCATCAACAATAAATAAACCTCTTGGAAGGTATATGAGACCTACTTAAAACTCATTAAATTTATGTAAACAATAAAATAAGCCCTAACAAGATTATTTTTTTTTTTTTTTTTAAAAAAAAAAGGAGAAAGTGGGCCATTTGGAGCCAAATGAACCGGTTTGTATATACAAATCTGTTCCTTATTTTGCTTTTCCCACAATAAGGGTTTGTCAACAAACCTCAAAAAAGTTCCCACAAACCCAATGACAAACCTCTTATTGTGGATGCCCTAAAATTGATAATTTATTAGTAAATTTTAATGTTACGGTCCATTGCAAGATATTGAGTCCCACGAGTCATATGAGGAGGGTTGACGTGGGGTTTAACCGTTTAAATGAGACAATGGACTCTTCTACCTCCTTAGTTAATTTTTGGGATACCTCTCCTAATGTTTTGTATTAATGGGGCCTATGAAGGTGAGGCTAGTGCCGTCCGGAGCTAGGAACCTTCTCCTCTTTTCTTTTTGGGATGATTTTCCTATTATCCTGTATTATTATATACACATTATATTTCATAATACTACCTCGGATGATTTTTTTGTTTTTTTTTTTTAGTTGCAACATTGGGGTATTATTTGTGAGATATAAAATATTCTAAAGTTGCAACTAAAAAAATCGAAGGTAGTATAATATAAGTACATATTTGAAAAAATGAATTGAGGGCTTAATTTTAGAAAGTTGCACATAGCTATTGCTATGGGTTAGAGTTCAACATGACAACTTTTTATTGGCATGTTTCAGACATGGCCTACTAACAGCCTAAAACAATACAAGGGCTTGCTCGACCCTAATTGGACTCAATTGCAATGTTAGAAAATTATCGCTCACTTTTAAATTTAACACTATTATCTTTTGTGCATCAGTGCCAGCAAATTATTGACTACATATTCCTTTCATTTTGTCAGTTGCCTAAGTTTGCTCCAGATATGGCTACTTCTCTACTAGAGGCTATTTGCCAACACCTAAAAACATTGTCCTGTAAAGAAGGCACATACATTGTGAAGCAAATGCTCTTCATTTTCAGTGGTGAATTGGAACTTTCTTTCACACACACGGGAAATTCCTGCTTGACTATTCTAGGATCATCAGGTGAATGCTGTGGCCAAGAACTAGTAACATGGGCTTCTCAATCCACATCTTCAATGGACAACCTTCCTTCTTCGACTTGGACTATAAAGTGCCTCACAGATGTTGAAGCATTTGTGCTACAAGCTTATGATATGAAGATTCTTGCTACTCAATTCGCGCACTATCAAGAGTTTCAGCGTGCTTTCAAGCAGCATTATCCTTAACTTGGATATCTTATATGATAATGAGTTCATGATACTGCTGAAATTTCACTTTTAAGCTTGTAGCATCTCATATTGTTGGTTCAATTGAAGTCTAACTAATGGCCTATGGCCTATGAATGTTAGTAGATGTTGCTAACATGTTTTGTGAATGCATTTCACATTGAAGAAATAATTCTTGCTAGGTATTGTGTGTATATGGGATCTCAAATTCTCTGGAGTGCAGGATTGCAGGAATACTGGAAGACGTGATGTTCATATAGCAAAAAAAAGACGTTTTTTTTTCCCAATTTCAACAATAAATTTTCTCTCGAACTATAAAACTCTTTTGCATATAACGGTTTAAATACTTTTTAAGTATACTGGAATTCAAGTACTATTTCAATATGCAATGAGAATGAGTACTATTACAGTGTTACTTGAAGGTGTGGCCCGTCACATATTAGACTTCGGCACTACTATACATTTTAAGACAAGGAGGTGGGAGGCTAGGAGCAGTGTAGAGGAGCATCCGACTCCTTCAAGCTAAGAAAAAGGATATGGTTTTCCTTTTTACACAAGATTGAGTTTCAAGGACCAACCTATGAAGGACCTATTCTAACAACTCTTCATTGACATTTGACAATATGTTTTTCAAAGAAATCTTGAGATGGGAAAATAAACAAATATCATGTTGATGAGTGGTTAAAGTTATTGTTAATGATTGATCAATAATCACCTAGACTTATCAAAGGTTAACGTGACCGGAAATTGGGATTGATCAACCTAATTAATACCACTTGCATTATATTGTTTGGGACTTAGCAAGATTCTTCAAAGACTTGTAAAAAAAGAATTGACCTGGTGGAAGTTTAATGAAGAAAAGTCATTTAAAGAAAAGCTACTCAAGTTTGCAATTGGTTGAATGAACCGTTGTAGTATTGAATAAATTCAAACTTCAATTATATTATCACTATATTTTGTTGTTTGGTTAAAAATGAGCTATATTGACTTAACCTGATCAATAAGCTTCAAACATAAACTTTTGTCATACTCCCTCCGTCCCATAATTACAGGCAAATAACTCTACAAAGTACGGTTTTTAAGGAAGATGGAAAAAGTAGAGGAATATTGTATAAAAAAAATAAAAAGTAAAGAATGTGGTATATGGATAATAAAAAGTTGAGAATATTGTACGGAAAAGTTAAAAAGTAAATAATGATTTTTTAGGTATGTGTGTAATTTGTGTGAAAAAGAGAAAAAGTTAGTAATGATTTTTTAGGTATGTGTGTAATTTGTGTGAAAAAGAGAAAAAGTTAGTAATGATTTTTTTAGGTATGTGTGTAATTTGTATGAAAAAGTTAAAAAGTAAGTAATTATTAGGTGTTATTTTTAGTACTCCGTAATAGGAGGAACATTTTAGGACGGATAGAGTATTTCGAAATAACATCCATTCACGCCTCATAACCTACCAACGTATCTCTTATATTGTGTCGAGGACTAAGGGCTACCACAAGTCCACAAGCAACATGCCGGCCCGGCCATGCCCAAGTGCCCACTCAAGGACAGAGGGTGAAGAGTCCTCCTTGATAAGTTGATAGTAAGAAAGTACAAAAGTCATTAGTCACGCGAGTCCGTCAACATAATAAAATCAAACAAAATAATGATGTCTGGACTAACACTTTTACTCAGTCTTCAGCTCAACGTAACATCCAATATTCATACACATCACTTTCTCCCTCCATTAATTCTAATTTTCTCTGAATTTTTTTTCCAATCACACAATTACAACTGTACTTTCCTTTCCAACATTATTCCCTGTTTGTTTTTCTTCAAGTCAGCCTTCCTTTTTCAAAAAGTCTTCCCTCCTAAACCCCATTTTCTACCCCCTACTACCCTTCCATAATCACCATTCTTTCTCTCTCCAAATATACCTTTATCACTCTGTTTTTCCTACCCTTTATTATAAGGGTACCTTACCTCAATTGGGTATCTTTGTTAAGTAATTAACCAAGTCCAAAGTTTGAATCTTTAACTAATACTTGCCAATTGGGTATTTTTCTGAAATTTTCAGAATTTGGTATTAAGGGTTTCTTGTGGAATTGGAGCTTATTTTAAAGACTGGGTCAAATCAAAACCAGTTTTTTTTGGGGCAGTTTTGTTGAATTTTGGTTGTAAACTATGTTTGGTGTTTGATGAAAGACAGAGAAATGAATGATTATTGGTGGACCAATGGGTTCTTTACATGGAGCATGCTGCCTTTACTAGCTATTTTCCAGCTCAATTTCATCTTTTCTTCTTCTCTCAATCATGAAGGTACTTAATTCTTTCAAAAAATTTTAATTTACTAGTTTTGGGGTTACATGTTGTAGATTAATTTTTATGTATATTGTATATGAATGATCAAGTGATTATGTAAATGACAATGTTATTTTCGGGGTATCAATTAAAAACGCAAATTCTTGTATAAGACGGTCAGACCAAGTATTAGTTATTCCTAAAATTTCAAATGTTAAGCAAAAATACATAAAAAGTTACCATTAAACGCGCTAAAAATTTAAATTATATTGGATTATCAAGTGATAAATTGTGAATTTGGGTGATAAAAACAGGAATTGCTCTATTAAAGTTTAGAGAAAGAGTGGTAAATGATCCATACAAAGCATTGTCAAGTTGGAAGGAGGAAAATGGAGAAGCATACCCCTGTTCATGGTTTGGAATTGGGTGTGTTGGTGGCCATGTTGTTTCCTTGTGAGTTCTTCTTTTTCTTCTACTTTTTGAATTTTGATTGTTTCTTTTTGTTTAAAGCATTACATTTTTCCGACATGATTTTACTTTTGTTCTCTTTATTTTTAATGATGCTGTTGATATAATTATGCTTTCCCCGTTTTAGGAAAGGTTGTTAACTGTTAAGAGTTTTCGATTACCTGATCAAACTTGTGAGCTTGTTGTCATTTATGTGAAATTATTGGCACTAATCTGAACTTGAAGAAATTCATTTTCTTCTCAGCAAAACAATGTGGAAATTTTGTATGCTTTATAGCTTTTCTTTAGCTTGTCACTATTAATATGAGTGTTTTGAGGGCAATATGAAGTTATAAATCTAATAACAGTACATCCTAAAGTTACAAGCTCAGAACAGAAATATTTAAGATAGCATATTACAATGCCAAAGAATTACAGCTCTGAGTATTGATAAGTACCTTCCTGTAACAAGCAAGAGAGGTAACTTAACTGCTTAAGCTTGCTCAGCTGGCGCATGATGTTTGGTTTCTTCTTAGTTCGATTCCCCTGACTTGCACGATGTTAAAGGAGCTTGTGCTGGTTGATTGTTGTGGTATACTTCCCCAAGACTTACTTGAACCTATTTGCCTGTTGTGAAGTTTTGAGCTCGAAACTTCAGAAATAAGTGAAATTAAGGTGTGATGAACATAGCCATACTTAATCATCATACCTGACAATGCACTTAATCCTTATTGAACTAGTAAACAATCTGACATTTGTGATTTGTTAGGTGTAATATATAATAGGTATAGTGGTACACTTTTGGACTATTATTGTGCTGGTGTTTGTTGAGTATTCAAGTATACATTCATTCGTGTGTTGTTTATGTTCTAAGATGTAAATTTGACAGGAACTTGATAAATCTTAGCCTTGAGGGAACACTAGCTCCAGAACTTCACCAATTGCTACACATAAAGTCTATGTAAGAATATACGTAGTATTAAAACATATGAAGTGTAATACTGTATATAATTTGTGTCTCTTTTTATCTTGCATTTATGTCACTCTGAAGTCTTTTGCAGCATATTAAGGAACAATTCCTTTTCTGGATTCATACCCGAAGAATATAGAAATTTGAAAGAATTGGAGTTGCTAGACTTGGGTTACAATAGATTTTGCAAACCAATTACACACGAAATTGAACAAAACATCCCAAACCTGTAAGTTGCTGCAACATTTTTGCGTACATACTACAGAGAATGTTCTAAATAGTAAATACAATTTTGTTTGCTCCTTTAGTCATTATGTCAAACCCTTGTTTAATCAGCAGTTTATTAAACAACAATGGATTATCCTGCCACATGTCTCCTGATGTAGAAGATACGACGCTTCTTGAAATTCATGAAGATAAAAGCCAGCTGAGAAATTATCTGGAAGTATTTGCACATCCCAGGTAATGTGGGATGTTTCACATGACTGTAGGGAAGATTTACAGGCCTATTAGCAATACATCTACAAGAGAATTTCTCTTGCTACATGTTTTAGAATTGGTTTTTGCATTAAAATTCCTCTTAAATGAAACTGCTTAGCATAGAAGTAATCAAGATTAACCAATGTGCTTCTTGAGGGTAAAATGTTGTTTTCTTTGGTGAAGTGCTGATGACAACTTGTTCTTAACCTTAGGCAAAATGATCATGCAGAAGAGGTTGTACATTCAAGGATACTACAGGAGCAACTTCAAAGTGAAGCTCAAGGTTCTGAGCAACTATTTACTCCTGATGAGGCACGTGCAGGTGGTGAAGCTAATCCTGATCATTCTGCTGGATCTCCAGATGGAAAGACCCCACCACTTCTTAGGCGAGAACCCCCACCCCCACCCCGACCAGATTCTTTACCAAGGTTAATTCCAGCACCTAATTTGACAAATGAATCCCCACCACAACCACCGCCTCCACAAACTCCCCCTACTTCATCAGCTGATAATTCAAGTAATAAGTTAATTCCAATAGTGGCTGGAGCAGTGGGCGGATTTATTGCATTGATTCTAGTTAGTTTGTTATTATTCCTATTACGAGGCAACAGGATCAGAAAGGCAACAGGATTGAGTGGTCAGCTTAAGAGAGCATTTGTTGCAGGTTTATATGCTTTTCTTCTTCTTTTTTTGTTACTTGCTTCTTTTATGGACACCAAAAAGTTTAAGAGAATCAAAGTTGTGTATAATTTTGTTATTTGAACATTAGGTAATGATAGATCAGATGGACTCAGCAGTGATAAGCCAAGCTTTATTGAAGGTTAGAATCTTCCAAGTTTTATGTCAGCTTTTAGATTATTTGTTATAACTAATCATGTAGTGAATATTGTTTGCTACTTTTTTTTTACTACTTTTGCTAATCCCTAAACCCTTACTAGTCTAGACTAGCTAATTAAGGATTATGCTACATTGATTCATTCTTCTGGAGTTCTGGTACAACAACAGGTTCCATACTAGGCAATCACTGTTGTTGCCTTTGTTTTTTGGCAGCATGTTGAACTGCTAATAACTTAAGCCTTCAGTCCTTTAAGGGTTATTATTTGTTAAGCAATACCAAGATACCATAATTTTAGCTTCTGTGATGATTAATCGAGAACTATATCTTTATTTTTTTTAAAAAAATAATGTTCTTTCTTTTAAACGTATATTTTTAACATTTTCATGCACAAAAGCTTAATCATTAAGAATTCCATTGCAGGGATGCCAAATCTGAAGAGGTCTGAGCTTATAACTGCTTGTGAAGATTTCAGCAATGTTATTGGATCGTCATCTATTGGTACCATATACAAGGGAACATTTTCAAATGGAGTTGAAATAGCCGTTATATCTCTTGTTGCAACTTCTGCCAAGGATTGGTCAAGAAATCTGGAAACACAGTTCAGGAAGAAGGTAAAATTGATACCAAAAAAGTAAATAATTTATAAACATTATCTTGGACTAAAATGCTTACTTAAATAGATTTTGTTCCCTTTTTCCTTCTCCAGATTGAGACTTTATCAAAGGTGAACCACAAAAATTTTGTCAACATTATAGGCTATTGTGAGGAAGAGGAGCCGTTCACTAGAATGATGGTTTTTGAATATGCTCCAAATGGCTCACTCTTTGAGCATTTGCATGGTGAGTATCTCTAGCCTCCTTGTTCAAATCTAGCTTCAGAGTTCAGACTGTGGACTAGAGAACTGTGGTGATAAGTAGATAAATTGTGTGCCTTTTGGTCTATCATCGTCTATAAAGATTGAAGCAACCGTCTATGCTAGATTAGCAACTAATTTCGGTTTAATATAATATGAAACAAATAGTTCCTGGACCTAAGTACTGATAGGATTATGACTTTATGCTGCTAATTCAGACATTGTCTTGCATAAGATTTACAAAGTAATACCTCTAGATTTATAACAAATAAGGCTTCCAAAATAAAGAGAGAAAACCGAGAGAGATAATCCATGTTGAACTAGTGGAATAAGGATTATGATCAGGACTATAATATTTCTGTTACCTGAATGAATTTATTATCCTGGTGATTTTTTGCAGTAAAGGAAGCCGAACATTTAGATTGGGCTATGCGGTTGAGGGTTGCAATGGGAATGGCATACTGCCTTGAGCATATGCACCAACTAACACCACCAGTGACTCACCCAAACCTCAACTCATCAGCTGTGAACCTCTCTGAAGATTATGCAGCAAAAATTTCTGATTTCTGCTTTTGGAATGAAGTGGCTGTTCCACGAGTGCAGCCTTTGGCTATTGGCTTGAGCAGTTTAAGCACAACACCAATTACCCCCGAGAGCAATGTCTACAGTTATGGCTTGTTGCTTCTAGAAATGATGACTGGTCGTATCCCTCATTCTGTGGAGAACAACTCACTTGATGGTTGGGTGTTGGAGTATATGAGAGGGGAGAAACCTATTAAAGAAATGGTTGACCCCATGTTAAGACATTACAAACCTGAGCAGCTTGATAAAATTAGTGAGGTAATAAGAAAATGTCTTCATTCTGAACAAAATAGACTGACAATGATTGAAGTTACTGCAAGATTGAAAGAAATAACAGGCATTATACCGGATAAAGCTGTACCACGATTCTCCTCTCTTTGGTGGACAGAACTTGATGCTCGTTCTGTAAATGGAACCTAGAAGCTATAATACATTGTTTTTGAGTGTTTTTGCTGGTTTTATTTATCTCCAAATATAAAGCGGTCACATTTTTTTTTTCATTTGCTTGTTACAGTACAAATTTAGCATGTAAAGTTTGATGTTGTATTTATGAAGTATGTAGTACACTTGATGATCCTATATTGCTATAACAATATGAAGTTCTATATTTTTTCAAAAAAAAAAAAAAAGGAGGAAATAAAAAATCTATCTGTGTTTGTTGTCTGAAGTTGGGCTCTCCAAATTTCTGATGCATAACTTTTATAATAGAAAGTCAACCTTTAATACAGATTAATTAGCAAAGTCCAAATCCTGTCTCCAAATTCTATTTTTTTTTTTTAAGGGTACCTACTAAAAACATCTTTTACTTGGATAATTTATTGGCATAAGTTTCAAGAAGAGTAAAATTCCCTTAATTAAGTAAAGTCTAATGTGATTTTTTGATCAAAATTTTCACTAGTGTTCTTCCTTTCCTGTAAAAGAAACTTGGGTGGAAGTGGAACCTTCAAACCATCTTCACTTTGGTTCAATGGATTTGTGTCATCTAGGTGATCAATCATTTGGTTTAGTTCGGATCTATTTAAATCGGCCTAAATATAATAAAATAATCAATATAAATCATATCAATTTTCAATCATAGTTAATTAGCCAATTAGGTACATATCCTTTTTTCTGATCTAGGTCTACTTGAAACCTGGATAACACATAACAGTATAATGCAAGAAATCATAGATCCGTCCGATTGGCGGTGAAGTGATCTGCACCTGATCATGAACATAAATGAATACTTCTTTTTTTTTATATATATAAAAATTATATTCCATATGATGTTCTTCACGTCATCCACCACTACTTTTGTTTTTGTTGATCTTCTCCTTTCTCTGCAGGCTGCAGTAGTTGCCTGCATGTCCAAAGTCCATTTTCTGAATTAAAAATGGGTGTTGAAGGTTGACACTAACCTTAGTAGCACCCACGTACGTTGAACAATTAATAAGATTATAAACATATAAATACCCCATATTAATCCGTCTATTTCTAAAACAAAAACATAATTTAATTTTCCTCAACACAAAAACTAGAAGAAAAAAAAATGGCAAGAACCCATAATTTGTTTCTGTTATCAGTTTTGCTCCTAGCTGTAGCTGTTACTTATGCAAGCGCGGATGGATATGGAGAGCATAAAAGTTCGTATCCAAAACCATATGCACCACCTAAAATAGTATCTGATGTTGTAGTGGAAGGGGTAGTCTACTGTCAGAGCTGCAAGCACTCAGGATCATGGTCATTCCAAGATGCAAAGCCCATTGGTGGTGCTATAGTCAGTGTTACTTGCAGGAATTACAGGAACAGAATCACCTACTACAAGACCTTCACTGCAAACGATGAAGGCTACTTCTATGCTCAGCTTCAGGGCTTTTCCATGAGGCATCCATATCTGGATCATCCTCTTCAGGCTTGTGTAGTGAAGCTGGTTTCTTCCCCTCTCGAAAACTGTGATGCCTACACTAACATCAACTATGGTGAAAACGGAGCTAAGCTTCGGTTTGAGAAGAAGAAAATAATGTCAAAGAATTACGACGCTGTGGTTTATGCTGCTGGTCCTTTGGCCTTCCTCCCTGAATACTGTACTCCTGATGAATACTGATTTATTTTTGTGTGATTAGTTTATTACCCTCGCCTCAGTTTATTAACAATGGCGTATGTATGTGACTTGTGGGGTTCTTGTCTAAATATGAGAGCCATTTTGTATGTTCATGAATACTAAGCATTAACATTTTCTTAACTCAGCAGTCAGAAATAGCATCTCTCTTTGCCTTGATATATTTCTGATTATATTAAACAACAAACAGAGGTGCTGAATTTTGTGAAATAGATCCACATAGTTAACTAATTACAAATAAACTACAAATAAAAGGGTAGAACAGAAGATAAATCCATTGGTTTACAATTTGACTATTAGCGGAAGGCAACACTAGAGGCAAAAGTTAAGCAATGGTACACAAATACACAATACATCAAATTTTGTTTGCCCCCACAAAAAGAAGCAATACAAGTATCATACCTAAAAATCCAATGGCATCTTAAAGAGGTCATTTATATCATCCATAGCTTCTTTTGTGAAGATGGTTGGCTCATGTAAGTCAAGATTATCTTTGCTTGAAGATTTTCTTGGAGGTTGTGGACCTTCCGAATGATTGAATTCATCATCAGCAAGAATTGAAAACCCACCAAAATCATTATTTTCTGACACAGCTGCTTTTTCCTGCCTTTTCCTTCTGGTGGTTCTGACAAAATCAATTGGCTTCCCAAACATGCCATTTATATCTTCCATAGCTTCTTTAAGGTTAACTGTCGGATCCACCAAGCCATGGTGGCAGATATTTTCCACCTCTGGCTCATCAAGAATAGCTGAACCAACAAATCTACGAACAACTGTGTCCTCCCTAAATTTGGTTCTGGTCTTTCTGGATGATTTCTCCACTTTCATCTCATTAGAAGACTCTGACTGATGATCTTGAGGCCTAAGAAACACAAATGCATCAACCCTGGAAGAGGATGACGGGGAGTCATCTGCTGACGTTTGGGTCTCACTTGGTTCAGAATCATTGCTCATCTCATCATCAACAAAGATCTTGAGTGGTTCTTGGGGAGGCTGATCAGTTTTATTTAATTGCGCTATAAATTTTTCCTTGTCACTTTGACAGGTTGATCCAACCTTATTATCCGAATTTTCATCTATAAACACCTCAAGTACATTACTTGTGCTCTGATCTACATTGGGTTGCCCTCTATATGTTTTTCGAACAAAATTTGCAGGCTCAATGGGTTCTTTGAACATGCTATTTATGGCATTCATGGCCTCTTTCATGTTTATGGTAGGTTCTACCAGGCCATGGTGACAGGCATCTTCTGCTTCAGACCTTCCAACAATTGCAGAATCTACAAACTTGGCCACAACAGAATCATCTCGGTACAACTTGCTACCAGCATTTTCCTTTGCTTCATTTAGTGGCATCGTATTCTGAGGACATTCTGTTAATATGTTCCCAGAATTAGTATGCTCTTTCTCAATGGAACTTCCAATAACTCTGCATAATCTTTCATTATTCTCCACAACGCTACAACCTTGGTCAGTGGTATTATGATCAGACAGAGGTCTCTTAGTTCTCCTCTCCTCACGCTGTATAAAAATAATGTGTTAACTTTAAACTTCTTGGTCCCTTGAAGTATAAAGCTGTTAAAAGTTTGAGAAAAGAATTGGAGGAACCTGAACTCTCTTGTTCCTGTGTCGCTTCATGCGTTGAATAAACTGCTCATACGATTTCTGCAATTCATCTAAAGGTTCTGCAAGGCTTCACAGAAGTTCACAGGACATGAATAATACCCTGAAGCACAAATTAAATACTCAAACATCCTAATGCATGAAATAAAAAACTAAAGAAGACAAAGATTTCATACTTAATGCCTAACATAACTAATATCAGTTCATGCATGGCCCGCTGTCAATAGCTAGGACACAGATGGACACAAGCACACTATTAAACTGAGTATACATGGAAACTGGAGAATCTTAGTTCTTGATTGATTGCATCAAACTCCTACTGGTATTTAAAACCAGCTGGTCCCAAGTCATAATCACATTAGAGTGTTCAGTCAAGCGATTCATGTCACTTATCTGTAGTAGTAGATTGAATGGAACAATAACGATACTAAGTTGCATGTGACTTCACAATGCTTAACTGATTGCTTTGTTTCTGGCACAGATTATTTTGAATTTTTTGAAAAAAATATCCAAAAAGTAATTACTATCAGAAAGCTAAGTTCAAACATGATCAAACGTCTCCAATCAAACACGGCCATATTCTGAGATACAAGCCAGCATTCCATTCCACATAGCCCATATTTGACTGGACTTAAAAATGCTCTCCTCCACATAGGGGTTTGCAAAGAACTGCTGTACTAAGACATTAAGAAGTGCTAAATTCCCCTCTCCTTTGCATTCTACCTCTGGCCTTAGGTACATGAGCCTCCACTCATTAACAAAAGGGCTATGTGCTACGTTCATAAATATTCCATTAGAATGTGTTCAGATTTCACCCTAAAATTGCCTCTGTGGCTAAGAAGACTACTCCATGCTAAATTAATTGTGTGTTTTTTTTTTTTTTCAATTAGGCACAGACTTTTTTGAAAGAACCATCCAACAATGAATAAGCTATGTGCAAACATAATCAGACATCTCCAATCAAACACCAGACCTTTACTTTGAGACGGAAGTCGGTATTCCATTGTACTTAGTACGTTGGTTGGGCATAAAAGTTGTATATTGTTCTCCTCCACATCGTGATAAGCACTTAGCTCTTGAGGATTAGCTAACTTTTTCCTCATTCATATCCAAATTCCAATCATAGCCCCATGAACCTCCACTCTTTCAAAAAGCTAATGTGCTAAACTTCTAAAGTTCACCTTTCATAACTCCAAACAAGAAATATGATCAGATTACAGTCATTACACCCTAATCCTATTTCAAACAGTTATTAAGAAACCAAACATGCTCAAAATTCAAACATATGATACATTTACAATATTCTCACTAGATAAACTCTCTACCTTGTTCAATTAAGTTCATATTTTTTCATTCCAAGAGTAAAAAACTAAAAAAGGCAATAATAAGGTCTCCCCTCTTCAACCCTACTTACCACAAATCAATCAATAAAAGCCTTAATCCCATAAGTGGGGTCAGCTACATGAACCAAATTTGATTATTTCGTGTAATCACCCACTTACCACAAATGATCAACAAAAAAAGCTTTTTAGGGTTTCAACCAAAACCCCATTTTCTACAGCTATACAACCCACATTGATGAAATATACCACAAGCTCAAATTATACAGCTACAATATACATATAATATACTTCTCCCCTAATAATTTCATTTGCATTCTTCACATTCGACCAAAAAAACAAAAAACCACCAAATAAATTATACAGTTACTTACTTTTGAACCCCCAAATGATATAATTTCTCAGCATCATCAAATTTCTTAATCTTCTCATAATAAAGCGCATAAGCCTGGTAAAACAAAGCCCGCTTAGTCCCAATTTTTTTCATCTCCATAGTCCTTAACAACGCCTTCGGATCATCAACAAAATCCATCTACACTCCACAATCGAAACCCTAAATCAATTAAACTTTTTTCACAGATTCTAGAACTGAAAATTCAATCAATTAAGAAAAAAGAGGGGAAGCAATTACCAATTGCAACCAAATGCGGAGGTATCGGAGATCATTGCGATACCGGCGGTTCGAATCGAAAGTCTGAGCGCATTTTTGAAGAAATCGAGGGAGTTTTTCTTTGAGGAGATGGGGTGGTAAGCTGTTCTTCATTTTGCGAACTCCGCTGCCATTGAATTCGAGCAAGTTAGTGAGAGAGGTGGTGAAACTGATGAAGAAGGAAGAGGGAGGAGAGAGAAAGTAGGTTACCTGATCCATGGAAGAAGAGGGTCGTTGCCGGAGTAAGATTTAATGTCGGAGATTAGAGATGAGAAGAGATCGTTAGGATTAGTGCTCGCCATTTTTGCTCTGTTACAGAGCTTTGGGATGAGGGGAGGGGGAGGGGGAGAGGAAGAGGAAAGTGAGAATTTGAATTTTGATGAATGCGTTTAGCCGTTAGAGTAGTACTCCGTATGTGATGACTGATGACTTGATGAGGGCTTGAGGCCCATTTGGAAAGCTAAAGATCCAATATATATATATATATATATATATATATATTTGTGGAACAATCCAATAAAAATAAAAAAATGTTTGCATAAGCTAAAGATCCAATTCTCCACTCCTTCAATAATTTTTCGACTTTTTCGTGACGAATTCAGACTTAAACTGAAAGTATGTTTTTAGACTTACCTAATTCACACTAGACCGGAGTAATATAAGGACTATTTTATGAAATCATTGTACATTTATACCTAAATCATCATATCAACAATAAAGATTTTGAAATTTTAATACAACTTGTGCAAGCCAAATGATGAGAAAATACCTGTTAATATGGCATATTAACAAGTATTGTTAATATAGGGGTATAGTGGTCTTTTTGATCTATGTAACAAGGCTAGTGGAGTAAATTCACCACCAAGAACATCTACTACCTCACTGGATGCTAATTTGCATCGTTAATTCCGTCATCTACTCATCTCCATATCCACTTCTTTTTCACTCAAAATTAAAACCATTAATGGAGAAATTGGCGGCTGCAATGGACAACTCAAAGGTGATGACAAATTTCTACCCTTTGGGTTTAACCATGCCTTTTGTTTCACCCTTTATCATTAGGGTTTTCGTTTATTGCCGCCGGAAAGTGGTGGCGGTGGACATGTTTGAGCATCTTCAATGGTGGATGAAAGCTTGGACATCTTCAATGGTGAACAAAAGCTTGGGCATCTTCAATGGAGGATGAAAGCTTGAATTGGGCATTTACTTAACGTTAACGGCGAAAGGTTACGGGTGGTAGTAGAAAAATAATAAAATAATATATTCCACTCCTCATATTTACAAAATTGCCACCATATTAACAAACTTTGTTAATATGGCATATTAACTGGGTTCTCCTCGCCAAATGATAGTAGCAACATTATTTATGAATTACGGAGTATTTTTTTCGCTGATGTGTACTAAAATACAACTCAAAGAAAGTGTCATGACTGTCTTTTAACAAACACACTCTCTCTCTCTCTCTCTCAAGTTGATAAACAACTTTAACATAAGTTAGTTTGCTCATACAACTGATACAAGTAGTATTTACCAACTGATACAAGTAGTATTTACCATATTATCATTGATTGTATGACGATATATATAGGTTGATATGTTTTAAATATTTGTGTATAAAATCCAAATGCCTAGCTTCATTTTTGAGCGGGAAAAAAAATATAAAAAAGAAAGACTTGATTAAAAAGTGTACTCATTAGAATTGACTAACGGCATGCCATTTGAATAATTGTATTCTTAAGGTGTATGTAGTACGTGTAAATATAAGGCTAATGTTAATTAAATCAAGAATTAGATCAAACCAAATCAAATTAGGTGAATAATTGAAGACAATCTCAATCATATGTCCTACTCCATCTTTAATCACGTTAATGTAATATTTATACCAACTGAGATTGGCGTGGGTGGTTAACGGCATCTTGCTTGATTGTTCCTTAACCAAGGTCTCGGGTTCGAGCCTTGGGCTTGGAAAGGAGGGATGCTGCCCGTCAAGGTACCTATGCGGCCATGCATGCAAACTCTAATGGGATATTAGTCCACTCGTCAAAGGCGGTGGGAACTCCTCATAGTAATACACTGATACCATACCAAAAAAATTAAAGAAAAAAAAAAAAAGGAAAAACGTTAATGCAATCTTTATTGTTCAGATTTGTTTTAATTTGGGAATACCGAATACATGTAGTAGTTTTTTTTAATTGTCATAATTATCCTTTTTCGTCGACGGTGTCAAACATTGTAAGATCTGTAACAGTGTAACGTTACTGGATGAGTGGATGGTGTTTGCTAAATAATTGATTTGTACCGACTCTACGTGAATCTCGTGTTCCATCTGCTGATCTGATAACATTTTTAATAACAAAAAATAAGTGTAATGATTCACGAATCATTAGGGCTTGCTCTATAAATTTAATAAATAAAATATAATTACGTAGTATATTTTTTTTTTGGTGCTCCCTTTAAACACCAAGCATCAATTTATATGGGTAACATTATTTTTTTTTTATTTTTTTTTTTTATTTTTTAGCAACCAATGTAAATCTATAGTGATTATGAAACATCAAACATAAACTTAAAAGATACTATCTTATCCAATGTGGAGTTAGGATTAACTTTGATGAACCTAGCTACACAACTCTAGCTATAAAGCTATATAGTTTCACTTCACCCAAAGCATATGTCTTCACCTTAAATGAATAAATTGTTTGTTGCCAAAGCTAATAAACGTCTCAGGGGCGTTGGATAAGGTAGCTAAAAGTAGAAAGATTTAATTAAAATGAACATTAATTACATTGATTGACGCATGATTTTGTCATGCTTTTCCAAATTAATACCATTTTAGGCAATATTTCAAATGATTATCTAACGTCCGGTGAGCATTCGGTAGCAAGATCCTTCAAATAATTTAGTTTTGAAATAATAATGTAGCAACCTAAAACTACAATATCCCGATGTATTTATCAGAAGATCACAATTTTAATTCTCATCCACCCCCTTTTTTTTTTATAGTGAAATATTCAGCAGGTAACACGTCAAACAAATCCACAGAGACAACAGTGTTATAAATACACAGACCCTAACGTTGGTACATTTCCAAAAACAACAAACTCTTAACCTTTAATCTTGTCTCTCGGTCTCCTCTCTCAATTCCAGTCCTCAATTCCTCATCCGGCAACTCCATCAATGGCACCAGAACAAAGCACGATCCTCTCAGAACACCAACAACAATCCAACGACCACATCTTGAACGCTCGAGTTCGGCTCGCAACCGAATCAGACGTTCCCTTCATTAACAAACTCATCCACAAAATGGCCGAGTACTACAATCTTGCACACGAATGTGAAGCTACCGAAACTTCTCTCTTCGCAGCCCTCTTCAACAACTCCAAACAACAGCCTCTTTCCAATCCTTTTAGTAGTACTGTCAGTGTATTCCTCATTGAAGTCTCCCCTACTACTCTCCCAATTCCTCCCCACCAGAATAATTGCCGTGCTATTGATCTCGCAGGTCACGAGTTCGATCCCGAAACTATTCACAAGACCATACACGTTAATCACCACATCAATGACCCCGAGGAGTCCCTTTTTCGTACCGAAAAGGGGACTATAATTGCGGGTTTTGTGATCTTCTTCCCGAGCTACTCGACGTTTCTTACGAAACCCGGGATTCATATGGAGGATTTGTTCGTAAGGAAAGGGTATCGTGGTATGGGTTTTGGGAAGCTATTGATGAAGGCGGTTGCGAACTTAACCGTGAGATTGGGGTATGCGAGAATGGAGTGGACTGTCATTACTTGGAATGTGGATTCTCATAGGTTTTATGAGAAGTTAGGAGCTCATATTTTGAAAGATTGGCGTATTTTTCGACTTGATGGTGATTCCCTCCTATCTTATGGCCAGCTTAGTGATTGAAAGTTCCCATCAAAAAAAATATTCGTGGTTTTTTGCAAAATTTCCCGATAAAAATGTCACTTTTTATGAGACGGAAAGAATAATACTAGTATTTAATGGAGTTATAAAAAACACATACGAAATAATGAAGTATAATTAAGCGGTTGATTTTATTGTAATGCAATTAAGTATGAAATAAAGTCCTTATTTGAGGTCTATTACTGTAGTAGTATGAAAAAGTCTATATTTGAGGGCATTGAGCTAGTGTTTTCTTTTAATTGTTGTTGTATCAACATAATATGAAATGTAGTGTAATTTTTGTATTTTAGTTCAATTCTCCACTTTAAAAATAATAAAAGAAAAGGAGTATGATTTAAGTATTTAACTATCATGCACGTATAATTTGCAACCAAAAAAATTAGCTAGTGAGCCTCAATTTATTACCTTTATAAGAAAAATTCGGCCATTCAGTGGTAAAATGGTAAATAAATCAACAAAAATATTCAGCTATTTTTAGACAATGCTACCTCTAAAATGGTGATAGATGTTCCATAGTAATGAAATTTTGTGCAGCTAAGAGACAAGCATTCGCTGCATTACCACGAACTTGTGTTGAGAACTTTGTGAATCATGGACCCATCTTACATTTGTGCTTAGCTTCCTGACTCTTAAAAGTCTAAATTCTGATTCAAGCTATGTGTTTTTTTTTTTTTCTAAAAATGTTTATATCTAAATTCCTTAAATTTGGTAATGCCCTTATTTTGTTCACAAGATTGGTTAAGACTTTAGAGGAAAGGGATTGTCAATTATTGATGTGGAGGAAACTTTGAAAGAGTTAGAGGAAATCGAGAAAGGTAGCTAGTTATGTTATTTAGCACTTTAACCTTTTTTTTTTTATTTTTTTATTTTTTTTATTTTTTATTATTACTTATTAATTATTAATACAATCTAATACTATAATCTATTTTCGTTTTGATTTAAATGTGCAATGTGGCGATGTAGACAATAAAGTCATTTTTGTAGACTCATCATTGGTTTGATTCGTTTTAAGTGTGTGATTGAAGGGAGATAAGGGATCAAGCATACAATCTAAATTCTAAAATAATCTATTTTGGACTTTATGTAACTTGTTAAATACTACATATGTTTTTATACTGTATTATGTTTTGCCGTATACTATAATAAGTAGATAACTTTGTTTTGGACTAAAAAAAGGCCAATAGTTTGTCCAAAAGAAGGTCCATAAACAGGTCCAAAATAGGCCTTTATAAAGAAAGTAGAGGTGATTAAAACTCGGACCGGGCCTTAACACAATTTTTTGTGTCCAAACCCGCAAAAAAGTGGCGGGCCAAAACGGACTTTGCGGGCTTTTTGGGGCGGGTTCGGGCTTTTAACTTAAAATGTTTTTTTATGCTTGGGCGGGGCCAATGTATTGATCACTTTTTTTTTTTTTTTTTGAAAGAATGTTGATCACTTTTAAAAGAAAGGAAAGCAATTAAACCAGTCTAAACAGGTCCAAACCTGGATCAAACTTGAATTTTCAAGTATGTACTGGAACCAGTTCATTACCGATCGCATAAATAGGTCCAAACCGGTTTAGATCAAATCCGATTCAGGTCCGATCCGGTCCGAATCTGGACCGGTGTTCATTGCTAACGACCACGAGTATTAACAAGAAAATTAATAATTACCATTACCACCATTTATTATCAGTAACCAAGCATATTTCAAGGTATTGAACTAATTCTATACGAGCAAGACCGAATTTATCACAAAGATTAAAAAAAAATACAATTCAAGTGGCAATTATGTAAATAAATTAATAAATTGTTATTTACTAAACTACTGTATTTCCTAAACTTGCAATTTTGTAAAAACATTAATTATTGATTTATTACTACAAAATTGCCTCTTAATTTAATTTTTTTTTTTTTAACAATAAAATAGATTTATAAAAAACTAAATGGGATGTGAAATTTTTTTTTTTTAGAGTGTTGAACAATTAACTGATTATTTCTTTTTTTTTTTTTTTTTTTTTTTTTGCCCCAAGAATAAAAGTTGTAAAAAAATGTTTCAGAAAATTGGGCGAAAACACATTTCGTAATGTGCGGTAAGCTTGTACTCGTAGCTTAAAAACCATTTTCAGAGCCCGTGAAAACCCAGAATCTCGCCGCCACTTCCATTCTTCCACTTCACGCCGCCTCAGTCGCCGTCGCAACCGCCATTATCACCTCCATCAGTCCCATCCTTCCACTTTCTCTCTCCTCAACAATGGCAGTCCAAACCGAAGAACCCAACCCTATCCCCAACAATGGCGACGCCGACGACGAGCCAAAACCAGAGGAAGACGACAACAACAATGGAGAAGAAGAAGAAGACGACGATGAAGAAGATGAAGTCGCAGACGAAGACGACGACTACGACGATGAATCTCGTGCGACGGCGAAATCAAATATAGGGTTGAATAAGGAAAAAATGACGAAATTTGCGAATCGATTGAGTTCTGAACCAATAACCCTAAGAGTTCATGATGTGATTATCAAAGGGAATCTTAAAACTAAGGATTCTGTAATTGAAGCTGAGATTATGGATGACCTAAAACGAGCTTCTACACTTCAGGAGATCTTTCAAGCTGCTGCAATGGCTAATTTGAAACTTCGGCAGCTTGATATTTTCGATACGGTTAATTTTACGATTGATTCTGGACCGACGGAGTTGCCTGGTACTGCCAATGTTGTGATCGATGTTTTGGAGACGAAGAATCCTCTCACCGGTGAAATTGGGCTGTTCACTAAGCCTGGGGTAATGTTCTGTTCATCACATTTTGATCATATTATTTGAATTTATTGTTTTGTTTGAGTTTTGTTCTCCTCAAGTGAATTATCAGATTGCTGGTTGTACTTTTGTAGTGGTTTGACTTTTGATGAATGTTTGTATGATAATGTGGTATGTCTATAACAAATTTGGGGCGAGGATAGGGTATTGGTGTGGAATCGAGGTATGAGTAACTGACGAGAATTAGCATGATTAGAACCTCGAGGGTATGATACTGGTTTGCAATGTTGATCCTTTGGTAGAATTTTTTTTGGATGAATAATTTGGGTTATAAGGCTTGATTGTAAGTTTGTGAGGTTAAAGTTTTGATTTTGGACGGTGATAAACTTATAAACGCTATGGGAAAGCGTTGCTCATGCAAGTCCTGCAACCCAAGATTGTTAGAATGACTTGACTGTCTATGTAGTTGGTATAAGGGGCTAGTGATTTCGGCCTTTCATTTTTGGATGCCCACCCAATTCACCGAAGTTTAGCTCCGACTACATTCGGATCCCACCCCGCTTATGGTGGGTGAGTCTCCCAATAAGAGTTTCTGCATACGGTGAGGTTCGAACCCAAGACCTCCTAAGCAACATCAAGTTGCTTACCACTTGAGCCATCTCTTGTGGCCTTGTTTAGCAGAAGTAGCTGTTAGGTGTTGTGGTCTCATGGTGAATGCTATCTCTTAGTTCTCCTCAGAGTTATTTGAGGTCAGTTTCAAATAACCTGCTTAAACTTTTGTATTTGAGTAAACTAGCTATTGTATTGGTAAAAAGGTGAACTACTGTATTATTTCTAAAGCTAACTCCACCTCTAGTTACTAAAATTGTTAGCTTTATCAAAACACTACTTCTATCATTTAAGCTACATTGGAGTTTTACTTTTAATGAAATCTATATTTGAACTTAAAGCTCTGATACGTCACAGAGAAGTCATTGGTCTTCAAGAGTCTAGGGTTTTAGCTTTTTAGGTGCTTGGCCCACAATGGTAATTAATTATAGGGTTTTAGCATTGTTTACCATGTGTGTGTTTTTTAGTATAGAGTTTTTAATTCACTAAAATGATTGTTTTGTGTTGATATTGAAAAACTGTTGAAGTGCTTTGTGGAGATGTAATTTTAGTGAGTTTGGTTTTAGAAATGATATTCGGGGTTTTTATTGAGACAGGATATGTGTAAATGGACTTTTGTAATCCATTGTACAATGGAAAGAGAGCCATAGTAACTCCACTTTTGTATGCCTGAGGACTACATTGGGACTGAAGCTGTACCGAAGCTGTACCAATAGCAAATATTTAAAAGATGAGAGCATGAAACTTGCAATTCTGTCCAAAGAAGTCAGGATGTAAGAAGCCTTACTTCTGGCAAGCAAAGGGGCTGATTCTGGCAGTGTACCAAAAGTCTAGAGTATAAAATTACAGGACTTATATAGCTTGCATAAATTCCAAAAATAGATCTATTAGCCTTACAGTTGATAGATCTATAAGAAGTGGATGACAAGACCACTAAAATTTGGCATTTGAAACTAAGGGTGCTTAGGTTTGTCTATTTAGTTGCAGTTTTTTGGGACAAGAGGGTAGCTCCTCTCTATTTTATGACCGACGAAGTATATTAGTCATACAAGATAGTGGAAAGGAGGATAACTCTTGAAGTTTGTATTAATGATAAAGACTTATTCTGCTTGGATTTGATGTGGGCTCTGCTTAGCTGATACTCTGCAATTGATTATATACAATCTTAGCTATTAATTCCTGATTGAGAATCTTCAAGTATTTTTTATGTTGGAGAACTTGCTATTTAAACAAGGAGACATAAGGTTCATACATAGGGTATCTATCCATAATAGCAGTGTCGCTGACTCATTTCTATTCCTTCTAAGAATAGTGCTGCCAGCCTCACAATTTCTGAAATCTCATAAGTTTTGACCATAGCATCCTCAAAGCCTTAAGATAGCAAATTAATAACTCAACATTAAAAGTCATCGTCAGTGGAAACTCATTTTTACCTCTTAAAGAGGGAGTCTTCTTCATCAATTATGTAAAATGCTAAAAGAACTTTTGAGAACTCTCTGGGTTTGCCAGATATTCCTTGTCTATGACATATATCAATGAAAGATAAGGAGACGGTAAATTCAAGTAAGTTGCAAAACTTGGAGAAAATGGACTCTAAATTCAGAGTCTTCATTCAAACAAAAGAGTTTAGGCATCACTAGGCATTAGCTAGAGAAAATTGGAGGGGAGGGGTGAAAAACCTACACTTGGATCATTAATCATGAAGGGAAAGAAGTAGCTGTCAAGTTTTATTGAAAATAAACAAAGTTTAGTCTTGTTGGCCTACAGGATTAGTTGTAGATTCACTGTCAAGCCTATCAGAGTGCAAGGATGGAGGTCAGGAAGGGCAGTCCAGATGATGTGGAAACCTTATCAACTGAGAGAGTCAGCAAGAGCTTACAATGATGTGTGTAGGGTTCAGTTTTAAGGCAAACTTATAATCCCCTTTATAGGCAAAATGAGATCGACTCTTTCCCAATTATCATTAATAACAGCCATATGCAACCTAACATTTAAGACAATCTAACTATCAATATTATTTTTTAAGTGTATACCCTATTTGCCTTTTAATTACCATTGTGCTGGCAGCGGATAGACATTTGAACTTAATGCTGTGTGGTTTGAGAAGGATCATAGCATTTTTTGTGCTTATGGGCTTATGGCTTTGACACTTATTTATTTCTTTTCATAGATGTTCTGTTTCTTCCATATTTAATTTCTGCTGCTATTATACTTATGGGATGTGTTGCTAATTCTGACAATTGGCTTTATAGGCTAGATCTTGGTCCCTTGAAGGAGGTTTGAAGCTGAAGAATCTGTTTGGTTATGCTGATGTTTGGGATGGATCTGTGTCTTATGGATGGGATCAGACAACAGAGTTGAGTACTGGTGTTACACTTCCTAGATTGAGACATTGGCCCTCTCCCGTGTTTGCTCGAGCATCTCTACTCTCTCAAGACTGGCTAAAGTTTTCCTCATACAAAGAACGAGCTTTAGGCCTCGGTCTTGGTCTAATATCAACAAGGAATCATGAAATGGTATACAATTTGACATGGCGCACCTTGACAGATCCATCTCAAATGGCAGGTGAATCAGTTAGAAGACAGCTGGGGCATAGTTTATTGTCATCATTAAAGTATACATATAAAGTTGATCAGAGGAATTCACCTTTGAGGCCTACTCGGGGATATGCTTATAGTTTTACTACTTTATTAGCTGGCCTTAACCCTGATAATCGAAGTGCACGCTTTCTGCGGCAGGTATGGCATTATTCTTTCACAGTTTTCTGGAATCGTTGGATGTATCTGTTCAAGTTGATTTATAATATAAATCAAAGGTTGTATGTACCTTTGAGCAGTTTGTTACCCTGATCTCCGATCATATAACCTGGTTTTATACTATGATCTGCTACCAATTTTCATCCCTCCAGTCTCATCACATCTTTTCACTTTATTTTTTTCACTGTTGCAGATGGAATTTTATGTGACTGACAATTTTACACTGTAGTATGACCAGTTGTGTGAAATTTGAATGTATGTTATTCTGTTTACAGTTTTCTGGGAAGTAAATAAATTAAGAAGATAAAGGCTACTTATTGTTCAGGGGGAGATCCGTGTACCTTTTTTCTGGCACTGTGCTCAAAAGTTTTCAATATTTTCTCTGCATTAACTGTAAAGTGATGTGCTTTTGAAATTTCTGGGTCAACGATACCTTGCTCGCTATCCTCTTTTGATACATGTCCTTCATATGCTGTCTCTAGCTAGTGGTAGATTTGTATGTGTTCTTCAAATTGACATGAAGAATTGGTAATTATTCTTCAATTATAGTTACAAGACTTCCCAAAAAAACACCCCCTACCCTCTTCGTGTACGAAAACTAGATAAGATAATATATTTTGTATGAATCCTGAACTTTGAAAAGTCTTTTTTTCAGAATAAACATTGGTACAACGGTTGTTGGGTTGCTGTTTCTTGTTTGATCCTTCCTTGGCCTATATCCATTTGTTTTAGGTGTTAGGTCGGTTTTGAGAAACCTACCAATTTTAAGTCTATTATATGTAACCTATAAAAACTTAACTGTTCTTTATTTTTGCACCTGTGGCCTATTTGGACTTGCTGTATACTCATTGAAGTGATTAAAGGCTTAAGTAATCCATTTTGGAATTTTTGGGAGGGAATGAATCATTAGCAAACCTATGAAATTCTATGAAGTGCAGTGATGCTCATTTTGAAACACTATGCTGGTTATTCTAGGAATTGGTTTGTGGATAGCCATGGTAGCTCTAAATGAGTTTGTGTCTTATGCAGTGTGCACTCACTATCATCTTGAAACTTTATAATCTTAGCACATAAATGAGGCAGTAGATTTCCGAGCATTCCTGCAATTTATAGAAAGATTTGGGACTTGCTCTTTCAATTTGAGGTATTTGCCTCTTTTTGCTAAGTGCTCATTTTGTTTGAGTGTTGTGTGTTTTTAGTTTTTGTTTTCAAGACTTACATATAATGTGAGTTGTTTAATAAACCAATTACTAACTTTTAGTTTTTTACTTATACTAATCATGGTAGTTTTGAAACATGACAACAGTAAACGGGAAATAATATATTTTTTGCTTCCCATATTTCACTTTTCAGAATAACTGAAAACAAACAGTATTAAACTATTAACAACTAAACTCTTTAATATGTTTATTATTCCCTGGAGTTCGGCTTTGATACTGGAACCTGGATCTAACTGCTTTATTTGGGTGATGATAGTTTTTCATAATAGGGATGAAGATTATTATGGTGAAGTGTCATAATCTTTAGCTTTATTTACCAGGTTTTGAGGTTTGTCAAAGTTATTTATTGTCCACCCTACCAGCTGCTTTGATGGACGTGATTAGTCTCTGTGAATTATGAGCTGTGGCCCTTTTTAGTTGATTTTATTTATGCTCGTTTTTCAAGATAACTAAGTCAACTATTTTGCTCTAATATCCTCAACAGGAATGTGATTTCCGCTATGCAGTGCCTTTAGGATTTTGTCGTGCAGCACTTAATCTTGGAGTCTCTGCTGGCCTTATTTTCCCATGGGGGAAGGGTTTTTTGGATAGACCGTCATCTTTGCCTGATAGATTTTTCTTGGGTGGCAATACTTCACCAGTTTGTTCATTAGGAGGGCCAAGTTCAGTATTGGGATTTAAGTGCCGAGGACTTGGACCTACTGAACCACGAAGACAAACTAGAGATAAACCTGATGGTGATTCCAGTGTCGCTGCTTCTGAGAGGGATGCTGTTGGTGGAGATCTTGCTGTCTCTGCATTCGCTGATCTGTCATTTGATCTTCCATTGACAATCCTCAAGGAAGCTGGGGTCCATGCTCATATATTTGCTTCTACTGGCAACCTTGTCAAACTAACAGAGAACGAGTGGCGCAAGTTCTCCACAAAGGGCTTCATGCAGTCATTTCGAAGTACTGTTGGATGTGGTGTCATTGTTCCGACAAAATTATTACGTCTTGAGGTTAGTATATTTACTCCAATTTAATTCTATATGAGACATTGTATACATATAATAGCTCTGTTACCTTCATCTTCAGCTATTCAAATGTTATGAGTTATAGTGTTCATGATCTTAAAATTAAGTTCCTTTCTGATTGAACAGGTTAACTATTGTCACGTTGTGAAGCAATTCGAGCATGATCATGGAAAAACTGGTGTGCAGTTCTGCTTTTCATCTCCATTTTGAACATTGGAAAGAAGTTGGGATACTTTTGCAATTTCAGTATTGTACACATCTCCCAAATTTTTATAACACCGTGATTTTGACACTGAATAACTTGCCCTTTTGACTGGAAATGCAGTAAAGTGCTTTCTCCAGACGGAAATGTGAAAAAAAAAATTGTTGCATTTTGTTGGAAAATTAATTCAATAAATTGCTCTGGAATCTAGAATTGGTCGGGGATTTTGTGTAGTTTTTGTTGCAGCTTCCTAGTTCAGTTTTTTTTTTTTTTTTTTTTTTTTTTTTTTTTTTTTTTTTTTTTTTTTTTAAATTTTTTTTTAATTTTTAATTTTTTTGAAATAAAGCTTCCTACTTCAGTTATCTTTAAGTTCTTAACTATATTTTGTAACTGATTTGGTGGTAGTAAAATTCAAATTTTCACATTGCTTTACAATAACCCTAAATTGGATGATACACTTTAATTAGTCAAATTCCCCAATTTTATAAAGTCCTAAATTTAATATTTCGACCATGAACTCTAATTTTAAGATTTAATTAAAAAATTAAATCAACTATAATGTGAAATTAAAGAAATTTATCTAGGGGTGGATCTAGGATTTTCGAGATGGTGAGTCACCATCAATTATTGTTTACCCTACCTACCCTACTACACTATCATTCGTATATCACACCCATTGCACCCACCCTTAACATATCTCACCAAGAAACAACAATAAAAAAAAAAAAAAAAAAGAGTCCAAAATAAGACTGAAAATTTGAAATAAACCTATATAACCTCTGTTTTTTTTAGTTGACATGTTTTGACTTTAGCACTACTCACAAGCTCTCCTTTGGCCGTGTATTCGTTAGGACTTGATGCTAATCTTTTAGAGCCGCTTAACCTGCAAATCAAAGAGTTAGAAAAAACCCTGGGAGACCTACTTGCATAGAGGCATATTTCCTTCTAAACTTGAGACGAGGAGATGAGACAAAACACGACAAAATTTCTGATGATGTTGTTGGGTGAACTGAAGGCTGCAGTGGGGAAGAAATCTGCGTAATTGCCGGGAGTGTTGACGTAGGTTCACATGATGACCCGTGACTTGTCAAACGTATGGCTAGATCTTCTTGCATCAAATCTGGAGTTGTTTTACACCTATCGTGCCCTTCCACGGGGGGTGACTAAACTCCATTGGTGTAGAAACTTCCTGAGTTTCACAATGATCTATCTTCTTCAAAGGATTGACTACTCGGATGGTAATGAAATTCTTTTGGAGAGAACAACAGTATTGTATTGTTCGCCCTTTGGAAATTACTCCATACATTGTTGGAGTGAGATGCAAATAGGAATCAATTCGCTTCCGGCTTGATAACCGAAAACTCGATCCTGTGAGATTTGATTTTTTTGTTTCCGAAGTTCCCGTCAGGACACAATTGTTGTCAATAACGTCGGCCTAAGATCTTGGTCGGTAGGGTTGACTTTACCCTCCAAATCCAAAGAATTGACATCAACGTTCTTTTCCATTTTGGTGTTGTCTTTCACACCTAAGCACCTTTGAACATGACCATCACCATGACCATCTCCTTCCTTTCTTTTCCCCCTTTTTCCTAGCTTCCTACAATTATCTCCCTTCCCAAAATGAGCATAATCTCTAAAATTCTCATCCTCCCTTCTTACTACAAGTGCCTCATCAACGAACTTCGAAGACCAACCCAATATGGATATAACCTCCTCTAGTTTTTTTTTTGGAACTCATAGTTATTGGGATCTATTTTTAAGGCTTGTGTAAGATCCATGAAAGCTAAGAAAGGTTTATTAAGCTCTAACGCTGCAATCGCTCTTCTAAAGTAGGCCTTCACATTAGTAGTATCAAAACACAAAATCGCTGAACATAATTGACCCACTCTAACGTAGTCTTTCACCTTGATGAAGCAAGCACCCAAGTTTAGATTAAGGGACACAACTATGCCCGAAAAACATCAATTTATCCTTATCACTACAAACCGAAGCAAAGAGAAACATCTTAAGAACAAGAGTGTATTTTGAAATAGCAGACTTTATTTGATTTTGCTTGTAGAGCACGTTTCCCTTCATCTTTTAAATTCTTAACAAAATTGAGAATACCAAAAGGATTTTCCAATAGTCCTACTATAAACTCCAACCCATGAGAAGAGACATCATTCTCTTCACCATGAGAAATACACAACATCCCACTTAGTTCCTCAAAGCTAGCCATTAAAACTTAAAACAAACAAATTTAAACACCAAAGATAAAGCTAAGACTAAATCACTAAAATTTCCCTTAAATACACAAAGAACTGACCATACCTAGAAGATGAGAAAGTCGGCGAAGAAGGGAACCCGAACTCGGCTTCTTCTTCATCAACGTGACAAAGGAGGTAATTGGTAGCTTTAAACATGTGAACCTAGATAATAGTCGCCAGAGGAGACCGAAGAAGAATCCCCCAATTATTGAAACCCTAACCTACCTATACTCTGAAAAATAGAAGAGTATGGATTAGTCGAAGGAGAAAACGGTGTCCAACCACGCTTGTAACCTTAAAAAAACTGCTCGTCAGCGACCTTAGAAGAGCAGTGACGCTCAGGCCACCGGCGGCAGGGGAAAAATACGGGTGAGATGTGCTCTGTTTGAGGAGAGAAAGCATAGCATAAAAAGAAGAGCTTTTCGGGCAGCGTATAAAATAAAATATTACTTTATAATCTGTAATAAAGTTATATTATAAACAAAAAAATGTGTAATATTAAGAATGACATTTTTTTTAATGTAATCTATATTAATTATGTAGGATTGTGTATTTGAAAGGTGGAGGTTAGGTGGATCTTGGGTAAGGATTATGCGGGTCTATGGCGGGGATTAGGTGGGGGTGGATATCCAACTAGGGGGTGGGGCGGGGATGGTGATGAATTTTAGATCCGCCGCGAGGATGGGAATGCCAACATCCGCCCTGCCCCGCCTCATTGACATCCCTAATTTTAGGGGATACATTTCCGGGTCATATAATGTCGTCTGGGACCATAAATGATCATTATATGTTGTCATAAATGTTCGTGGTAGACTTGAAGTTAATTAAATCGGTGAAAGTTGTAAACCGATAAATTGACCGTTTAAAATCAAATTAGATAATTACACCCACTCAATTGGACTCCCGGAGGGTATTAGAGACCATGGTAAGCATTTTAGCAATTTTAATTTCCGTGCGAAAAAAAGTCAAAAAATTCCAAAATAAAGGCTAATATCCATGCTTTTTGAGAAATTTTGAGGTTTCGATGCCCGGTATCGAAAAGGCTTGAGATTAAAGGGGATACATCTTGGGGCCATATAATGCCGTTTGGAACCAAATATGATCATTATATGTTGTCATAAATGTTCGTGGTAGACTTGAATTAATGAAATCGGTGTAAGTTGTAAACCGGTAAATTGGTCGTTTAAAGACAAATTGGATATTTCCACCCACCCAATTGGACTCCCTGAGGGTATTAGGGACCATGGTAAACATTTCGGCAATTTTTATTTCCGGGCAAAAAACAAGTCAAAAAAATCCAAAATTAAAGACTAATATCAACGTTTTTTGAGAAATTTTGGAGGCTTCGTGGCCCGGTGTCGAAAATCCTTGAGATTTTAGGGGATAAATCTCTAGATCATATTATGCTGTTCGGAACCATATATGATCATTATTGTTGTCATCAAAGTTCGTGGTAGGCTTGAGTTTATGAAATCGATGTAGTTTTAAACCAGTAAATTGGCCGTTTAAAGGAAAATTGGATGATTCCACCTACCGAATTGGACTCCCGTAGGGTATTAGGAACCATGGTAAACATTTCTACAATTTTTATTTCCGGGCAAAAAAAGTCAAAAAATTCAAAATTTATAGGCAAACATCAACGCTTTTTTAGAAATTTTGGAGGTTTTAGGGGCCCGGTGTCGATAGGGCTTGAGATATTAGGGGATAAATCTCGGGGTCATATAATGTCCTTTGGAACCATAAATAATCATTATATGTTGTCATAAATATTCGTGGTAGGCTTGAGTTAATTAAATCGGTGCAAGTTGAAAATTGGTAAATTGGTCGTTTAAAGGCAAATTGGTTGGTTCCACCCACCCAATTGGACTCCCGGAGAATATTAGAGACCATGGTAAACATTTCGGCAATTTTTATTTCCGGGCGAAAAAAAGTCAAAATTCCAAAATTGAAGGCTAATATCGACGCTTTTTGAGAAATTTTGGAGGTTTCGGGGCCTGGTGTCGAAAAGGGTTGAGATTTTAGGGGATACATCTTGGGTCATATAATGTTGTTTGGAACCATAAATGAGCATTATATGTTGTCATAAATGTTCGTGGTAGGCTTGAATTAATGAAATAATCGGTGTAAGTTGTAAATTTAATTGGCCATTTAAAGCAAATTGGATGGTTCCATGTACCCACCCAATTGGACTCCCAGAGGGTATTAGAGACCATGATAAACATTTCGGCAATTTTTATTTCCGGGCGAAAAAAAGTCAAAAAATTCAAAAATTGAAGGTTAATGTCGACACTTTTTGAGAAATTTTAGAGGTTTTAGGGCATGGTGTCAAAAATTCTTGAAATTCTAGGGGATATATCTTTGGGTCATATAATGCCGTTTGGAACCATATATGATCATTATTTGTTGTCATAAATGTTCGTGGTAGGTTTGAGTTAATGAAATCGCTGCAAGTTGTAAACCGGTAAATAAGTCGTTAAAAGGAAAATTGGATGGTTCCATCCACCCAATAATTGGAATCCCGAAGGATATTAGAGACCATGGTAAACATTTTGGCTATTTTTATTTCCGGGCGAAAAAAGTCAACAAATTCCAAAATTAAAGGCTAATATCAACGCTTTTTGAGATATTTTGGAGGTTTCAGAGCCTGGCGTCGAAAAGACGTGAGATTTTAAGGGATACATCTCGGGTCATATAATGCAGTTTGGAATCATATATGATCATTATATGTTGTCATAAATGTTCGTGGTAGGCTTAAATTAATGAAATCGGCAAAAGTTGTAAATCTGTAAATAAGCCGTTTAAATGCAAATTAGATGGTTTCACCCACCTAATTGGACTCCCGGAGGATATTAGGGACCATGGTAAACATTTCGGCAATTTTTATTTCCGGGCGAAAAAAGGTCAAAAAATCAAAAATTGAAATCCACGTATTTTGAGAAATTTGGGATGTTTCGAGGCCCGGTATCAAAGTTTAGAGATTTTAGGGGATACATCTCGGAGTCATATAATGCCGTTTGGAACCATATATGATCATTATATGTTGTCATAAATGTTCATAGTAGGCTTGAGTTAATTAAATCGGTGCAAGTTGTAAACCAGTAAATTGGTCGTTTAAAGGCAAATAGGATGGTTTCACCCACCCAATTGGACTCCTGGAGGGTGTTAGGGACCATGGTAAACATTTCGACAATTTTGAATTCCTGGCGAAAAAAAGTAAAAAAATTCCAAAATTGAAGGCTAATATCCACGTTTTTTGAGAAATTTTGGATGTTTTAGGGCCCGATGTCGAAAAGTTTTGAGATTTTAAGGGATATATCTCGGGGTCATATAATGCCGTTTGGAACCATATATGATCATTATATGTTGTCATAAATGTTTGTAGTAGGCTTGAGTTAATGAAATCGGTGCAATTTGTAAACCGGTAAATTGGTCGTTTAAAGACAAATTGGATGGTTCCACCCACCCAATTAGACTCCCGGAGGGTATTAGAAACCATGGTAAACATTTTGACAATTTTTATTTTCGGGCGAAAAGAAGTTAAAAATTCAAATATTGAAGGCTATATCCACGCTTTTTGAGAATTTTTGAAGTCTTCAGGGCTTGGTGTCGAAAAGTCTTGAAATTCTATGGAATACATCTCGGGGTCATATAATGTCGTTTGGAACAATATATGATAATCATTTGTTGTTAAAAAAGTTCGTGGTGGGCTTGAATTAATGAAATCGGTGCAAGTTGTAAACCGGTAAATTGGCCGTTTAAAGGCAAATTGGATGGTTTCACCCACCCAATTGGACTCCCGGAGGGTATTAGGGACCATGGTAAACATTTCGGCAATTTTTATATCTGGACGAAAAAAAGTAAAAAAATTCCAAAATTGAAGGTTAATATCCACGCTTTTTGAGAAATTTCAAATGTTTCGGGGCCCGGTGTCGAAAATCATTGAGATTTTAGGGGATACATCTCGAGGTCATATAATGTTGTTTGGAACTATATATGATCATTATATGTTGTCAGAAATGTTTGTGGTAGGCTTGAGTTGATGAAATCGGTGCCAGTTGTAAACCGGTAAATTGGTCGTTTAAAGACAAATTGGATGGTTTCACCCAGCCAATTGGACTCCCGGAGGATATTAGGGATCATAGTAACCATTTCGGCAATTTTTATTTCCGGGTGAATAAAAGTTAAAAAAATTCCAAAAATGAAGGCTAATATCCACGCTTTTTGAGAAATTTTGAAGGTTTCGAGTAGAGCTGTCAATTCGGGTAAACGGATCAGGTTTGGGTCGGTAAGAGTGGGTCCGTTTAACTTGGGTCGGTTTAATTCAAATTAATTCCATAACTTATGCGGGTCAGGTTTGGGATGTGTCATGATTGAGTTAGGTCACGTCGGGTCATACTTATTATCGGGTTTGGGTCGAGTTTAGCTCGAGTTAATAACAGGTCGGGTTACATTCGGGTTGGGTTAACAATAGGTCGGATTTAATTTGGGTTTTCACGGGTTAAAACGGGGTAGGGTAATTCACGGGTTCGAGTCGGGTGCGGTTCTCGTCAATAATTTGCGAGTTAGAATCAGGACGAGTCATTCTCGGGTTTTAGTCGGGTTTGGTTCAAGTCAATAATTTGCGGGTTATAATCAGGTCTGGTCATTTTCAAGTTGGGTCATTATCGGGTTCAAGTCGGGTTCGGTTTAAGTCAATAATTTGCGGGTTATAATCAAGTTGGGTCATTTCCAAGTGGGGTCATTCTCGGATTCAAGTCGGGTTATTGTTCAAGTCAATAATTTTCCGGTTACAATCAGGATGGGTCATTTCCAATTCAGGTCATATTCGGGTTCAACTAACTATAAATAGATAATTATCATTTTTATCAAGCTAATTATTTTCTTTGGCTATATATATATGGCAATATACTAGGGAACTATAGTCTATAATTTAGGAAGATAATTATCTCCTTTAACCATACAACAAATATATACGATATTTAACTCTTAAATTTGAGGATGATGCTCCTTTCTCTTGCTGGCCTGGACCGACTTGGTCTCCCTAGACAAAATGTTTTGATCAACAATAATAAGGTGGTCTAAATTGCATTTAAGGTGATTTGAAATCGGGTTAGGAACAATTTGGGTTGAATTTAGGTCGGGTCAATAACAAGTCGTGTTGATTTTGAGTCGGGTTAGTAACAAATCAGGTTGAATTTTTGGGTCGGGTTAGTAATAGGTCTGGTAAAATTCGGGTCAGGTCAATAACAAGTCGGGTTGAATTTGAGACAGGTCAATAACAAGTCGGGTTGATTTCGGGTCGGGTTTGTAACTGGTTTGGTTAAATTCGGGTCGGGTTAGAAACGAGTCTAGTTGAATTCGGGTCAGGTTAGTAACAAGTCGCGTTTAATTTGGGTTTTGACGGGTTAAAACGGGTTTGGGTCAATTTCGGTTCAAGTCGGGCTCGATTCAGGTCAATAATTTACGGGTTACATTCGGGTCGGGTCATCTCCAAGTCACTCCATGTTCAAGTCGGGTTTTGGTCACCATTTTTTCGGGTTCATATGGGTCGGTTAATAATTGGGTTTGAGTCGGTATTTCGGGTCTGGTCAACTTTTGATAGCTCTACATATGGAAATGAGGGGAGTGGCCCCTTAGCCTTATATTGTGGTGGTAACTCTTAAATTCTTTCAATGTGGCCGGGATTCCATTACCACTACACTCCCCCTTTAATGTTTTAGTGTGGGACAAGAGAATGCTCACATGTGGGTTGTTCCAAAACTCAACATTTACATTTTTTTTGAAAGAAAAATTATTGATTAAAATTTTAAATTTGTTTTTTTTAAAAGAAAAATTATTTAACATACACCACATGCTTCACATACAATAATACAAGTACATATATACTTAGAGCTTTTGACCAAGCAAAGATTGGTGGGGAACTCTCCTTGTAATTTTGAGGTCACGAGTTCGAGCCCTATCAACTAAAAAATGCTTGAAAGTAGTGTCGTAGTGGGATTGCCTTACCTCCCCCTTTACTTTCAAGCAATGACCTAGTGTCCAGGTCCTTCATCTAACCTTAAATATTTATATACTTAGAGCTTTTCTCCTCGTAAGAAGGGTATTATTATTATTATTATTATTATTATTATTATTATTTTATTTTTTATTTTTTTTATTTTATTATTTTATTTATTTATTTTTTTTTGTTAATAAAAATGTACTCCTATATATTTATGAACATACGAAGTACTGTTGGAGTATACCAAGTATAATTAGAGCTTAGAAGTGTATAAACAATAGAGTAAAAGACAGACATACCTATAGTAAGCAGATACGAAGATCCGCATAAATAGGGTCACGAATTTTTAAACTAAAAAGGTCTTAATTTAGAGTTGGTGGGCTAAAAAAATATCGAGCGAAATAATAATATGACAACAGAACTGTTGGAAGTTGACTTTACAGCTTGTATGTTTGCTCAATATTCAATCTCACTTACCAACATTTCCATCATTTTTCTACAATTTGCATCTATTTTCCAGCTTCTACAACTTTGTCATCATCAAGTTAATTGTATGTCCCTTTTTTTAAATTCCGACTTATACTTGGTACGTACAAGTAATGTATGATTATATGAATATATGCATAAATACATATATAAATAAGAATCATACATAATACCTCGTAGTAATTTAATTAGAAATGTATTACTCCTATATAAAAAGGGATATATATGTGAAGAGTGCATGAGAGTTGAAGAAGTAAGACAACTATTGTAACAAGTAATATATATATATATATATATATATATATTAGCATAATCATCTTATATCATTTCTTCATTACGACTTTATGAAAGTTTAAGACAATGTGATTATTAATTCTTGACAAAGTGCAAATCATCCCGCATTTGTATGATGCATATAGAAACATATACGGAGTAGCTAGTTTTAAAAAAATAACATAATAATTATTATTTTTTTTTTTTTTTTGAGGAAACATACATAAAATTAAATGTATCACAGAACATTAATTAAATTAAATAAATAATATATAATGTTAATAATGTATTTAATTTGAACTAGTAATGTAATGATATTGACAAAAACTAATCCAGATGAATGGAGTATTATTGTTCCACATTGCCTTAATAACACGTTGATAACCTTAAATCTCACATTCCAAAGGATCGGAGCAAATTGTTCATTATATTCTATGAAATTTGCGTATTAGTAGACTAGTATAAATCGAATTCCTAGTCTTGTTGCTTGTGGTGGAGGGAAAAGAAGATGAAGAAAAAAGTAATAATTATTTTAATAATTTTATTATTATGTTGAGGCTAAGAAAAATTTTCATAGACGAGAGGTGTAGAATTTTACTTAAAATTGATTAATTGACAAATCAAACAAATCACAAGAAAGAATATCTATACAACCTTGATTTACTTGGACGGCTCACTTTTGTACCCTCAGGATATCCGTGATTAACTTAGCCAAATATGAAAATAATTAATTAATAAAGTTAGCAAGCAATTCAATAAATTATAAAGTATAAACCCTTTTAAGTGTAAAAATTACTAGTTTATGATAAATTCGTGTACAAAAAGTAGTAGAGTTGAGATTTTTTTTTTTTTTTTTTTTTTTGGGTGTTCAATAATACTTGGGCATGCAAAATAATTAAATAAAGGAGCATTAAAAAGGAAATACATACACGAGTGCAGAATATTTATAAAGTTTAATTCATTTCATTTTATTTCATGCGAATGTCTTTACTTTAAGAAAAGTCTTTCGGTCAGAAGTCAACTAGTTCATTGCATTCTTGCCAAAGAGAGACTTAGCCGCACGAATTCAGAATTTTTACAAAACATATGTGCTGTCTAACGTTATAATATCTACAACTTCATAGACAACCATCAACAATCTATCTTTATATTTTAGATGTATTACAAGTAGACAACAAAATTTAATATTGTCTAATTAATTTCAATTTGACCAAAATATGAAATAAGTCTAGGTTAGGTCATGTTCTATTCACATTATTATCACTTATTTTAAATCTTAGAATAGCATACAATTCAAATAAGATAGGTTTAGTAAAATAAATTCTGATAATGGTGGTTACTCAAATTCGATCCAACTAAAAATAAAAATAAGTGTTAATAAGTTTAGATAACATAAGTGAAATTCAAGTGAGTATAACCCACCCTTAAATCACAATATATTTCGAATAAATAGTGAATTAGTGATGAAGGACTTTTTCACAAAATGCTATGGTACCTTGAGTCAACTATATACACACCTAGTAAAATTGAAATACTCCATGACTTATACATTTCTCATCATTTTATATAGAATCTGATACCTTAATGTTATTTAATAAGAACATATTTTGTGTACTGTAGAAATGATTTTTTTTTTTTTTAATTTTTTACATAATAATATGGTAAATACTCAGAATACCTAGCTCATATTTTTGGTGAACTTTTTCTCTTTAATTGTATTTTAGAAAGTGCGCATTTGTTTTGGTTCATACTAATGTTGGCTGAGCAAAACAGATGAATAGAGTACGTAGTATTGGAATTTAAATTAATAGCTGAGTGAGATGCGAAGATATTGGGTGTCAGAGTGTCAGTTGTCAGTGACGATATCATGTTTGTTGTTGCTGTTATTTTAGCCTATAATAAGATGGAGAATTAGGGCATCTACTATTCCCTTTTCTTCCCATGTCACCCCCTTGTTAACTTAACTAGCTATATGCCACCCACCCTGCTCCTTTGGAATTATTTTGGGACATACTATCAAACTGATTACTCAGAATTAAACTTAGTTATAATTTTCATTTAAATAATTAATTGACCATTATTCTTAATTATCAAATACATACAAACAAAAGTTTGGTGAGAAAATACATTCAATAATAACAAATGATTCTACTAAGTAGAGATAGAGTGAGTACGTTATTTATCACTTTATACTTAGTACGTTTAAGAAAATCAGACGGACAATAATCTGAGTCGAAATTTCACAATTGACAATGTTGATTAATTAAGTGGCCTTTGATACAAAGCCGATAGCCGTTGACTAGAGGTAGGCAGAAGATGAAGAAAGTATAGTTAAGATCGAGTATTAGTTTTAATTTTGCACGCACACACACACAAACAACACAGAGGGAGAGAGATCCGTGAATATAGACGTAAAGGACAAAGATACACCCAACAAAAGTATTCTTTTCAATCCCCACTCTAATGTTTCATCCACATGCACATGATTTTTAGTTGTTATTTTGTCTTTCCTTTTTTTTTTAAATAAATAAATAAATAAATATAATAAAAATAATTGTAGCATGTATTTCTTCTCAACATATACATGCCATGCAATGCCACCTAGTTATACTTTTCACGGGATTATGATAAGTGATCGAGTTCCTCTATTGAATATCCTTTAGCCTTGGATTTAATTTGCTTCTTCTTCGAAATTTGTAAACAATAATACTTTTTAATGAAATTATACAAGGACAATATGTATGTTCTAAGTATTTATTAGTTTTCAATTGCTTCGATATTATCATATTATACAATTAACAATTTACTACAAATTAGTCTTGGTTATTTGTAATGCTAAATAGTTAATGTATGTCAGTCTCTCAATGAAAAAATAAGAAAATTGTGAATTTATTCTCATATATTTTAATATGTTAGTTAGTAGTTACATGACATGTATACTACACTACACAACACAACAAAGCTATCATGCTCATTCAGGCTTAGATACACTAATACACTTATACACTTAAGTAACGTGGTGTCACATAACATGTGCATTTGATCATGTATTATCAACTACCATACATACACGTACTTGAGTAACTGTGGGAGTGTTGAATTTATGTCTTTCTACTTCTACAGTTCTACATGACCAATCTTTAAATCACTTATTTTTAAAAAGTTAAATGGGTGTTAGCTAGATTAGATCATATAATCACTTGTTTGTTTTAATACTAACCAAGTTTCTTTTAAGCGTATTATTAAAGCAATATTAAACATTACTTTTCCAGAATGCTTTCTACATTCCAAGCTCGATCTAATCAGCTCTAATAACTGAAAACATAAAAAAAAAAAAAAAAAAAAAAAAAAAAAAAAAAAAAAAAAAAAAAAACGATTACAAACAATCCCTTAGTCCGATTGTAGACTCGTCAATAAGGTAACAACACATATGTGCATGACACAACACACGCTCATATATATGAATGTCCAAAACACTTTTCATTGGTTAAACTGTAAGCTAGTAGCTACATCATCATTGAAAAAGTAAGAGTTGTTCTTTTTACCTTTCCCATGATAATTGATCCAGACCACCCTAAGAATTGCTTATTAAATAGTTTTAAAAAATAAATTATAAAATAATTAGAGCTAAGCATGAGTGAAAGCACCGGTAACCAACTATTTAGAATTTAACCAATTAACCTAACTGACATATGTATGTATATGTCGCAATTAAGTAGTCACAACATATTCAATATAATACGTGGTTGTAAACCTAATGTTAAACTTTATATCACTGGTTATTCTTGTCCAACTTTCATTTCTACCTGTAATTCCCCCCTTCATACAAGCTACAACCAACAACACACCCAATAAATGAAGTCCAAAATACATGACGTATATGTAAAGCAGTATTGATATATCCTTCTCCTTGCCCTAGCTAGCTAATTAAAGCATCATGCAATGCAGGCCATACAGCTCACATAAAGAAAGACTTAATTTTTAGAGAGATAAAGTAGTTAGAGAGAGAAATTATAGTTTATACATTATATATTTAACTAAATAGTATATATATAACAAGAGTATAATGGTAGGAATTTCTCCAAATTCTCTAAGACCTCACCTGCTTAATTTCATTCTCAAAAAAGAATAATTCTTCCTAATCCTCTCTTTAATTATTCATATTATACATACATACTCCATTATTTTTCCTACAATAATTCCCTCTTACAAAGACCTAGCTAACTATAACATATAGTCTTATATTCTATAATCAACTTGCCTTTCGAGTTTATTAAAAGGCAAGATTAGTGAGAGAAGTAAAGAGATTAATCATGATTAGGGCAGCAAGTGCTAGCACAGAAGGATCCAAAACAAGCCTTTCCAATGATAGAATTGATGAGTGTGAGGAGGATGATGACAAGGTACTAGAGGAAGAAGAGGTTGATGATAATAATAGTAATGATAGCAATAGCAAGGTGATCAAGATCAATGGCTCGAGCTCGAGTACGAGCACCGTTGAGGAGAATGAAAAGAAAGGGCCAACCTCATCAGGATCCGTGAGGCCGTATAACCGGTCCAAGATGCCTAGGCTCCGGTGGACACCGGATCTCCATCTTTGCTTTGTTCATGCTGTTGAGAGGCTAGGAGGACAAGAAAGTAAGTAGTAATAATGATACTACTCTTTGTAATTAGCAATTTAAGGGTGTGAATAATTTACTAATTAATTAAGGTTTTTGTGATGAAATTGTGTAGGAGCAACACCTAAGTTGGTTCTTCAGTTGATGAATATCAAAGGTCTAAGTATTGCTCATGTCAAGAGTCATCTTCAGGTAAATAAAATTAGTCAAATCAACTAGATAATTTTTAATATGAGCAATCTAATTAATAAGTAAAAGTTATTAATTAAGTCCTTTCTAATTTGTATTTTGTTTAGTTATTCATGTTAAATTTCTGTTTTTAGCTATATATTGACTCCTTAAAATGATTTTATTTTTGTATTTTGTTTTCAGATGTACAGAAGCAAAAAGATTGATGAATCAAATCAAGGTAATTAATTTAACTTGCTTTCTATACAACATTTAAATTAGATTAACTAGGGTTTTGTAGTCTTTGATTATTCTCTATGTGTCTAGATTAAACTCTTATCTAATTTCATTTATTTCGATGTTCTCGATTGATTATTTTGAAGCAGCTTTGAGCAATCAAGGGCTATTCGCTGATGGAAGAGATAATATTTACAACCTTAGCCAGCTACCTATGTTACAAGGCTACAATAATCAAAGATCGCCTTTTAGTCTAAGGTACTAAAACCAATAGCCCTAGAAATAAGCAAAATATATGAATCGAACAATTGAATCATTTATATACTTATCAAGATATAGATTGATAATTGGATCCCTGATAATTTATCATAAACTAAATTATATATTTGTTCCAATTGTGATTAACTAGGTATGGTGATCCTTCTTGGAGAGGTCATTCGACGAGCCAGATGTATGCTCCTTACAACATTGGGACTTCATCCGATAGGTCTAGAAACGGATTGAGTTTTGGTACTCTTCCGGAAAGGGTGATGTTTTCTAGTACTAATAGCAATTCTCAAGCCGGTATCAAAAATCTCTTCCAAGGGCAAATTTCAAATTGGAGAACCCAACAAACACTCAAAAAAACCCCTATTTCTCAAAGCAATAATGGATCATCATCATGTCAATCTACAAGTAGGCCAAGGTCTAACATGGAGTTAAATCTAGCAATTAGTCCAACTCAAGAAGTAGTCGTCGAAAGAAAAGAGAGATCAAACCCTTTGAACTTCCTTAAACCCTCAAACATCAATATCAAGCAAGGGATTACTCCTAACAATAACCATTTGAAAAGGAAAGCTATGGATTTGGATCTCTCTCTTGCCCTAGCTCCAAAAGATATCGACGATCCATTAGCCAAGAAAAACACAAAGGATAAAGAGGTTATTGGAAGTGATGAATTACTATCACTTTCTTTGCAATATCCACCACCATTATCGTCTACCTCGGAACATGACCAGCTCATTAGCAAGTTGAAGGAAGGAGATGCAAGTAGTAGGATGAATAATAATAATAATAATAACAAGCAAGAAACAAAGACAAGTTTGGATCTGACTTTGTGAATGAAGACAATTGATGAGTGAGATCTTGATGTACTTTATTGCAAAAAGTAGATAATTATATCTATTGCATATAATATACCAAAGGTAATGACAAATTAACTTGTCCTTAGCACTAATATTAATATTTTGTTGTTACATATATATGATCACTATTTTGGTTGCATGCTTGTACACTAAATATTCTAAGTGTCTAGGAAATCGAATATCAGCTAAGAGTTGCATAAAAGAAGGACCAGTTACATTAGTTAATTAACAATAATATATTTTGATTTTTGTAAAATTCTCGATATACTTCATTACTGAGAATCCTTGCTTGCATGATTTATTATCATTTTAGCTGTCTCAAACAAGACAAAAATGCCATCAGAATCTTGCTTGCATGAAAATTTTGTGTGTGTGAGTTTGTATTTTTATTTTTCTAAGTCTATAGTATAAGAATTTAATCTGAGCCAGACAAGTTGTTGATTCGATATTTTATATCAAGAAATGATTATTTGTGGATTGTAATTCGATGCTTGTGAAAAAAAATCTTTTCAGATTAAATATATATACTGCATTATTGCTGTTGCGAAATGAAAATGAAAATGTCAAAAAAAAAAAAAAAAAATAAAAAATAAAATAAAATAAAATAAAAATGAAAATGAAAATTCTACACATTCTTTCTTTTAGTTGTCATTTACTTTTCTTTTCAGATTAATAATCTATATATAGTAGCCGCAAGTTCTTAAATCCATGATTTGGCTTAAAATTAGGCACGGTAATGTGTAATCAATATTCAATATGTGTTCGAAAGTGATTTTTTAGCATGTGTCTATTATACATCCAAAATTATATAGAAAATTCATGTATCTACTCCTAAAAATTAGATGTTTCATGCATATTGGGGATATATAGGTCACTGAATAAATTTAATTTTATAAGTAAATGGATGATTATAAAGGAAAACTGACTGGAAAACCGGCCAATAAATATCTAATGAACTTATATTGAAATATCTATTCTAATTTGTCATGCATAAAACCAATAACCTATATATTTTCTGATTATGCATGCACACCAATATGACTATCTATATGTATAAGCCTAATATTCCTAACTAGCTATGATCAAATATAAGCATTTGTATGATTACTACTCGTATTGTTCGTTGATCCCGGTGTTAATTATTTAGTTAATTAAGTAGTGTGGGAAGCACATTAGTAGTCAATGCATTGGCAAGAACATAGTGTGCAGCTTGTGTAGGGTGAATTGAATCCCAGAAAACATAAGTTGAAGGATTAGAGCAAGTCAAAACCGGTGTATTGCATAGACTGCCTGATTCCAGTATTCCTGTGCCACAACATCCTTCAAGTGTCGTTTGAAAACCTGCATTCATTACACAATTTCGATTTCATTATACGGAGTGTTATTCAATTCACCTACAATGTTACAATATACAACCTTGGTTTTTACACTTACTAGAACAACAGTAATACTTTTAGCTAGGAATGTAAGAATGTGGCTACTTCAACTACAAAGAGGTTTTACCGTGTATGAATGTGTAATGTACATGTACATGTACATGGAATAGAATTTACGAGCAGGAAAGTAAGTTTATATCCACTATACTTTTTTATTTTTTTTAATGTACGTGACAACTTTAAACTTTAACTTAGCTAGATATAGGGAAATATAGCAAATTAGCACCAAGACTTTAACTCTATGTTCAAATTACCCCCTTAACTTTTAATTATAGCAAATGGACCCCAAAACTTAACATATCGTGCAACGTACATCTGAGCATCATTATTTAACAATAAATTCATCAAAACATGCTAATTTTTTGTATTAATAATAAGCATTAAGAGTATTATACATGCGTTATATTTCTTACCATTTCAATTAAATGTGAGCAATTGAAGAGATTAATCAAGTATGATGGTTTGCTAAATTCCGTTAATTTTTTCGCCCTTTGTCATATTTCAGTGTCGATAATTTCTATATTTTATAGTATGTATTTAATATGTATGATAATGTATATGCACAATATTTTGGATGTAATTAATTTTTTTTTAACTTTTTTTTGTCTTTTATTGAAGTATATTTTATGAAATTTATATATTTTAATGTGATTTTGCTCAAATTTGATGTATAGGTTTTGATTGCACAATTATATTAAGTTGTGGGGTTAATTTGCTACAAGTAAAAGTTATGGGGTTACTTTACACCTGCAATAAAAGTGTTGGGGCTAATTTGCTACTACACCCGCTAGATATATATGTATATATAAGAAACGTGCATCATGTATACGTACTACATGATAACATAAATGGACTATATAGACGGAAAAATAGTTACCGTATGGTTGAGGTTGGTTAATCATATCGAGCAAAGGATTGTAAACATCTGCATAGGCAAATCTAGCATTGGGGTGTTGAGATTGCAACCCAATAAGTAGGGATTGGAGCTTCCCATTGTAGATTAAAGCATCTGAATTTTGTTGATCAACACAAACTCGTTGCAGCCAATGCATGCTAGGAATGATGCTGCCAACACTCACTTGGATTGGCAAGCACCCTAGTGGTGGAAGACCCGCCACCGCGAACCTTCTTGCTCCTAGGTTGTAAAGCGACTGTAACAACCAAATTAATAGTGAAAATATGAAGAAAAAAAAATTAATAACTCGTATATATTTTTTTGGGAAAAAAATGATAGAGAATGTATAAAATTATCTTTATATTCATCCTAAAATCTAAGGTCCACCAAAACCCTAACTGAATACTAGCTAGGCCGTTGGTAGCCCAAGCCAATTTACCTTTTCTTTGTAACTGGATTATCATCAACTTATTCAATTCATCAATTACTATTTATGTCTTTTTAAAAGTTAGTTAGCATCTACAAGATCGAGTGAGTAGTCTATGGTAGATATATATGTCAAAGACTCGAGACATTAATTAGTCACACAACTATCATTAACATTTAACTAATATATAACATTAAAAAAATTACTGAATCAAGATAACATACCAAACAATTAATTAAGTAATTAGAAAGAACAGTAATTACTTATAATGCGTAACAATAACATACCTGAATAATAAACTGAAGCCTAGAAATAAGAAGATCCGAGTAACTTGATGGTGAGTATAACAAAGCTTGAGTCGGCAAATCAAAGTAATTAATCAACATATCATTTGATCCAACCGATATTAAAAACATGGCATTTTCTACGGTCCAACTCGTTTTCTCTTGACCCACAATTTTCTTCATTCTTCCTAAAGCCTCTTCAAAGTAACTCAGCTGAGCCGTCAGATCAAGCGCATGAGTAATCCCAATCGTTAGATCATCTAAACCGGACCCAGCCGAGGCGAAACTAACCCCTGTTAATAATTCCTGGTCTGATACGGTCCGGTTCAAGTAAGCCGGAATAAAGTCTTTTAGACCGAGTGAGGCTGCTATATAGTCTGGTGCAATTCGACCGTCAGAGAACCGGCCGGTTGGGATTCTTCCAGGAAAGTCTTCTCCATATGGCTGGTGGTCTGCCCGGAAGAGTGCCGTCGGAATGTAGTTGTTGTTGCCGGGGTCTACCGTTGAGTCCCCGAACACGTAGACGGCTGTTATTGGTTGCGTGGCGGCCAAGGTTGTGGTCAAGGTAGCGGTAGTAAGGAGTAGTATGAATGTAAGGGTGATCATCATGATGCTGAGTTTTGTTGCCATGTTTGTGAGAATTATGATTATGGAGGTTATTAGTGAATTTGTTTTTAAAGAATTTATAGGTTTAATATTATAGCACTATTTGTTAATTTGTGAATAATTAAAATTATAATTTAATAATAATATAGAATTTATCAGTAATTATCTATGAGTTTGGATCATAGTAAACTCAAACCTTGAGTTTATCTTATATTCTTTTTTTTCAATGAATACTTTTGCATAGTATTAGTAGGAAACTAAACAATAAATCCCAAGGATTGAGTTTTAATTACAAACTTGCCTATAATTTCATGTAAATGCTAGATTGTGATAAGTGCTTTGGTATTAAAATTATATTTAGGACTTAAATTTAATGGATGATAATTAAAATAAAAAAGGAATAGAAAATTTGCATGAACGGGAGTTAACATGCAAAGAAAATGTTTCTTTGTTGTCAAGCATTCAAGCTTGTTTGGTTTACTTGTTCTTAATTTCTGAATTTATTGGGTTGGGCTATATTAAATGGGCAAAGCCTTTTTAAAGCCCAATTTGTCTTTTGGCCCATATATGTTTCGTTAAAGTCCAGGACGAAACTCACTAAAGGCCCTTAACGTCTTAACTTATTTCTCTCGTGTTCGATGAATCGATGATTCTACAACGGTGATTCGGTGAATTTGTTTTCACTAGATTAGTAAGTTTGCAACGTTAAAAGTACTCCAAAAATCCTAAGAGGATCCACATGTCTTACAATTTAAGCTACACATACATTACAAACTTACAAGGTGACTCATGATCGTTCTCAAACTAAGTTAATTTAAGCTATAACCTCTTGTAATTTTTGTAGGTCTTACATGTTTATTAAATTTTCAAACAAAATAAAAAAAAAAATTATAAAATCAATGCAAAAATAAAAAATCACAAATAATTTAATCATCCAAATGGACAACTCTTACATTGGGGCGGAGTGAAACCGTGGAAGTACATAGTTTTGTAAAGCTAATTAGTTTCACCAAAACTTGTTGAGTTCAGGAACAACCCACATGTGAGCATTCTCTTGTCCCACACTAATTCACTAAAAATGGAGAGTGTAGCGGTAATGTAATCTCACATTGAAAGAATTCAAGAGATACCACCACAATATAAGGCTAAGGGGCTACTCCTCATATAGTCATATGGTTTTGAGGTGGAACCTCCTTGGTCTTGTACAGTAGTGGACTTGTACTCTCCTGTGACGGGTACGGCCTAGACCCGTATTTAACATGGTATCAGAGTCAGGCCCACGATCTCACGATTGGGGCCTTACTGGCTAAAGTATACTGGGCCAAAAACTATGGACAACTCACATGTGAGAGGGAGTGTTGAGTTCAGGAACAACCCACATGTGAGCATTATCTTGTCCCACACTAATTCATTAAAAAGGGGGAGTGTAGTGGTGGAATCCCACATTGAAAGAATTCAAGAGATACTACCACAATATAAGGCTAAGGGACTACTCCCCTTATTGCCATATGGTTTTGAGGTGGAACCTCCTTGGTCTTATAAAGTGGTGGACTTGCACTCTCCCGTAACGGGTGCGGCCCAGACCCTTATTTAACAAAACTACACCCTTTGTAGCTCCACAATGATTAGCTACTAGCTCTAACTATTTAAAAAATGTTTACCTAACTTGGCAATCTCCATTATACTTGTATGTCACATATCCACCATCATTTAATTACACATGAATAACATGTACTCCGTATCATATACTCAAAAGTCGCCCCTCATTTTAATCGAAACCAATTATTTTGTCTATCTAATATTCTTAATAACGCTTGATCAATATAGTTCATGATTATAATATATACGATGAGCACACGACTATGCGATTAATGTCAATTATATGCAACAATTCCATGAACACCTAAAATAAAAAATCTCAATGGAGGAAACGACTAATTACTCAAAGATACCCGAATATCCCAACCTATTTAAAACCAGAAAAAACAAACCAAGAAAACATTTTTGAGACGAAAATATAGCATTAGAAACATAACAGAATTAACAAAAATGAAAATTTTCCCCTAAAAAAAACAAAAATGAAATTTTAAAAAAATAAAAATAAAAAAATTGAGAGAGAGATACAATGATACAACCGTACAGGTGTAGAATGCACACAACAAAATGACCCCCCAAAACGAAACCAAAATCACTCAACCAATCGGAAAGTAGAAAGCAAGATATGGTTTTGGCAACACCCATTTTCTCTCTCCTCCCCTCCAATTTTCTTCGGTATATGCTTTTCCTCTTCCAGCATCTCCTCCCAAAATCCAATTATCCCTCCCTCTTTAAATACCTTCCGCCATTGTTAAACCTTCCATTTTCTCTCTCCTCTCTTCAACAATGGCGTCTTCAATTTCACCGCACACTAGCCATGTCGCCACTACTTCTTCTCACAATCACAGGAGTAGAAATTCTCTCTCTTACTTTACTGATTATTATCATCACACTTCTTCTACTTTCCTCCATTTGAGGAAACTCAACCTCGTTTCTCTCTCCTCTTCTCATTCTCTCTCTTCTTCTTCTTCCTCGGCTTCTTCGCAGCTGGTAACTCGCGTTTCGACGGCGCCGGTGGGGTACGCGACGCCGGCGCCGGATTTTGATTTCGAGAAGGAGATTGCTCGGCTAAGAAGCTTGAAGTCGAAGCTATCAAAGGCTGAGAGTTTAGATAGGAAGCACCGAGTAATTGATAATGACTCGCGAGTTAGTCGATTCTTCAATTCGAGTCGGAATGATTTTTCTAGGGTTTTGGAATCGATTGAATTGGAGTCGTTTGAGATGTATTTGATCAAATGTGTTGTTGCGGCGGGGCAGGAGCATGTGATCAGCTATGGAATGGAGGAAGAAGACGAGGAGAGAGAATTTGAGAGTAGTCGAAGTTCGTTGAAGAGTGCGTTGTTTTCGTTGGCGGAGATGATTGAGAGCTGGGATATGGTGGGAGGTGGTGCAGGGAATGGTAAGATGGGGATGAGTAAGTTAATGGAGGAAGAAATTGCTGCTCTGAAGAAGCTGTTGAGGACTTTGGCTGAAATGGAAAGGTTTTATGATTGCATTGGTGGAATTATTGGGTAAGCTTTCCTAATTTGGAAAATTTTCGATTTCGCAACTTCGTTTTATTGTGTTTCTTTATGGCATTTATGCATCAGCAGTATGATTTTAGTTAGTTGGATGATGACAAATGAGTGATGAAGATAGCGGGAATGTGTCAATGTGTGTATGCAGAAAATTGAATTAAGGTAGAGGATTCTTTGATTTTTTAGCTATGATGATTATTTGCAGTTTTATAGTCTTATTGAAGATATGTATTTGTAGTGAAAATTGAATATAATTGGAAAACTTTGATTTAACACAAAAATGTTTCAAGACTTGAATTCCTGAATCTACTTGTGCGAACTACAATGTTATGGAGTGACCTTGATTTGTTTCAAAGTTGTATAATTAATGAGGAGGGATGCAAAATGGATAATTAATCAAGAAGCAAAGAGTGGTTTGCTTATGAATTTATGAACATCAAAGTTGAAGTTGACTGTGGAGATTAACACAAGAAATTTATGCTCAATTACTTTTTGGAGCAAATTTGGCTTGTAGGGTAGAATAGTATTGTTATTTAGGTAATTGGTAATAGCTTAATATGGGGATTCTATTGACTATGGTATAGAATTTCCTAAAAATAAGAATTGTCATGCTGTTGACCAATATAAGTGTTGGCATGACATATGCATAGCAAAGAAATAAAGGGTGGACAGGGAGTTCCGTTTGCCAACTAGCAACACCCAAGCTGTATGACAGGTTTGGAGTAGAGATAGATCTATGCATTGAAAATAACCATAGATTTTGAGATCTCTAATAAGCTCCTGTCGAGTTTATACTCAAACCATGGACAGGCAGGAGACAATTTTGCAAATGGAAACATCTTAGTAGTCCAAAAGGCAAAAGTGATTTTTGGTATTAGTGAGTGTAATCACTGTAATAGTGTCATGGGCTGCAAAGTCCCTCCCTCTAGGGGCAAGTTAGAAAAGTTTGGAGTCAAGGAATAAAATAAAATGTATGTGAAAGTTGGTTCTTACGTGTGCTTTTACCAGGGTAACTCACCGATCCTTCAAGAGTACCATAGATTATTGCCTCCGAAGGCCTTCATAACCACGCCAGCATGCTCAGTTCTACATCCACTTGTTACACCAAACTGTACCATGAGTCCACAATTGCATCTGTACTTAGCCCAGTTTTGATATTAGATGTTAGGCCTTGGGTCAAGGCTCATAACATGAGGAGAGGTGACCCTCAAGTGAGGTTCCATTCTAAAATAATATGGAAATAAGCGGATTTGTGTATTTAGTGGTTGGTTTTTGAAATGATAGCCTTCTAATTGTAGTTGATTGGGATTTTGGTGAAAGTTCCCAGCATATAATTTGAAAGCCAATTAGAATTTTGGGGAATAAAAGAAAGAGGGAAAGGGGGGGGGGGGGGGGGGTGATGGCTGTGGTTCGTGTTAGAGTTAAAAAGCTTTTATCAGAGTCCTGTTCTTTAGATGGATATTTGAGCATTTCACCTTCACGGGGTATTGTCTGGTGCAAGTTGTAGAGGTTGATCATATAACGTCTCATATTCAAAACAGTATAGTCACACTTAATGTTGGTGAATGTATGCTAATAGTTCTTAATATTTGCATAATTCAGTTTCATGCATTTTGTGGGTGATTAATTACATAACAGAGTCAACATGTCATTCTCTGAGTAATGTGGGGCACAATTTGGTCGGCAGATACCAGTTAACTGTTTTAGAGCTTCTTGCCGAGTCAGTTACTGGGCAAACCATGAATAGTTCCCAGCACATGAAAGAGTCGATGAAATGCCAATTTGTGGAAATTCATTCTCCCAAGGGGGTTGATCTTTCAAGAAATACAGAGTACGCATCACAAGCAGCTATATGGGGAATCGAGGTTGGGATTTTACTGATGATATCTACTTTATATGGAAAGATGAATTTGTAAATTGTTTCAGGGTGTTTATCACTTGATTTATTTCAGGGTTTGCCATATCTTGGTGAAATCTATCCTCTGGGTGGCGCTGCAGATAGGCTTGGTTTCGTTGACTCTGAAACGGGTGAATGTCTTCCTGCGGCTATGCTGCCGTATTGTGGACGGACTTTGCTGGAAGGACTAATTAGGGATCTACAGGTAAAATTGATTTCTTACATTAGTAATCAATCTCAAATTATTTGCATAAATTTCTTTTAATCCATCTTGATTGTAATTTCTTCTATGCTTCAGCTTAACTTAATACATTTTTTTTGATATGTGTCTTCTTTTATATGCTTCAAGGCAAGAGAATTTTTGTATTTTAAGCTATATGGACAACAGTGCATCACCCCTGTTGCTATCATGACAAGTGCTGCAAAGAATAACCATGAACGCATCTGTTCACTTTGTGAGAAACTTAAATGGTTTGGAAGAGGTCGATCGACATTTCAACTGTTTGAGCAGGTGTAATTTGCATTTTCCTTCTGAAAATTCTTTGGATGCTCAGCTTGTTTTGTTTTAAGCAATCTGATGATACGTATTGCCAGCCTCTTGTTCCAGCCATCAGTGCCGAAGATGGGGAATGGTTGGTTTCTGAACCATTCACTCCAGTTTGCAAGCCAGGAGGTCATGGGGTAATATGGAAGCTTGCTTATGATAAAGGTGTCTTCCAATGGTTTCGGAATCATGGACGTAGAGGTGCAACTGTTCGGCAAGTCAGGTTTGCTAAGAATCTTATCTTCATGATCTAAGTTCTGAAATTTTTTCTTTCGCTTGCTATCTTTGTTCCCTTCATCTCTGTACGTAACCAATTTAAATTATACTGCAGTAATGTTGTGGCTGCAACAGATTCTACCCTACTGGCTTTGGCTGGAGTTGGTTTGCACCACAAAAAGGTTTGTTTTGCCTTTTGCTGATTATGTTTATATGACATAAAGTTTGTGCCGTTTCTTTTGTGTATTACTTCCAACTAGGGTTAGCTATCTTCATCCCGTTTGACCTTAGGGCTGAACTGTAGACACCTGAATGACGCAACTTTGAGAGTGACATGCTGTGGTTAACTGATAACTTCTTTTTTTCTATAAAAATGTAATCCAAGTATCCAACTTCAATACCTCTTTTGACTGAACGAAATGAATTCCAAATTCTTTCACTAAATAGATGTTTATGCATTTCAAAGAACTATTCCATGGGTTTTGTGGTTGAGAATCATGGTAAGATTTTTCAAATAGGTCCATATGTTGTGAATCTTTGCATGATAGAAGTATTGTGTCTTGCCCTCCTTTAGTTGCTCTATGGGAATTATCCTAGGGTTATCTCTTGGTAATGTTATATTTCCTCCGTCCACTTTCATGCTTGCTAATGCATGAAAGTGCATTAGAAATATTTTATAAATATAAAATATTTATAAATATAAAATGAAAAAGAATGAAGTATAATAGAAAAAAGAAAAACAAAAATATACGAAAAAAAAGGGGAATAAAATAGAGATTTAAATTTTATTATTTATATATACATCCAAATAAAAATCTAATCTAATATATATATATAAATAAAGTAGGCATTTTTCGGGAGCATTTGACGCGCCAAATGAAAAATTAGATTAATAATTTATTTTAGAATTAAAAAATTTACTCGCCACCTAAGCAAAAGTGGCGAATAGGATTTACGAATTTTGACACATAGGTAGAGAATAATTATAATTAAAATTTAAATCACTTTTAAAAACCAATAATTATCTTTTCTAAAAAACAAAAAAAAAACTAAGTAATAATTATCTTTTTTACATATATGGATGCAAATTTTAATCGCAAATGTCTTTAATCTCTTCCTAAAAATTATTGTAAAAGTTTGATTTTACGAATAGAGAAAAATTAAAATTTAAATTAAAAAAAAACTAAGTAATATCTTTTTTATTTTTTTTGTAAAGTAATATCTTTTTTACATATATGGATGCAAATTTTTGATGGCAAATGCTACGTATCTTTAATCTCTCCCTAACAAATATTATAAAAGTTCAATTTTAATAATGTACTCATCAAGACGAATAAAACTAAATCTCATATGATTGATTTCCCATAATTTTTAATAGTTAAACGATTATAAATGAGACTAACATTTTAAACAGAACGAGTATATTAAATAAACTCATAGGCAAAAGACTCATTTTGATCAATAAAAAAACGAGATTTGTCATTTCATTTTGAATTAAAAATTTAAATTGTCACATAAGCAAAATTAGTGAATAAGGTTTTGAATTTTAAATTCAAGTGCCACGTAAAATAAATAAAACAACAAAACATAACTTCAGTGTTAAATTAAAAAAATTATCTTATGATATTAAAAAAAATTATCCATATATCTAATGAATGATCTTCATAAATATACAAAATTTTAAATTAAATAGAATGATTTACTAGAACCGTGTTACATCTAGTATCTAGTAAAGTAGGTGAATCCAAAAGAATTTATTCAGTTTTAACCCTCCGTATCTCTAATAATATACAAGTAAAAATTATAAAAATCAGATATTGTGAAAGTATAAATTAAGACAAATCTAACAAGATCCCTCCACATGACTATATTTTGCTCAACATATCAAACTATAATTAAGGGTCACTTATAAGAATGTGAAAAGTGTAAATTTTCAAGTGTTGCGCTAAAGGGAGCGGAGGAAGTACACTATTGGGAGACTATTTATCTGTTGCTTTGGTTTATTGCTGTGATGGCAGCTGTTGAACAAACTACCAAAAAAAAAGTTGTAAAAGGTTAGGATTTGGACATACTCTATGTTTCTGTAGAATTGGTGGCATCTATCTTATCTTTTTTTTTTTCCTCCCTCTTTTCCTAAGCCTTTTGTGTTTATACCATTATTTTCTTATACGTGCTATTTGTGCAGAAATTAGGCTTTGCATCTTGTCAGAGGACTGCTGGGGCTACTGAAGGAATTAATGTTCTCGTTGAGAAGAAGGAGATTAGCGGCAAGTGGGCTTATGGATTTTCATGCATTGAATACACTGAGTTCGATAAATTTGGGATCCCAGCAGCTTCTTCATCAAAGAGGTTAAAATGCTGTGTATAAGCATTAAATCTTCGTTCTGATTAGTTAATTTATTAATACAGTTATCCCTCTGTATATATATCCGTGATTCCTTGTTAGTTGTTACTCTTATCTCTAACCTTTAAAAAGTGTTTTATCCTGATTTCTACCTTCCCCAGCATGCTAGCGGAGTTCCCAGCCAATACAAACATTTTGTATGTTGATTTGCATTCTGCGGAGCAAGTTGGATCACGCAATGATGAGAGCAGTTTACCAGGATTGGTTCTAAATATTAAAAAACAAATTGAATTTGTGGACCATTATGGCATCAAGCACAGGTATGATGACCAATAATTCTTGCTACAAAAACACAATTATGTCATTTACAAACAGATTAGAAAAGAAATGCGAAGTGGTGCCTCTATGCACACACTTACCCCTTTTAGTTTAAGTCAATTCAAGTTAGGGCAGGGAGGGTTAACTTTAGTTATGGCTCTCCTTACCTCTTGTGTGCATGCTGCAGTGTTTCTGGTGGCAGGCTTGAATGCACAATGCAAAATATTGCTGACAACTTCTGCAATACGTATCCATCTCGTTGTTATGGAGTAAAAGAAGGTCCGCTATTTCCTTCGTAGTTTTGAGTTTAGTCTTACCTTCATTAATTTCTGTTTTCCATATATATGTTTCTAATATCAATCGACGATAGCAGATGTCCTAGATACATTTATGGTTTATAATGAACGAAGAAGGGTCACCTCATCTGCCAAGAAAAAACGAAGGCAGGGTGGTAAGTCGCTAAACCAGGTAAACTATCCTCTCTCCCAAACTAAAGGCTTGTTTTAATTTAAATGCTGAAGTCCATTATTTGTTACCATTGATCTGTTAAAAGATTTATAGATTTGTATGTGCAAGTGATTATGTGATATTATTAATGGTATAAAATTACAATTTTCTGTCTCAGTAGGACTTTTTTTTTATAAAAAAAAAAAAAATAATAATAATAATTTTGTGTGCTAACATAATAATAAAAATAAGCAATGGAAAATTTGACCTTGAAGAACACCAAAAAATTCAATGAGCCTACTTTTGTATTGGGGTATAACCTCTGCAGTGATGCAACCATTTATTGTTTGGCTTAGATATGGAGCGTTAAGTGCTTAAGCATGGATTAATAATGAAGGAGCTAATATCTTTTCTGCTTCTTGCAGACTCCAGATGGAGCATTGTTGGATATTACGAGGAATGCCTACGATCTCCTTTCCTACTGTAATATAAAAATTCCTGAAGTATGTCAGTTTTGGTGACTTTGGCTTATAATTTCTCGTGATAAACAATATAATTATGGTGCTTTTGTTAGACTTGACTTTTTCAAGGAAATTTAATTCCTAGAAAATAAGGAAAGTTGCTAGTTGTGAGCCCATTAGCCACTTCTCATTTTAATGATGCTTACCACATGCCACAATGCTTTGTGCCTCCTCTTGTTAAACCTGATATTTCTCTTGGTCATGTAGAACTACATTAACTAATTAGGGTAAGTAAATTTTTGTGTGTGAAGATCAGTAGGATTTTTCTTTTCTTCTGGAAATTTGCTCAAACTTGTGTCCTTTGTTGCTAGTCTCAAATGGATTTATTGCTAACCAAGTAACAAATTCTCTATTTCCTTGAAATCCGTTTCACTTTTAAGGCCCCTACTAGTTTCTCTTTGCCATGGGATAATACTTTAATCAGAAAGGAATGGTGAAAACTTCCCTTGAATTAAAAATCAGAAGAAACTACCAAAGGCATCATAATTGTAATATATTATGCATCTTGACCAATGTTAGTGATTGGAACTCATTCTATATTTCTATGTATCTTGCAGGTGGGAGGAAATGAGAATTACATTAATGCTGGTCCACCATATCTCATCTTTTTGCATCCTGCTTTGGGCCCTCTTTGGGAGGTTTCTAGGCAAAAGGTTAGCTATATTCTCCTTGAAGCTTAATAGCTCTTTGTCAAATAATCCATCTTTGTCATATGCAATATCTGATTATGCCTTCTGTCTTCATTCCCAGTTTCAAGGAGGTTCCATCTCCAAGGGCTCAGAGTTGCAAATTGAGCTCGCTGAATTCTTCTGGAGAGATGTTCAGGTGTTACTTGACAGAAGCTAGTATAATGAGTCTTAAGAATCTTTGTTGTTGAAGCTGACTTTGCTACGTTTTCAGCTTGATGGAAGCATGATTGTTGTTGCTGAAAATGTGATGGGCACTATGAAGACTGATGAGAGTGGGGAACCTCTGTTAGAGTATGGTCACAGGTGATTTTTGCAACCATTTCTATTGCCTTACAAAGAGATAAAGTATGCAAACTCAGCTAACCTATGTTATGGATTTCTTTAGATGTGCAAAGTGCAAGTTGCAGAATGTCAAGGTACTGAACAAAGGAATTGACTGGGAATCTGGAGAAAATATTTACTGGAGGCACAAAGTGCATCGGAATGAGTGTTTGAAAGTTATGCTGCATGGAAATGCTGAATTTGAGGCTACTGATGTTACTCTAGAGGTAAATAACTTAATCAGAAATTTTCATGTGACTTCATGATATCACTGTCATAACTGATGACACTTTGTTTGAGAAAGACTGAAAGAGTGACATATAGCTGTCATTAGTGTATCTATCATGACTGCCTGATGTAGAAATGGGAGAGGAAACTCTGTCTGGACTGTTGCATGTGTAAAGACCTTGCTTTTAATGCAAAAGTGCAATTTTTTTTTTTTTTTTTTTTTTTTTTGATGCGGAGTACATATTTTGGCATGGAGAATGTTTTAAAACAGGTTTGACGTATGTTCAATGTTTTGCTGACTGAATTAGTATAGAATCAGATTATATAAATGTCATTGGTTGATTTAGATCTCGACACTTCCTTTTGTTACTCATTGTAAAGCTTTTATTTAAAGCAGATTATGCAGTTCCACTTGTTCACATATAATTTATCATGTAATGCTTTTTGTTCATGTGGTTCATGATGCAGGGAAATCATTTATTTGAGGTTCCTGATGGTTATAGGTTAAAGATTATATCTGCAGATCCAGGTTAGTAGCAACAATTTTTCTGATGGCTACTTATTTATGCCCCCTGTTCTAAAATAAAGCTTGAGTTTTCCAAAAGTTTTATCTGTTATAAAAATTTGAAAGTGGATGGATTTGTATAAGTAAGACATTTAGTGCTAAGGTATAGAGAGAAGAGCGGATGAGAATGAAAAAGATAAAAAGAAATATTGGGATGCTGGGAGTTATTTTTTTGTATTACTTGTGAATGTGCCTGCCTGTCTAGTATTTTCTTTCATACTGGAGACAAGATTTAAATGAATTGTCAAAGACAGAAAGATGGGCTCACTTGAGAAGCTATTGACATTTTAAATATAGGATTTATGATTTTCTTGTCATTGTAATTCTTGGCTGTGGGGTAAAAAAATATTTTATGGAAAGTCAAAGATATTCTTTCATTTCCTTGACCCAACACCCAAGTTTGATAAAGATAGCTGTCCAAGTCAAAGTTTAAGATTAGACATTGGAGAAAACCATAAATTTTGCCGATTTTGCTCACTAATCGGTTTCCTGGAGACTTATATAATGGGGTTATTGCTAATTGCAGGTATATCATTGCAATTAGACCCTATTGAAGACTCTAAGAAAGATACTGGAAGCTGGTTTTGGAATTACAAGATGGATGGAGCACATGTAAAGTTGGAAATGGTAGAATTGTGATGCACTAACTGCATTCTTCACTTCCACCGATGTGAATTATTGTTCACAGAAGAACTTGGGAGATGAATGTTCTGCTGTATCCTCTGATTGGTTGAACAGAAGTTGAACCTTCACACGGCATTCTTTGCGAATGTGCTATAAAAGAGATTAGGATTGGCTTGTATCTCCTTTAAAATTGGCCTCTCGCTATCTCTCAACGCACATATTCTATGATTTAACCTCTGCTTGTACATGATATGTAAAATATCATAATTGTTTGTAAATTTTATTTATTAATGAAGTAATGTTATATAGTTCTCGTGATTTAAAATTCCATCCTACCTATATCAATGCATAATTTATATGTTTTTTGATGATATGTTGCTTAGTAGTGTGTAACTTTTCCTTTTATGACGACATGACATCATATGACAGACGTATGTTATTCCTGTTGAACTCATTGAACTCATCAGTCTCCAAGAGTTTGAAGGCCTCATTGTTTCTGAAGCTGTGGCATACCTCTACATTCTATCATATATAGGGACCAACTCTTGCTGTACATGAAGGAGATGGAGCCTTCAAAATAAGCATATCTCTATCATTGCTCTGTAAGGTGACATGATTTCTTTAAATGTTATTATCCAATCTTCCCATTATTCTTTCTGCAGTTTCTTTTCTTACTGTTATCTTTTTGAAAAGCTCATGACATTAATCATCATAGAGGAGCTACCAATTGCATACAATGATTATCTTATATAATTTTTCTTTGTTTTTTTCTTTCTAGTATTTGTTTGTTCTGAAAGCAAATTGGCAATCATACCCATATCACTCATTTTCCTGCTTTCCTGAAAGCGAATTAAAGAAAAGAATTTGTATTTATATAAGAATCCACACCACCTGAATTGCTACAGCTGAGCAGTTTAGATCTTTTTATTATTCTATTTTAATCGATGCAGAAAATAGGTTTTTAACCCTAACAAGAAGTGAAGTATGAAAATTTTATTGTTGCTCTTGATTTTCCTTCATCTACTTTCTATGCTAAAGATTCGCAGGATTGGAGCAGCATTTGATGAGTAATCTGAGCAACAGACTAGCCCTTTCTCGAGCTTCAGATGACCCTTTAGCTACCAATCTCCGGATTAATGAAAAGCTTTGGGAATCCAAATGTCTCACAACTTCAGCTCCATCTTTGGTTAAAGCCAAAAGAAGAATGACTGAATTCTCTTTACCTTTTGGAGATCCAAGTTTCAGGACATCAATAAGAAAGGCTATGAGATCTTTGCTTCTGGTGATCTCCTCCATTCCTTCAGAAGATCCTGAGAGCAATGCAAGCAGTGTCAAGGCATCATCAGTGATTCCTGCCTTTTCATCCGTCAATATATTAATAAGCAAAGGTACTGCCCCTTCATGTACTACTGTCCTCTGATTTGGATTGTAAAGTGAAAGGTTAATTAGCGCCGTTGCAGCATCTCTTTTCCCTCTCGTGGTGCCTTCTCGCAAGAGACGTATCAGGGCTGTTACCACTCTGGGTTGTACTCCAATACTTGCCTTGTAATCATCAATGATTGACAAACTTGAAATTGTTGCAGCTGCATTTTCCTTTGCCTCCACGGTTTTTCCATATTCTAGAATAAGTATTAACTTTTGAAGTGCTGCAGCTTCCATGATCAAAATTTTGTTGTCATTGTGGATGGACAGGTTCAACAATGCAGTCACAGCATTTTCCTGCATTGCTGGCTCATGGGAACTTAGTAAGTTCACCAGAAATGGAATTGCTCCGGCCTCAGCTATTATTTTTCTGTTTTCCATGCTGCTTTTTGCTAGCAATCGGATCTCATAGGCCGCTCTACATTGCATTTCTGGAGATGCAGTTGCAAGTTTCCCTAGTAAAAATTCTGATGTCAATCTGATAGCATTGAGACCCAAATCTTCCCTTTTGTTATGCTCTGAGGAAGAGGTTGTAAGTTCATTTAGAGGGATATTGTTGTCCTGGTGCCATTGATGGATCAGACTCTTCAGGTTGTAGTTGGGTATTAGAGCCATGTGTGTTAGCTTCCACCCACACTTCGGGCATGTTCTACGCCCTGAATTGATCCACTTAGAAATTGTGTATCGGTCATAAGTGTATCCAGTTGCTACTGTGACTGGCTCTCTCATTATCTTTAGTGAAATTGGGCAACGGAATTCATTGGGAACATCTGTCAGTATTGCTCGTGAAGATGAAGATGTTGATGCAGCAAGATTTTCTGCAGCAGTTTTCTGCTTCAAGAGTAGAGTGGTTTCATTATCTTCAAAACTAAAAATCATAGACCTGAGATATGAAAGTAATGAGATGAGACTATTTATTCTTGAAACAACTATAGGTCCACCTGTACCTCCCTGACTTGCTGCTTCTGCCTTTAATTTGGAGATTTCTTCAGCAAAGTCAACTGAACTTCTCAAGCCAATGCTGCTCAAAAGCTCTCTTGCTCTTTTTATGTCTAGGAAACCATAGCTCTTATCGTTCTTTTCCTTCGAAGTAGCTATTATCTGAAGCACTTCTTTCCTTCTTTCCAACTCTTTGGGATCAACTACCAAATCTACCCTTTTTGCCAGATTGCACACAAGCTCCACTTGTTCTTTAATATCTATGCTTATATTCATCAATTGTAGAGGTAATAATATATCAAGAGCTTTGCTGATATCTTTCACTATTGCATCGAATTCCTTTGACAAGATTTCTGTTTGAATGAGGCTCCACAGGTAGCTACTTTCAGTGCATCCTTGGATCAGAAGCTTTGCTCTTGTCATCAGAGACAAGAGCTCAGTAAAGCACAGGATTGCAGATGGAAGAAGCGGGATGTCTAACTCTTGCATCTCTGTAAACAAAGGAGAAAGCAGTCTGATTCTCCGAGTAATGGCTAAGATGTTTTTTACTTGTATCGGAGGGAGATTACTTATTGAGGAGATCTCCTCAGATATCATGATCAACGATGCTATCAAGGACGCTGTTTGAGGAAAGCCTGCAAACATTGGAAGAGGTTGAAAAGATCTATCCATGGTGTTTTTCAGTTCTTATGCTGCAGATTATCAACTTCTTTGGCTGCTTGCTTGTTGACCTTATCAAATTGCTAAGATCAATTATAATATAGATCTCGGTTTTGACTAGCTATTATAAATATTTATAAGAGACTAGAGTTTTGTTTGGTTGGTTCAATAAGCAAGAGATGCTGTCAAAAAGACAACCTACAATTTGTCAGCCTGTGGTCAAAAGGTTTGATTCAGGTGACTGCGATAAGTTTTCAAGGCATTATTCGTGGTGGTTGGAAAGTTGCTTAATGAAAACGTTAAACAATGTTGGTCGTCTTTGGAACAGGCTTATAATTGGCATTATGAAGGCCTTTAAAAAACAGGACTTGTAATATTTCTGTATAGAAAATGAAGAACCTCATGTGTAGGTGTTTTTTTTTTTTTTTTTTTTTAATGGTGGTGGAATTGCTCTAAAACTATTCGTACAATTCACAAATCTACAATTACATCTAGACAAAAGACAATACCTACTGAAATTTTAAAATCAGTGGAATCATGCCGATCAGATCATATTGTGAGCTTGTTAGAAACTCTCACAACTAAATGTCTAAATGAAAACGACTTATGTTGATGACCACGTATGAGGCGAACCAAAGATTAATGCTTTAACCTCAGGCAATATGTCATATTTGAAACTTCAACTTGAGAAGTTTCCTGTTATGTGAGATGAATGTTAGCCAAATTTGCAATAGTCAGACCTTGGAATAAGACCAACAGCAATAAAGAAGTTTGGGGAGTTTGGGGGTATGAACAAGGTGAAGAAAATGATTAAAATGACATTACATTACAAACAGCAATAAAAGAATCAAGCTTGTTCATTCCCTTTTCTAATTACCTACATAGCAAACGCCAGTATTAGCACTACCTACCCATATCAAACCCCAGTTTAGCACTACCTACCCGGAATTCACATAGTTAACGCATCAGACAACAGCAACACCCCTAATAATTTGCCGGTTCTCCAAATCCTTGTCACCAAGAGTAGAAATATTATTCATTTTGGCTAGATTGACAGTCAAGATTCAATCCACCATACATTCTTTGCCGCTAACTACCAGCACAACAGCATGCGACATTGGCTGAAACCTCCAAAATTTCTCAAAAAGCGTGGATATTAGCCTTTAAATTTGGAATTTTTAGACTTTTTTTACCCGGAAATAAAAATTGCCGAAATATTTACCATGGTCCCTAATACCCTCCGGAAGTCCAATTGGCTGGGTGGAACCATCCAATTTGCCTTTAAACGACCAATTTACCGGTTTATAACTTGCACCGATTTCATTAACTCGAGCTTACCACGAACATTTAGGACAACATGTAATGATCATATATGGATCCAAACGGCATTATATAACCTCGATATGTATCCCCTAAAATCGCAATGCTTTTCGACACCGGGCCCGAAACATTCGAAATTTCTCGAAAAGCGTGGATATTAGCCTTCAATTTTGGAATTTTTTGACATTTTTTCGCCCGAATATAAAATTGCTGAAATGTTTACCATGGTCCCAAATACCCTCCGGGAGTCCAATTGGGTGGGTGGAACCATCCAATTTGCCTTTAAACGACCAATTTACCGATTTACAACTTACACCAATATCATTAATTCAAGCCTACCAGGAACATTTATGACGACTAATATTGATCATTTATGGTTCCAAACGACATTATATGACCCCGAGATATATCCCCTAGAGTTTCAAGACTTTTCGACACCAGGCCACGAAACCTCAAAAATTTCTCAAAAAGTGTCGATATTAGCCTTTAATTTTGGAATTTTTTGACTTTTTTTTTTTGCCTGAAAATAAAAATTTCCAACATGTTTACCATGGTCCCTATTACCCTGTGGGAATCAAATCGGTTGGGTGGAACCATCCAATTTGTCTTTAAACGGCCAATTTACCGATTTACAACTTGCACCGATTTCATTAATTCAAGGCTATCACGGACATTTATGACAACATATAATGATCATATATGGTTCCAAACGTCATTATATGACTCCGAAATGTATCCCCCTAAATCTCAAGCCTTTTCGACACTGGGCCCCGAAACCTCCAAAATTTGCAAAAAGCATGTATATTAGCCTTCAATTTGGAATTTTTTAACTTTTTTTCGCCCGCAAATAAAAATTTCCGAAATGTTTTCCATTATTCATAATACCCTCTGAGATTCCAATTGGGTGGGTGGAACCATCCAATTTGCCTTTAAACGGTCAATTTACCGATTTACAACTTGCATCGTTTCCATTAATTCAAGCCTACCACGAACAATTATGACAACATATAATGATCATATATGGTTCCAAACGGCAATATATGACCCCGAGATGTGTCCCCTAAAATTTCATGACTTTTCGACACCGGGCCCCGAAACCTCCAAAATTTCTCAAAAAGCGTGGATATTAGCCTTCAATTTTGGAATTTTTTGACTTTTTTTCGCCCGGAAATAAAAATTGCCGAAATGTTTACCATGGTCTTTAATACCCTCTGGGAGTCTAATTGGTTGAGTGGAACCATCTAATTTGCCTTTAAACGGCCAATTTACCGATTTACAACTTCCACCGATTTCATTAACTCAAGCTTACTACGAACATTTATGACAAAATATATTGATCATATATGGTTCCAAACGGCATTATATGACTCCAAAATGTATCCCCTTCAATCTCAAGCCGTTTCGACACCAGGACCCGAAACCTCCAAATTTCTCAAAAAGCGTAGATATTAGACTTCAATTTTGGAATTTTTTGACTTTTTTCGCACGGAAATAACAATTTCCGAAATGTTTACCATGGTCCCTAATACCCTCTGGGAGTCCAATTGGGTGGGTAGAACCATCCAATTTGCCTTTAAACGGCCAATTTACCAGTTTACAAATTGCACCGATTTCATTAACTCAAGCCTACGACGAACATTTATAACAACAAATAATGATCATAAATGGTTCCAAACGACATCATATGACCTCGAGATATAATCCTAAAATTTCAAGTCTTTTTGACACTAGGAACCGAAACCTCTAAAATTTCTCAAAAAACGTGGAGATATTAACCTTCAATTTTGGAATTTATCGACTTTTTTCGCATGTAAAAAAAAAATTATCGAAATGTTTACCATAGTCCCTAATACCCCAGGGGATTCCAATTGGATTGATGGAACCATCCAATTTTTCTTTAAACGGCCAACTTGCCGGTTTACAACTTGCACCGATTTTATTAATTCAAGCCTACCACAAACATTTATGACAACATATAATGATCATAGATGGTTCCAAATGGCATTAAATGACCCCGAGATGTATTCCTTAAAATCTCAAAGCTTTTCGACACCGGGCCCCAAAACGTCAAAAATTTCTCAAAAAGCGTGGATATTAGCCTTCAAATTTGGAATTTTTTGACTTTTTTCGCCTGGAAATAAAAATTTCCGAATAGTTTATCATGGTCCCTAATACCCTCTGGAAGTCAAATTGGTTGGGTGGAACCATTCAATTTGCCTTTAAACGACCAATTTACTGATTTACAACTTACACTGATTTCATTAATTCAAGCCTACCACGAACATTTATGACATTATATAATGATCATATATGGTTCCAAACGGCATTATATGACTTCGAAATGTATCCCCTTAAATCTCAATCCTTTTTGACACCGGGCCCTGAAAACTACAAAATTTCTCAAAAAACGTGGATATTAGCCTTCAATTTTGGAATTTTTTGACTTTTTTTCCGCTTGTAAATAAAAACTGCCAAAATGTTTACCATGTTCCCTAATAACCTCCGGGAGTCCAATTAGGTGGGAAGAACCATCCAATTTGCCTTTAAATAGTGAATTTACCGGTTTACAACTTGCACCGATTTCATTAACTCAAGCCTACCACGAACATTTATGACAACATATAAAGTTCATTTATGGTTAAAAACATTATTATATGACCCCGAGATGTGTTCCCTAAAATCTCATTGCTTTTCAGCACCGGACCCCGAAACCTCAAATAAATCTCAAAAAGCGTGGATGTTAGCCTTCAAATTTGGAATTTTTTGACTTCTTTTCGTCTGGAAATAAAAATTGCCAAAATGTTTACCATGGTCAGTAATACCATCTGGGAGTCAAATTGGTTGGGTGAAACCATCCAATTTGCTTTTAAACGACCAATTTATTGATTTACAACTTGCACTGGTTTCATTAATTCAAGCCTACCACGAACATTTGTGACAACATATAATGATCATATATGGTTCCAAACGGCATTATATGACTCCGAAATGTATCCCCTTAAATCTCTAGCCTTTTCGACACCGGACCCTGAAACCTCCAAATTTCTCAAAAAATGTGGATATTAGCCTTCAATTTTGGAATTTTTTTACTTTTTTTCTCCCGTAAATAAAAATTTCTGAAATGTTTACTATGGTCCCTAATACCCTTTGGGAGTCCAATTGGGTGGGAGGAACCATCCAATTTGCCTTTAAACAACCAATTTACCGGTTTACAACTTGCACCGATTTCATTAATTCAAGCCTACCATGAACATTTATGACAACATATAATGATCAATTATGGTTTCAAACAGAATTATATGACCACGAGATGTATCCCCTAAAATCTCATTTCTTTTCAACACAGGGCCCCGAAACCTTCGAAATTTCTAAAAAAGCATGGATATTAAGCATTCAATTTTGGAATGTTTTGATTTTTTATCGCACGAAAATAAAAATTGCCAAAATGTTTACCATGGTCCCTAATGCCCCACGGGAGTCCAATTGGATGGTTAGAACCATCCATTATACCTTTAAACGAACAATTTTCCGGTTTACAACTTGCACCGATTTTATTAATTCAAGCCTGCCACAAACATTTATGACAACAATTAATGATCATAAATGGTTCCAAATGACATTATATGACCCCGAGATATATTCCCTATAATCTTAAGTCTTATCGACACCGGGTCCCAAAACCTCTAAAATTTCTCAAAAAACGTGGATATTAGCCTTCAATTTTGGAATTTTTTGACTTTTTTTCGTCCGTAAATAAAAATTGCCGAAATTTTTACCATGATTAATAATACCCTCCCGGAGTCCAATTGGGTAGGTGGAACCATCCAATTTGCCTTTAAACGACCAATTTACCGGTTTACAACTTGCACCGATTTCATTAATTCAAGCCTACCACAAACATTTATGACAACGTATAATTATCATATATGGTTCCAAATGACATTATATAAACCCGAGATGTATTCCCTAAAACCTCAAGTCTTTTCGACAACAAGTCCAGAAACCTCCAAAATTTCTCAAAAAGCGTAGATATTGCCCTTCAATTTTTGAAATATTTTTACTTTTTTTCGTCCAGAATTAAAAATTGACGAAGTATTTACCATGGTCCCTAATACCCTCCGGGAGTCCCATTTGGTGGGTGGAACCATCCAATTTACTTTTAAACGACAAATTTACTGATATACAACTTGCACCGATTTCTTTAATTAATTCAAGCCTACCATGAACATTTATGACAACATATAATAATCATATATGGTTCTAAACGGCATTATATGACACCAATATGTATTTCCTAGAATTTAAAGACTTTTCGACTCCGAGTCCCAAAACCTTCAAAATTTTGCAAAATTCGTGGATATTAGTCTTCAATTTTGGAATTTTTTGACTTTTTTCGCCCGGAAATAAAAAATTGCCCAAATGTTTTTCATGGTCCCTAATATCCTCCGGGAGTCCATTTGGGTTGGTGGAACCTTCCAATTTGCCTTTAAACGACCAATTTACCGATTTATAACTTGCACCGATTTCATTAACTCAAGTTTACCACAGATATTTATGACAACATATAATGATCATATATGGGTCTAAACGGGATTATATGACCCCGGGATGTATCCCCTAAAATATTAATACTTTTCCAAATCGGGTCCTGAAACCTCCAAAATTTCTCAAAAAGCGTGGATATTAGCCTTCAATTTTGAAATTTTTTGATTTTTTTTCACCGGGAAATAAAAATTGCCGAAATTTTTACCATACTCCATAATACCCTATGAGAGTCTAATTGGGTGGGTGGAATCATCCAATTTGCCTTTAAACGACCAAATTGCCGGTTTACAACTTGCACATATTTCATTAATTCAAGTCTACCACGAACATTTATGACAACAAATAATGATCATATATGGTTCCAAACAACATTATATGACCTCAAGATGTATCCCATAGAATTTCAAGACTTTTCGACACCGGGTCTTGAAACCTCCAAAATTTCTCAAAAAGCATGGATATTAGCCTTTGGTTTTGGAATATTTTGACTTTTTTTCGCCCAGAAATAAAAATTGACGAAATGTTTACCATGTCCCTAATACCCACCGGGAGTCCAATAGGGTGTGTGGAACCATTCAATTTGCTTTTAAACGGCCAATTTACCGGTTCACAACTTGCACCAATTTACCGCTTTACAACGGCCAATTTAATTAACTTGCACCGAACCCGACTTGAACTGAAATTGACTCAAACCCGTTTTAACTCGTCGAAACCCGAATTTAATCCAACTTGTTATGAACCTGACCTGAATTCAACCCGACTCGTTCCTAACTTGACCCGAATTTAACCCACCTGTTACAATCCTGACCTGAAATCAACCCGACTCTTTGTTGACCTGACCCAAATTCAACTCGACTTGTTATAGGCCTGACCCTAATTTTACCATTCCTATTACTTACCCAACCCAAAAATTCAACCCGATCTCTTACTAACCCGACTCGAAATAAACACGACTTGTTATTGACCCAACCTAAATTCAACCCAAAATTTTCCTGACCCGATTTCAAATCACCTTAAATGCAATTTAGACCACCTTATCATTGTTGATAAAAACATTTTTTCTTGGGAGACCAAGTCGGTCCAGGCCAACAAAAGAAAGGAGCATCATCCTCAAATTTAAGAGTTAAATATGGTATTAGTGGTGGGCATGGGCCGTGCCGGGCCTGCCGTGGGCCGTGCCTAGGCGGGCCATGAACAGTGTCGTGCCGGGCCGTGCCGGCCCACGGTGGAGGCGGGCCGTGCCGTGCCGTGCCGGCCTTCAAGGTTTCCCTGTCCACGGCACGGCACGGCCCACCGTGCCGGTCGTGCCGTGCCGGGCCGCCCGTCGTGCCGGCCACCGTGCCGGCCCACGGTGGAGGCGGGCCGTGCCGGCCCACGGCTTACCCTTTTTTCTTTTTTTTTTTAAAAAAAAAATTAAAAAAAACTTTAAAAAAACTTGAATTTTTTTTATGAAAGAAAAAATTGAATTGAATAATTATACAATTTAATATTTGAATTTAATAATTATTAAATTTTTTATGGAGTTAAGTTATATTAAATATTGTTTAAATTATATTAATATTTATTGTTCATTCATAATTTACTATATATCATATTATTCATATAACTATATAAGTATTAGACAAAAATTAAATAACAATATAACATATTCCATAAAATTAAAAGTTGAAAAAATTCATTCATAAAAATTTATTAAGTAAAAGATAATATGAAGTACAAGTGTACAACTAACAATAATTGATGAATAACTTATTTTGTTATTTTATTATACGGCTAATGTTAATAGAGTACATAGCCAACATAGGAAATACTAACATTTTCACTAATTAATAGAGTACATAGGAAATACTAGAATTTTCGCTAATTAATATTAATTCTCGAGTTGTTGGTAATCTTCAATCAAGGTCTTCATTATCTTCTTCGTCTTCATTTTCGGCTTCATGTTCACTAGCTAATGCGGAGGAGCTAGTTGAACCAGAACGATCGGAACCATCGATGTTGTCGTTGGCCGTAAAAGTACGATCTTGGATGCGTTCTTGGGCATCCATCCAATCCTTCAAGCAAACACACATTTCTAGTGTTTCGGGCTTCAAACTTGTTCTTCTATCGTCTAGAACCCTTCCCGAAGCACTAAAAGCTCGTTCCGAGGCAACGGAGGAGGCTTGGATGCTGAAAATATCACGTGCCATTGCCGCCAAAATTGGATGCTTTGTGCTTTGGGATTTCCACCAATCTAGGATGTCCATCCCCAACCTCGAATCTTCGTCCAAGCCTTTCATGAAGTCGTAGTTTAAGTACATTTGCAACTCCGAAACATCGCTTTGTGTTCGCCTTGATGATGATCCACTACCTGAAAACTTAGATAACATGTTAGCAGCTTGGGCCGCCAAACTTTTGCCCGTTTTACTTACGCTTTTGGATGTTTGAGAAGGGGCAAAATGAGTGACGGTTCCATATTTAGATTCATAAACTCTATATAACTCAAAAAATTTATCTTTCACATGATTTTTATATTGTTCGACACCATCACCGAGTTGCATGCATTCATAGTAAATATTGGAGGGAAAAAACAAGAGCAGCGCCAGTTTATAGCCGTTAGCCCGCGGGCCGTGCCTGCGGGCCGTGCCTGCGGGCCGTGCCTACGGGCCGTGCCTGCGGGCCGTGCCTGCGGGCCGTGCCACGGGCTATTGGCCGGGCTCGTGCCGTGCCGGGCCACTTTTGGATTTTTTTTCACCGCAGCCCGCACGAGGCACGAGGGGCGTGCCATCGTGCCGGGCCGGGCCTACCGTCGGGCCGGGCCGTGCCGGGCCATCCTCGTGCCGTGCCCGGGCCGCCCGCGTGCTGACCCGGCCCATGCCCAGCTCTATATGGTATACATTTGTTGTAGGGTCAAAGGAGATAATTATCTTCCTAAATTATAGACTATATATAGTTCCCTTGTATATTGCCATATATATTATAGTCAAAGGAAATAATTAGCTTGATAAAAATGATAATTATCTATTTATAGTTAGTTGAACCCGAATATGACCTGATTTGAAAATGACCCGACCTGATTGTACCCAGCAAATTATTTACTTGAACATAAACCGACTTGAATCTGAGAATGACTAGACTTGGAAATAACCCAACCTGATTGTAACCCGCAAATTATTGACTTGAACCGAACCCGACTTGAACCCGAGAATGACCCGACTTGAAAATGACCCGACCTGATTATAATCCGCAAATTATTGACTTGAACCGAACCCGACTCAAACCTGAGAATGACCCGACCTGATTCTAACCCGCAAATGATTGACTTAAACTGAACCCGACTCGAACTCGAGAAATACCCTAACCCATTTTAACCCGTGAAAACCCGACCTATTATTCACCCGACCCGAATTTAACCCGACCTAAACCCGATAAGAAATATGACCCAACGTGACCCAACTCAAGCATGACTCAACTCGCATAGGTTATGGAATTAATCTGAATTGACCCGACCCAAACCCGACTCGTTTACCCGAATTGACAGTTCTAGACATTGCCACCAACCCCAGCACCTTTATAAGAAACATTCAAACATCCACCGTCAACACTGAGATGATTATGACAATGGTAAAAACACAACACCCTCATCATGTTCCCAGCATCACTTGTTAAGTTCTGTACCAAGCAGGGGAAGAGAACCCCACTCTTCTGCAGTAGTAAGTACTCTAAATGCTTTAATGTGTCCAGACCTTTAAGGAGCTATTCTGATTTACTAAACTGAATTGTTTATGAGAGAGGGAAATTTGGAACTGGATTGAAATTAAGTTGAAGAGAACAAGTCCTAACTGAATGCAAATATAGTTTCTTGAAGTCCGGTCTTTAGAGGATCAGCCCAACTAATTCCAACTTAAAATGAATATGAGCAGCAAAGAGTTCTCAATACTCAACAGAACATATATATATTTCCTTGAATCACAGTTTCTGCTTAGAGCTAAAGAAATTTAAAGATAACACATCTGTGGCACACTGGCACACAATCAAGATCTGTACTACTTGAATTTTCTAAAGCTCCAACATTAAATTATTGTATCATTGATTCAACTATACAATCTCCGCAAGTCAAAAAATTAATATCATAGCACCTAATCCTCGTATATTTTTGGTACATGAATACAAATTCAGCAATACAAAGAGTAACACAGAGTAACAGCTCCTCTTTCTTTAACTGCTATGAGCACAATTAACTGCTAACACAACCTCAGTACCCTTTATTACTGCAAAACATACAATTGCAACGCCCAAATCATTTGTTAACTTTGTCCCGCTGTTTCTTTCCTCTGCGCTTGTAATGTTTCTTTCAGTTTCTTGCTCTGTTCAAAGTTTGCCTTTCGCTTTACAGCTTTCTGAGGGAAAACATGAACATATGATTATTCAACCACCCAAAAAAAGAAAACAATGCACATAATTAGATAAAAAAAAAAAAAAAAAAAAAGAAGAAGAATTACCTCCTGCCTGAAACAGCGATCAAGTTTAACTTTAAGATCGGTGCACTCGCCAAAAAATTTGCCTACGGGGTGTTCTGTATGACATTTCTGGAATGCCTCAATGATCTGCAAGATACAATGGCATCATCAAATTCTCTAATCTTTAAAAACTACAGCAGCTGCAGATAACAAGCACAACATAAATATAACCAAGGTGCTAAGATACAAACATGACATAAGATCAGAAAGGTGAGAGAAGAAAGTTTAAACTTACTTCAACACACATTGGGTGCCGGTGTAATGTCAAAGGAGGATGCATTCTGCGAAGCACAATAAAATTAACTGGCAAAGAAAGCATTGAATATCAATTGCTAAGCTAAAACATAACCAGTCAGCGTAAACATACTCAAGGAAATGCAAAATACTTTTTAAAGTTTTTTCTTAAAACAAACATAAGGAGCTAAAAAGAAGAAAGGTGAGCATCACTAAAATCCCCCCCCCCCCCCCCCAAGCATTGCAACGCAGCTCCCCAACCAAACAGAGACTACAGGGTACTTCTCACAGGCACTGATTTACAGACGCCTGAACTTTCAAGCATATCGAACACCATTTTCAATTACTTAAACTCATTTCGTAATTCTTGTTCTCAAAATGTAAAACTTCGTAAGAAAATAAAACCTCTAGCTTGTTATCCTTACTCCATTCTTCCCTACTCTCCTTGCACTCATTTTCTGTCATCCAACAAAAACTTTGTGCATCCTAATTTTCAAATTTAATTCAGCAACAATCTATGAACAAATCCAACTAACAGCTCACTACCCCCAACAGCTGTCCATCATCTGGGAGACTATGTTACGCCAAATTCCCATCAATCATATATTGTCTACATCAAACATTCACTTACAACATAATTCTTACCGAAAATGTATAATGAATTGATATGGTGTTACACTACAAATCTATACCATAAAATAGGATGAGAACTCCTATCACATTAGATAGTGTAAAGATATATACTTAAGTCTCTCACAGCACCACATGTCTCAGATGGTCCATCACAAAAACAGTAAAATGGCATAACAAGAAGAGATATCTTATACTCACACCAAACTTTAAAAGAAGATAAAAAACACAAGGAAAAGAAAGAAAAGCAGAAAGCAAGTCAAAGGAGCAATATAGGATATGAATAAAACTACAACTTAGGGTCTAATCAAGGTTGTTAGGATCATGGTTGTAACTTGTTATGTTCAACAGTGAGGGTGCAGAATCGGATCACTAGAATCTAATCGTAGTATCGAAAGATCCTAAAAATTTGAGAAAAAGAGCAATTGAAATGATACTACATGACTATGTATATCATGTAAAAAGAAACAAGAAAGTTTCCCAATAACTGCGAAATTATACGAGAACTCGTGGCATTGAATCAAATTAACTGAAGTTAATATCCTTAGCAAGCTCAACAATACCATAACTATAATTCAAAATATCACAATCACAATCAACAAAATTGCATTGAATAAACCCTAATTAAAAGCATAATCCAATCAAAACCTTATAATTTCTTCCAAGTAACCAAATTTTGCAATTTATCTCCCTCAAATTAGCAAAGACGGAGTAATCTCCTTTAAAATCACAAATAATTCATCATTTTTATACAATCATAACTCTAAAATGAAGAAGATCGGATTTTCACATTATAACAGGCGGAAAAATTCAATTAACAAAGAATAATAAGTAATTGTAAAAACCCCTGAAGTGGGATTAAAAAAGAAAGCGAGGGTAAAAAATGAACTTACATCAATTAAATTGAAAAGAATACAACGGGAAGAGGACAGACGATGCTGAAGAAGTTGAGTGGTTTGAGAGGAGAGAGAAAATGGTCACAAAATCGCAAATGTGTAGAAGAAATAATAAGGGATTGCGGAGATCGCAAGTTCAACTCTCCTTAAATTTGGACTGAATGCCGTGAATAGGTAGTGTGATTAAACCACGAAAATGTTGTCGGGCCTCGGGTGCACGTATGATTTTTTTTTTTTTTTTAGTTAAGCACGTTGAAGTAGATGAACTCGAAGGTTTTTTTTTTTTTTTTTTTTTTTTTCGTATTTATATTATTTCTTAGGCACACTTTGTATCTGTGTGTAGGGCTGTGCACCGGTCCAAAATCGGACCGGATCGGAACCCGAAATCACCATTTTTAAAGGACCTGGACAGTAATGAATCGGTCCGGGTTCCAGTCTAGACCTATTTATTCCGGTTCAATTTTGGACCGCTTAGACACTTTTTTTTTTTCCATTTTAATATTTTTGTATATACATCATTTTTTAACGTCTTTTTTTTGTTTGCGTGCCTTTTTTTTTTTGCACCTAGAATTTATAAATTACAAGTTATTACCTGGACCGGACCGAAAACACAGAATCAACAAAATATGAGGATCGAAGGCCGACCCAGAATCCAATGGTCTAATCTCGGTCCGATTTCCAATCTCAGTTCTTTTTTGCACACCCCTACCCGTGTCATATATATAATTAATATTTTTTAAATGGGATTGAAATGGAATTAAAGAATTTTTTTTATATCGATAGTTTTGTATTACTATTGTAATAAAATGTATGAAAATTGGATGTTATGAAAATACTCCTACAAATTGCAGCTTCTGACAAGGTTAAAGTTTTACCGTATAAGGTCATGTTCACTTCAGCTTAAAAAAAATTAAGTAAAAATAATTTCAGTCACATAAATAATAAATTTAAAGATAAAAAAATAAAAAAAGTACATTAAAAAAGTGTTTTGGATATCATGAAAAGTTAATCCGTGCAAACATTTAGAGAGGATAGTATAGTTACAATTAGTTTTATGGTAGCCATTGAAAAATATTTGTATTTGATAAATAATTGATTAATCTTTGTATAAATCATGCAAAGGTTAATAAGCTAGATTTTATTTTATTTTACGGTAAGAAGAAGCTAAGGACCCTAACCGAATTTCAACCCTCAAGGTTTTTATGGTTCGGTATTTGCGGATCACACACTTTGAAAGTGAGGGGGGAAGGGTAACGGTCTAACGGATTTCCCACTCTTAAAGTGCCACAAGACTAGTGGGCAAGGTTGGAAGGTACAATTCTTACCATTAAACCAAGCTTAGCTTGATGGTTGGAGGGGGAGGGAAGGGTATACTGCAAATGTACACCTAATTTTGGACCTAAGAAATATACAAGTATTTTTTTACGGGATATGAATATATGATCTTAGTTAATCCGTATTAAATTAAATCTATAGAGATAAATTTATCCCTTAATTAAAACCCTAGCCATACAAAACTTCTTCTTTAATTATTATCTGCTGGGATCGGATCTCCCCTCACTTGCTTTAATTTTGCTATCAATTATCTCTTCCTCACGGAACTGTCGTCGTTTGTCTAGGCGTCTTGCCCTTGCTTCACCGCCGCGCCACCGGTCTACTTTAGGTATCTTAATTTATTTGTTTTCTCTCTTTTTCTTTTCCTTTTAATTTTACTCCATAATTTTAGGGTTGAATTCTTGCATGATATCTTCCTCCTTAACTACTCTGTCAATTTCATTGTTCTCCAAATTATATGCCTTGTGAGATGTTATTATATTCGTTACAAATCATATTTCCAAAGTATATATTAACCTTTTATAACAATAATAGTGTGTTTTTCGTAGGTATATAAAAAAGATGATAATGGTAAGAAAGCAATTTTCTATATACAACCGGTTATACTATCCATAGGACATAAGATCAAGTTTTTTTTCATGTGTTTGTACCTATGTACGTTATTAAAGAATTTCGTCGGAGATGTGTTCGTTGAAGATACACAAGAGTAGTCAAATGTGTACATATTATTTAAAACAATCACGTAATTAATACATGTATAACATAATTTTTTTCTTTCTTTTTGGTTTTCAGGTCAAGTAACATACATTAATCGTCAGTGACTTTATACAAATAATAAACTTCTACAAATTTGTAAAATATGGAATTGAAAAAAGACCACATTGTGGCGTTGATAGTATCTGCCTGCATTCTTTTTGGCGTACTGTTGTTGTTATGTCTGTGCTGCTGCTGTATGGGAAGAAAGAAACAACAGCAAACATCGAAATCGAGCGATGTTGGTGTTGGTAGACCAACAGCGACACCAACAAGTAAAGGTGTAAGAGACGGCAACATGGCTATTTTGGGTGCAGCTACTGGTGTTCTAGCTGCTAGTGCTATTATATCCGCTTCTCAAGCTGGATGTGGTGGTGGCGGATGTGGAGGTGGTGGTTGTGGCGGTGGCGGTTGTGGAGGTGGAGGATGTGGTGGTGGCGGTTGTGGTGGTGGCTGCTAAAGTAGGGTGGCATGGTATGTAGTGTTTAGTTCATCAGTTTTAGTTTTATGTTTAGTTCATCAGTTTTAGTTTTATGTGTTTGAAAAATAGCTAGTAGTGCCAAGACTGCCAACTAATTTTGTAGTGCTCGTAGTTTATTTGATTAAGTACGTTTTTAAAAGATACCTAAGGTTTAGGGCTAGATATGGTATACATCAGTAACATCGATCACTACTTACTACCAACTCGCTACAAAAATAAATGATTTCCTTATGATAGAATATAAACTTATTTTTTATTGTTATTAGGCTTATTGGAACAGATTTTATACTATCACGTTCCCTTAAATTCGAGCTTGTTAGGCTTGAAATGTAATTGTATTCTATTAAGTAATGCAAGAGTCTCAGATTCCTGCAATACAATGTTTGTAATCTAATCAAAGGCTTTGGCAAAACTATTGATTGTTTCTAATGTTACTTTTCTCCAATTGAACAAGTACATCTATTTAGCTGTTGATTTAACTCTTGAAATCTCAAAATTTAAATATTACTAATTCAGAAATAGACTTCTCTCATATACGAAAGAAGGGTTTTTTTTTTTTTTTTTTTTTTTTTCGGAATTAGTCAAGTAAATAATTTCTTAATTTCATAACAACAAAAAAATCTGAACTCTATAGTTTATATCAATTATCGAAAGTCATAGCCCAATTGCATGAAGTATTCAAGCAATAATCTATATATGTAGAATAATAAAATAACATTTAATATGACTTGACTTGGTTTTCTATAGTCCTGCCCTTAAAGTATGAGAAAGAGTAACATTATTTTTTCCAACACAAATTATACTACACCGTTTAAACAAATAATCATATATAAAAGGTGTAATGATCAAATTAGAAGAATTGCATCCAATATAAAATTTGAAAGATGAAAACATATGCTATAGTAGTGCTGATAGTATTATGCAGCTTACTTCCTCTATTCCTATATTTGCTTCTAATAATAATATTATGTGTAAAGACAAGGAAACGGAAAATTTCCGCTTCGCGAAGAAATATTGCTGCTGCAAATGGTGATGTCGAAATTGGGAGAGGAACAAATATTAGAGGTGTAAAAGATGGTGATATGGTCATTTTAGCAGGAGATGGTGGCCGTTCTATGGCTCCTGCTGATAGTAATATTGGAACTGAAGACGACGATTGTTGCTGTTGTGGCTGTGGCGGTGATGGTGGTGGTGATGGTGGTGGTGGCGGCGGATGCGGTGGCTGTGGCGGATGTGGTGGCTGAAGTTGCAGCGAATACAAGTGTACAAAATGTATGTTTTAATTGTGTTCAAATCGTGTAAGTGGATATCCAAGTTTGACAACATGTATATATTTTTGGTGAAATTTTCTTTTTAAATACTTACTCCGTTTACCCGTAACACGCTTTGACTCGCTTTTGTGGTTTATAAATACGATAAAATACATTCATGTGAAATCTTGTTTGAATCGTTGCAACGTATATTTTATCAATGTATATTTTATCAAATTCTACATTTTATAATTTTAAAATATTGATAATTAGAGATATTAATCGTTAAAAACATGCGCTGACAAGCGTGATAATAGATTGGTGTCAACTAAAAAAACAAATTAAAGGAAGCATATGGTAGAGTTGTAAAATTGTGTTGATTTCTTCCTATATTCGTTTATTTATAATAATAATAATAATAATAACTAATAAAAACAATAATAATAATTTTAATTTTACTAATGTAAAGAAATATAATAGAGAAGCACTTAAAATAATTTCAACTCAACAAATATAAGGTTAGATGAACAGTGCCTAAATATCCCAAGTCCGCTAAGGAAAAATAATTTGATCACTTTTAGATAACGCATTGATATATAACTCATATCTCGTAATAAACATCTTTATGTCTATGTTTAACTGGGCCTTTATACCCATTGATATCTAGAAGACCATATTTAACCGGGCCTTAATACTATCTCCATTTTTTATTATTTATAACTTTAACAAATTTTATACTCCCGTATTATTGCTTTGAATTGGTCCATCTCGCACAAATTTTTATTTTGGCACCTTTTAAAAAAGCCTCACATTAATGGAGTATGCTCCATGCATTTTGGAGAAAGAAAAAAAAAAGAGTTCAAATAGACCTGTTATCTTAAATAACTGGTCTCTTTGAAGCTGCTATAAACAGTAGCAACAAACCCGCCTGTTTTCCATACTAAAACAAAAGAGATTTGTTATATATAAACAGGTCTCTTAGATTCTGCCTTTTTATTGAACATACTTTCCATGTTAAAAGAAAAGAGACCAGTTATACATAAAACAGGTCTCTTATCTTAATTTTATTTTCTTACTTATTTAATTTTTTTTATTAGTGATTATTTTTACATATTTGTACATGAGTTTTCGTTTTTGAAGGACTCTCATTTATAAAAATTATAAAGTAATAGAATCTATCAACCAAAATGAATTTTTAAAATTTAAAGGCTAATTATTAAACGATAATACTAATATATAATATAGAACTTTTTTCTAATTTTTTTCCCCTTATTATTTTATGCTACCTCTATTTAGAATTCCTGGATCCGCCACTGCTCTCAGCCACTTCGTCCTTCTCTATTACAACTTAACACTCCTGCTACACGCAATTGAGATGTTTTCATAGTCGCTCTCACTTGTTAATTAGCTGGAGTTCAATTTTGCTAGCTCTCACACACACACTCACGGTTGTGTGTCTTCTCAGATCAATCACCTCTTCACAAATGCAAATACCTCCTTTTTACTTGCAACATGCCGACAATCCATTAATGTGGAGTTCCCTTCAACATTAAGGCCGCTTAATTGTGTCATATATCTAGATGCATAAATTCTAGCTAGTACCCCAAAGTCAACACCGAATAGATCAAAGTTGTCCATTCTAACTAGACAAAATCTAACCAAACATTGACCAAGTCCTCTTCACTTAAAGACTCCATCTAACTCGAACCTTAAACTACTTTTAAGTCCACAACCTTAAATTAAACCTTCACTAGCTGCTTTCCTTTATCTTTTCCTTGTTACAATTACAAATATTAACATTTTTAATGATCATATTAATACAATTGCATCCAGTTAAAAGATGAAAGCATATTTTATAGTGATCATAGTGTTAGGCTGCCTTGTTGCTCTAATCTTGTATATGTTTCTGAGAATAAGATGTGAAAAAAGGGAACAAAAAATCTCCAATACTTCGCAGGAAAGTACTGCTTCAGGCTCAGCAAATGGTGATGTCGAAATTGGCAAAGGAAAAATTACAAATACTGTAAAAGATGGTGATATGGTCATTTTAGCAGGAGATGTTGCTGTTGTTGAGGCTATAGCCAATATAGGTACTAATATTGTTACCCAAAACAATGATTTTGGATGTTTTGGCTGCGGCGGTGATGGTGGAGGATGTGGTGGAGGGTGCAGGGGCGGTTGTGGTGGCTGAAGTGGCAGCGAATACAAGTGTACAAAATGCTTTAATAGTACTGTTCAAATCATTTAAGTGGATATTTTTTTTTGGGTGTTTAGACGGTGTTAGAGATATGTGATATCGGAAAATATATGTGTGATATATATATTTTTCATAGATATTATTAAAGGAATAATATATTTAGGTTTATTTTATGTTTTCCTAAAAAAAAAAAAAAGGTTTATTTTATGTTAAGATATTATTAAGAGAATATATTTTTAGGGTTTATGGTTATGTTAGTATATCTCTTAGGAAGATTGTTTCCTATCGTATGATCTTAAGTTTTGTATAAATATTCAACTTGATGAATAATAATCAAGCCATTCAATTCTATTTTGTATTCTATCCTATGATCTTTAGGAATCGGAATATATTTGGTGGGGAAAAAAAAAAAAGGGATGTACTCATGTAGTTATGGTCTTGTTCATCCAGAATTAGTCAAGTAAATATTTTATAACATCAACAAAAATGTTAACTCTATAGTTTATTTATACCATAAATCCAAAGTCATAGCCCAATTGCATGAATAATTCATTAATCTATACTATATTGAATAATGATACAAGAACATTCCGATTAATTGATCATTTCGTGCATGTTAAACTATGACTTGACTTTTTTTTTTTTTTTTTTTGGACGGGAAAAGTATAACATTAATAACAAATTAACAAGTCATACAACATATAATTTGATTATTTGAAAAGGACGATGAAAGCATATGTTATAGTGCTGATAGTAATAGGCTGCCTTATTGCTGTAATCCTGCTTTTGATTTTGATAATAAGATGCGGAAAGAAAAAGGAGGTCAAAAACTTACCGTCGCAGAGATCCGTTACTGCTGCAAATGGTGATGTTGAGATTGGCGGAGGAAAAGGAATTAGTAGAGGTGTAAACGATGGTAATATGGTCATTTTAGCAGGAGATGGTGGCCGTGTTTTGGCTCCTGCTGCTGTTGTAGCCAGCACATCAAGTAATGGCAACGTTGGTAGCAGTGGTGGTGGCGGTTGCGGCGGTGGTGGTTGTGGTGGGGATGGTGGTGATGGTGGAGGTTGTGGTGGTGGTGGTTGCGGCGGATGTGGTGGCTGAAGTAGCATATATACCATCAAATAAATACAACTAAGTCAACTATACAAAGTGTAATACTCCGTGGTGTTCTGATTATGTAAGTGTATGCATATTCAAGTTTTTTTTTTTTTTTTTTTTTTTTTTTTTTTTTTTTTTTTTTTTTTTTGTGTGTTTAAAGAGCCACAAGGGTGGGGAATGAGAATCGATCCCAAGATCTCTTGGAATCGGGAGGGTTACTCTTATTTTTTAAGAAAAATGAAATTAACAATTGAGACAATTGTTTCTATGTAAATAACTTTATTACTTCAAAGTTGTAAGAATGTGGCAATTTCTTTCAATATATTCGTTCTAATAATTTATTTAATTCTAACTTTTAAAATAATATATTTATACTTAGGAGTTAGGAATTTAAGAGGTGTGTTAGTATGTTAGGGTCGATTGTGATCATGTAAGGGTTTTCTATCATCTATTGCAAGTTTGCAACTCATAACATTATAACATTGATTGTCTATTTACTGTGCCTTTTTTTTTTTTTTTTTTTTTTTTTTTTTACCAACTACAATTCTACAAGGTGGTCATATGATGAGAATCTTTTTTAAATCTCACAAATAATTTTCGTTGCGGATAAGTGGAGGTAAAAATAAACAAGTACTTCGTATTTCTTCAAAAATAAAACTTCCCGTCAAAAAAACTAGCTGAGCAGGATTGGACTGGGCAACCGATGGGTCAAAGAGACCGGGATTGCAATATTATATTGGGCCAGATCAAACACTTGGACTTTTTTAGTAATATGGGCCAGGCTGTAAAAATTATTTGAAAAATGGGCTCTGAAATGGGCTCTATCTTTAAAGAATCTTCTCTTGATCTAGTCTTCATTTGTCTAATTCATCCACTAGTAGCTCACCAATTTTCTGTCATGGACTCATGATGTTTCTCATATTATAAGCTACTACAGACCTACAGTAGTGTTTAACTCGGACGATGTCCAAGTCGATATACTAATTCTGTTAACTATTATTTGCAACAAAAGATTATTTTATATCTCACAAATAATACCCCTTGTTGCAAATAATAGTTAACGGAGGTAGTTTTCATGTATTATAACTTATGTAGATGAATTTGACCTTTTTTTTTTATATATGTATTTAATTAACGTAAAGTCAAAGAAAATGTCTTCTAGCCAACATCTAGTATAGAGTACTACTTTAACAAGTAGAAAAAGTATTAAGTACAAAGAAAAACACTCTTGTAGTCTATATTGACTAAATATTTAAGAGTGATGAGCAAAATGCAAAGATAGTATGACTTTTTATTCATTATTTCTTAATAGACTCAAATCATATTGCTGCCATAAACGTTTTTTAATTGACGTGTATTGTACATATTCTTACAAATAACGGCATGATAATAAGCATCTATATGTATTTTGAATCAATTGCTCTAAATTTTTTGTCCCCATTAATATCTTAGAGGCTGAAATTTTATTAACTATTGTGGATGTTAGTTTTTTTTTTTTTTTTTTTTTTGGGTTAAATTACTAGCAACTAGTATTCAAAACTTAGGATCAATTCCGTCTCCCTATTATTTTTGTATTCGACTTCTAAAAATAAATTAAACCTTTCAAAAAAAAAAAGGACTTCTTAAAAAGGAACCGAGTACTCCCACAATTATAAAGGGTTTTGGGGGTGTAAAAAGTGAGCAAGAAATCTCCTTTGGAACTTTTCTAAGAAAAAACAAGCACAATTCACCGCAAAAGAAGTTGCCATCACTACTTGCCTCTAATTTCCACCACATAATGTGGTTTCCAATCCATCCATCATTAGGGAGCTCTTCAGCTCACCAATAAATTTGTAGAAAATCTTTCACGCTTATAATGTTGATCGAATGTTCAAATATCATGATATTAGAGGCAATCAAACATTAGTAATTTAGAAAGGGAAGGAGTAAGACGTACGAAAATTAACGTTTATCATATTTCTTGTTGTAGGTAAAATTATACATAGTTACTAATCCAAAATCTTTAGTTAATTTGACATCAATGTTTACTTAAAATGCACCCATGCTTTGTGAAATTTAAAGCACCCATCGAGATATAGATTTAATAACGGTATAACATATCCACAATTTTTTTGAGTCACTAATTGTAAAATAAGAAAGAACTACTTTTTTTCTAGAGCATATTACATTTCACGTTGAATTACCTTTATTTTTTGCTTAATAATATTAGTTGCAATACTTTTTCATCAAACGTAAAGCTAATTAATGAAAGTTCATCAACCTTATGTTCTTATTTTCTTTTAGTTACGTCCGACAAGCGTAATCAATATTGGATTACTATAAATCAAATTAAGCTAAAGTAGGGGCTCGTAAGTACCTAAAACCCTAAGCTAGGTAACTAAAGACCTTTGCTTTTTATTTTTACATACATTCATAATGAAAGGTTTTCAAATCAAAGCAAATAGACCAAAGAAATGATTCCCTTTTCAGGTAATGTCACTTCCTTTCTTCAAATCAAATGAGTGTGTATGTGTTTTATTATCTTCCTTTCTTGGTGAACTATCTTGTCATTTTACTATTTTCTACATTGAAAATAAAGAAGAGGTTTTTTTTTTCCAAAAAATAAAAAATTAATGTACATCCTCATGTCCTATATAGTATATTAGTACGTCATTATGTCCTACATTAGCTTTCCTTCCACTTAAATAATAGCTGGTCCATTTTTAGCAAAATTTTCTATTTATATTTTACTAGCTAGTGCTAAAAATGATGAAAAAATATAAAAGTTAAAAAAACCTAGTAAAATTTTTGCTAAAAATGATGGAAAAAATTAGAAAGTTAAAAAACCTAATGGCCCATGCAGGGGTCGAACCTGCGACCTTGGCGTTATTAGCACCACGCTCTAACCAACTGAGCTAATGGGCCTGTTTGTTTATAAGTTAGAGCTTTATCCTGTTATATTGTTTAATAGTCTAATCTGTTCCTTCACATATAGCCCGACAGGTGTATGTGTACCCAGTTAACTCAGCTTTATCCAATCCCAACTTACCAAACTCAAGACAAAATCATCTGAAGATAGATTTATAAAAAGTGAATTCTTACCAATTTCAAGTATAATGATGTATTTGGCTTACTAAGTCACTTAATTATACAGTAGCTTTTTTTTTAATATATTTTTTGGTTAAAAAAAATACTACCTCCGTCCAAATTACTCGCAACTTTGGGTTATTATTTGTGAGATATAAAATATTTCAAAATTGCGATTAATTTAGACCGGAGGTAGTATTTCTGATATCATGAGCAAAAAGTGTAATTTATAGATTAATAATGTACATTTGTACTTGTATGGTTCAACCGTTTAAGTAGTTATGAGATCTTATTCTTTTCACTTGATTTTATTTCTGCCAAGTTTTTTTTTTTTTTTTTTTGGTACATATCCTCCTTCAGATCACTTCATCTTTTGTAATGGTTCAAACTTAATTTTTACATTATTTACATACGTTTTGTCATTTGTTAAACTACTCCGTAATATATTAGAAGTTGTTTCGGTAAAACATTTCAAAATATCAACTTTATATAACTATATTGTGCATTAACAAACATAAAAATCGAAATGAAACAAAATAACCATGGTTCTTTCAATATAAACTCCAAGGAAGACAGTATGATTTGTATCAAATAATAGTAGTATTGGGAGGCCCACAAAATGGTTTTTGGCTCTCAAAGTTTAGGAAGAGAGTATATGCATCAAGAGAGCCCCCCCAATGTATCAACCACATATTGACATATAAATAGGCCACTACTATATCAAGGATAAGCCTATTCATAAAACACAACACAACACACACACGAAGTGTATGTGATGTTGTGTACTTTTACTTAATCAATTACTTTATCTCTTTTCTTTTGAATGAAGAACCAAAACCAACCATGAAGAAGGGCTACACCGAGCCCAGGTCAAGCTCATCTTGCGCGGCCTGCAAGCTACTCAAGCGACGGTGCAGCCCTAGCTGCATATTCGCCCCACACTTTCGAGCCGACGAGCCTAAGAAGTTTGCCAAAGTCCATAAAGTGTTTGGAGCCAGTAATGTGAGTAAGATCCTTAATGAAGTCCCTGAGGAGCACCGTGAGGATACTGTCAATTCTTTATCATACGAGGCCGAGGCTCGCCTTCGTGATCCGGTCTATGGGTGTATTGGTGCTATTGCGCTCTTGCAAAGACGGATGATCCAGCTCCAGCATGATCTTGCCCTCGCCCGTGCTCGATTAGCTCAGTACAAGGCTAATAATGTTACTGCTAGTAGTAATACTGATACCGGTTTCTTTGGTTTGGGTGATCACAATGTTAGTATAATTCATATGAATTTATGTAGCGAAGGTTTAATAAGTTCAGATCAGTTTAGCCAAAGTGACAGTGGAGCTTATAATACTACTGACTTTGGTCAAGTTCCTGATCTTCTTCCTTTATGATCATTCATGTAATTAAATGTAAATCTATATATTTATCAATCTTTCAAAGGTCTATTTTAGACTTAACTTGAATATGTCCTATTTAACTTGTTCCATCCCTTCCATGGTTATTTCAGGCCTTAAAATATAATTGTACATAAATCATACTACCTCCGATTTTTTTTAGTTGTAACTTTGGAATATTTTATATCTCTCAAATAATACCCCAAAGTTGCAACTAAAAAAAATCGGAGGTAGTATATAAATAATCAATCTCAAGAAAGTAAACTTATATCTTTCCCTAAGTTAATCGGCTTCTTTCTTCTTCGGCCGTACAAAAAAGTCCTTTCATATCCAAAAACTGCGTAAATTAGCCCTTAAGGCGAAACCGAGATACGTGTAACCCTGATTAAGGTTTAAGATCACCTGGAGAATATGACACTAGAGAGTAGAGATGGCTAAGCAAAAAATATCCAAAGAGAGAGAAGTGGAATAATAAAGGGTGAGTAGTGGACAAGGCATTAAATTATGATGTATCCCTGAAAATGCAGCTTAACCATTGCATTTGGTACACCACAAATATTGTACTGGTTGCGCATTTCTAATTTGATGCGACATTTGTGTGTTTGGCACACTCTTTTCCGCAAAATAAAGTTAACCAAAATTTCTTCTTTTTCTACTTTCTTGAGAAAATAAAATCCTAGCACAAATCATGAGTTTGATCAAAAGAATACTAGTTGTAGTAGCAATGTTTTACTGTTAAACTTATTGATTTGCTTTTTGCATGTGCGAATGCAAATCCAAAGGAAGATGACTGACTAGAATATCAGTTTCGTTGACAATCGACGTTTATCCTGTTACCTTGATCTTGAAAGGCAGAAGCCACAAGAGAGAGCAATGAGGGAAGATTTGGGGGGGGGGGGGGGGGGAGGGGGGCTTAATACTCGGGTAGACACGTCGGGGCTTAATACTCGGGTAGACACGTCATTACGTTGATAGATCAATACTACGAACTAATTTGACAGATAAATATAGATGGAAGGAGTATATAATATGGCGATATCATACTTGTATGTAAAAAATTGAAGTTATCTACCTAAGAATGTTGTGAATTTTGAGAGACTTTATTGTCAATTGATTTTAGGATAGAAACTTAATTGAAGTTAAGCGCTTTTGCTTTAATACATAAACGAATTGTACAAAATAAGAAAAATGTTGAATCTGATTTGACATTAAATTGATTGTATATAAGATGTTAATGTCTTGTGGAGCCATAGTCGCAACTTTATCAAAGAGTTTATTTTGGTATCCAAGGACTATTCTAAGGGTAGTAGTAGGGTCATAAAATAAGGATGATTATCCTATTACTATTAGTATTAGTCTTTTCTCAGTTTTCGTCTAAAACATATTGTTGACCCTTAAATTGATCTGACAAATATGAGTTACATTTTGTGGGGGTGAGAGAACATGGACGATAAATAGCCAGATGTTACACTGTAAATGTTAATCGAATAAAGCACATATCTAATATTAAGATATCTAGTGTCCTTAAAATACGACTATAAAATTAATTAAAACGACTTTTTAAAGTGACCGAAGACTTGAATGACTTCCCTTCTTTAGTTTGAGATTGAGAATCTGTATATGCAAATGATTTACCAGGATAACAGTATATTATATTCTATCTGTAACATTTACTACAAATTGTCAATATTGACAATAGAATCCATTATGATCGTGATTTATGCATCTCAAATTACTCCAACAAGCTACTTGACTTCTCCAATTTTTTGATCCAAAGAAGAGGATCTCGTGATAAAAAAAAAAATAAAAAATAAAAAACATTATCATACATTTCAATCCAGTACGAGCATAACACTTCCTGAACTTTTGATCACAAGTTAAATTTTGTGTAGCGCTAAGAAAGTTGAAAATATATCAAGCATGTTACGAACTTCTTAAGCAGTGCTTAGCTCAGCTCAGCTCATGCAAATGTATCAATCAACCAATCACCTCTACCTCCCCACCTCTTCCACCACCCTACCCCATTCAATCTATAACCTTCCCATTATTGTCCTTGGTCGGTGAGCTTTGTGACCCTCCTAGGCCCTAGCAACTTCAAAGCATTTCATTCAACAAGTTGTTGCAATAATTCTGTTTCTGCTATGAAAAAGAATTTGCGTACTCTTTACATGAGCTGGGAAGTTTCCAACCTATAGATTATAACACGCAAAGAGTCGTCATGAGACTGAAATTTGTTTTTGTACAGGATGTGTCATGTCTAAAGTCCCCTGTGAGACTGGTAGCTACACTATCAAATTCACTGTAAAGCCAACAGGCTGAGAGAATCGAGGGCAGACAGAAACTTGCAGCCTTCTCGACAAGATACGAAGAGAAGAGGGGTGCGAGTGACTGAGTGAGGGTGGGGGAATGGCATACAACAACTTGCGCCCTTCTCGACAAGACAGGAAGAGAAGAGAAGAGGGAGAGGGTGGGGGAACCCCTTCAGCCCTTTTCTAGCTATAGCTTACTGATAGAAGATGCATCCCCCTTTAGATAGGCTCCACCACTTGTTAAAGCAATACATATGCACAAAGGACAGTAGTGAGCAGACTGACTCCCAAGAAAGCAAGTTTTAATTTTCAGACATTCATTTACTCTAGCTTTCTGATTTTTTTTTCCATGTACGGAGTAACACCTACCGATTATCAAAATTTAGTGATCCAATAATAAGCTGAAACAGTTTACAGACTTCAAAGAAGTCATGGAAACCAAGAAAACAGGGAATGCATTCAAAGACATACGAAGTACAACATAAGGCTGCCCCATCCCCTGGTGTGAATCGAACCTGCGTTTTGTGGGTTAGATGTGGAAGCCAAGAAAAACATCTTTTGTCTCCCTAATTCTCTTGTTAAGTACAAAATAACTCACAGTAGTACAGTCTCTTACATTCTCATGCTGCCCCATAACATGCTGAGTAATAGGTTTTATTCCTTCCCTTCGAACCAAGCACATAAATGGTTTCAAACCCACATCCAAAGGTTTACAAGGTAATTAAATTTGTATACAATCATTACATAGCAATACAGGTTTAGAAACGGGCGATAAGTGAGATGCAGAATATTATAACAATTACTACTTCTAAAGTTCTTTCTGATCATCATAAATTCATAACTCAATAGAATCTCTACAGCTCCATTTTTAACTGATTAGAACACAATGAATATAACGAACAATAAATAGCACAACAAATAATTTATATTACATGCTCTAATTAAAAGATGGTGTCACTCAAAACACTTACAATCAATAATACCTGGGAACAGAGCGCAATCTTCTGAACCAATTTCCACAGAACTTCCACCCTTCCAATGCCATGTACAAAGCATCACACAGAAGTAACAAGGTGATACTCCTAAAAACAACTTGCGCAAGGAATGAGTCCTTCATCTTCAGTCCAGAAAATGAAGTATGATCTCTGCTATAATTTCTTGCCTGTTTCAAAACCACGTTGTATCAGACATGGCTAAGTTAAGTACTCAGAAATTAAGTGACAAAGTACATTACTACCCTCTTCTCAGCTTTCCAGTTATACATTACAAATAGCCCTAAATGAAAGTCAAAAGTTCACGGAGCTATGGCAAGCATCTAGAAAGACAAAATATTCAACATTACTGAATTAATTGCAGAAGTGCTTATAAAACCCATTCAACAGCTGCCGAATGTCACCACAATAGCATGCAGCAGCCACAGGACATACACAGCCCCAAAATGTCAATGGACAAGAAATCACTAATGACTAACCCTAGCAACTATGCTTGGCCTAAATGAAGACTAAAGCTTCAACGCACAAAAAACTGATGGCAAAAAAAAAAAAAAAAAAAAAAACAAAACAAAACAAAACAAAACTCCTTGAAACTAATCAATTAAGCAAGCATGCTTTCCACGTCACAAAATTGGTGTGGTCTTTGTCACATAAAGATCTAAGCAAGTACGGTAGCCTATCGGTCAAGATTTGCTCATCCCATCAGCATTCAACTATGAAGTATACAAGAGAGCATTGATGTTCTGCATGTTCTTACAGGTGTCAGCCAAAACAAATACAAATATAGTTAAAAGCACATACAAACACTGATGGGCCGTGATGGCTCTTCTGACTGGTTCATTCCTCCATTGGTACAGGGGGAAAAAATGAGTTCGGTTGAAAGAAAACGAATTTACTTTAAGGCACACAGAAGAATGCAAATCCATATACGATTGGATTAGTTTTCACAACACTGTGCCAGAGGTCTTTAAAAAGTCAGCAAATTTAGCATAGAGGCCATAGACTACTGGATTCTCAGTGAAATAGCTAGTCACATCAACAAAACTAGCTAATCTCATCTACAAGACTATAAGAGTCAATCAGCTAGCACAGTATATAGGAATCACATAATCTGATGTACACAGCCTAAAACCTGCTATTATATCAGGAATGTAACCCTTTTAGTTCCCTGATTTGACAATCTGACATGTAAGCACCTCATTCTACTTCAAAAATAGATAAGCAGATGATAATGCAAAAGGCCTTTTATGAGTTAATACACTATTAATCCAAACCTAAAGAATAAGAACTTCACTTTCACTAGCTATGCAGATTCAAGTAGCCAAAGAACTAGTCTACAATTGTATGAAAACGCAACAGATTTCCTCACTCAAGTAACAAAAATTAATGTAGGCAAAAGGCATTATATAAGAAACAAATATAAAGAAAGATATGCGAGAGATAACATTCTATGACAGAGGCAATAGTATACAAGAGAGCATTGATGTTCTGGATGTTCATTCAGCATTGATCTACTTTACTAATCCTGCAAACACCATCTAACATAATGCATCTGAGTCCTGTTTCAAAAACCAAATGGTGCGAACAATAACTTTTTGGGAGTGAATAACAGACTTCATCCGATTGTAATATTAACCTTATAAAGCAATAAAGGTGGATTTTTTTAACTAAAGAAGATTGGTGAAACTCAAGATTTATCATGCCAAGTTGCAAACTATTCCTTTCCCGTACCCAGTAGGTCTAATAATGTATCAAACTCCCTAATTTTCCCGGTTGCCACCTTTTCAGCTTAAAATCAATCAACCTAACAATGGGATATAATTTATTTGGAAACATAATTAATGATGAAATGCCAAAATGGCAAGATGCATACCTCAGGGATGTTTTGAAAAATCACAACACTTGTAGGGGAGATTTTTTTTAAAATATTCAATAATTACATATATGAGGCAATTTGTGATTTTTGGAGTAAAATTAGCACCATTACATTGTTCGCTTGTCATATTTCCCGACCATACCAATGTGAGCATAACTCCCGGGATCAACAAAGTTTTGTTGATCTCAAACATCAAGGTAATCTAATTTATCACTACATGTCTGCAATCAGCCTCTAACATACAACCACGAGATTATAAAGAACCACAACACATATAAAACGTGCCACAAAAAAGTTACGCAATTGAAACATTCTTTTTATCCTCATGATCAGCTACATGTTCCTATAAAGATTCTGGTCTATTCCTCACCAAATCCACGATTCCTTCTCATTCCTATCCATGCATTAAATTAACAATCAAATCCGGAGGCCAAATCTCTTCATTCCTTTTCTAAACAAAGTTTTGTCACTCCAAACGAAATGATGCACACTTGATCGGTTGATCCTACTATAACTGAGGCTTTGTTCACCTCACACCTCGATTCCACTTATTTCAGGAATGACAAGTTACAATTAAGTTAAATTCGCGCTAATAAGTTCAAACAAGTAAAGTTCGGGTCTTAAAAGGGGTACACTAAAGTTCAATTCACAATTACGGAGTTCCAATAAGAGAAATTCAATAACAAATTTAGAAAGCCAAACACCATATCAAATTATCAATCAACAAAATCTAAAGCTTTAACCAAAATTCAAGCACATTATAGCATTATTTAAAAAACACAAAATTCAAACCAACAAATAAATAAAATTAACAGAAATTGAGAAGTTCTCACCTGTTGAAGCAGATCTCTTGTTAGAACGCTTTAATCTTTCGAGCTGAATTTGAGCATCTACAAACATATTCATCCTCTGAAGCTCCAATTCCTTAGCCAATTCCAATTTCTGCTTCTCCAATTCCATAAATTTCTCCTGCTTCCAATTCTCAATTCTCTCGTAAACCTCTCCAAACTTCACCACCGCTCTCGCCAACTCCTTCACCGCCGCCTCTCTTTCTCTCTCCTCCACCATTTCCACCGCCTCTCCATCTTCATCCGACTGAGTCGACTCGCTCGAATTCAAACTCGACTTCAAATTAGGGCTACGATTATGGTTATGGTTAGGGTTAGGGTTAGGATTAGGGTTAGGGCTAGCATTTTCGGCAACAGAAACCTGAACAGCGGAGGAGGTAACATTACCGATCAGAAAATCAAGGCGTTCGAAAAACCGCCAAGTGGACGGCGGAGATTTGACCTTCTCAACCTTATACTTCTTCTTGATCGTATCGATACGATTCTTACACTGAACGTCGGTTTTCCGGCGAGTAATTCCGGCGGAATTGACGGCGTCGGCGACTTCATTCCAATCGTTTTGCCGGAGATTTCCGCGGTTGCTGCGAAGGTAGCGTTCTCCCCAAGCTTCGATCAACACCGCCGTGGATTCTTCGCTCCAGCAGTCGTCTCTGCCGCCTGATTGCTTGGGAGCTGCCATGAGAGAGAAATTGCGAGGAATTTTGAGGAGAGAGAAAGTGAAGATGAAGATGAAGGTGAAGGTGAAGGTGAGGGATGAAGATGACGCTGCATTTTGATTGGTTCTTCCAAAGTTTGACCGCCGGTAACGTCAACCATTGCCCTTCACGGAAATTTGGCCGTTGTTTTTTTTGTTGGTTTGGGTATTTTGGTGGGGAGGTAAGAATGTGAGGGGAAAATGTTTGGAAATTGAATTGGGTTGGATCAGCCCAATTTCCTTTCAAATGACTGGGCCTTTGGAATAGATACTTGATAATTTGTACACATCAAGTTTTGTTAGAAATTGTGTCGCCAAACAATGAAAATTCCTGAGAATCAAGGTTAGCCTAGTTGGTTGGGGGCTCTCCTTTCACCTCATGTGAGAGGGGTTTGATTCTGACCCTAAACAAGTAAGATTTTCAATATCCCCTCTACTTGCAATGGAATTCTCCTTACCAACCAAAAAAAAAATTGAAAATTTGTATACGGTACTGGCGTATTCAAGTTTATTTTTTTGCTCAATATAATACGAAGTAATTAAATAAGCAATAATTGTAAGAGCTAGAAAAAAACTCTCACATGTGTATATATTTTGTTTAAAAGAAAGAGGTCTAAAGTTGTTTCTTTTTAATGTAATAAGGAGCTTATTTAGAGTGAGCATCATTACTAGGGTAGAGTGCCATGTGACGTGTAACAATAGAAAATACTTGAGCTTGAAGTGTATATAACTAGTGCATGTATCACAATTTGAGAGTTATAAAACTTAAGGGTTACAGACACTCTCTTTTAATCACTTTTTTTATTTAACATTAAGATTAACACTTTTGTCACGCCATGATAATTAAAATCAACATATTATACAAAGCATATTTAATAAGACCCGATTTGATAATGTATTGTATATTTTTATGATAAAAAATTGAGTAATGTAAGCACTTGGTAATTTGTAGAATAAATACCTCCTCTCTAGTTACTCTAATAGGAAGTGAGCTCACTGTTAATATAATAGAGCATCTTGTGGCATATCCAAGAAAGTGGGCGGTTCGTTGTTTTGCTTCCAAAACTACGGACATACACTTGTTGTCTCCAATGATTTAGATACTCTCCTATCTATCTATCTATCTATCTATATCTGGTCCTTTTTTTCACGAACCAATTGACAGTAACTGTTCTCAACTTTATTACCTTCTTGAATTGATTTGAAACGAATCATATATTCATGCTGTGAAAGGAGATGGAGCTTTGTTTTCAAATTACTACCCAATTGAAAGATAACGGTAGGATAATACTATTACCACTTGAATTATCCCGGTATTATGCTTCCTTGATCATTTGTAAATAAGGAGTAATATTCATATTGTCTCAACACTTCATAATCAAATATATATACTATAACATAATTGTATTAATGAGTTTTCATATATTTTCCGTCACTCTATTAGTAGTAAAGCCCTATTCTTTTGATCTCCTAAGCATAGGAGAGCAACTTATTTTTATATTAAGCGCAGCAGAGCAAAGCAAGTAGGGCATAATAGATCAGAGCAGACCACATCAGTTCAAAAGAATAGGGGATACTTTGTTTTTCTCGTTACTATAGGGATATTTTGCTCTTTTTCCAACAACTTTTGCTTAGGGGATACCTTTGATTGATGGGGTGTGTTGAGCCAAGGTCCGATCAAACCACCCCAAATCCTTGTATAAATTTTGATTATGAGACTGATGAAGTACTTAATTAATTTTTAAATGAAAAAGGTACAACCCATTGCAACTAATAATATTCCTAATGATCAACTCACCTAATCAAATCCAATCTAACACAAACAGAAAAATCTTAAAATAAAAACAAAGTAGAACTAGTCAATCTTTTTTCTGCCTCTACTTTTGTGAAAAGGTGTGAAAGATAGTTAAAAAGAATGGTTTATCAAAAGAACCCAAGTGGTGAAAAAGGAGATACTAGCTAGATAGATAGAAATTGACATATTATTATATCATTATTGTTATAATTATTAAGGTTTAATAAGATATGTTAGCATTAGCATGCAAGATCCATGCATATCCATCTTAAAAGCAGAAATCATCCTATATACAATTATCTCGTGAACCATGCAATATAATTTTGGTAAGGAAAAAAAAAAAAGAAAGAAAGAAAAGATAACATAATGTTGAAAGGACATGCAATGTAATCAAACAAATGAATCAAATGTATCATATCAAGACAAGAGGACCCGACCTTAGCTTTGTTTAAGATGCATGTGCATAAATTGATTCCCTTTTGCTTGTAACTTTGTGCTTAAATGAGTGTTAGATGTTGGGTTCATATCTTCGACAAATCTATAAACTTTGTTTGAATGTTCTAGATGTTGATTTATTTGGTGTTTATTTTCAACAAAGTTGAAAGAGACCATAGGTTAACAATATTTTTTCGCATTGCATCCAATCTTATTTATACTATTATGACAAAAAAAATCTCGTATAAAACCCTTGATTAGGCAATGAGCTGTTAATTGTTTGTTTGATCCTAACATGCGTATCTATTAGTTTTGGTTATTTGAGATTTGATTCAATTATTTGATTGTATCTGCTATTTTCAAATTTGTCGCAAAGAACAATAATTCTCTCCTCTTATATATAAATAAATTAAAATTTTCATAAAAAGCATACAAAAGCCGGAGTGGAAAATGTGTTGCTTCGTTCAATCAACTACAGTTATTTGTTGCAGTGCTTAACCTATTGTAACAAATAAGAAGATGAATTAATTAAAATTTTATGAGGCTTAATTGACTACTTAATACGTAATATGATGACACAAAGTCTATTATCTCATAAGAATGAAGATACCATTGATGATCGATCATATATTGGTGTGTCCCAATATACTCAGTATCCTCAATTGGCATTTGGCACCATATAAAGTATAAAAGTATTGCTTTCAAACAATAGTTCACAAACAAAAACATCATTAATTCATAAAAGCTACATCAAAATAAAATTGAAGGCAAACCACATTGTTTTTGTCTTGTCGATATAATAACGTACTCATAGACAGCACATAAAAGGGAATTAAAGTCGGTGTTCTAAAATTAATTGATACAGCCATGCATGCATAATACCATCCACATAAAAACTGTTAATAAATAAATTTTCCAAAATAAATTGACAGAATATTCTGACATAATCTTCATTGAAAAATTCGTCAAATTCTTGCTAGAAATTAGAGGAACATTTGAAAAAGTGCAAGCTACGCCAAAAATCTTTAATTAAATTTAAGGGAGTACATACTAGTGTACTGTACTAGCTACTGTGTTTGTATTTGTGTTTTATGTTTTGTGTTTGTGTTTATGTGTTTGTGGTAGAACCAACCGTAGAAGGTAGTACTCTTCTAGTGTGTTGCTTAGTGAAATGCATCACTCATTGGAGTCAAACTTCTATATTCACCTGATGTCACATTGTCATCCACGTCAACTAGTTGGCCTCCCTTTCTTCTTTAGATTTAATGAATTTATTGGGAGGTTACCTTACCTCTAGGGCAAAACCCTAAAGTTCGCCATCAACCAGCCACCCTTTTTTCCGTGAAAGGAATGTTACGACGATGATGATGATTGGAAGTAGAGGATGTAATTAATTTCTTGCACAACATTATAAATTGAGATATTTTGAGTAACTTTATGTTTTATCTTTATGTGTATACGCTTTCACCTTTGATCTATGAAACTATGATCACATACTAACATTACATTTATATGTATGCTAATGTGCTTTCAGTGGGAAAGAGAATAATATATATAGTCTTACTATTTACTAATTAGCATGAGATACTAGTCTCAAGTGGTTGTATGCTTGTATTATTAAATGGGTTGATGGAACTTCCTTTAAGTGATAAAAAAAATGTTAATTATAGGGGATATAAATAAATAAGAAGCAGGTGATTATATAACGACACAAATGACATTTTAATGACATGATGAGACTAACCTAATTCATATTTGAAGATGTTATAACTCGATCATAATATTTCTTTATATCCTTAAATTATTCATATCCTTAAATAATACTTCGACATAAAAAATACAAAGTGATTTGAGTCTTATGAAATAGGCGTTGCATGCTCATATTAATTATATAGAGGGGATCAGAAGTATATTTATTTGCAATATATGGTTAGGAATATATGACCTAGAGTAACCTTTAGGACTTGATTATAAGTTCAATAAAGTTGAACTTTTTCACAAGTATAATCCTAGTAGTTTATGTACAAGAGCTTTCATAGGTATGCACCATTGCTTCAAAAGAGTAGAAAGTTTTTTCTTGCTACTTTTTTACTGATTCTCTTTCTTTAGATATAGGGCGGCCAAGGAAATCTAAGCAACATGAATACATGATAATTTTGAATTAAACTTTGTGCCAAAATCGGAACATATTCACAACTCTTGCTAGATTTCCTTTTTAGAGGGAATAATGTTTGTGGGATCAATACGAATCTCCATTGCTACATAAAAAGTTAAACATATAGTAAAAGACTAAAAGTTATGCATATAATAGTACTCCGTAGTTCTTACAATATCTTCGAGTAAAAATAAGATTGAAAACCGACAAAACTATCATGATTATATAACTATTTATGCTTTGTTCTCTTTTATCTGAATTTATTTTACTACTAATAGAATCATCAAAAATCTAAGTCGGTCTCTATTGTATTGATAAATGATAATCCGATATCTTTGTCACTGAATAAACTAACCTTAACTTTTCAAAATTGAATTCTTTGACTAAAACATTTTTTACCGGGCTAATTGATGTTTGGTAATATTAATTCGCACTCTAATCCATTGACATGGAAATATTAATAAAATTATACCTATATATTTGTTTATTGTTATCATATTTGAGTACTGTTATAAAAATTATGGTTACAAGTCTTTTATATAAGTTGAAGATAACACGATCATTGAACACTAAAATAATACCCCTAGCACTTTCTATATGCTTATATAGTTATATAGCATAGTTATTACAATCATACATTAGTCGCAATTCCACATGGCTTGCGATAGCTCTCAAGAAATTAACAACCATCAATCAACCACATGCTGCAACAACAGGCATACCAACAACAAAATCCTTATCTCATCCAAGCAAATATACAAAACTTCCATTATAGAGTAATTATTATACCATGTACTCTAATTATTGGTACAATTTGCAAGAAAATAGTCTGGCATCCCATCATTTATTTATGTACTATTACGTACGGTTTGAGATAAATAACATCCATATGAGTAGAAGTAGAAATACACACCATCACCGACAAGATAATCTTTAAAGGAATATGACATATTAGTGTAAAGGTTTTTGAAGGACAATATAATATCTAATTTAAAAAAAAAAAATCAAGGTATGAAAAATGGAATTGGCAAATTTTCTTCTCAATGTAGAATTGTTATTTTGTCAAAAGAAATAATTGAGTGAGATTTGCTCCATCAAATAGTCAAAAGAGCATGTACCATCACTTGACTCTTTAATTGGAAATTGAAAGGCGGATCATGTGAAGTCAATTGATCTACATAACATGAGATGAATATGTATGCTTAATTAGTTTGATAGGATTATAATGTGCATTTCATTGAAAATTTAATTTAGACGACAATCAAACAATTATCTTCTTTTAATAGCTTAATAGTTAGATTCAAATCTAATCAATTTTCGCGATATTTGCTAAATGATTAATCCATATGGAAAAGGTGGACTGGATTTCAAACCTGAATCACTAGATTTCAAATAGGGCACTTTGTTATCATCCAGTTAATTTGGGTGAACCATGCTTAAGCTTATAGCCTCTAACTGCGGGCAAGCTTCCTCCAATTCCTTATAATTGTGACAATTTATTTGACCTACATTATTATTTATATACAACTTTGATCATTAAAATGTTTGATTATACACCGTCAAAATCAAAATTCAATACATCAAAAATATCACTTGAGACGAGTGAATTCAACAACATTTTGACTAGGCAGTGATGTATAATATGAACTATGAAGTGCTTACTAATACAAGTATATATAAAAAAAATATATTTGCCATGCTTATATGTACTAACAAACTTTTCATATGAATGTACTTAAGTCCTGTTCTTTTGAGCTTCTATGCAGATTTCAGCAGAGCAAAACAAAAACTTCTAACATTACATAGCATGGCTCAGCAGAGCAAAATAACTCAAAAAAACGGAACCTTATTAGAAAGAAATGAATTTAAAATATAGAAGATTAAAGTTAAATTTTTCCAGTTGAATATAATACTCCATGAGTTACATATAAGTAGCTAGCTAGCTATCATAAACCGCTAACATAGACAGACACAATTCACATAAAGCAAGAGACAAGCTGTTAATGTCTCTGATTTTTTGGTTTGAAATTCCCTCAATTATTATTAGTTTAATTAATTAAAGTGACACCCTAAGCTAAGAGAATCTCTACTAAATCTTACACAGTTCCAAACAATTCTCTCCTTAAAATAAAGTATTAGAGTTACCAATTATAAACTGACATTGTAGCATATAGGTATGGCAGATATAGTAAACAATTGTAGTTAGCTTTTGAGTTTTAAATTTGGTGCAAATTTGTCAATATACTTTTTTTGCATGAATAGATTAACTGTACTGTACTTGTAGTAAAAAGTAAGATCAATATTAGATTGAACTTGAAAATTTGATCCGAATATTTACCTTTAGTTACTTTCTTTGTAAACTGACATTGTTGATTTGTTTTCATTTGTAGCACGTAGCCAGTGTAGGTCTTGCTGGTAAAGTAAGCAAAAATACAACAGTGCTACCGACTACCGAATATATATATATATAAATAAATAAAAAATAAACTTTGGAAATACAGTAAGTTAAAGATACCAGTAGTAAATTGAATAGAACAAGTAGTCTGCACTATTTATTTACTTTCAGGTAATGGAAATTGATGTGATAATTAACAATGTAACTTGTGTCACTGTGTGTAGTAATAAATTTTACCCTTTTTTTTTATTAATTTTTTTTTTTTACCTAGTTATAGGTAAAAAAAATAAAAAAAAGGGTCTTGTTCTGTTAGGAATATACGAAGTAGGAAAATATATTATTGTGATATATTTTCCATATAGATCTTCCTAACATGTTCTTTTATATTTTGTACTTATTCAAGTTCCGTTCATCTTAATTCAAGTCAAAAGAATAGAGCCTTGAATAATATATCTATATCTATGTTTCAAGATAGATATTAAAAAGTTTTTCCTTTTCACATAAAAAAAAAATTGTCATGTGTCAAAACTTGTAAGCATTTTGTTTTTACTCATAAACAAGACACCTTTGGGTTGGATCACTTGGATGTGGATCTAAGTTCAAAACATATATCATCGAATCTAATGAATCGTCAGTTAATATCATGTTGAGTTCCGATTTAATAGTTTTGTTAAGTCCTTCGATTATGAATTGATTATGGTCTCTAACAAGTTCACGCCATTTCTCATATCAAATTTTGATAACTCTACATAGTGTAAGGCTAGTTAAACTTCCTCAAATTTCTGTAAGTACCTTAATTTAAGTTTAACATTATTCACATAGATTACTTTGACCAATATTTGTACTTTACACCTAAGATTTGATCAAAGTTCCGCATTGGTATATTTGTCACTCAAGTAGGACATTATTAAACAAAGAGAGGAAGTAATGTTACTAATGTATATGTCGTTTTCCAAAATTTACCTAAAAAGTCCCATGAAACATATCTTAACAAAACAAAAGATAGAAATAGATAAAGAAATAGAGATCAATCAAGGTAGCTATAGTCCTAGAAAGAGGGAAAATCATGGTGATTCTAATTTGTAACGCCGTACAATACTACTCACAACTATTACTCCATACCATTTTCCACCTAAACAATATCCACACAACTCACACTCTCTCTCTCCCCCCACCTCTTTCTCTCTCCTCTCTACTCCCATCTTATATATTTCCACTGTTTTCCCATTTATTTCCAAAAAAAATGTGCACAAATTTCTCATCTTCAAATAAAATGGGAAGCAACAATTTTGTTCAAGTTAAAGAAGCCATTGTTATCACCCCATCAGAACCAACCCCTAATTGTATTCTTTCTCTTTCCACCCTTGATTCTCAGCTTTTTCTACGGTTCACGATTGAGTATCTCCTGGTCTACAATCCTTCTAATGGACTCGATCGCAGGCAATTCTGTTCTCGGATTAAGTCTGCTTTGGGCCGGGCCTTGGTTCAGTACTACCCTCTTGCGGGCCGGGTTCAAGAGAGGAAAGACGGGCCTCTTCAGGTGGTGTGTCGGGCCCAAGGAGCTGTGTTTGTTGAGGCTGTTTCTGGGTATAAGAGGGTTGATTTCGAGAGGGCACCACGCCACGTGGAGGAGTGGCGGCAGCTCTTGTGGTTAAACGTGGATGATGTTTTGAAGGGGGCCCCACCTCTTGTTGTTCAGCTGACGTGGCTTGCTGACGGGGCGGTTGCAATCGGGTTCGGGTTTAACCACTGTTTGTGTGATGGGGTTGGGAGCGCTGAGTTCATGAACTTGTTTGCAGAGTTGACCCGAGGGGTATCGGGTCGTGGGCCGAGGCCCGTTTGGGATCGGCACTTGCTTGGCCCGTTTACGACGACGAAAGAGTGTGTCCGTTTTAACTCAGTGAGTCATCATCCCGAGTTTAACCGAGTTCAGGACTGTTGTGGGTTCATGGATAGATTCTCTACTGAGAAATTGGTCCCAACTTCAAGTGTCTTTGTCAAGTTTCACATCAACCAACTCAAAAGACAAGCTAATCGACTCAACGAGTCACCAAATTACACGTCGTTCGAGGTTGTTTCGGCCCATATTTGGAGATGTTGGGCCAAATCATTAAACATGCCCTCAACCCAAGTCCTAAGGCTAGTTTTCAGTGTCAATTTCCGGAACCGATTAAAACCGGGTCTACCCGTTGGGTTTTACGGAAACGGGTTTGCGCTCGCGTGTGCGCAAACCACGGTTAAGGACCTAACCGAGAAGGGGTTGGGTTATGCAACGGATTTAATAAAAAGGGCTAAGGAAAGAGTGGATGGTACATATGTAAGGGAAGTGATCGAGTTAGTGAGTGGGAATAGGACTAGCCCAGACTCAGTAGGGGTGTTAATATTGTCACAATGGTCAAGACTTGGGCTAGAAAAGGTTGACTTTGGGCTGGGAAAACCAGCCCATGTAGGGCCCATTTGCAGTGATAAGTACTGTTTGTTATTGCCAGTTCATAATCAGAGGGAGGCAGTCAGGGTGATGGTAGCTGTCCCTACAAGTGCCGTTGACATGTACCAACATTTATTAACAAAACCTTTCTCTTCTAATTAAGAAGTTTTCCAGCATAATCTTTGTTTAATTAGAGTTAGAGTTTTATTAATTAGATTGCTAATAACGATTTCATAACTCGAATAACATAGGCACAAGTTTTGATCAATTATTAGACTTACTAGTTTGTAATTGACCGTCTTTAATTTTGGTGTGGGTTTTGTTTAAGATTTTTGTGGTAGGATTACCTAACTTGTTGAATTTACAATCTAATCCTAATGACTAATTATTTGATAAACCAAGTGTGAGATTATAGTTTAGTAATGGCCAATTGAGCATGTTGTCTTGTAAATTTTGTCATTATCTAGGGGAAGACATAATTTATTTGAGATTTAGATATAAATAACAATGCAAAGCTTTCTATTGTGGGCAATTAAAGAAATGCTTACCTTGAAATCCATACAACCTAATTAAATCAGAAAGAAAAAGATGCAACTAGTCAAAATTATGTACTACGGAGTATATAAAAACAATTGGAAAAAGTCATGATACTTTTAGCATATTTGGTTAATCAATCGGTAGTGCTTAGTGCCGGTGCATTAAAGACATGCAAGTGATATGTGCATCAGTGCATAGACGGCTCAGTTGCAAAAGCACTTGTCCTACATTGTACAAAAAGTAATGGCTATACATTGATACGGCCGTGCAAGGTCATGTGTTGTGCCAGTCGGTGTGCATGTCATGGTCGTGGCCCGTGGGGGCCATATAAGAATTGAGTCAAGAAAATATTATGACATGTCAATCTCATTAAAATATGGCTCGGTCACTGGCCGCCCAAATTATGCCATGCTAGATCATATGATTCTAATAGTTTTATGACGATTTGTTATAAGTTAAAAATAAGTGGATTGGCAAGAGGATTAACTCATCATGCTCGTACTAAGGTTGTGACAAGTTTCGAAAATATGTGTCCATGTATAGCGCACTAACATGTCTTTGATGTCAAGTCATATTAACATTAGTTATCCTCGTGCTTTGACTGCTTGCTTAAAATAGCTAAGCAAATTAGTTTTTTCTTCTTACTACACTAATCTTGCTCCTAGTCAATCAGGTCATCATAATCATAAATGCGACAAACGCTTCAAAAAACGTACAAGTTTGTGAACACATTGAGTATTGAACACCCAACATTTAACACAATTTTAAAACTACAAGTCCAAGACATGATAAAGCCCAATATGCTACATTTAGATCCAATGTGCTAGAATTGTTGTAAATGTAATCAATTAGTGATTTTCATTTTGTTTAAGTAGGATGTAATCTCACGTGAAAAAAAAGAAGCAACAATCATCATCTAACTAAGTTAATGTCAGTTCGATCTAGATCAATGTTGGGAATTATGGATATTTCGTTACAAGAACATATGAACATCTTGTCCCTTGAGTAGTTTATCACTCGATCATAAAAAATTTCTTGTTATTTTTCCTTATGATTCCTTTAAGTAGTTTATCACTCGTTAAAAAAATAATAATAATAATAATTTTGAGTTTCCTAATTATTTTTCATGTTGTTTACTATATATAGCTCCTTACGTTTGGATTGACCACTTATCATATACTATATATTTGTATTAAATTTTTCTTCAAACACCCTTCAAAACAAAATCAAAACAATTCAAAGTTAAGTCAAATAGTAAAGTACCACTAAAACATTAAGGCAAACTATTATATAGAATTTAAATATGGTTAATTAGTTTAGTTAGTTGATAAAATTATCATATGGAATAATATTGATCAAATGCCAGAATCCATTGTTTTCATTAGAATATGATTGTACAAGATATTTTAAAATTTTGATCATTGAATCATTTTGCTTCCAGAGTCTTCGTTTGGATTGGTATATTTGGGTGCATAAAGACAACTAGAGAAGAATAAAATCTCAGCTGAATCTTTATAATTAGATTTTATAGATTAAAGTTGATGATAAGTTTATGTCCAATCGTGAAATTATGATTGTGGGTCAACCACTATGCTTTTCCATTAAATAAACCCACACAAAAATTGGTACGGAAAAGAATAAAAAAGTATTAGTGCAAAGAAAATCAAGTCAGAATTTGTGATAAATGCTTATAATGTGGTTAGTTCATTAGATGATTCTTTATGTTGATATTACCTGTATTAATTAATGAGTTTATATACAACCTATAATTTTGGAAGAAAATCCCGTGTAAATTTATGATCATGCTTTGTACAAAGCCTAGTCTTCTACTCAAAAGGCCAAAAACATATACATGTTTTCATAAAATTCATTTCAAACTCAAAAGGCCAAAACATATACATGATTGTGAAGCGATATTAAGCGTTAATGAAAATTTATATATATAAAAAAAATAATAAATAAATAAATAATAAAAAAAAAAACTTTTAGCACTTAATTACCTATTATGCTCACAATTTCATGTTATGCTTGTTAATATTACTCAAAACACAGGAAACAAATCAATTATACAGGAATCACTAACTTTAGTAGGCCCTGTTAGCCCATATCAATTAGATGGGCCGAATCCAGCTTGCAAAGATGATAAAATAAGTAATAAGCAGACTGCATGCACTTTATTTAGCCCAATAAACTCAATTGCTGAGGAACCCACAATAAACTCCAAAAGCTCATTAACCTTTAATCCAATCCATCTTCAATTTAATTTAATTTTATATTATTATTTAAATTAAAATGTACTCGTGCTAATCGAAATTACACTGATAATTAAAACAAATCAAAAGGATATTAAATGAATTATCGCATTTACTCATATGTAAAGGTAAAGTAGACCATAGACCCTTAAAAAAATCTCCAAATCAAACAAAGCTTCTAATTTGAGCAAGTTTAATTTATTGGGATATGATTGTGAAGTTAAGCATAAAGATATAAAGCTACCTTACCCTTAAGATATGAGTATAAAATAAGGTAGTTTGACGAAAATATGAATTAACACCCACACTATTATAAGTTTATGGAATCAAAAGATTTTGTTGATTCTGAATAATTTCTTCAACAATAGTAAATGCATTGTTCCATTCAATTCCCATAATAATGGTTGGTTATACCATGTGAAATTGTGATTATTTCACCTAATAAGACCTTTGTATTCTTTTCCAATCGTTTGGTCGTCAAAATCCTGTTTTTAGCATGAATATATTCTAAGTTATGTGTGATTGTTTGATATGGGCTACTTGCTTCCAACACTATAAAATAATTAACCCATAACCCATACAAATAGAGACACACGTGACGCCTACTAAGTACAATTATATTTCGTCGTAATTCGCATACCTTGGATTTAATCAATAACGTGGATAATAGAGAAGGATTATATATGAAAGATACTTTCTATGTTTCATAATGTTAGTATCATTTATGCATATCAATGCAAATCTTTGATTGCAAATATGTTGGGTTGAAAAATAGTATTTAAAATTATTCGTGTAACATGTTGAGTGAATGAAAGAAGTGGCCTAGATCCCAAATAATGATTGACACAAATTGATCACATATTCAGATGCGGTATACATGATTTTTGTTGATATTGTAGGATTAGTTTCATTTGGTACATGTTGTGTATGTACATACATAATGGTATATAATTGAATTAAAGTGTGTAAATTTGAAATGGTCAGCGTGTGTTAACTTCGATCTATAAATCATCAGCATGGGTAGCTGTCGTGGACTGAACAGAAATAAATCAAACAATAATGCACATATCCAATCTAGAGAAATAAAATATCCTCTTCAAGTTAGTTGACAAATAACTTGGAGATCGACCATGCATACAACAAATACTGTATCGTCATCTATATGTGAATGCATGAATATAATTGTTATATACATCCAGATATACGATATGTTCATGAGTATTAATGAAGAGTAAAAACTAAATTTAGATTAATTGGGTGCATGATATACCTGGAGTATATAAATTATTTCATATGAATATTGAAAACAACAATTGTAAAAATGGAAAAAGGTGGGCTACTATTACGTGGTTTCAGATATTTAATTTGTCAAATTCGACTGCGCGCTGATGATTTTAGGCTTAGGAAACAATAAAAGAAAGATGCCTTATCCTTTGAAACAAAGCTTATAATTTGTGTGGTGTAAACAATATGGTATTCATCTTCTTCTCTTCCTCTTTCTCTTGTCTCCTTTCCGAGTTACGAGGCTCTGCCTGGCTACCACATGCCTGCCTTTTGGACCACCTTAATTTATCCATTTTACATTGCATTATTATTTCAACTATCTCTTGTTATTATTCTTGTGATTATAATTCAAGTTGGAACTTGGAAGCTTAGCGGTGTTAGTTAATTAACCCTTTGAGTTTGAGCTTCTAATTAACTAAGCTACCTATTCGTAGTTTTGTCAATCGTCATTTTCTCTAATGGAGATTGGTATATATGAGAAGATGCTCTGCATATTGTTAGCTAATCTAGCTACTACAAACTACGGATTTGGTATGTTAAGAGGATTACAAGAAACAATGATATTAACCGAATTTGAATTTGGACTAACACGGCCTCCACCTTAATTACTCGTATTACTTTGGATCATATATATATATAATAATTACTATCATATTATTTTATAAATTTTACGGAATATATTTTAATGATTTATGTGTTCGTGAGTGTATCTAGTCAAACTATGTCAGATGAAAAAACATGTTGCGGTGAAAGTACAACAAGAAATGAAAAGACTATATACTACGTAGTTCGTCCTCGTACCAAATCCGTGAAATTCTGACTTCGCCGCCTGATAACATAGCAATTTACACACAATAAGGTATGACAAGTGATGAAATATATGCCAAATTCATCACGTACGATGATATGATGTTGCTGGTAATATTATCCGTTCACAGTCTTCTTGACAAATTTATCACGTACGATGTAAACTATGAGTATATATGCCACTTGATAAATTCCCACTTGTAAACTGTTATTAATGTTCAGAGTAATGTTTCTAATCCAGTGGAAAGTAGTATTATTAATTTAAGATGAGATTAAGCTAACCTTAAATTAGTACAGTGATGAGATTTGATTCCTAGGTAGTTTTAATTCCACATAATACACAAGATTTATTCATTATTAAATTAGTACCATGTTGTATTGTTGTAGGTGGTACAGTTAACGTACTACCAGAATGTGGTGGCCTGTGAGGCTGTGATGGTAGAGGACTAGAGGTCATGTTACAAAGAATCATATCGAGCCTAATGGCTATGGATGAAGATAGTTTTTTTTTTTTTTTGGATTAAATGAGGCACAAGGGTAAGTGATGAGAATCGATCCCAATATCTCTTAGAATCAGGAGGAGAGCTCACCCCTCACTCTCAACCTTACATTGGATTGATAGTATATGATTGAAACTCCGATATCTCAGATTCTCAGTGGGCCGGGCATACTACATACTAAGTTTACTCGCTAATTAATCGGTAATTAGATAGCCTTATGTAGCCAAATATGAGTAATATGCATTTATGCAATGTTTGAGGACACATGTATAACCTAGTTGTATCTTGTATATATACGAGAAATTTGCTTTGACATAATAGAAGTATATATATAAATAAAGATGATCTTCAAAAGCTGCAAAATTGTCTATGCATAAATAATTGACAAATATTTGAATCAAATACAAATGTTTAAATGTTGAAAATAGACAATGAACTAATAGGAACAACAAAAACTCCCTAACCTATATAGTTTTTTTTTTTTTTTTTTTTTTGTGTGTGTGTGTTTACCATAACATATATAGTACGGCGTACATAAAATTGATTAATAAAAAATCCATGGATGCTCGGTGCCTGAAATTAAACTCTTGTCTACAATAACTCTACATAATACATATTGTGTTTCTTTATATTCCGTAAATGTGGAAAACTGATAAAGAGTTATCCAAATTAACAATAGGATATTATTTGTAAGTTTTGTGCCGACTAAATTAGAAATTAGGGTTGAACAATATCCATAATAGCGCAGTTCCATGCATTCCTTTGATCTCTGAAGGACCATTAATTGGAGCCCACCATTGCAATAGCAGGTGGTCCCTTGACTCAGATGGCTAGATGTTGCAGCCATTATAACCAATAATGATCATGCTCGCATTACCATTATAAATCATAGCTGCCATTGTAGATCGATGTTGCATTGGTGCGCTATTTTAGGCTCCTATATCTAATATCTATGTCTTCTTGTTTGCACTGCACTGCTCTCTCTATTCACCTCTGCTGCATTTCCAGTGGTTTCATTTCAGGCCTTTCTTTAGTTCCTGCGCACTTTATTTAGCGCTAATTGTACTCCGTAATTAGTTACATCATTTGCACTAGTAACGTCCTGATATGTATGCCATCAAAAGGTCAACTCCTTTTTAGTTGTAAGTTACTACGTCTCTTTGAATTAAATCTAAGGGTTGGATAGGTTGGGTCCAGAATTAGGGTTTCAACATACTTTTATTAACGTTTTCTACTAATAAAATATAAATTAGATGTTATGTTAATTATCCTTCTATTACTCAACTTCCTTGTTTGCTACATCAAAATCTAAATACACAAGTATGTATATGTTGATTAATACGGAGTAATATAATAATAAGCAAGTCTTTTGTTCAGGATCTCTAATTCAATAGTACTCGTAGTTTGTAAAGTCTTCCACTCTTTAGTAGCACTACAGTCAATTTGAAAAGCCGGCTTCCACAAAATGTGTAACAATTTACTCCATCGTTAATTTCTTAAGGTTATGCTTTGCTTTACTAGGGTAATATTGGAGATAGTATTTTAAAAGTATTTGGCATTTGAAACTCATAAATGAATTCTGATCTTTAATTCTTTATCTTTGACTCAAGTTGGAATTTAATGTTTTAGTAGTTTTGATTTTGGAATTTGATTTTTCTCTCTTTGACAATCTCGATCTAATTAACTTTTTTTTTTCAAATCGTATTATTATTGGAGAATGTTGAAACTTTTTTTTTTAATACTCGTTCAATCAAAGAATTTGAAGATATAAGCTATGAATACTTTGTTGTTGTTTATTTGATTAAGTGCTCTCAAAAAATCAATTCAAATTAAATTACTCGTATATAATCAAGTATATATGTCCTTCATTCCAATACTTTAATAGCAATGCAAAATTATTATACATCGAACAGAATTTGTGCGCATAATCTTACAAAATCATTAATTACCTTAAACTTGATGGTTTGTGTTAGATACTTAAATATCAAGATATAATTCAACATATTTCGTATCTAATATAGAGTAAGAGACTCTAGCTATACAATATATCATCATTTGTAGGAGAGCTTAACTTCTTTCCAAATTAGCTAGGATTGGACGTTAATTTTTTTTTTTTTTTCCCAATTAGGGCTTTAAATTAACTGAAATTCAGATTAGCCAAACCTTATAATTTATAAACAATAATTTCAACACTTTGAATACCAAATAAAATTCCTGATTCTAACCAAAAACCAATCAAAATAATTACTACTCGTAATATGATACACGAAGTAAATTGTTGTACAGTACCAAAACAAGTACAGTAATCTATATAAAAAAAAAAAAAAACATTGGAAACAGAAGTCTAAATTAAAAGAAAAGTAGCCCCCAAAGCCAATGAGTAATAAGGTTGATCTGAGACCTGTTTCCATTACTTCCTTGACACTGCAATAACTTTCTCTCTCCTCTTTCATGCACCCTTTACAATATGTCAATACTCAATACAAACACACAGACTCATACATAATTATATTGAATTCAATTCAATATATAAATATAAATCCCTGAAAAATGAAAAAAGCATAAACAGAAGAGAGTACAGTATCTCACCGCCTATTCCCACCATTTACACCCCATCCACGCTTCTGAATTTCACCCTCCTCACCACCTCCTTTGTTCACCACTTTGCAACCAACCCACCTCTCCCCTCTCCACTCCACCCTCCGAGGCACTCTCAATTACTTTACCATGCAACAACATCAACAACAACTTCATCAAATGATCATCAAACCTCAACAAAACCTCATTCTTCAACAACAACCCCCTTCTCTTGACTCTCCTACTAGCAACAACTCCTCTTCCTCCTCCTCCACCACTTTCAACAACATTTCAATCTCTCCATCTACTGCTTCTCCTTCTCCTGCTACCTCCAACAAGCGGGGCCGCGGCAAGGGCGGCCCCGACAACAACAAGTTCCGCTACCGAGGCGTTCGGCAGCGGAGCTGGGGGAAATGGGTCGCCGAGATCCGCGAGCCTCGTAAACGGACTCGGAAATGGTTGGGTACTTTCGCTACAGCGGAAGATGCTGCTCGTGCTTATGACCGCGCTGCTATTATTCTCTACGGCTCTAGGGCTCAACTCAATCTACAACCTTCTCCTCCTCCTTCTACCGGGGGACCCACTACCAACTCCTCATCTTCTCGTGGATCTTCGTCTTCTTCTTCCGGAACCACCCACTCTCTCCGTCCTATCCTCCCTAAACCTGCTAATGGGTTCGGGTTTACGTTCTCGACTTTTCCTTATGGCGGGTTTGGGGCCGGGTCCGGGTTGACCTCTTCGTCGGCGTCAGTTTTGCAGTACCCGTATTGTCCGAATATCGTTCATGGGCCGGTCCAATGGGCCGCTACCACTACATCTTTACCTTTCTCACAACCTCCTCTTGTTGAAAATAATTTGATTAATAATACTAGTAGTAGTACAACTACTACTAATAGTAACGAGGTGGATCATGACCCGACCCTTCAACAGATTCGGGTGCAGGAAGATGAAGTGGATCGGGTAACACCGGATCAAATCCTTGTTCAAGGACAGCAATATCATCAACAAAGTAATAATAATAATAATAATAATAATAATAATGGGTATTGTACTCAAGATTATCATCACAAGAGTTTTTGTGACGAGATAAGTTCGTTGGTTGGATCAGTTGATTCAAGTTTATCATTAGGGTCACAAGTAATCGGGCATTCGGATCCGGGTCTGATAAACTTATTACCCGGGTCACCGTTATGGCCGACGCCGTTAAGTGGTGAGTTAGAGGAGTATCAAATGCATCATACAACCAGTCTTTGGGATTATGGTACTGATCCTTTCTTGTTCTTCTCTGATAATGAACATCATCAAATTTAATTAATTAAATTTGGTGTTTCATTTTGCATGCATCTCAGCTATCTACAAGGTAAGCATGATTAATTAAGGTCTTCATTAATTAATTAATTACTTGGGAATTTGGTGGGATTTTTTCAAGAATTATGGTCAAAAAGAAAAAAAAAATCAACATGCAAAATGAATTGCACCATGTCCCAAAAACTAAAATTTGAATTCCCAAAGGAAGTTGGTTAATTATATTGAGAATTGCAATTAATGGACAATTAATTGCAATTATCTCATACAGTATTATAGTTATTGATCTTTCAATTATAATTAAGGGTTTTTTTTTTTTTACAATATTTTGTATTTGCCTAAGGTATAGTATTAGACTATTAATTAGAAGTAATTTTTTGTTGGTTTTGTTTATACATATATTATTATTATTATTAGGAGTATTATTACTAGCTACTATTACTCCGTATTATTAATATATATTTTTATTATTTTTCTATTCTAGTTCTTGGTATTCATTGATGAAATAACCAAGAAAAGGATAATTAGGGTTAGGGTTTTGAGTTGGGAATCGTTTGTCTCAAAGAAGGAAGCAGGATTTTGTTGAATAAGATATTTAATGAATATTTTTTGTTTTTTTTGGATTTATATTTATCAATATATTGGTGAATCATCCTTTCACTACACCGAATTTTTGTTTTCTTGCCTTTATTTTGTAAATGGGAAATTGGGAATCCAATATTATTCCATTTATTTAATTTTATTTCTCTGCATCTACAATGATAATGTTAATTTGGACTAGTTTTTTCATATGATTGTGATTGAACTTAGCTATTGTACATAAGTTATTCTGAATGGAATCAAATCGATGAATAAGCTTAGTAGACACATAAAGCTTGTTTTTTGTATCAACACTGGATATTTACATTTAAAATGAGTTTATCAAATTGAGTACGTACTAATTTAAACATAGACCAAAATCGTTTATGTATGTACTCGGTATATCCAAGCTAAGATAGTTGATTTGCATTCTACACTCGGGTGTACCTTACATTTCTCCTCATTATCCTTTGAATTCTTACACAAGGAAAAGATTGTAGCGCGTATTAGGTTGTCAAGTTATGTAGCTTTCCGTTCATTGTCCTAATGTATGTCTTTCATCCTTCTTACCTGGAAATGTGGTTATAAAATCGACACCGAAATTTTCTTTATTTTCTAGCTATTATAGGTGTTGTTTAATCTATTTGGTTCATTTGCTTTGAACTTATTAGTGTAAATTGCTTTAAAATCCTATGAAGATCTTGCTTTTTAGGTTAATCCAGTAACAATTCCACTAGGGTAAGTAAATAATACTCTTATAATTGTGGTACATACAATTTTGGTTAGTCTTCAAATATTTGTCATGTAATCTTAAATGGAAAAAATTTCTCACCCAAATCATGCACCCATGCCATGAATACTCTTTATGTAGAACCTATTACTACCTTTTACGTCACACAGACCACACTCTTCTTATGCATGTATAAGGTCCTCCACTAAAATTAAACTTTCTCCTTCTATTGATATTTGATACTCGTTGTTAAAGAAATTATTGGTCAAAATTTTGCTTCGACAAATGTGCCTTTATACTTCTTCTGAAACAGCTGTACTTCACTATTGTTCTCGTGAGAGTGAGGGATAGCTCAATTGGTTAGATCTTCCTTTTCGATTTCAAGAGATTTTGGGATACGATTTATTCTCAGCTCGCCCTTATAAAAAACTATTTTTCTCGTTTTACAATACTTTTTATTTAAAATATACTACCTGGTCGGAATCTCTCTCTCACAAGTCCTCCCGTTCTGAGTTAACAAGTTAGGCACTTTGACATTTGAGGGGATGGGTAAGGGTGCTGAGTATATGTTACTCGTTATACTTGTATTCCTTTAAATTAGTATTGTACTCCGTATGACCGTATCTATTGTTCTGTGTTCAGGTTTCTTCAATTCCTTCCACCCAAACTCACCTTTTATTTTCTCCTGACTAGAATAAATGTATTACTTCCTCCGTTCTTAAATTACATTCTTATTTCTAACATTTATTTCTCACATGGTAGAGAAAAGTAGAAAAGTAACTTAGGAACGGAGGGAGTAGGAAAAAAGTACTCCGTAATTGGTAAATGCTATACACAGCCCTTAGAAAGGGCTACATATAAGAATTAATTAAAAAAAATATTCTTGAAAATTGTTTACATTTAGAAAATCATGACACAAACACAGTTATTATAATAATCTACTCGTGATTTTGTCATAAATTTATAAATTTATACGTACAATTTTCAAGAGTTTTTTTTCGCTTATGAGGACTATGTATAGCATTACCCTCCATTATTTAATAAGTATATATGACTATATCTATATGTCAATGTGCCACGGAGTACTCGTATTACTTTAATTCTTTCTCTTAAACCAATAATTTCTTTTCCTTCTCACACAGGTTTTTATTTCCCTTCCTAATTGTAAACCTTATCTTGGAAATATGAGTTTGTAGCTAATGCTCCTCAATTCAAGAAACCTAATCTGTCCAATATAAAAATATCTTTCATTATTTTTATATACTTACCTTGCTTATCTCCAAAGGCTAGCTTAGCTTGCATGTTGCCCTGCCCCGTATAATACTTCCTCCATTTCTATACTATTGTAATAATGGATTATTATACTACGGAGTATTTAATGGAAATAGTAAATAGTTACAATAGTGGGATTATTACTATTTATCACTATTGTAATAATGGGATTAATATACTATTTTTCATGTAAATTACTGTTATACAATTATAAATATTTAACATATAAATGTGTTTTAAGATGCATAATGACATTCTTGTTGCAATATATTGAAATAAAGAGTAATATTTTTAAGCTAATTTACTTTTTAGTAAATTTCCTCTATAGTAGTTAGCTACATGTAAACATACTACTCCGTAATTTGCTAATTAATCGTGTTCCATATGCCAGTAGATAGTTTGATGGAATTGAATCTTTTGTACGAAGTATTTAAGAGTTGTTTTACAACATTCAACCACAATCCTTTAAATCTCCAATTTTCACAAAAAAATACGAGTAAAATAAATAAAATAAAAATGTTTTCTATAATTATCACTTATATTATTTTTTTTCTTTCTAATAATATACATAGTACATATAATCGTATGTATATCTCATGCGCTAGCGGGAATACAGTCTAGTTTTAAAAATTTACAAGCAATCAATACATTTGCCAACACTAATTTCTCTGCTATAAAAAATCAAATTAGAAAAATGAAGTTTGGGGCCTTAGGTTAATACATTCACTACGTTGTCTATTGAATTACCCATAACTTCTTGTTACTGTTTTTAAATGGGCCGAGATTTGCAAACGGTAGGAATTTGATAATGATTTTATGGCCTGAAAAACTGGTCTTTTCACAAGCATGTCACTAGAATAGGCATAATCAAGATTGTTTTTGGACCAATGCATGAATCAGATATAATTGGCACCCAATAGCCTTTTTGGGACTTTAGAATTACTTCAACCTCTCTCTCCTCTTTTAAATCCTACAGTAGCATTTATTAATGAATTTTGGAGTGTTTATCTTTTCTTTTTTTTTTTTTTTTTTTTTTTTTCTTTTTTTTTTTAACTATAGAAAGCCCCAGTTTTTATTTATTTATTAATTTTTTTAAGGTTTATATTAACTCATTTTCTATCTCTAAATACACAAAGGTTTTCTGAAATACAAGGTTTTGTTTCTCCTTTTAATTTTTTAAAAAGTATAAAATTAACTAACTAAGGAGGTGGAGTGAGTTCGATTCCAAAAAAGTCAAAAAGAGGTTTCTTTCATACTATAAACAACATGGTGATTATTGGATTAATTGTAACTCCTTTACCTTATAAAGTAGAATAATTTTTTATTTATTTTTTAATATGGGACGATCACTAGTGAGTCTACAATGGTTTTCAAGTCTTTCGACATACATGTATAAATAAGTATAATCAATCAATCATGATGTTTACAATAATACAATTAATTGCAATCTTTGTTGTGTTTCGTGTTTCTGGTTTCTTGCAATTCTTCAAGGAATCTATTATAACCTTCCCTGGGCCAAGGGTGTTGGCCTGTTAATATGGCCCCAATGTTTTTGATGGCATCTTATATGGCCCATTATTCTATAAATAGGTATCTTACACGTGTTCGCTTGGGAAGAAACTTTATTTATTCATTTTTTTTTCTTTCTTTTTTTTTTTATTTTTTTTTTAAGAAATCATCAATTATAACTTTAGGACAAACTGTAAACAAAGATTACATTACCCGACGGAAAAGATCAAATTTGTACAAACCTTTTCAGGATTGTGCTTGTGAGCAAATTGTAAACTCATAATAACCTTTAATTAAAATAAGGAAAATGCTATATATATCCCTAAGGGCTAAGCATTAAATTTACACTTGAAAATCGTAAAAAATTAAAAAATCATCAAAATATAAACAATAATTACACTAATTTACGCGTGTTTTTGTCATGAATTCCTAATTTATACAATTTCCAAGAGTATATTTAATGCTTATATATAGCCAAGCCCTTAGGGTTACATATAGCATTACCCTTAAAATAATACGTCATATTTTTCTACTTTGTATTTACCTTGTATCTCTCAATTTTGAGGATTGAAGCAATTAAAATAATGTAGAATTTAAGATTCGAGTTTAAATGGCCTTTTAGTCTAAGAACTAAGGTGTATTGAAAGGAAATATTACTTTTTGACATGCATGGTAATTAATTGTCTAATTCATAATGATGCGTAAAACCCAAGTACAATTTTTTTTTTAAAAAAAAAAAAATTTAACGTATACAAAAAGGATAATTATGACATTTTAACTTGTATAAAAATCGTTTAGAGACAAAGAGAGCATAAAGAAAATATAAATAAATGAATAAAGAAAAGAACCAAAAAAAAAAAAAAAAAAAGTTTTGTAATACTAGCATGCTTATAAGTTTACTTATTTTATATGCATTTATCCTTTGCTTTTACTAAACAAGTAATTAACCCTTTTATAGGTACCTAAATCTTCACGGCTTCAAATCCTCACATGGAATTAACGAACATAATTGAACCTTCGCCTGGTATGGATAAAGATCAAGCTGATTTTCATTTGATCTATGCTAAAGTAATAAAGCACATTTCCTAGTATGTTTCACTTTCTTCAACTTTTTTTTTGCTCTTCAAAAGTTTGAATGTTTGTATTTTTCATGTTTTAGTAAGCATGATATATTTTATTTCCAAACTAAATATATCTTATGATTACAAATAAAAAGGAAGGACTAAAATTTGATGATTTTAAACACTTTAAACTTGGAATGGTGGTTTTGCATTTTTCTACGGAATATAAAAGGTTGATTAAGATTTGGGTACTTTATGCCAAATTGATACAATGTACTTTAATTTTGTTAGTTAATACAAGTACAAAGTAATACAATAATACTTGTACGCCATAATAAAATTTCATTTTTTGCGTTGTACATACATATATTAACTTTGAAAACATGCTTTTTGATTCTACTCGTAATATGAAAACTTTTAATCTCATAGCCTTAGTAGTTGTCATATTAGTTTTAATAGTTAATATATACTCTGTATGATCAATCTCATTTAAGAAATATATTTTATCAAAATATCTATTAAGAAAATATTCTATCATTGTACTGAAATTATGATTTACAAAGCAATGATGCACTTAATAGAGTGGAAGTCGTCAGATGAATACAAGTATTTGAAAATAGCAAAATTAACGATATGTTCATATTTATTGAACTGAGCTGAAATAAACTGATTGGAGCTGAACTGAATTGAACTAAGCTGAGTTGAAATGAATATTTTATGAGAGAAGGAAATTAGAAGCTGAATTGATCTGGATTGATTGGAAGTGAACTGAACTGAACTGAGCTGATGAACTGACCTGAAATTAAGTTAAAATGTTGCAAATATTAAATGTTTTGTATATCCTCATTTGATTCAAAAATATTAAAAGTCTAAATACATTGATCAAACCCTCTAATAAGTGGTGGTACACTAGCTCAATTATTTATCAATATATGAAATTCAAAGAAGCACATTTTGAGGTCCAAATCACTTTAAAAAACATACAATATGGAGAGCAAAATTAAAGTCTATATATAAGCTATAATATAATTAATCTAATAAAGGTTTAATTGTGTAAGTAGTCCCTAATAACTAACCTCAATTATTGGTAGAATAGCCTGAATTAGAGCGTGAACTAGGTTGGTTAGTTAGATATAATGCTAGTATAGCACAATTGTCTTCCTTAACGCAAGCAAAATCATGTGACAAAAGCAATCTTAGGTCGAAGCCATAAGGTGCCTTTGCATATAATACACTGACTCGTGTCTTTCCTAAATCGTCTAATTTTTAAATAAAGCATTATAAAACCACGTAGATTTTCAACCTTTCCAGATCATCTCACTAACAAGAAGACAATAAAAATCATTAATTTTTTTTTTCTACTTTTTTTGCCTTTTGTCCTTTTTTGATCAATAAATAAATATCGAAATCAACTACCTTGAAATCTAAGTACAAACATTACATATGATTTTAATAATAATACTCACTGTATTAATGTGATTAATGACGATTTCATGGTCGACTCAACATTTAGTTAAACTATATTATTTCTTCGGTTTAATTTTTTTTTTTTTTTGGTTTTTAGAGAGCCACAAGGGCGGGAGATGAGAATCGATCCCAAGATCTCTTGAAATGAAATCGGGAGGAGAGCTCTAATCATTTGAGCTATCCCTCACTCTCTTTATCGGTTTAAATATGACTTGAATTAATTTGTCCCATATAAACAACCTGTCATATTGTGTTTACGATATTTTTTTACAATAATTATCTCCGATATCAATATATAGTACTTGTATATGGTATGTTGAGTTACTTTGTTGTCTTTGTACAATTTTCTGGGCCTATTGTTGGGACCTTTCTCTCTTTTGTTTAATTGTGTTTTATTATTTTTTGTTTTTTTTTTGTTTAATTGTGTTTGGAAGTATTATATGACGAAGTACTTCGTAGTACCTCCATCCCTAAATTTAGACTTAAATTATCTGAAACTGTGTGTGATGTTTTTTGATGTTTTTTGAAAAAAAAAAAAAAAACTTATTTTATGTGGAGTTATTTATTAGTTGTAAATTTAATTTTCTAAACTTATTTGTCCTAAAATAATACAATAAAACTAAGTTCAAATATGATAAAACAAACAAGCTAAGCCCTTATTATATGTAATTTGTCAAGATTTATAAAACTTTCTATTGATTGCATGCTTTTGGATTGTGAACCACTAAGATTATGTGTGCTCAATATTGTTTCTTCATTAATCCTTGTTGCATCACTTACAACATCTTATTATAACATTTCATACTTGGCCTATATCATTTCCAATAAATTAATACATACATGAAGACCCTCGCTCCTTAACCTATAAGTTAACCATTTTAAATTTTCCTTCCAAAATAAATGTTGTCATAGAAAGCACCATCAACGAACTATTCTTTTTAAGCCCCACATTCGACGTGTTCTCCAACCCAATAATACATATTTTCCCATTCAGTTTGGTTTATGTCTTTTTAGTCAAAAAAGAAGGCAACAAATAAATGTCTAGTTAATTCCACTACTCTTATGCTGTCTTCAAAACTTTATGTAGTTATCACTTTTTTGTTTTAGTTTTTTTTGTATTGTCGACCTATTGCTACATTGCTTGTAGTAGTAGTAGTACAAAAGATGAATCAATTGTCACTAAGGATTCTCAAATTAAAGCATTATATAAAGGGTTACGAATATTTGTTAAGGCTCGTCTTGTCAATGTTAAGAGATGTATTTTTCTTCCAAAATCTACACACTTCTCCCAAAGTTTATTACTATATACATGTATTTATGGATAGGTTCAAAAAAGTTAGTCGCGAGAGTCAAGGGTGGTTCTTTTAGTATTAAAGTGAAGGGTCCACTGTGGGGGACGGAAGTATATTTACAGATTCAGCCAGCTGATGAGATTTGAATTCAGACCATAAGTCCGAGTTTGGTGTATACGAGTGATGACCAATAGCTCCTTTGTAGCAAGAGGTCTATATCAACTCCATGACTAAATAGTCTTTTCATCAAGAACCCTTTGCACATGAAGAATTGAAGAGTTGATAGTAGCCTAGCTAGTAGGATGCATGTTGGGATTTTATCAAGAATGCTTCCATCATCCATTATGAATTCAAATTTCCTTAACATGCATGCAGCCTTAGAAAAGTTTCATCACATGCATGGATGAACTATATATCTTGTTCAAGATTATGGGTCCATTTGGGTAACTTTTTTTTGTTTTGCATGTGTGATGGTGATTATATAAATACTCCTCTATTACCAAAGTTTAAGGGGAATCAACCTTGGAAATTGTTGGTTGATTTGCAAATGTTGTGCACATGTTGTTTGTTTTACATTGGAATGATTGGAGGATTATTTTTAAATACTACTTGTACTATAAAGGATAATGCCTTTGTTAATTAATCAAGATTATGGCAACAATGATCATGTAGTTAACCGAGTCATGTTGTTGAAAGTCACATCTTGTGATTCACTTCATTTCAAGTTTTAAAGCTCATTTGGATTGTCAATTGATTTTACCTCAATGAAAATGTACTGGACAATAACAACTGACGTACAATTTCTAATTAATTTTATAATTACATCACGTTAATTTATTAGAGAATGAAAAGAGAAATTATGGCTTTGGTAGTATGAGTATCATTGGTTGTTGGAATAAGGGGTTTTAAGGTACATGCATGACTTAGATCAATGTTGTACTAACATGTAACATATACTCATAGATTGATCAAGATAGTACAATAAATGAATTTAAAAAACAATGGGAGTAGACAAAATGCATGGTGATTAGAGAAGTTGTGTTGTTAGTTTTTTTTATCAATTGAAACAAGTCAAATACAAAAGTGTAGCTCCTATTCGATTTTGATTTGAAAATGATCTGATTTAGTAGGTTGGTGTAGTTACAGTCCTTATACTTTTTATTGTTATCAAGTTCTTATTAAATTTCAAGCCTAATTATGTTATTAAACCTAAATTATGTTATCTTAAATACACTTCAAACCTTATATTGTAGGTTTCATATTCACCTTCAATTGAGAGTGAGGTGCTCATACAAAATTGAGTAGCCCTTAGGACCTGTTCATATTTACTTATTTTCAGTTCGGTTCAGTTCAGTTCAGTTCAGCTCCAATCAGTTCAGTTCAGCTCTTAATTTCCCTCTCTCATAAAATATTCATTTCAGCTTAGTTCTGTTCAGTTCAGTTCAGCTCAGCTCCAATCAGTTCAGTTCAGTTCAGTTCAGCTCAGTTCAATAAATATGAACAGGCCCTTAGATCCATTATCCTCATCAAGTTAATACAAGAATTATTCTATAATAGTAATTTTTTATATTATTATTATTATTGTTGTTGTTGTGAAAAAAAGCTAATTATAGTCATGGAAACTTACAAACAGCAAAGTGACAACAAAAGTAAATTAAAGCAAATTACAAAAATAAAAAGATCATCATTGAAGCGTCCAGGACACATATATATTGCTTATTGTCCTATCATTATTTGACTCATGGACCATTGCCTATAAATCCTCTCTTATAGTCTTATTCGACCATTCTATTCTCTTTATTGAAGTTATGGACTTTGAGTATTTATCTCTCTTTTTTTTTTTTTTTTTTTTTTTTTTTTTTTTTTTTTTATCATTCTTGTTAGTTTCATTCCATTCTCTTCTTGTTAATACAGTACTAATTTCAGTCTATTTTCACCAAAAAATAAAATAAAATAAAATAAGTTCAATATATACCCATTCTCGTAAATAGAATATAATAAAAAAGTGGAGTATTATTAGAAGTTGTTTATCACCAAATCAAATTAGCTTGCATGCTACTACCGGTATTACAAATTCACTCAATTTTTGTTCGATCATTTACTTAGGGCCTATTAACTTCAGCTTAATTTCAGTTCAGTTCAGCTCCAATCAGTTCAGTTCAATTTAGTTCCTAATTTTTTTCTCTCATAAAATATTCATTTCAGCTTAGCTCATTTCAGTTGAAGGGGACATTAATCTTATAAAATCCAAATTGTTTTTAATTACGTAAAGTTATCTTCTTTTAATTTTTTATGTTATAAGAAGTATAAATGAGAGAATATGGGAATTAATGACTTAGTTAAAGGAAATAGATTAATCTTAGTGGATCCAATTAAAAAAGAACGAATCCTCAAAAAAAAAAAAAAAAAAAAAAAAAAAGAGAGAGAGAGAGATTATTTACGGAGTAGTATTTATGGAGATATTTATGTGAGATATTTCTTCAAAGGCATTTGATGTGATAGAACTAATTTGCAAATTTGAGAAGTTTATTTGACACAAAGAGAATGGTCATGGTTACTAATTAATTATTATGTACAATGTAATTCAAATGGGCCTAGTATACGATATTTTAAACAAAATTGCCAAAGGGTCCCAATTAAGCTTTGTCTTTGGCCACCATTCGAGCCTAAGAAGTGAGACCATTGAAAGAGAGAATGCTGACTTGGGATGCCAAATTGCAAACAAGAGTACAAATCTACAAGATGCATGTTCTTGGTAAAGGTTTTTTTAGGGCTTTGATTCCAAATTGGACCAAACAAGTTTAAGAAGTGGTGAAATTGACCGATTCAATCTGCGGATATTTTCTTTATTTTTGTTGTATCATATTAGCTTTCAAAGTAATGCATAGTCAATCCAAAATTAGATTTATTTTGTTTGAATTTTAAATTCTATTATATTATTTTGTTTTGTTTTGAATTTATTTTTTGAACTTATTTAGTGAAAAAGCTTTGAGTTTATTTTCAATGTATAATCATAATATACTCGTATTTTGTGTAAGCTCATCTTTTCTGTCTAGATTCTATAATTAGGTAAATGCATAAAACGTGGAGAAGTATTGACGCATAGGGCTTATGTGCCAATGAAACAAATAAGATGGTATTTTTGTAAATAATGGGAACATGAGAAAAAGCGGTGGCACAAAATTTGATGGCAAAAAGTACCACTACATGGCTACATGCATAATGGTACCTTAAATGTACCACTGCACCATTTAAAAAAAAAAAAAAAAAAAAAAAAAAAAAAAAATCCCAAAATGCCCTCCTATGTGCTTGTGAAACACATAGGCCAAACACATAGGCCCTATGCGCCTAGATGCACTCCATAAAACGTTGCATACCTTTTATCAAATATGATCTAAATACCTCATCGTTATTAATCGATTAATGAAAAATACAATGCTTCTTTACAATCATTTAAACCTAAGTATCACCTAAGTGACCTAACTAACAACACACCCCCTTGCTTCCTCCTTTCCCTTCCTTATTACCAACTCATACCACTTTGTCTTTAAGCCTTAACCCATAAGCTAAAACAACAACCAAAACCAAATACCCCCCATTATAATTTCCTTTTTCCCAAATCAAACCAAATCAATCACTATTCACATAAATCACAATCACCTAAAAAAACACCCCATTCCCATAATTCCCATTTTATTTTTCTCACCTTTTCAAAAAAAAAAAAAAAAATATTTTATTTTTTCTTCCCCACCATTGACGTGGCCACAATCCCCATTTTACCCCCACCACATCTCCCCCTTCCCTTTTCTCACTACACTATAAACCCCCCTTCAACTAACACTCTTCTTAAGTCAAATTCGTCAATTCAAAATCCAAACACACAAAAAACTCTCACTCTCTTTCTCTCTCCTACTCCCTCTTTCTCTCTGCACCGCACGCGCCGCCGCCATGTCGAGTCGCCGCCTCCTCAACCACCTCTCCCAACTCACAACCGACGAAAACTCCCGCTTACTCCACTGGCATTACTCCGAATTCGACGACCACAATTTCCAAATCCACGGCCAAACCCTCTTTTACCTCTTCATCCTCTTCTCCATCATCCTCCTCGTCACCCTCTTATTACTTTACGCGCGGTGGTACTTTCGCTTTCGCCACGCCCACCACGCGCACTACCACAACTCACAAGCGCACGCATCACACACGTCGGCAGACCCGGCCGTATGCCACGGTCTAGATCCGATTGTCATCAAGGCCATGCCCATACTCCTCCACCAACGGTCATCCGTTGGAAGGGAAGATGAAATGGAATGTTGTATTTGTTTAGGTGTTTTCGAAGATGGTGATAAAGTCAAAGTGTTGCCTAAGTGTGATCATCGATTTCACTCAGATTGTGTAGATCGTTGGCTTTGTACTCAATCCAGTTGCCCACTTTGTCGACTCTCTCTCCGAGTCGACCCGCCTTCTGACCCGTCGGTAATATTAGCTGTATAATTTTTTTTTTTTTTTTTTTGATTTGTTTAATACCAGATCGAAATTTACCCACTTCTATTTTTTTTTGTGGGTTAGTTGGTTAATTAGAGAGGAAGATTTTGATGCAACAACCCAAAAATCACATAATCGTGATTCAGCGGATTTGTTGAATTTTTCTCTTTTTTTAATTATTATTATGATTATTAATATATATATTTTTTTCAATATTTTGTAAAATGGAAATAAGTGTGACAGTCGTACCATCAATTGAGTGTGTGACAGCGTCACTTAGACGACAGAACTGTATTAAATTATTTGGTTGTATATTATGGAGAACCAGAAAATTTTTCCAGTTCTTTTAAATTGTAAAAATCAACCCTTTGTAGTTTGTAATCTCAATTTTGGGATCTCAATATAAATATTGAATGTTTTATTTATTTAGTCCTGTTATTATTTTTTATTTTTTTTTGCATAATTATAATTGGGAACAAGAAAGTTCTGGATATTTTTCACTAAAAAAAAAAAAAAGTTATGGGGAATTTGGAATTATTAGATGGGAAAATGGTGTACAACTAATATTTTGTTGTTTAAATTCCCATCTAAGATAGATAGATAAGCTGAAATGCAGATCAAAGACCGTATCTTGACAATCCACTTGTTGTATATAAGTGGAAAGGGGTCACATTTATGAATTGATTCTTGAAAATTGACTTAATTTTACGACTCGAGACACTTAATTCCCAACTCAAAAGTTGTTGTATCATACTAACTTCGGACGGCTGGATAAGGTTTATGACATGACATTTCACATTTGGATAATTTGTATTGCTAGTTTCTTTGGTACGATACTTGAACCAATTTGTTCAATGTGAAATTGAAAATGAAGTGCAAGGTTTCTTATATTGAATTCTAGTTACATTCGGGTGCATTTTTGAAAGTATTTTTGAAAGTATATGCATTCTTAGGTGTTGACGTGAATAGATGTGTTCCCGGGTGTTGATGTGAATGCGGAAGGTTACAATTTTGTATCAGGGAGATTACGACAGAGATATTAGATGTGAATGCAGAAGGTTTCGATTTTGTAGGGTGATTACGACGGAGATATTAGTAAAAGATCCTACTGATATTAGCTTATGAAGAATTATTAGGTGATAGAATTGCAAATTGCATTATTGTGGAAAAGTGATACTGATAGATCAATTTTGCATACCAAATAAGGGAATTTTATGTTCAATGTACTAATTTATGTCAATTAGCGCTTATCCATGTAATCCATCACATTTGTAGATGTGGAGAGGTGTTAGATATGCTGTTTTTTCCAGTGATATTTTAGACTCCAGTAAAGTGTATATTGGCAAGTACATGTACTGCAAAACTACTAGATTGTCAAGATAGCACCTGATTTGAGCACCTTTTACCTTAGGGTGGCAATGGGCTAAGTTGGTAGGCCATAGAGGTTGAGCTTAGCAGCTCATGCCTCATGGCACAACTGCACGACATGGCTGCAGGGGGTAAAGATTGAGCCATTTAAATTGTGTCTCGACTCTTGACATGCCAGTTTTTTTGCAAACGTAGTTTATATTCCCTTGTTCTACCACTCATGTAAGTCATGTTGTGTTGAGCCTCTATATGTTTTAGTGACCATCTCGATTTTCAATTGAAAATGAGCACGGCAAGGAAGAGAAATGCTTGATGTCTCTCAGATAGTTAGCAACAAATGCGAACTAAATTCTCATTTTGTTATGAGTAAGAATGGGATAGATTGTCTCATAACGTAGGTGAAAGCCAATCATAAGTAGAAAAAAGTCATCTTTCTTTCACTTGTAGTCTTGTGCACCATCTATATCACACTAAAAGTCTTAAAGCCATTGTCTTTCACAATATACAAAAATAAACTACAAACCAATTATTATACTATCCTTTTTACAACTACAATTTTCACTCCACAATGTAAAAAGTTAAGGAAAAATTCATACCATTAATCCCAACTATTGGATGTCTTCTCATATTAATCCCAACTATGGGTTATTCTAGAATAATCCCAACTATGGGAGGTGTCTTCTAGAATTGATTTGTGACCTGTTTTAACTTATTAAACCGGTTGTTTGTATGAGGTGGCATATTGTGATTGGCTTATACTTTTTTTTTTTAAACAATCTGCAATAATATATCTTACAAAAAAAAAATCGACCCTGTCCTTTTTAAATTATTGAGTTCAGGAAGAAGACAGAAAGAGAAGAGCTTACATTGTTGATTGATGAACATGACAGCAATGAGAAAAATTCCAATACAACAACATACAACTACTGTACAATCTATCTATACTACTTATATAAACTATCATTGTCGTTTATGATTTTTCATTATATAAATTATTGTTGTTTGTCCATTGATTTTAAATGAAAAAACACAACAATCATTACTTTTTAATGAAGAGGAGAGAAATTAGGGGCAAGATGAAGTAAGGGAATGAAAATGCAATGGAAATATGAGGGATCAGAGGAGCTGAACTTGATCGGTGCGTGTTGAGTAAAAGTAGTAATACGGCAATACGCTGATGAGTGGTGTAGATATGGTGTGCGGTGTTTTGTGGCTAACAAAGAAAGCGATAAATGGTGGTTATTTGTTCAAACCACCCACCGAAAGGAAAGAATGGGAAGGTCGTGATCGCAGCCAAGGTCGACAGTGGTCAACAATGGCATTAAGAGGAGAGAGCAGCAAAGGAGACATTGAGCCATTAAGGGCAAGCAAAAAAATGGTGCACATACGTAGGTGGCTGGGTGGAGGAGGGGAGCAAAATAGGAGTGGTGGACCGGTGGTTATGGAGCTGGGCAAGGGGAGGAGAGAGAGTGATGTTTAAAATAAAAATATAAAAAAAACTTTACCTGCTTAACCGGTTACAAGTCATACCGGATCATTTTTGGAAGACACTCTTCATAGTTGGGATTATTTTATAATAATCTATAGTTGGGATTAATTTGGGAAGACTATCAATAGTTGGGATTAATCATGTGAATTTTTCCAAAAGTTAAAACTATAAACAAATTATTATGCCATTCATTTTCATAGCTACAATTTTCACTCCATAATGTTACGATTGCAGAATTATTTCATACATAAGATTGCAAGTAGAATTTACTTACTCATTAGGTCAAATTATCGAAGAGTTGGTACATTAACATCCAATTCATGAGGTCAAATATCACTCACATTTGCATAAGTTACACGAAGTATGTATAACAGACATGCTTGTACTGTTGAGAATGTTCTTGCATACACACTCGCACTTATTATAATCTAACATGTTACAAATAATTTTATTATTATATTATTTTTTTAACATAGTTCAAATGAACAAGAGTCATAAATTAAGCACAAAATATATTATTAAGGGCCTGTTTCGATTGACTGAACTGAACTGAGCTGAACTTAACTTATTAATTAGTGATTTCTAACTACGGATTAGTGATCTTTGATTATTTATTACTATACATGTGTGTATATACAAATGTACATATTATTAATATTATTATTATTATTATTATTATTATTATTATTATTATTATTATTAATTTTGATTATTATTATTATTATTATTATTATTATTTATTGATTATTATTATCATTGTTATTATTATTATTATTACTATTATTTATTGATGATTATTATTATTATTTATTGATTATTATTATAGTATTATTATTTCAATTATTATTATTATTATTATTATTATTATTATTATTATTATTGTTATTATTATTATTATTGTTGTTGTTGTTGTCGTTGTAACAAGAGCTTAAAAGAATGAAGTTTGGCTTTATATCATTAGCAATATCATTAGACGTAAATTAAGAACTGAACTGAACTGAACTGATCTGAATTTCAACGGAAGAGAACAAACCCTAAGTCTTGATTATTAGGTGCACCTATATTGGAGTCTTGGATGCACCAGAACGTCCACAACTCCACAAATGGATACATGACATACCCATTTCCTTATTAAATAAAAGAACGATTCAGAATAGTAAACTTGTAATTCAGCCCAAAACTTACAAATAAGGCCCAAACCCAACCATTCTCAAGCAAAAGCCCATAAAAGCAGAATCTTCGATAGGGTTTCACTATATATTATCCCAAAACCCTCATCCTTTCCTTTCCTAACTGTGACTCCCCTTTTTCTCTCATCGGCTGCTACATCCGTCGATTAGGGTTTTGAGGTTGCCGACTTTCTTTATCCTTTCATCATGAGGGCCAAGGTAGTTTGAATTTCTTCATTAATTCATCGATTTACTTAAGTTTCTTCCCTAAATTCATTGATTTGTTTGTTTCAATCGAAATAATGTTTTTCCGCCACTGTTAATGTTCGACTTGTTGATTTGATTGATTTTTGCAGTGGAAGAAGAAGCGTATGAGGAGATTGAAGAGGAAGCGCCGAAAGATGAGACAGAGATCTAAGTAGAAGAGGATCTACAGCTTTCATGGTTACTCCTTTAGTTTTTAATTTTGTTTCGTTTTGTTAAATCTTAGTTCGTCGATCGATTAGCTGTTTCTATGGCAATCGAAGTGATTTAGGTACTAAGTTTTTTCGTGTCATGTAATTGATACATTTTGATAAACATGAATTTTGGAGTAATGTAACTCAGAGTTTTTTCTACCTTTTTTCCTGAATCTCTTTAGTCTTCTTATCTTTCTGCTTCACTGAATTCAATATATATTGTTTGCATTTCATTAATATTATTGCTGGATCTATGTTGTTGAGGATAAATGCAGAAGTAATTGAAGATTAAGAACGAATTTTAATTTTGGATGCTTTTGTATGAAGATAAATTCATAGCTGTCGAAATTGCTGGAATGATTAGTAAAGTAATTTTCCCAAATACAATGAAGAAATTGTGTTACTTGTTTGGAACATTTTGATGCCTTGATCTTAAATTGTCTACTACTGTAATTATCATGGTTTGTTTGATGATGGGTGAAATGATTTGTGGCAACAATTAGATGACCAATGTTATTCGAATGGAAATTTTGTAGCCTATGGTTTACTAATAATACTATTATGAATTGGGAAGGTTATCCTGTGCTCGTCTTTTAAACATTGCTTTCCTTTGCGTGTAATTTATAGCCATGTAAGTAAGAGTGATGATGAATTTGGAGGTTGTTTGGTGCTGGGGACTTGTAAACATTGCTCCCTTGCGTATGATTTGTACCTGTATTTTTTTTAGGTAGTGGTATACTGGTATGGGAAGCTCTTTTGATGCTACCGTTATTTTATTTTCTATTGTAGACTTGTAGTCCAGTGATTATGATTCGATGAATACATAATTCATGTCATTCTTATTATTTTTTTTGGTGATCAAGTTGGAATTACTTGTACAAGTCACATTGTCATGACTGGTGTGAAAATCTCTCACTTTTGCTCGATAGACTTTGCTGATTTTGATATTGGTGTAGGTTTATCTTTTTCTCCTTGAAGAGTCGTTAATGTATACTCTTGTGTGAATTTACTATCAACCCATCATCATAAAACTATATTATTATCAAGTGGCAACAATTCAAAACTTCATATCTTATATGTTTTCAGCTGCCTATCCCTCTAATTTCACTGAGTTCAAAAACTGTCAAAGATATGCACGATTGTTCCTTAACCCAAGCAGACCTTTTCATAAGAGAGAGTTGGTACACAAACGTTGTTTGCATTTTAGTTAGTAGCGTTGTGCATGAAGTATAAATAGCGTATCTAATGAGTACCTGTTGGCGCTAATTTTATCAAGGGGGTAATTGATGCAACCAAAACTTTTTAAAAAAACTGTAAATTACGGATAAGCTTGATTACTCAGAATGCCATGTTTAACCTTTCGCAAAAACAGATCATTAGGCAAAGTTAGGACTTAGGAATATTACTCTATTAATTACACAAATGTACATCGAATTTATTCCCTACTGGTACTTTTCATTTCTTTACCAATATGGAGGATAAACAACCAACTCTTATTTATAATTACTTCACTTATCCCTGAAACAGAAGATTCTTTACGTTCTCTTCTATTATTTACTATGACGGGCTGAATCCGATTTAGGCCCATTCTCATCACCACTTTTGGGCTGAAGAACAAGACGATCAATATAACTCTTAACCTCCGCTGCAATCATATTCTGCATCACATTAATCAAACACGTGTCATCTCTCCCCACCGTACATCTCATCAATTTCTTAATCTCACCCTCATCATCACCCTTCCTCATCTGATCCTCCCCTTCTCTCTCTCCTCCACGTGGCACATCCATAACCTTCCCAGGTGGCAAAAGCGTCAAAACCGTCTCAACCCCACCATCCTCTTCCTGCTCCGACACCACACCAGAACTCACCTCCTTCTTAACCACCCCCGATTCAGACTCACTCGAAACCGCCACCTCAACTCGCTGCCGTTTCGACTCGGTCGACTCGGCCCCCACTTGTGGGTCCCGTTTCCTCCTAAGTGTACTATTCCAATGATTCTTAATCGCATTATCCGTACGCCCAGGAAGAAGCTTAGCGATTGTGGCCCATCTATTACCGTGGGCCTTATGGGCCTGGACTATAATCTCATCCTCTGTTGGGCTGAAAGCCCGGTGTTGAACATCTGGGCTTAGCTGATTACACCACCTTAGCCTGCATGATTTACCGGACCTCCCTGGAATTCCTTCGCTTATCAAAGTCCAATTCCTCGGCCCATGTTGATCCACTAGCCTTTTCAACGTTGCATCCTCTTGTGGGGTCCATGATCCCTTCACCCGATCCTTTACGACGTCGTTCTGTGTTCCCATTGCTTGAAGATTTTTCTGAAACTCTCAAATTTTATGGAGGTTTTTGTTAATTTAATTTTTTTTTTAATGAAGAAGAAAAAATGGATGAGAAAGAGGTTTATATTGAGGAGAGAGAAGGAGGAAGTTATAACTGCCTTGCTGCTGGTGTGGGAGGTTACAATTTTTTTGGTGTAACTGATTTTAATTTTTTGCATTAACGGCAAATTTTATGGGTTAGTTAAGCTATTTTATCTTTTTAATTTTATTTACTAATTTACGTTATTCAACGACTGTTTTCACCAAACTCCGAAACTATGGCAGTTGGGAAGTATTTCTCTCTCTTTCTTTCTTCTTTTTAAGAATGTCGCAAACGTTTACGACATTTTAGTCAACTTTGTAAGATCGTGACTTTTATGTGATTTGAGATGATTAAGCGTTGAGGCTGAATATGGAGTAAAAGACACGTTGTTTATGAGGCGTATTGTGAAGTTGCATTGGACATTGGTGTTGTGTGATGACTATTTAAGGGTAGATTATAGCTGTCCTTTTAATTTAAGTCTAAAAAGGTTGGTATAACAAAATTGTAGATTAGAATCAGTTAAGAGGAAAATTGTTGATTTGTAAGTCTACATTTTATTTCTGATGTGATTAATACTCTTAAACTTACAACGTTTGATAGATTAGTGGTTACGTTGTTATATTCTGTTACAAGTTCCAATCCTACGTATCTAACAGAAGTGTTGGACCAAATCAAATGTTTGAAGTCAAATATACGAATCATACATATCATAAATCCATAAATGCTACGTATATTTTGTGATCTTGTTTGTAAGGTTGATGCAGATTTACTGTGGAGATATTATTTCTTCTAGATGATTTACTTAAATTATTTTTATTATAAAATCTTGGCATAAAATTTTACATTTTGTTGAGTAAATTTCTGCCTTTCTGTTCATATATACAATTTGTGACACTTACTTATTATGTGTACTGTAGTTAGAGTTGTCCATTCGGATAAACAGGCAGATTTGGGTCGGATAAGAGTGAGTCAGGTCAACTCGGATTTATTCCATAACCTATGCAGGTCCGGTTTGGGTTAGGTCATGCTTGAGTTGGGTCAAGTCGGGTCACGTCGGGTCATACTTCTTATCGAATTGGGTCGGGTAAATAACAGGTTGGGTTACATTCGGGTCGGGTGAACAATAAGTCAGGTTTAATTCGAGTTTTCACGGGTTAAAAACGGGTTAGGGTAATTCTCGAGTTCGATTCAAATCAATAATTTGCGGGTTAGAATCAGGTCGGGTCAATCTCGGGTTTGAGTCGGGTTCGGTTCAAGTTAATAATTTGCGGATTATAATCAGGTCGGGTCATTCTCGGGTTCAAGTCAGGTTCGGATCAAGTCAATAATTTGCTGGTTATAATCAGGTTGGGTCATTCTCGGATATAAGTCATGTTATGTTTTAGTTAATAATTTGCAGGTTACAATCAGGTCGGGTTATCCACGTTTTTTGAGAAATTTTGTAGGTTTCAGGGCCCGGTGTCGAAAAGACTTGATATTTTAGGAGATACATCTCGGGGTCATATAATTTTGTTTGGAACCATATGTAATCATTATATATTGTCATAAATGTTCGTGGCCTAGGCTTGATTTAATGAAATCGGTGAAAGTTATAAATCGGTAAATTGACCGTTTAAAGGCAAATTGGATGGTTCCACCTATCCAATTGAACTCTTAGAGGGTATTAGGGATCATGGTAAATATTTCGGCAATTTTTATTTTTGGGCGAAAAAAGTCAAAAAATTCCAAAATTTTTATTTCGGCAATTTTCATTTATGACAGCATATTAGGGATCCACGCTTTTTGAGCAATTTTGGAGGTTTCGAGGCCCGATGTGAAAAACCTTAAAATTTTAGGGGATAAATCTCGGGGTCATATAATTAATGTTGTTTGAAACCATATATGATCATTATATGCTGTCATAAATGATCGTGGTAGGCTTGATTTAATGAAAACGGTGCAATTTGTAAGCCGGTAAATTGGTCGTTTAAAGGCAAATTGGATGGTTACACCCACCCACTTGGACTCCCGGAGGATATTAGGGACCATGGTAAACATTTTGGCAATTTTTTTTTCAGGCGAAAAAAGGTCTAAAAATTTCAAAATTGAAGGCTATTATCCACCTATTTGAGAAATTTTGGAGTCTTCAGAGTCCGGTGTCTAAAAGTCTTGAAATTATAGTGAATAAATCTCGGGGTCATATAATGTCGTTTGGAACCATATGTAATCATTATTTGTTGTCATAAATGTTCATGGTAAGGTTTTTTTTTTTTTTTTTTTTTGAAGGGGATGTTCATGGTAAGGTTGAGTTAATGAAATCGTTGCAAGTTGTAAACCGAAAAATTGGTCGTTTAAAGGCAAATTGGATGGTTCCACCCACCCAATTGGACTCTCGGAGGGTAAAATGGACCATGGTAAACATTTCGGCAATTTATATTCCGGGCGAAAAAAAGTCAAAAAATTCCAAAATTGAAGGCTAATATCCATGCTTTTTGAGAAATTTAGAAGGGTTCGGGGCCTGGTGGCTGGTGCTGAAAAGAAATGAGATTTTAGGGGATAAATCTCGAGATCATGTAATGCCGTTTGGAACCATAAATAATAATTATATGTTGTCATAATTGTTAGTGGTAGGCTTAAGTTAATAAAATCGGTGCAAGTTGTAAACCGGTAAATTGGTCGTTTAAAGGCAAATAGGATGGTTCCACCAATCCAATTGGAATCCCAGAGGGTATTAGGGACCATGGTAAACATTTCGACAATTTTTATTTCCGGGCGAAAAAAAGTAAAAAAAATTCCAAATTTGAAGGCTACAACCATGTGCTTTTTGAGAAATTTAGAATGTTTCGGGGCCCGGTGTCGAAAAGCATTGAGATTTTTTGGGGATACATCTCGGGGTCATATTATGTCCTTGGAACCATATATGATCATTATATGTTGTCATATATGTTTGTGGTAGACTTGAGTTAATGAAATCGGTGCAAGTTGTAAACCGGTAAATTGGTCGTTGAAAGGCAAATTGGACGGTTCCACCCAGCCAATTGGACTTCCGGAGGGTATTAGGGAGAATGGTAAACATTTCTTAAATTTTTATTTTCGGGTGAAATTTTCGGTCTGCAGTGGAAAATGCAACCTTAACCATGGACAGTTATAGGAGAGCTTAATTCTATAAACTATTGGAAAAAGTTTCATTCTAAAATTTATTTAATACTTCGTAATTCGTAGGATAGTCCAATAAATGATAGATTATTCTCTTTTGTATTTTTTAATCTAAAATTGTAACTATTCTCTGATTAGATTATCCATGTTGAATTGTTTATATTGCATAGTCCAAATTATTTTCTCAACCTATTTAAATACAAAGGTTTTAGGTAAATAAATAAGGCATGCATGTTAATAATAAATGTTAACTAAAGGTAGGTAATATAATGCAAGCAACACATGAATTATTATAATGGTAGAGTATTAAAAGTTAGTAGTATAACAAAGGTTAATGAGAAAAATTAAGGTAGGTAAAGAGTAAACTAGTCACAGTAAACTTGTGGATTGGAATTGTGGTTGCGTTATAAGGAAACATGTAGGAGGCATTGCTTCATCTTTCACCCGTAAACACTTATCAACTCCTAATATTTGCTACAACTGTTTTTACGCGCTAAAACTTCGTTACACTCCAACATTACATTCATGTCATTTTGTTTGTATGTTTTTATGCTTCTTTCCCACACATATTTTGTCATATATCGACATATACATTATCGACATATACATATATTGTCTATTGCACTAAGTCATGGTACAATGTACCACGTGACTATTTCAATTAAGTATGTACCTTATTGTATTTAAAAAAAAGTATATATATTTGTGGTTAATGTAAATTACGTCTAGGTGTATATTAAATATTTCATCATGATCCATAATAAAAACCAGTCATGTTTAATATCCTTGAAAAAGCATGCATTATCATTGGACTTCACAGGACATGATTATTTCATATATACTTCCACTATATATAATGTAATACTCAATAATGTTATACCTATTTATTAACTAAGAGGAAAAAAAGAAGCGTTGCCTCTTACTTGTGACACGAAAATTTGAAGTACTAGCACTAGACCATGATATAATTCTAGTCAAAACACCCATTAAAGACTGCTTAATTGCACTAACATTACAAACACCATCATTATTATCTAATTTATAGTAAAGTAATAGAATGCTTTTCAATCTTCCTCCTAAACAACCAATTTCAGCTCCAATTATGGTCAAGTTGAGGTCTTTAAGTGCCCGGATTAGCTCAGGGATTAAGTCGGGCCGGTCTTCGCAGCATAATGTTGCCTTCAAAAACATTATGTTGTTGTTGTTGTTGTTGTTGTTGGGATGATTTTCTTTCTGATTACGAGCAATCGTTGGAAAGCCTCCTTGCATATTATTTGTGTGACATTCAATAGTAATGTCATCAATTTCTGTTGGTATTGTAAAGAGTTTGCTGATTTCTGATGCTTTTCTTTTTAGGTCTTTAACTTGCTCTACTACTCTTTCTAAGAGAGCTGCCTTGTCCATCTGTTTTACAAAGTTAGAAAACCTTCATGATGTTTTTTAAATATTGCAAAACTAATTCTAAATGCACGTGATAATATATACTTTATTTCGTAACACACATGGACAATTATTCTTTCTATAAGATAACTGAAAAAATAAGGGCATTTTAGTAATTCAAGGAGACTATCCAATATCATTCGAATTTTAGAAAGTATAACATCTCGTTATATTATTTTCCCTTATTCTATATGGTAGATAATGTGTTTAAAGCAATTTGATGAAGAAGCAAAATCATTGCTCACATCGTGAAACACAATTATATATTTTTTGTTTTTTTATATTAGAAATTTAATCATGTGAATTATGTTTGTAAAAGTAGCACCTTTAAAGATACATGGAGAATTTTTCAAATGAAACATAATGTAAGCAATGATATTGCTCTAAGTTAGCTCCCTAGACATCTTAATAAGTTTTTGGACCTACTTTGACTTCATTGATATATATCTTAATGCTCGAGGTTATGATGAAAACAAGCATAAATGACTCAACTAATTAGACTAATCAATGGGAATAAGAATTTAAGAATCCACTAATAACTTGATAAACATGAGTACTTAGGCTATAGGGAACTAGGGAGTACCACAATACTGTCATCCATAACCAACAAAGTGATTTTTTTTGTTTGTTTTGTACGGACTAACATGTAAGAGGGCCTGATTCGATGACAAATTAAAAGATAATGATAAATTAGTTGAATGGTTGGAAGTTAGGACTATAATAACAATTCTTTCATTGGGGCCTAAAACATTTTCCAAAATATGAAAAGTCACGATCTTGCACCAAGATGAAATCATCAAATTAAGTAAAAAAACTATTTTATGGACACTATTAAATTTTATATCAATTAGGCCAAATTAAAACTATTGATGTTTAATAACATTTGCTGATGATAATGATCATTGCTTTATATATCATCTCTTATACATACAAATATACAATGTGTTTAAACAAACTTAAACATATATGTAACAAACAGTACATTATTATGTTAATAAAATCTAGATTAAGGAGGCTTAATTAATTATTACATACCTTATCTGACTTGGGTACAAGCCTTCTAAGCCTAGCAAGCTGCCCATTAATCCGATCGCGACGGCGCTTCTCAGCTTGCCTGTGATTATGGGAGGAATTAGCAGCAGTTTTATCTTCTAATTCTGCATTTCCTTCAAATTCAAAGCCATAATTTGTAGGTAATTCTTGTAAAAACTGCATGCTTCTTGTTGCAGTAGTACCATGAAAATGATTATGACTGATAGTTTCCTCTTCTGGTAATCTAGGATAGCTAAAGCTATTTTGGGCCATTTTATAAAACCTTTTTGTGAGAATATATATGTATGTGTATATATATATATATATATATATATATATATGAAGATTACATATGACTTATAAAAAAAAAAAGGATTTTCTTTTTGCTTGGTCTAAAGTCTACATATATATATATAGTCATCTACTCTGTTGAAAACTTTATTCTTAAGTGATTCGAGATTTCCATGTCATATATGGCTCTGAACAAATTATAAATTATCCATAAAGTGACGAGAATAATATTTTGTCAAAATTTCTATATTCCACTCAAAATCCGTGGTGTATTAGATTTATCAATTTATTATCGACTAAAATGACAAATAATTGATGATTTTGGACCACATAATAATAGGTAGATAAATATAGTTGGATTACTTTTACTTAATTGGTGTACTATTCTAAAATTTTGCCAATTTGTGATCATGCTTCTTTGTTAGTGATTGGGGGCCATATTTTGTCTATGCCTAAGCTAATTTGCCTTTTGGAGTATTCCTACTAAACTAGTCCAATGAAAATCTTTCTAGGATTGATAGATATAAGTATATCTTACATCATTGAATACAAAATAGCAGATTTTTGAAATCTCTCTATGTATTTTGTGAATGTAACTAAATTGGACTTTGTCACTCTCCACTATATTGGCCCATGGTTAGCTTGGTAGTAATCAAACAATTAATTTACTTTCAAAGTGTGAAAGATTTGTTTCATAAGTTAAATGAGGACAACATTATTTGGTTCTAATTAATAAAGGGATAAGATTTGATCCAATCAAGAGCTTTAGTTATAGAGTATTTTCTTGCACATGAAACAAACTTTTCTAATGCTTCAATTTTTTTAATTTTTTTTTTCTCATGAAAAAAAAAGGATTCCGTATATTTTACTAATTACAACCCATGCATATGAGTTATTTGATTTCAAATAAAACATCAAGTTAACTGAAATGAACAAAACCTTACCAACAATGAATGAATATGTATCTAATACAAAGTATTATCTTTAGTTCATCACCAATAAACATCATTTCTTGTAGTCCAAACTCACTCTACTCTTGTAATCTTTAGTTCATCACCAATAAACATCATTTCTTGTAGTCCAAACTCACTCTACTCTTGTAAAAAAAAGAGTGTATTCATTTGAATAGTACACGGGGTATATATGTGAAATATACATAAAAAATCTTATCTCTTGAGCTACAATTATCTGTTCAAACTTAGTTTAATTTGTTTATGCACCTCTTCATTACGTAGTATTAACATTGTTGCCCAATTTATTGATATGTACTACTACCTCCGTTAATTATTACGTGCAGTTTTGGGTATTATTTGTGAGATATAAAATATTCCAAAGTTGCACATAATAATTAACGGATGTAGTACTAAAGATTTGTAAGAATTTCCTCCTACATTCAATAATATTTGATATATCTAATACACTATGGAGGTAGCTAAGGCATAGTTAGTGAATCATGTAAATTTAAGTTACAGTTTATAGATTCAATTTGTCTTTTTGAATCTATTATAATATCTCTAAACATTCGATTAGACCGTCTCATTATTAAACAAACCATCTTAATTAGGATGTAACATAATCAAAGATGTTGGATTTGAAAGCACCAGCATCACAAATCAACATAGGAGATGTCTTTGGTGATATTACAAATATGAATAGATAGGAAGTGAGGACAAACAATCGGATCGTCACCCCACAAAAAAAAGAAAACAAAGCAAAAATGAGCCCACAAAATTTATGCATACTTATCTACTCAGATTTTAGATGTTCATCAAAGTTACAGTGTTACTCTGATTGGCAACGCATCCTATGTGATGTTTTGTCTTTTTATGTGTCAACTTGCTAATCTTATTGCTCTTACAATTGTGGGCGGGAATAAAGGTTAAACACTTAATATGAATTTGGTGTCATGCAAAAATTTCATACAAACATTTGATTGAATTCTTATGTTGGTCGGTCCATCCAATACTCCAATATATAGATTACATGATAATGTATTAGATTTTTAGGGATAGCTTCAAATTCGACAATTTTTTTTAAGTTTTGGTATAATAAAAACAATTTTGAATAAGTTCAGGCAAAATAAGTCGATTAAAATGGAGTCCAGACTTTCTGGTCTCGTCATACACTAGGCTTAGCTGAAAATTCCATGAGATGGAGAGTATAACGATAAAGTGATCGAATACCTACTACTATTGACAAATTGACCACAAACTAGATTTCATGAAGCATGTAATTCAACAAGGCTATGTAGAACTTTTCATGACATTGTTAAATTCAAGGGTTTGCAATTCATTGACTACGTTACAAATTTTGTATCTACGTATCGAATTATAATTGGTTAGGAATTAGGACCTCGAATATAATAATAATGGAGTGAGATTTTTTTCTCAGTAAATCCTACCCCATTTCAATTATTGCAAAGGAGAAATGAGCTCAGGTTGAAAGAAGATTAATGAGGTGCTTCCAATCTTTCATGTGAAGACATATTCTAAGTTTGTAAAGAGACCTAAACCGTGTAATATAGAAGTACACATTAAATTATTGACAAGTAAGATCGATCGAGATAGATGAATGCAAATATTACAAGAAATACACAATGAAGTTATCTAATAAGACACATGCAAGGCAGAGGACATGCAAATTACTCACTTTACTTGTCCTTGATCTCAATGATTGGCGTACATGAAAATGATAATTCTTAATCTAATTTGTACACTATTTATGTCCAATTTTATACTGTTTAATATAAATGAAAACTGAATTAGGAGGACAATATAGTTGTGAGCTAGTCTATCTTGTGACTTGTGAATGAATGCACCATGCATGTAATTGAAGCAGTGCAACATTGAAATATATAATATCTACCAAAACACAAATTGAAAAGACATACATGTATTGTTGCAATTAATTTCTCTCGATTTTTCAAAATGTCTTTATTCCTTAATTAACACAGCTGGTCTTAAACGGATTAAAATGTTGAGTAGTTCATCTAACATCAGAAATTAAAAAAGTTGGGTTTAAAATTGTGTTTGATGTGCAATGTCATCTGCCTTGTATCATGTTCATGAATATTTTTCAAGAAAACTTTTATCTAAAATGAAGGTTAAAGTTAAACTTGCAAACTTTTTTGTATTCCAAAACCAAACAACAATTTTTTTTTATTTTTTTTATTTTTTTTTTTATTTTTTTTTTTATTGGTTTTGGTTTTGAGCCAAAGGCCCAAAGTATCAATAAATTTTAGCACAATTAAATGGTCTTAATTGGTGATGAAAAATGATGGGTCATAGAGGCAAATGAAGAGGTGAAATAGACAAGTTATAAAACCCTCTTGCTCTTTAGTGCTCAATCTCTGTTAGACTAGCTAGCTTAGGCCAAATAATTATGTATTTGTTCTGACAATTTCTTTTATCATAATTGAAAGGACACTTGTAGAAAATTTAAAGTCCATATTGTCGGCAGAGAGCAGGTCCTTGATTGCTCATTTTTATACAGTAATATGGTGCTAAATTAGTTGGCCTCAGGGAGTAAAAAGGAGCTACTGAATAATAGAGGAAATAGGGATATCATTGTATCATAAGATTATTGCAAGAATGTGTTCCTGTACCATTCAACAAACACTTGATTGGTTCATCCACTCAATTTTTATTTTGTGATTAATATAAAATGGCACCACATAATTTAATTATTAGATATGGGGTATCATCTTTTAAGATTTTATATATGGAGTAAACACTTAAGTTAGTTGATATCCATGCTTGATCGTCAATTTAATAGAAATTTGATGAGGATAGATGATGTTACTCTCGGACCTAGTGATCCCATGCCATCGATATTTTAAGGAAGTTGAGCATCTCTCTTCTGGATAATCTATCTTACACATAATATGTTAATTCTCTCTTCCTCAACCTAGCAATTTTTGGCTTAGTCTATTTGAATCAGTTGTTAGCCAATCTGATTGATATGTGCAAATGAAGCCTAGCAAGCGAGAAGTACTAGTTGGTTTCGAGTTCTACTTAAAGCATTGTAGAATCATATACATCTGTATGTATTCAGTACCTAAATACAGTAGTAAAGAGCCTCATTTAACTATGATTTCTGCATTCTCAGTATACAATAAAAGATTACCGAAGTAATACTCCTTGATGGCGATTATAGTGTATCAGAATTCATTGTAATGTATAGCGCCGACTTTCCAAACAATGTATGTGGTTGCAAACATAACTGAGCTGATAAAAACAAAAGAGAAGGCAATCAGAAACAAATCGAGACCTCCAGGAAAGTCGAACGTCAGGCCTGCCTTAGGCATTCCCCGCTTACTGTCATCAAACAGGTTAGTAGGGGCTTGTGGAAGACCCTTCTTTCCTTTCTCACTCTCTCTCAAAGCATCCAATACACTGCGCCCAATTTCTGATTTAGCAGGCTTGGAATCTGAATAACGGCTCAGAACCCTTGCCGCCCTTAGTCTTTCTCTTGCAGTTAGTGGTGTTTTCTTCTGTATTGATTGCACATCAGCAGATGAGGGTATCTTGTTTTCCTGTTTTGAGTCATCCGCAACACTTATTTCTGATTGAGCAGGATTAGGAGAAGAATCTTCAGGATTTGAACTCTCACCGCGATCTGTAACTATACGGTCACTCTCTGCAACTGATAGATGTAGGTGTCTTCTGTTTAAACTTATGGTTTGCCTTGATTTGATAAGGGAAAAGGGAGCTGAAACATGGCCAATTTTCGGAACAGGATATCTAATGGAGGATCCAGAGACCTGCATAGTTGATTGAGAAAAGAACATCAGAAATTATCATGATTAAAACTACATCCAAAAGTTTCGCAGGCCATCAGATAAGGTGGTTAACTTTTTAAAGTCTACTCCCACAACAATATAGGCAGGATTACCAGAACATGCAATTGACGCATTCATCCGATAACATCCTATAACCTAAAGTGTTGATCTCTCTTCCTGTTATGCTAAAGTTTAGCAATACTAAATTGCAACTAAGGACATGAAGTGTTCTGTGTTTCTGAGATTTACCTCTTATGCAATGTAGATTTACCTCTTATGCAATGTGACCAAAATAAACATAGAACATGAATTTGCAGAACAATGCATAAAATAAATGCATGGAAGTTTTTGGCCTTTTGCTTAGAAGCACAGACCGTGTAGATTTTATTTCACATCACCAAGTTCATAAATCAAATCAAGGAACTTTAGTCTCATTGAAAATTGAAAGTCGAGGCTCAGAAGGTCATAAATCAACTTTGATGAAGAAGCAGGATAATAATATATTTGGAATTTGCCATTAAAGATCTTTTTAGGACAATTGGTACAAGGAGCTACGGATAAACTCACTTTGACAGTAGAGTAAACATATATCCTGAAGACAAAAGTCCTGAAACAGACAGTGAGACCACACAGTCACACTAAGTGTAGGGAGTCTTTGAGCAGTTGAAACTAGTGCATCCAATAGAGGGAAATTAAAGACAATAGCAATTACAAAATATATGATTCTTTATAGCTTAGTTTCAGGGTTGAAACCGAACTAATATAAGTAGTGTGATTGTTGTGATAGTGACTACAAAATAGTGCGACTAGAGACTATCACATAATGTTGATGTCTAAAGTAAAATCTCAAGGGATCATAAAGAGTGTCTGTGTCTGTCATCATACTTTGATATAAGCCTTTAATATGGCAAGCCGAAGGTAGAAGGATGCAATATCATAGAACGAGGACAGTTCACTAAGTGAATCCAAACACAAAGCTTAAGCAATCTAGGAGAGAATACATCATAAAATCCATCCAACGTTTGGAACTCTCGAAATGATGACCTTCCAGCCATCCAGCACTACGTTCCATAAAAACTACCCAATAATCCAGGCTCAGGTGATCACTCCATGGCCAGTTGAAAAGGCGCAATAACTTAACATGCTACATGACTGAAGTGTATGAAAAATAATTCCAGAATTGATCTAGCTTCCAATTCTCTAATTCTATTAGCTGCACTTAAAGCTTGAAGAAGTATATCTTCATCTATGTTACTTGGACTCGGATGAAGTGTCCAATTAGACACGGGTGTCCAAGTGTCGGACTCGCCCATTTTCTTGAAAAAAATTGTGTTTTTAGTTAAAAATGAAGTGTCCAAGTGTCGGCGTCGGTGTCCGACACGAGTCGTGTCGACACGGACACGTGAGGTAAATGAAAGAGTCCGAGTAACAAAGATCTTCATCACAAAAGGGCAATGAAACAAACCAATGACCAGCAAAAAAACGGATGGACCGATGGATCAACCTTCAACCCTAGAAGAATTCACTTATTTCAACCACAAGTAATGGCTCCTATTAGGTACATGGCATCCTAGAGCACACACTCCCAACTAATGTGACAACAATTCATAAACGATGTTCCGTTTATCGAATACACAAGTTGAGAACGCTCCTTGGTGCATATAATAAAATTTTCACTATCATGCTTGGAAAGTAAATCAAATTTGCAATAGCTTGATTAGATTATAAGTCTATCAATTATCATTAACCTTTTATAGTATGTATTTAAGGTCTATCAATCCAATTAGGACTCATAACACTTTACCTTATCCAACAACATACAAAAATTAAGGGTAAGGAAATGTAAGAATTCTCATCACATAATTTTTTTTGTGCATTTACTAATAGTTCAAAATCTCAATAAACCATAATTTGAAAAAAAGCTACATTAGATATCCAGACATACGCAAAATTTATACAACAATTTACCAAACTAGCAAAAGAATGAGATTTATAAAAAAGAAACCTTTCTTCAAGATTATTAATCAAAGAACAAATTACTCAAAAAAGTTTTCAGAAAAGAGAAAACTTACAGAATTAAAGGAGACGACGGAATTGAGTGAAACCGCCATGATTAGGAGGTGGACGGAGGTTGAAGCTGAACCATATGAGCTCTCGAAGCTAGTGAGTAATGATGGTGTTTGTGGCACCAAACTTCTCTCAGCTTATTGATAGAATCAAATTCTTTCTTCTTCACTCACTTCCCACTACTCGACTTCTATTGCGCGTGATTTTCAATTTTTTTTTTTTTTTTTGGGATTAGTATTATTTCCGTCTCAAATTACTTGCCGTATTTTGATTTTTCATAGTCAAAGTTCAAAAACTTTGGCAATAATACTCCGTAATTGTTTACTACGGAGTACATAATAAGAGAACAATTAATTTTAAACGGAGGATACATATAATCAAATGTTATTAGGTCATATTGGGTCATTTTGACCTAATTGTACAAACATTACATACCTTTTTTACAGCTGCTAAATTCAACTTAAATTTTGTTAAATTCATCTTAATATAAATTTTTAAAATTTTCAATTTAGAAATAGTTAAATACGTAGTATATAAGTGATTAAACGCTAACAAAATACATTTTCGGAGTGCAAATTAAAGATATTTATGAAATGGAGGAAGCATGTGATTTTTATTTTTTATTTTTATTTTTTTTTTCTCATCCTCTCCCAATGTTCTAGTAAAATGAAATTAGTCAAATGACCCACATGCTGAAGTGACCTAAACTCAAGTTTCTGAGTTCAGCTTCTTTCTTTTATCATTTCATTTTATTTTTTCCTTTTGAAAACAATGAAGCCACACTCACAATAACGCAGTAATCGTGATCAATACTCTTGGTTCATGGCTGTGCCAATTCATGTAAAGCGTTCAACCATAAAAACTAGACATGTAACCAAATCAAAATCTGCTAACACTTGGTAATGAGATTTAAAAACATATTCTGTAAGGCAAATCTGCTGTCCCCTATGTAACTCAAGATTAGACTAATTTTACCAACTATGAATTGCTTACTTCTCTATCTCAATCAGTGTATGGTAAGAAGAAACAAAAACTCAAATGTGTGGTTTATCAATTTTGTTTACTCAGGAAGTTTGGCATAAAACTGGTCGAACTGAGGCCTTGAAATCCTCGTAAAACCTCTGCTCTGAAAACCTGCCTGCTCGCTTCCTTGCAGCGGCAGCCATCTCAAGTCTTTTTGTCTCTGGCATTGACAAAACTTCCAAAATAGCTTCTGCATACTCATCCTCAGATTGTGCAAGAAATCCTGTTTTATGTCCATCTTCTTCCAACACAATGTCCATCTTTGGACCAGCTGAATTGTGGGCTGGGTAGATGAAGTAATTCAACAGCAATTATGCATTAGGTGTTTTCTTGCACTTGCAAAACTAAATAAAGCTATTGTTCCTTATACTGCTTACCAATTGGAACTGCACCGGCAGCCATAAATTCCACAACGCTTATGCCAAAATGCTCATCTGTCATGGTATGGATCCCTGCAATGGCAGCTCCCAAAAGCTTGACTAAATCCCTGCACATTCAGTCAGACATAAGCCAACTAGCAATCATTCATCACTTGTGATGTCAGTGTCATGTCATATCATGTATAGCATGAGTCAGCTAAAACGATCCAGCATCAATAAGAGCTCAAATGGAGCATATAACAGGTATAATTTAGGAGCCAGGGGGAGAAAGATAACTGGGTGCTTTTGAGATTTTGGGTGAAAGTTAATCAGAGGATAATTAAATTTTTTGTTCTTCTTATAACTGTCATGAACGTGTATAGGACATTTTGACAGTTAGTTAAATAAGAATGCTGACATTTTGACAAAGTTACTTAAATTGCATACTTGTATAGGATATTTTCATGGAATTCCACATCATTTTCCACCTTCAGCTTAACAGCCATCTCTTTCAGCTTTTGTAGTCTATCTTCATCTGCCTCATTGCGACAACTACCCACGAGCTGGAGCTTAGGCTTAGGCAAGCCTGCATCCAACTTACTAATGGCTTTTGCAAATGCCTGGAGTTGAAGAGGATGTGCCTATGACAAGCACAGAAATAATCTTAATAAGAGCTTTAGTGGGCATCAAAGGCCTGAAGATGTCAACCACAACTACAATACCTTGCGTCAGAATTACACATAGAAATGCCCACCTTCTCAGGACGAAATTGAGCCACTGATATTATAGTTGGCACATCTGTGGGTCTTTCCAAAGGCAGAGCCTGGTTGAGTTATAGATTGATGTAAGAACAAGATGAAATCAAGGATACTAAAAAAACATGAAAGGTAATAGATAAATCAGCTAGCCAGCAAAAATTATTGAATTAATATGATGCCAGATTGTCAGCTAGTCAAATCTAAAAGTAAAAGTAATAATAGCATTTTTTTTTCATTATCTAATTGATAAGACCAGATTATACTGTTTGCCTTCTGCTTTTCGCCTACTCAAGCAACTTAAGAAGAGTTAACTTGTAGTTAGATACATCATCAAAGAATAACGGGCACTGTGACTAGAGAATTTCATTTCAGTTACCTGCAGGCCCGAAGTATCACAAGGTGGATAGACCCTCTTAGTAAGCTCAGGAATTCTCCAAAGTTTCACAATATGTGATTGAGTCCAGGATGAATTCACCATGACTGTTTGAGCATATGAGCCAACAAAGCCATACAACCAGCTGAAGATTGAATAGTAAATTATCTTGCACCGTGATAGCCAAACACTGCCACAGAACGAACAATTGAGGATATTAACATAACTCTAGAGGAGTTTCAGAAATGCCATCATATGGAACCTCCTTTTTTACCAGGAAATAACTAGATTTCAAAATTATGCAATCTTTATGAAGAGCAGCAAACAAACATCCTACAATGGAGATTCTAGTAAAAATGATCAACCGCAAACATAAAGGATCTCAAAAAACCAAGTCTTCCATGCGCTGTTTCCTTTGGCAAATCTTTATTGAGACTGAAAATACAAATCAAATGCAGGAAATCCAACCTTTTGGCAATTAAGTCCTCATTGTTATACAAAGCACTCCTTGCACGAACCCGAGAGATCATATCTGAACTGATGGTTGGATAATGAGTATAGCTGAAAACTTTGCAGCCAAAAATCCTAGCCAGTGGATATGTAAAAGCATAACCACTGGTATCAAAATAATACATAGGTGTGAACTTGCACAGAGCTTCCCAAGAGAGGTAGACTGAACCAAGACTCTGACCAATCATAGTGAAGCGAGGATATGTTGTCTCCTCAATCCACTTCCTTTTGTTTAGATGCACCACCTGATAACCAAGCCACAACTAATTCAGGAATGATGAACACTACCAATGATTTCTATGTTCTACAACTGCTAACTACTACAAGGCCACAAAGAGAGCAAGATATCAAAAAGAATAAGCCAATCAAAAAGAACAAGCCAAAAAAAGATAATATAGTCAGGATGGATCTTTACGATTCAATACCCTCAGTTTGGTACATCATAAGCTAAAAAATGGAAAGACAATGACAAACTAATTGATGGCAGTGAGTTGAATAATCAAAGTGACAACCTGGAATAATGCAGATGGATTGCAGCTGTTAAAGCTTGAACTAATCATTTCAGTTCAATGCAGTCATTGAATGGCATAGCAGCGGATACTAGCTCCCTAGATGGACTACTAGAGTGCAGTCAACCACATGAAACCTATCAAATTCATAACTTTATAACACCAGTCATATTCTATTGTAATTGGCTGATTGCACTTCAGTCAAGCAAGAAAATAGTGAAGGTATAACCAAGAAAACGAACTTCAACTATAACATCCACTTCCCATAAGATAACATGACTCATCTACTAAAAAAATTCTCATAATAAACTCTCAAAATCAGAAATCACGCAAAACCTAACAAAAACCACAGAACAACAGAATTGCAAATTGGGCAGATACACAGCTACACTTGCAATGCACTAGCACTACCAAAAACTTCAAAATCCCACTACAATTCAGCCATTCAGGCAAATAAAAGTAGAGCTGTCAAAAGTTGACCCGACCCGAAATACCGACTCAAACCCGATTATTAACGAAACCACTTGAACCTGAAAAAATGGTGACCCAAACCCGACCTGAAACCAACCCTAGACCCGAGTTGACCAGAGTATATGAGACCCGAACCCGAACATGAACTGAGGAGATGACCCGACCCGAATGTAACCCGTAAATTATTGACCTAAACAGAACGCGACTCGAACCAAAATTGACCCAAACCCATTTTAACCCGTCAATACCCGAATTTAACCCGACTTGTTACTAACCTGACCTGAATTCAACCCGACCCGTTCCTAACCCAACCCAATCTAACCTAACCTGTTACAAACCCGACCCAAAATCAACCGGCTTGTTATTAACCTGACCCAAATTCAACCCGACTTGTTATTGACCCGACCCGAATTTTACCAGACCTATTACTAACCCGACCATAAAAACCCGATCTGTTACTAACCCGACTCGAAATCAACACGACTTGTTATTGACCCGACCTAAATTCAACACAAATTGTTCCTGACCCGATTTCAAATCACCTTAAATGCAATTTAGACAACCTTGTTATTGTTGATCAAAGTATTTTGTCTAGGGAGACCAAGTCGGTCAAGGCCAGCAAAAGAAAGGAGCATCAACCTCAAATTTAAGAATTAAATATAGTATTTCCTCCGTTCTGTTAATATTGCAACAAGGAGGAAATTACGCATCCCAAAACACATTTTATATGCTAAATATCTATAATTGTGTAAGAGTAAAAATTATGAAAAGTTGATATTGTGAAAGTATTATATGAGACAGATCCAACAAGATCTCATTTGACTATATTTTGCTTAACGTATAACTCATATTATATGGTCAAACAAGAGTGATGAATAGTGCAAAAAGTCCATTGTTGCAATATTAATAGAACGGAGGAAGTATATATTTGTGGTATGGTCAAAGGAGATAATTATCTTCCTAAATTATAGACTATAGTTCCCTAGTATATTGCCATATATATTATAGTCAAAGGAAATAATTAGCTTGATAAAATTGATAATTATCTATTAATAGTTTGTTAAACCCGAATATGACCTGACTTGGAAATGACCCGACGTGATTGTAACCTGCAAATTATTGACTTGAACATAACCCGACTTGACACCGAGAATGACCCCACTCGGAAATGACCCAACCTGATTATAACCCGCAAATTATTGACTTGAACCGAACCCGACTTGAACCCGAGAATGACATGACTTGATAATAACCAGACCTCATTATAACCCGCAAATTATTAACTTGAACCGAACCCGACTCAAACCCAAGAATGACCAGACCTGATTCTAACCCGCAAATTATTGACTTGAACCGAACCCGACTCGAACCCGAGAATTACCATAACCCGTTTTAACCCGTGAAAACCCGAATTAAACCCGACCTATTGTTCACCCGACCCGAATGTAACCTGTTATTAATCCGACCGAAACCCATCCCAATCCCGATAAGAAGTATGACCCGACGTGACCCGACTCAAGCATGACCCAACCCAATCCCAACCCACATAGGTTATGGAATTAATCTGAATTGACCCGACCCGAGTTGACCCGACCCACTCTTACCAACCTAAACCCGACCCATTTACCTGAATTGATAGTTCTACTCGAAACCTCCAAAATTTCTCAAAAAGCGCAGATATTAGCCTCCAATTTTGGAAATTTTGACTTTTTTTCACCTGTAAATAAAAATTGCCGAAATGTTTACCATGGTCCCTAATACCCCATAAGAGTCCAATTGGCTTGGTGGAACCATCCAATTTGTCTTTAAACGAAAAATTTATCAGTTTACAACTTGCACCGATTTCATTAATTCAAACCTACCACGAACATTTATGACAACATATAATGATCATATATGGTTCCAAACGGCATTATATGACCCCGAGATATATCCCCTAAAATCTCAATGCTTTTAGAGACCGGGCCCCAAAACAATCGAAATTTCTAAAAAAACGTGGATATTAGCCTTCAATTTTGGAAAATTTTGACTTCTTTTCGCCCGGACATAAAAATTTCTGAAATGTTTACCACGGTCCCTAATACCCTCCGAGAGTCCAATTGGGTGGGTGGAACCATCCAACTTGCTTTTAAACGGCCAATTTTCCGGTTTACAACTTGCATCGATTTCATTAATTCAAGCCTACCATGAACATTTATGACAACAAATAATGATCATATATGGTACCAAACGACATTATATGACCCCGAGATGTATTCCCTAAAATTTTAAGACTTTTCAAAATAAGGCCTCGAAGACTCCAAAAATTCTCAAAAGCGTGGATATAGGCATATAGAATTCAATTTTGAATTTTTTGACTTTTTTTCCCCCATAAATAATAACTGCCGAAATGTTTACCATGGTCTCTAATGCCCTCTAAAAGTCCAATGGGGTGGATGGAATCATTCAATTTGCCTTCAAACGACCAATTTACCGGTTTATAACTTGCACCGATTTCATTAACTCAAGCCAACCACGAACATTTAAGATAACAGATAATGATTATATAAGATTCAAAATGGCATTATATGACCCAAAGATAAATCCCTTAAATGTTCAAGGCTTTTCGTCACCGGGCCTCGAAATCTCAAAAATTTCTCAAAAAGCATGGATATTAGCCTTTTATTTTGGAATATTTTGACTTTTTTTTGCCCGAAAATAAAAATTGCCGAAATGTTTACCAAGGTCTCTAATACCATCCGAAAGTCTAATTGGGTGGGTGGAACCATCCAATTTCCCTTTAAAAGGTCAATTTACCGGTTTACAACTTACATCGATTCCATTAAATCAAACCTACCACGAACATATATGACAACATATAATGATCATATATGATCCCAAACGACATTATATGACTCTGAGATGTATCCCCAAAAATAGTAAGGTTTTTTTGACACCATGCCCCGAAACCTCTAAAATTTCTTAAAAAGCGTGAATATTAGCCTACAATTTGAGAATTTTTCGACTTTCTTTCCCCCGTAAATAAAAATTGCCGAAATGTTTACCATGGTCCCTAATACACTCCGTGAGTCCAATTATGTGGGTGGAATCATCCAATTTGCTATTAAACGGTCAATTTACCGATTTACATCTTGCACCGATTTCATTAACTCAAGCTTACTACGAACATATATGACAACATATAATGATCTTATATGGTTCCAAACGGCATTATATGACCCCGAGATTTATCCCCTAATATATCAAGTCTTTTGGACACCTGGCCTCGAAACCTCCAAAATTTCTCAAAAAGCGTGGATATTAGCCTTCAATTTTGGAATTTTTAGACTTTTTTTTGCCCGTAAATAAAAATTGCCGAAAGGTTTACCATGGTCTCTAATACCCTCCGGGAGTTCAATTGTCTGAGTGGAACCTTCCCATTTGCCTTTAAATGGTCAATTTACCGATTTACAACTTGCACCGATTTCATTAACTCAAGCCTACCACGAATATTTATAACAACATATAATAATCATTTATGGTTCCAAACGACATTATAAAACCTCGAGATATATTCCCTAAAATCTCAAGGATTTACGACACCGGGCCTTGAAACCTCCAAAATTTCTCAAAAAACGCAGATATTAGCCTCCAATTTTGGAAATTTTGACTTTTTTTCATCTGTAAATAAAAATTGCCGAAATATTTACCATGGTCCCTAATACCCTCTGTGAGTCTAATTAGGTGGATTAAACCATCCAATTTGCCTTTAAATGGCGAATTTACCGGTTTAGAACTTGCACCGATTTCATTTACTCAAGGCTACCATAAACATTTATGACAACATATAATGATCATTAATGGTTTCAAACAGTATTATATGACCCCGAAATGTATCCCCTAAAATCTCAAAACTTTTCGACACAGGGCCCTGAAACCTCAAAAAATTTCTTAAAAAACGTGGATATTAGCCTTCAATTTTGGAATTTTTTGACTTTTTTTCGCCCGAAATTGAAAAATGCCGAAATGTTTACCATAGTTTCTAATACCCTCCGGTAGTCCAATTGGGATGGTGGAACCATCCAATTTGCCTTTAAACGGCCAATCTAACAGTTTACAACTTGCACCGGTTTCATTAACTAAAGTCTACCACGAACATTTATGACAACAAATAATCATCACATATGATTCCAAACGACATTGTATGACCCTGAGATGTATTCCCTTAAATTTCAAGTCTTTTCGACACCAGGCCCCCGAAACCTTCAAAATTTCTCAAAAAGCCTACAATTTGGGAATTTTTCGACTTTTTTTCGCCCGCAAATAAAAATTGCCGAAATGTTTACCATGGTCCCTAATACACTCCGTGAGTCCAATTAGGTGGGTGGAATCATCCAATTTCCTTTTAAACGGACAATTTACCGATTTACATCTTGCACCGATTTCATTAACTCAAGCTTATTACGAACATTAATGACAACATATAATGATCATATATGGTTCCAAACGGCATTATGTGACCCCGAGATTTATCCCCTATTATCTCAAGCCTTTTGGACACCCGGCCTCGAAACCTCCAAAAATTTTCAAAAAACGTGGATATTAGCCTTCAATTTTGGAATTTTTTAACTTTTTTTTTTGCCCGTAAATAAAAACTGCCGAAAAGTTTACCATGGTCCCTAATACCCTCCGAAAGTTCAATTGGCTGAGTGGAACCATTCAATTCTCTTTTAAATGGCCAATTTACCGATTTACAACTTGCACCGATTTCATTAACTTAAGCCTACCACGAACATGTATGACAACATATAATGATCATATATGGTTCCAAGCGGCATTATATGACCCCGAGATGTTTTCTCTAAAATCTCAAGACTTTTCGCCCCGAAACCTCCAAAATTTCTCAAAAAGAATGGATTTTAAGCCTTCAATTTTTGAATTTTTTTACTTATTTTTGCTCGGAATAAAAATTGCCGAAATGTTTATCATGGTTCTTGATACCCTCCGGGAGTCCAATTGGGTGGGGGGAACTATCCAATGCGTCTTATAATGGTCAATTTACCGGTTTACAAATTGTACCGATTTCATTAAATCAAGGCTACCACGAACATTTATGACAACATATAATGATCATATATGGTTCCAAACGGCATTATATGACCCTAGATGTATCTCCTAAAATTTTAAGGCTTTTAAATATCGGTCCTTAAAACTTCCAAAATTTCTCAAAAAGCGTGGATATTAGCCTTTAATTTTTGACTTTATTTTGCGTGGAAATAAAAATTGCCTAAATGTTTACAATGATCCCTAATATCCTTCGGGAGTCCATTTGGGCGGGTGTAACCATCCAATTTGTCTTTATACGCCCAATTTACCGGTTGACAACTTGCACCGATTTCATTAAATCAAGCCTACCACGAACATCTATGACAACATATAATGATCATATATGGTTCCAAACTGCATTTTATGACCTCTACATTTATTTCCTAAAATCTCAAGACTTTGCGACACCGTGCCCCGAAACCTCCAAAATTTCTCAAAAAGAGTGGACATTAGCCTTCAATTTTGGAGATTTTTGACTTTTTTTCGCCGGCGATAAAAATTGTCGAAATGTTTATCATTGTCACTAATACCCTCCGGGAGTCCAATTGGGTGGGTGGAACCATCCAATTTGCCTTTAAACGACCATTTTACTGGTTTACAACTTGCACCGGTTTACAACGGTCAATTTAATTAACTTGCACCGAACTCTACTTGAACCGAAATTGACCCAAACCCGTTTTAACCAGTCAAAACCCGAATTTAACCCGACTTGTTACTAGTTTGACTTGAATTCAACCCGACCCTTTCCTAACCGAACCCGAATTTAACCTTACCTGTTACAAACCCGGCCTCAAATCAACCAATTCAACCGGACTTGTTGTTGACCCCACCCGAATTTTACCAAACCTATTACTAACCCTACCAAAAAAATTCAACCTGATCTCTTACTAACCTGACTCGAAATCAACACGACTTGTTATTGACCCGACCTAAATTCAATCCAAATTGTTCCTGACGCGATTTCAAATCACCTTATATGCAATTTAGACAACCTTATTACCGTTGATCAAAGCATTTTGTCTAGAAAGACCAAGTCGGTCCAGGCCAGCAAAAGAAAGAATCATCATCCTCAAATTTAAGAATTAAATACAGTATATATTTGTTGTATGGTCAAAGGAGATAATTATCTTCCTAAATTATAGATTATAATTCCCTAATATATTGTCATATATATTATAATCAAAGGAAATAATTAGCTTGATAAAAAGGATAATTATCTATTTATAGTTTGTTGAACCCGAATATGTCCTAACTTGGAAATGACCCATCCTGATTGTAACCTGCAAATTATTGACTTGAACATAATCCGACTTGAATTCGAGAATGACCCGACTTGAAAATGACCCAACCTGATTATAAGCCGCAAATTATTGACTTGAATTGAACCCGACTTGAACCCGAGAATGACCCGACTTGAAAATGACCCGACCTGATTATAAACCGCAAATTATTGACTTGAACAGAATACGACTCAAAACCGAGAATGACCAGACATGATTCTAACCCGCAAATTATTGACTTGAACCGAACCCAACTCGAACTCGAGAATTACCCTAACCCGTGAAAACCCGAATTAAACCTGACCTATTGTTCACCCGACCCAAATGTAACCCAACCTGTTGTTAACCCGACCCAAACCCGATAAGAAGTATGACCCGACGTGACCCGACTCAAGCATGACCCAACCCAAACCCGACCCGCATAGGTTATGGAATTAATCTGAATTGACCCGAACCAAGTTGACCTGACCCACTCTTACCCGACCAAAACCCGACCCGTTTACCCGAATTGTCGGCTCTAAATAAAAGTGTAATTGATACACGGATTGCATTTCGTCTACATCATTGCCCTTATAAAAGGTCCAAAAACAACAACATAACAGTGTAAATTGTTTATATAATTCTGGCAAATCCCAGCAAAATAGGCCAAGTTGGTATAGTATTGCAGATTGTACTTACAACCGTGATTAAATCTCGTCTACATCAGTTCATCACTACCCTAATTGCTTAAAGAGCACCAAATGCAAATCACCAAACAACACAAACCCAATTCAAAACAAAATCAATCAATAAATAAAAAAGCAACAACAGCTAAACAAAACCAATTAAAAAAAGGGAATTTCTAGATTATAGATTGAACAAACCTTAGGTGGGTTAGCCAAATGAACCCCAAAACGATCAGTGGCTCGAGCCATAAGACTTTGAGGTGAAGCATCATGATCACCCGTGTATATTACGCAATCAAGGTCTGATCTTTCATCTTGAATGGCTTTAACTGCGCACCATAACACTCTCTCTCCTCCACCTCCATCGTTGGTGTATGGATGGAAAAACCCAACTGCATTTTTCCTGTTTTTTCTTCCATTTATAACACCAATTGGAAATTTCAGGAAAATTGATAGTAAAGTTGAGATTAATAGGTAGATTATCTTCATTAGTATGATTGTAATTAAATTGTTGCCCAAAAGTTGGGGTGTTGATTTTTGCGAGGAAAGAGGGGATACAAAGACAACAGTGGGTAGAGAGGGTGAGAAGAAAAGTGAGATGGATTTACCCGCTTTTTCTTACTTCTTAGATCCGGCCGAGTCTACGGACTCTTTTGCAAAAAATATTATTCTGATACTACCTCCGTTATAGGTTACTAATATACATCAGAATTTTCAAAACGGAGCACTTTGTAATTAGGCTTTGTTTTCTCAACATTTGTGCCGATATGATATGGGATGTGAGAGGTTCCAGCCCAGTAAAACAATTTTCCTTATCAATTAAAAAATCGTGTTTTATTTCATAAGGCTATTCTCTTAACAACAAAAATAAGACTTTGGTCTACAATTCTAGATTGTGATGATTCATGTACTCTTTGTTTTGAGAGTGCGAATTTTTCGTCTCATCAATTTTATTTATGAACTAGCAAATTGAATGACACAAAATGTAAAATTAGTTTGCCTCGTTACGTAAGATTTAAAGTTAATTTCCTACGTACATAGAATTCACATACTCCTACAGAGTATTTAAATGTGCCACCAAATGTCGATAAACATTTCTCCTCATTTTGTAAAGCTTCTCGTTTAAAAAAGTCATTTAAAAGCATTAGAGATGTTTTGAGTGGAAATTAGTAAAGAAGTAGTACTTAATTAATGAGAGTTCAAAAATCAAAATTAGTCCAGACCAATCCCAACCTTTTTTTAGGCTTCAACGAAACCAAATTGAAACCCGAAAGAAATTCATCTTCAATTTCCAATTGATCAAATCTACTTTGCCAATTTAAAACGGTTTTTTTATTAGCCCTATATAAAAATGCACTCTCTTTGTCTTTCTTTCATGTGAGTTGGGAAGTCATGTAATATATTGTTAGAATAGTTTCGATGTATAGTTTTATAATGGCAAGATTTTATAATTTTCAATACAAGTAATATATAATCAAAGATATTAATGGTCAAAGAAGCATTTTAAAGAACATACATAGTCAAAATGGATAAACAAAAAGAAATAGAGAGTAAATCAAAAGGGCAAACAATTCGGAGAAAAATATTGCTCTAGATGGAATCAATTAATAAATTGAGCTGGGAAATTAGTGGAAAATTTAATACGGCCGTTCAAAATCAATTTGCAACTCAAAACGGACTTCAGCTGGCTTACAAGCAGCAGCAGCCAAAAAGAATAAGTTTGTGTCAAAAGAATGAAGATACAAAAATGTACATCAACCATATATCCCCTAAAAAGAATGCAAAAATTCAACATTATTCTCAGATTGACCTTTCATTGTCCAGTTCGAGTATAGCACATAAGAAAGTGTTGAAGCTCCCGTCAGAATAATTAGCACAGCAAAATTTCAAACTGCAGCTCAACCGCATGATGAGAAGCAAGCTCAGGATAGAATGAATTCCCCGAACTATGCAAACTAATAGCTTCCCATAGGTGGCATTCCATAAGCAGGCATAGGAGGCATTCCCATACCGCCCATTCCTCCCATAGGGAGAGGAGGTCCATAACCTCCCATTCCTCCCATAGGTACAGAACCTGGCATTGGAGGAGCAGGCAAAGCCAGAGGCAGCAACTGAGCATACATATTCTGCATCAAAGGTATAGATTAGTTTCTATTCAGGAATGGAAAAAGTGTAGAAGGATCATGTGCGCAAGACAGAGGAGACATGCAAAGATGATGATATCAAAGCACTTCCTCTAAAAGATTAGATTCGGACGTGTGAAAAGGGAGTTCAGCAGCTAGTTATATGTGGACACTAAAAAATAAGAAACACGGAAGTTGTAAAATATGATAGAAACATAAAGACCATAGGTAAATACCTGTTGAGCAATTACGTCCTTCTCATCCTGCTCTTTAGCCTTCACTTCCTTCTGGGCTTCAATTTTGTCCTTGATAAGTTCATCAACCTTGCCTGTGTACTCACGGATAAACTGCAAGAGAGATCAGATATGAGAAATTTACTTCTAATGCAAAATGCGGCAGTACAAAACTTTGCTTTAAAATGTTCTGAACTTATTGTGGTTTGTGTATTCAATGACCAATAGTCAGTCTCACACTCCCAGCAACCAGTTAGTATACTGGCATACTGGTAAACTTGAACTAGAAAAGGTTTTTTTAAAAAAAACCCACTTACAATCCTTTCTTACAATGAGAACCACATTTGTTACCTGCAATAAGTATGGGAAGGCAAAATCGATCATATTGTTCATCCAGGCAAGCTCAAGGGCAACATCTGGCCGTATCACATCATAACAAACAAAAAGACATGAAGCAAAGCACTCTTTCTTCCCCTGCAAAAGTAAATTCAATGAAAGTTAGCCCCAAAAAAAATGGTACTTGTCAGTGTACAAAAGATGACAATCCCCGTATTATAGATTAAATAAGCCTCATCTGACATAACAGTAGCAACCTAGTTTGGATTTTTACAGTTAGCAGGCTCCAAATAGGTTCAGATATGTACATAGCATTACGTCTAACCAGTTGAGAATAATATCAGCCTATCAGGTTGCTCATGCAGTCATGAGTACATGGGTTTTTAAAACAACATCAATACTCCAAGAGAAACCAGGGTATTTCACAAGTATCTTGAAAAAAGAAGAATTGTTACAAAATAATAAACATCATATTTACTGCTATTTCAACATATTCCGTGTTCCATCATGTACCCCCCCCCCCCCCCCCCCCCCCAAAAAAAAAAAAAAAAAAAATCGTAAGCACTAACAAGGCCCTGTGAAAATCAATTACTTCAAAGAACAAACATAATAACAAATTAGTAAAGATAAGCTTTAATCAGCAAAATTAAATATATGTTCAACAAAATTATTTATATATCAGTAAAAACAATTTAAATACAGCAAAAATAATTTAAGTCTGTATATACTAAGTGAAAAGAATAAGGCATATAATGCCAAAACAGAGGCACAAGGAGAATATCTTTAGCTAACCCATGCCAACAACGCAGGCCATTATTGAAAGACAAGGAAAAAAATGTACCTCCTGTATGAAATAAACCAACAACTCCTCTGCCAGTTCACGGTCACCAGATTGTGAACACGTTTCCATCGCATCTCTATAATGTTTATCTTTCTTAGACAGTGCAATAGATTGCTTCCATCGACCTGCCTTCTTATAGATATAAGCAGCAACACGTCTCATCTCAAGAAGCTCATGTTTCTCAATCTGTCATCAACATTACTATGTAAGTATGAGAGAAATTGTATGCCCCTCTTTATCAACGTCCGTCAATTGAAGAAAACAACAAAGCTGCCACCAAAATAATAGAAAAAACAGGAGATAATGCAATCACCTTTTGTGCAAGTCCTATCTGATCAAAGTTATCATGTAAATCAATTGACTCTCGCAATCTATCATAGTCTTCCTCCTCAACATATATTTCATTCAGGGCCTCATTTACAGCAGAGACATTATTGCTCTGGACAGCAATCATGTATGGCTTCACAAGATACAGGTGACCCGCCTACAAAACAAGAGATACTAAGTGAAAAGATTGCCAAAAAGAAAAGATTGCCTAAACTAATTCAGACAACAATCATTTTGAGGCATCAAAGGAAATATATTTATAAGAAAAGGATAAATAACCAACCTTTCTCATTATATCAACCACACGTGTATGGTCCAAACGAAGTGCCAGCACATTAAGCATATCATTTATTAGATCAGGATGCTCCTGTAGGTAGAAATGCACAGCTTTGTAGTACAGCTCTACACTGGCAACTTTAGCCACGACATCTTTGAATTGCATGTGATCCCAAGCCTCGGGAGAATGATTCATTACAGTCACAACAGCATTATCAAATTCATCATATTGAATGTACAAATATGTGAGTTCTTTCCAGTGCTGCTGTTCATCGCATGCTCTGATAACCTTAGGAATGTTTAGACGAGTAGCGAACAGCTTGATGTGCTCCATAAGCTTCTCAGAGCGATATCTAGCATAAAGTATCCCCAGTTCAGTAAAGATGCCCATATGTGCACGTTCCAATCCCAGACCACTTTCCATCAAGGAGATTATCTCGTTGAAACAGCCCCTGTTCTGGTAATACTGACTGACCTCTTCCATGTCATCCACCTAAAATTTTGACACGTATAAGACAATATCAAACTATCAGTCTTCCACAAACAGATAATATACATATCGCTAGCCTAAACACAGCATGTCAAGGTTAAGTAGCTTATAGAAACCTGTGACATGCTTAAACCAAAAACAAAAGAATATAACCCTTCTCAGCATATCAGACCAATTTTCAGGCATGTAAACAGTCATTATCAAGCATGTAATCAAAGTAAAATCTAACAAAAACAGCACCTCACCCCTGCATAAAGAATATAAACAAACAGATAAATCATACTTCCATAATTATTTATTTCCAAGTACCTGTATAATGATGTTGAGACCACAAATCTGAGCTAATCTGAACTCTTCAGCATCAACACAAGCAAAACAAACTTCCTTCCATGTCTTTGCGCTATTAGCTTTCCGTGCCGCATCAACAGCACTTTGGAATTGCTTAAGCCTCACTAGGGTAACAGCTAGCTTCGCCCAGTTAGAGATAAAAGCATATATTATCTTTGCAGCTTCATATAAAGCTTCATCAAATAAGCGATCACCAACATTTTGGAGGTTGGCAACATTTGGCATGAGAATAAATTCCTCAATGTCACTCAACCTATCGATCTTGGCATAAGCATATATGAGTTCACTATCCACCCTAGGCTCCTTTGTTTGCTGCCTAACCATAAGAAGATACTTCACCAGGTCATGATAGACATCTGCATCTTCAGAAGCACGAATCACATCCAAAAATTGAGTGGAATCCTCTGCACGTATAAATGACTCTATTGCATCACTGACCAACCCTGCTCTCAACTGAGCCTTTGCAACTTGGCTCCAAACAGCATCTTCTTCAACCCGGAATGCAAACTCCACAGCCCGGTCAATGCTTTCAATATTATCCAACAGTACATTAACCGCCTGCACGTTCAGATTGAATTTCTTGAAAATTGCAAATGCTTCTTCATAGAGTTGGGCCTCAACCGCCACTTCTCCAACTGCAGGTCCATCAAAATTATCCAGCCTGTTGACATAATCCATGACTCTAGATGAATCTGCTTTAATGGCTGTCAATATGAGAAGATTTTGCAGATTTGAATTCCCACTAAAAGCAGAGTTCTGTAAAACAATCTTTTCAAGAAGTTCAATTAATTCATGAGGGAGATCAGCTGTCATAAAAGCTTTGACTGCAGCAGAAACTTGTTCTGGACTCTTGCTTTCAGGCAAAGCAGTGGACACAACTTGATCAATGATCTGCCTCCTATACTCATTCTCAGGATTGAGGACTTTCTCCCAAAGATCACCATCCATTCTTTCAACAACATATCTGGAATAGAAGGATAAATCAATAAGCACTTTTAAATAATTACATCGCAACGATAAAAATGCTTAGGTATTCACCAACCTTGCTTGTAGCTTGAACAAAGAATTCTTATTTGTGACATTGATAAGCTCATCGTCACATTGTCCTCTCCTATATGCAACTACTGCAAGGGTGGGGTCACGCTTCTCACAATATTTACCCACAACACGTGAATCATAGTATGGGTTAGTAGTGAGAAAGTGCTCTGGATTATTGTTACTCTCAATGATAATTTTTCCCAGTGCATTGTGCACATGCACATCTTGGCTTCCTTCACTAACAAGATGCTCAAGAAATTGAGTGAGCAGGCGAAGTCGATTCCTGAAATATAAAAGAAAAAAATGACAAAGCAGATCATGAAAATAGAGAACAAGAAGTAAAAATATTCATCGCAATGTCAGCACCTCTTCTCACATTCCTCCACTAGTGGCTCAACTGGAAGAAGAGAGCGAACAGAGAGTATCAGACCCTTGATAAAATCTTCAGGGCATTCATCATCAAGCAGCTGCCCAACAACTAGTGGAGCATTTCCCGGATTAACCTAACACATCCAGATGAGTCCTTGTCAGCAATATTATAATACAGTATCAAAATTCAAGGATCTAAACTATACATGCTCCAACAGAAAGAAACACATCTATATGGTGGTCATACCTTCTGAACATAACCTTCTATATAACGAAGCATGTTGTTTACATATAGGTAGTGTGTGAGATCTGGAACATAGCCAAAACGATCACAGACATTAATCAGAGGACGTGCATCAGGAAGTTTAGCTTCCATCAAGAAATTTTTCGTCTTCTCAGCATCATAAAAGTTGGATTCTCTAGTCACTCTTTCTACTTCTTTCAACTGTCCGGTTTTGGCAGCTGATTCGATATATTTAAAGTGAATTTCAGGATCCTCACTACATAGAAAAATAAATTGAGGTTTACAATTGGATAAAGATAATAACAAAGAAAATTTTATAAACGAGTTAAACAGGCCTTCACTTTGTAGAATATTACCTGGAGCTCAAATATGATCCAAGGAAAAAGTATATCCCTTCATATGACTTAAATTGCTCAAACAGCTTAATGCATGAATCTACTCCTAACTGCTCACTGTACTCCTTAGCAGCCTGCAAATATCACACAGCATAAACATCCAATTAAGTGGCAATATACTTGATTGTTAGCATACTAATAGTACTGGTGAAAGCAATAACTAGATTTTGACATGATATGCTCAAGTTAAAGGAAAAATGATACGTTCAATTTAAGTCTGTTATCTCTATAAATGTATACAGATTAAAAAAATCTTGAAAAAGGTTAAATTCCCTTACTTATTTTAATATAAGTTGGACACATGGTAAGATTAATATCCAGTGTAACATCCATAATATGCTAAGACTAAATTATATACTTAAATTATACCCCTTCCATCCAAATTCATCTCAACACTTCCTTTTTGTGGTGTCCAAAGTTATATTCATGTATAAAGGTACTAGTTTCCTTTATTTTAATTTTCAATACAATTTCAATACATGATAATAATAATTATCTAGTGTAACATTCATAATTTTCTCATGGTAAGTTACATTCATTAATCACATCCCCTCCATCCAAATCCATCTCAACATTCCATTTTGTGGTGTCCTAGAATCTTCATCATACGTTCTTTTCCTATTTCTCTCTGCATCCTATCAAACTTTCAACCTCTTTTTTACAATACAATTTTATCTCTATCCAACCACTTTCAATGGTGTATTCCACACTAGCTACTATAGACCACCCTGTAATAATATCCAATTCAATTTCCATAATTCTACGAAAAATACTTGTTTATTAAAGCAAGAGCAGTAATCAAACCACCCTATGATAATAGACCACTTTTGACATCTATGGTCCAATCTCATTAGCCTTGAGTCATTGCCTATATCCATAATATGTGCTCAAATATTGAACATGTACACAAATTTAAGACACAAGGACATGATCCTATATTTGGACTAAAGTCAAGAGGTATAACATCTGCATTTGTATAAATTAAAATTACTTCATATTTGCTTAGAAGTCAATAGAGAGCAATTGTGAGAATACCTGAACAATAATCTGAAGGTTGCCCCTGAGATTGACAAGTAAAAGGTCCTTCATGCACTCCAATGCCCACTCACGTGATAGAGTCCCAAAGAACTCAACAAGTGCCTGCACATGTCCAAATTGTTAGCAACAAGCCAATCAATTTAAGTAAATAAAATAAAACCAACCGGATAAAATTTAACCTGTGGTTCTATTGCATGAGTGTTCACGATAACACGTTTTATATCTGGTAAATCAGTATAATGCTGCAAAAATTATTGAAATATATATATATGTCAGTAAGGGACCTCAATTCATAACAAGGTTGAAAAGGATCAATAAGAACAGAATTTGAGCCCAATTACCCGAAGAGCTTGGATGTATAAACCAGCTTTCTCACAAAGCTGAGCAACTCTAGAACGATCATAGTGACTAAACATTCCATTAGCCAAAATGGCATCAGCCACATTAGGGAAGGTAACAAGATTGATTTCCAAAACCTGCATCATCCACAAGTCAAAATGCTCAAGTATTGTTGATGATTATAAAGATACCTCTACCATTCATTAAATCAGTTGATGCCATACCTTAGTTTGCAAAAAACCATGTTCAGGCAAATTTGGCTTTAAAACATCTAGCAGAAATGCGGTTGCTTCCCGTATCAAGTTCCTCTGAGATACACAAAGAGAGAGAAAAAAGGTTCATATGTTTTGACAAACAAACACAACAACCACAGAATTTCACTTTCTTTAAATGAAATAGCAAGAAGGTAATAGGTATACAATTCTTCAAATTTTACAGGTTCCACGCGAAAATATAACAAAAAAACTAGCAACAGTGTAAAGAAGGAAAACATCCACACCTGAAGAAAAAGATCAGTTACTGTGTTATAATCAACAGGACACCCTCCCTCCATTTGGGACATCATCAACGCAAAATTGACAGCACCCTGTAATGAGCATTTGACAAATAAGCACAGATTACAACATATTCTTCAATGACCTACTACACAGTTAATGGAATAAAGTATACCATGGCTTTTTACCTGTCTTTTTAAATGAAAAAAAAAAAAAATTGTCAGAAAACATACCTGAGGATCTGTTCGAAGAATGGTTTGAAGGAGGAACAAGTAATCTGGTGTGTAACCGACCTACATCAAAAGAAAAATGTAAACAACTACAGCACATGTAATAGTGAGAGTAAAAAAACGAATGTGAATAGAGCTAACTTATAGCATAACAGCATATAGAAATAGAATATAGTAAAATGAAGATCTATCTTTACCTGCTTAGAATAAATGAGAATTTTATCAAACTCCCTACGCTCAGCAAAGGCAGCAACAACCTTCGGAGTTGCTCTAGCTTTAATATATATTTTCAAAGCAAGGTCTGTGTCAACAGTCTGCAAAATCAAAAGGTATACGGAACATCAAATAACATTCAACAGTCACAAGCAAATGAATTATAAAGATAACCATAAAATAACTGTCAATATACCTTCACTAGGTCTCCAAGTTCCTCAGTGCACTCCAATTTGTCCTCTGCTAGCCAGTTCTCTAACAGATTTTTCTTGTTCTGATTCACAACAAGGCGGGATAGTTCCAAAGATTCAAATGCATTGAGCTTTCCTCTAGTTAAAAGTGTCCCAAAGTATTGCAACAGAGGCGGTGTCTGCCCTGACTGAACGGGAACACTCTGCAATAACAAACCACCAGAAAATGAAATTCTGCTTTACAGAAAACAAATACACAAAATAGCTTCATGCTCCATGGCCTTCATTTATAACAATCATTTCTATGTTTTTCACATGTTGTGGAATACAGTTCATCTGAAAAGAAATTGAGCATAATGATTTAATGAAGCCTCTGTTTTAGACAATATGAGATGTAGGCATGTAGCTGTGTCCAGATATCCAATGCATCTAAAACTTGCCCCCAAGATAAAAAGGAGTCTGATTTCTACTCTTATGAAGCATGATTGATAAAATCTACCAAGATAACATTAAGATATAATTGACATGATTTTCAAGGAATAAGAGAACTCGTAACTTACTCATATGCAACAGTGGCCTACTCGTGTTTAACTCTAAGCTCATTATAACTGATGTGTGCCATAAAAAGAGTTTGAATATAAATAATAACTAGATCAAAACAAATGAAAGAAGAGAGGAGATGAAAGGTGGAAGCTGAAGCAATACAAGCTAAATAAGAACTGCAATTGTCCATTCATATGCTAATTAACAACAATCAATGCTAAAAGGAACAGCTATGAACCGGACGAAGCCAAATAGCACATATGATAAAAGGCATCAATTTGACATGAAAAAAATGCACATGGGGAAAACCTGAAATTTTGCAACAGTGTCAGGAGTACGCAGGATCCCTTGTGGGGATTCAGCAGCAAGCTCTGCAGCTTCCTTATACTTAGTTTGGGAGAACAACTCTTGGAAACGCTGGACAACCTGAAATAAGTAGAAGATGGCAATTTAGCAAATAAACAATCATCAAAATAGCAACAGGAAAAGTGCATGATATAAATATGATTTATTTTTTTTATAATCCTTTAGGGCTTAGGCAGGTTATTTATCAGTTATTCCAAGTCAGCCAACACCAGATTCATAAGAATCATAACCATGATAAAGCATGACCTCAAATCAAAGAACCACTGGGAAAATAAAAATCAACATACCAGATTTTCTGCACCAGGGAGATTACCCCTTTTGGCAAGATTAACAGCAAGCTCCAAATTGTTCAACTGCAACAACCAGATCCATAAAGATTATAATACTCAATAACAGCTCATTAATTTATTCCAAATCTAGAAAAGAATTTTATTATAAACACACCTGCCCGCTGACAAAAGGAACAATAGTAGCCTCATTGACAGTGGCAAGAAGAACCTGGCCCCTTCGGTTGATGGCATAGAAACCTCCAGCTGATGCGGCTTCTGATGTCAAAAAAATTGGATCTGGACTGATTCGATTCCGATAAACAGCACTGGCAGTCTCAAGGTCATACACAAATAGCAGTCCAAGCTTGGTAACAACAAAAATTAAACCATACTTTTGGGACATCTGCAGAAGCAATAAATGAATTTAATCAACAAAAAGTGGTGGATAATAGTAACTAAAGACGCAGCATGTACTTTAATGTGCCTGCACAAAATGAGAATATAATCTAGGAACTACCTGCATAGCAACTGGAAAATCATCAGCAAAATCAGGAGGGAAGAATAGATCAGCTTGCTTCTTTGTAAAGCCTGGCTTTCCTGTCAATTTAGCACTATGTCAAAACAGATGAAACATACTACACACCATACTCATACCAAAGGCAAGGAAATACAACTGATTACATGCGCTAATGCACTAATGACTTAGGTCCGAATTATTTCAGGAAATAATGATGCCTTTAACAGAGAACAACTATATAAGATATTATTTCTAGTAACATATTATATGAAATGTAATAGTAATGAACTGAATTTGGCATAAAGATACTAGCAAGAACAAAATCGATATGACAACACATACAAGCTCACTAAGAAAGGAATTGGGGGATAAGAACAACAACCAAAAAAAAAGTACAAACCTGGCTGGGCACCAAGTTCTATGATATGCAACTTTGAAGTAACCTGGCCAGCATTCATGGACTTCGTAGCAAACACAATAAGAGTAGAAGGGTTCTCATTGCCAGGGACCTATGAAAAATAAGGGAGTATTAAAGAATTTTGAATGCAAAATAGATATCCAAGAAAGTCAAGAAGGGGAAATATCACACTTTATATGAGGCAAATGACGCAGCATGAGCTTCAAGAGCTTGACTGCGCTGCTGATCCAGAGAATAGAGCTGCATACTTCCTTTCACAAGTTGAGGCCTCTATAATAGGAATAAATTATATCAGAAAACTATGATGTCAGAGATAAAACAGAGAAGCATTCAGAAACTAATGCGTCTCCATAATTAAATAAATTAATGCAGGCAAGAAATTTAAACACACCACTACCAAAGTGCCAATCCTTAACATAGCATAACTATACCAAAAGAAGATAACAAACAAAACCAGCACACAACAACTACATGACATGAAAACCCATTGAGACAGATTAGCAAACCTAATTTAGTTTGTACAGAACTCAAAGTGTAGGAAAGAACAGCAGACTGTGTAAATCCAAGACCTGAAAAAACAACTTCCAGAAGCCCAGTCCAAATCAAGTATTTAACATAGTTTTAAGTTGATAAACACAAATTTTAGCGTACATTAAATCATCAACACCTAAAAAGATGAGGGGGGGAATACTGTCTATAAGCTCGACAGAGCTCAGAGCTTCATGATTTCTCTCAATGATCTACAAGTACGGAAAAAGTAGAATCTGATTACTAAAAAAGAAGAGTCTGCTATTCACTTCAAAATGGATTTCAATACTTTAAACAGCTCATTCTCACAGGGTACAACAATTTTGTAAAATTACACTATTACATGCGCAGTTACAATACAAGATATTAAAGTTTCAGGTTACAAACTAAGAACAAGGGATCATGATGCGGGGCGTTACGATAATTATGACCTATTGCAATTTTAAAAGGGAGGATGAGTATAAGGCTGAAACCAAATCATGCTGGGTGAGGCCACATGATATGCCAACGGCTCAACAAAAGGCACATCACGGAAAGGCTATACTGTCAGACCATATTTGACACAGCATGTGGACCATAACTAAAAGGATACGCTAATCAAACCATCTACTACATACTACTAAGATATGTAGTATGTAGTAAATTGGGGATTTTCAGAAATCATATACTACATACTACTAAGATATAGGGGCCGACTGCCAATCCACCAACAAAATCCAGAATCATGTAACCTCTTTAAACACGGCCAAGACACAACACAAAACAAGATTGCATCAGCAAGGCCATGCCCTCACCGTGCCTGAGCTGGGCCATCCTTGCTGGCACTGCCCAATACCAGCTTTGGTTGATACTCACAAGCATTCAAAAATCAGCAATTAGCAGATGCAATATTTGTGCAACAGATATGACCAGATGAGTTTCTTACCTCAGGGGAACCAGGTGCAATACCAATCAAGACCAACCACTTTTCAGATGGGTCACATTTATAGTTGATTATTTGATTGTTTGCCAAGTTAGCAGTCCTTTCAAACATTTTTACAGGTTGAGAATCCCCTGCATTTCAAAAGTCACAGTAAGGTTGTTAAAAGGGCAAGATAAACCACAACAGCAGTGCACATGTTTGCTAGGAAAGCAAGGGTAAGTAGATCAAACATGCAAACTACATCCCACCTTCAATTGACCAATGATAAACTGACGTCTGAGTCACGAGTCCAAGCATTTTTGCAGAAATCCACTTCCAAAAGACAACCTACACAAAAGCAAAGATTATGGGTCCAATGAAACAATGAATAGAAAAAAAGGGAAATGCAGTGTAGCCCAATATAACCAGGCATTACTCCCTAATTGTGGTTTTAGGAATTTACCTGCTCAGGCATTTGGTGTGATTTCACCTTCGTTTTTGTTTCAATGTTAAATATCTGCAAGTGGTCTTGGGTGGTCCCAGGAAGTAGGGCTACACAAAAAACCATGAAAAATCATAAATTTCATCATCCATCAAAGGTGATCAAACAGCTATTAGCCCAGCTCATTTGGCTACAGTAAAATTTTAAAGTAATCCATTTTAAATTTCTTGTTTCACGAGATTAGTCAACTATACTTGTCATATTAAGACTAAAAACATGAGCTGATTGTTGTATTAGCTGCTGTAAATAACAGATAAGACCAAATTAAGACCCAGGCATGTTTTTAAGTCTTCGCAACAGTTCCCAAACCTTGCCACAGACTTGTTGCTGAAAAAATAACTCAAACTAAAATCATTAAGTCTTTGTTCAAATATAAAAAGCACCACATTATACTCATGAAGAACCTACATCCCCATGCCTTCATATTAAGACATATTTGCAAAAACAAAATAACTACTTCCTCGTCTCATTCATTACTTCCTCAGTCACCTCATAACAGCAATTTCCAGCACTCAAAAACTCCTTTTCATAGATTCACAAAGACTATCCAAGAAACTCATTTTAATTACAATGAGAGTGCACATTGAAGCACGGAGGTAACAACATAACCACTCTTGAGATCAATATACACTTCAGCATTGACTGTACATTTGAGTCCTCACATGGGAATATCACAAACCTATATCCTTGAGCCAACTCTTTAAATCATCAGAAACTTAGCTCAGATTTTACACTCAAATATACCTTAATTAAAGAAAAATCCTAAAAATAAACTTGAGGATTTCGTTAATAAGCCCAGTTAGGCACAGAGCCACATGTTCCTGACTATAAAGAATCTCCTATTCATAGCCAATCCTTCCTAACACCATTCATCATTCATATTAAGCCAAAGTCTTTCCGTTTGCAGGTATGACAGTATGAGATGTTAGTCTTACTAAGCTTCCAAAAATTATGAAGTAGTCTTATGATCACAAATTCACAATATAGCTAAACAACCCTTTTGGTATAGCTAAATGAGAAATTGGGAATCAAATATGGGATGACTAGATTTATTTTTTTTAAAATAATAATAATAAAAAATGAAGAAATAAAACAAAAAACATATGCTAATAGGGAATGGTTAAAAGCTTGAAGTATCTAGCAAAGGTACATCTCCATGAACCGCATTTTGCCAATTATACAAAAAACAAAACCATATTATTTTGTCACGGTTGAAGTGTCAACACCATAGAGCATGGGTTCGAAATTGTTTAGTACACAGAGTCAAATAAGCCACTAAAGGGTCTCACCTATCTTAATTCTCTAAACAAGTTCGCATTTAGAGTTAATGCACCATATGTCAATACTACTACCTCGATCCCTCCAATTATCTTCCACTCAACCATTTTGGCTCATCCCAATTTATTATTATTATTTTTTTATCAATAGAAGGATAAAACTCCTCCTCAATCCCCAACACATAAACTTGGGCTCCACCTTCTCTTTTCTTCCTCTCAATTAGATCAAAACCTTTCCTCGAGGATTCCTATTCCTACACAATCTCTTAATACTATTTCTTTCTCTGTCTGATTCCAACAATTTCATTCATGTATAAGTAGTGTCTAACATGCAAATGGCCCACCCTCTACTGGTTTTCATAAAATATGTGCCAAATCTTAAGTGGATGAAATGAAATGGAAGAAGTACTTTACCCCACCCATGCCTCATGAGTTGGCTAGTAGTTCTTTTCTAGAATATGAATATAATAAAATAGATGAAACGTTTATGACAAATCAAAAATCTCATGATATCATCCTCAAAGCAACAAGAAAAACCATTAATACGAATTATGAGGTACACATACACATACATGCATCTTCGAATAATATTTTATATTCTTTGACGTGACATTCTTGGTTAAGGTTAACATCAAGAATAAGATAGTTCAACGTTCAACTTAGTACATTTAGAAAGTGGGGCAATGGCCTACAATTTCAAACCATATTAGAAATAGAGAAAGGAAAATTTTTATAGTTTAAAGGAGTGAGCATCATCATTGGTCTACCCCTTTTAAAATTTCACCCACCATGAAAAAAATCAACAATATAGAGGAACAATCGCTTTGGTGACCACTAAACAAATATACTAGCTACAAATTCACAATAATGCAAAAGTTACTCATTGCATAGATAATTAAACATCTCTCCTACCTTTCAAAGCAAGGATTCGAGTATTCGGATTCATGAGAGCAGAATCCGCGGTGATAGGCCTTCTTAAAGGTTGCATCGGCATGCTCATATCAACAATTACAACACTATTTTGCGGAGATGTTTCCCGCACACATATATACTTCTCTGATTCCATGGTCACATTGTTAAATGTGATGAATTGTTGATTAATTCCAATGCTAGGCAACTGCATCGACGAAACAACAAAATTACCACTTCGATCAATCCTCTCATTTCAAATTACAACAAAATCAATCTCACTGATCCATAATTTGCAGTCTAAAACTCGCATTTCATCAAATCGTCAAATCACACAATCATAAAATGACATTCAATTCAGATCCAGATAATTTTTCAAAATGTATAAGCATTACTCAATCCAAACTTCACAAAATCATCAAATCACAAAATATTACAGCATGAAATCAAAATCAAAGCATGGATCCGTATATAAATTGAGAAAAAACTAACCGTGAGAACTTCCTTCATCACGATCGGCGCATTCGCCGCCGCCGCCATTGTTACGAGATCGAAATGTCGAAAAATTCAAAAGATTCTGCAAAAAAAAAAAAGGAAAAATGTTGATTTGAATGTGGAAAATTGAATTGAATTAGAGAGAGAAAGCGTTGAAAGTCAAGTAGAAGAGTTGATCGCAGGCCTTACTTGCCCAAAATAGGAGAGAGAAAGCTTAACGAAGATCAAAAATGGCGATTCAAATTCGAGTTGGCAAATCTGAAGAATTTTACGAAGGGAGAGAAGTGAAGAGGAGAAATGGAAAAAATAAATTGAGAGATCGTGTTAAAATGTGCTTCATTAGTGCAACTGCGCTATATTTCGTTAAAAAAAATCCCTTTTTTTAAAAAATCTTTTTTATTTTCCTGTTTTATTTTTATTTTTTTTATTTATTCTATTTGGGCTGAGATCTAAGCACTGGAGGTGAAGGTACTCATAGGCACATAGCCCAACGGGCCTGTGTATAGACTTGTATGTTGTATCCATATTTGCTTATTTTTTCAAAATAAAACATTTGGGTGGATAAAGAGAAATTGAGAGAGAGCTTTGTAACACCCAATAATTCTCTCTTTAAACCTGTGAGGACGCTGAACAATATTCAAAAGAATTACTGGCGTGCTACCGCCACGTGTTCAAACGTTAAGGCTTTATCAGAAAATAGCAGCGGGAAAACTAAATCAGTTATAAATAAGTTTCAAAACCAACGAATGAAACCAAATTAAGTCATACAACTTGGAACCATTAAGGCCCTTAATCAAAACCCAATAAAAGTAGTAAGTGATTAAATTCAGTGTTCAAATAAATTCAAACCCAAAAGAAATAGTGTCGAATAAAATCGAATTAAAATAAATTCAAACTTGCAAAAGAAATAATATGCAAACAACCAACTCTCTACTCAAGATCCCACAACCCTGATGAATGTTGCATGTGTAAGAACTTGTGGTAATTCTGCTCCCCAATATTACAAGTGTAAAAATTGGATCGTCACAAGGTCATTGAAAGGCGAAGGTCATGACCAAAGAAAGACACACAAAGCATGCAATCAGCAAAGCTGAGTACATACAAGCTGCAAAATAAATTAAGAAATCCATAACATGCTACTAATAATCAATCATCATACATCATTAAATTATAGAATCAACACACGACTCAACTATTTATATTACTAAGACTCCATTAATTAATAATAGGTAAATCATTATTTTTATTCATTGGATTACGCAATAGACAAGGTTGTCCAACCCATGCTCCATTTGGAACATCAATAAAAGAAAAACCTCATGCCTCCTTTCGGAAACATCAATAAACATCCAACGACCACGGGCGCGACTCCGTGACCGTAGTTAGTATGAGATCTCACCTAACTCCTAGTTTTGAAAAATATTTGAAATAAGAGACTCGTAGATCAGACTCGAAAATTTCGGATCGGATTCGGATCGCAATTTCTCCGATCCGAAAATTTCGGATATCCGATTTTTCGGATCGGATCGGATCAGATATCCGAAATTGAACAGCCCTAATCCAAACATAGCCTTAATCTTAATTTAATTTGCTACTATGTATTTTATGATAAAATGAGAGGGGCGGCAAGGCGGGAAACAATTTGAAATAAGCTTTGGAATGTAAATATCTTTATAGTTCTCGATTGGAGTAAAACATCTAATGTACTATGGACTATGGAGCCCTCACTCATGAAGTTATGATATCATCCAACAAAGAACTCCAATGTGCATATTCAGAGCTAGGCGTTTTAGACTTTTAGTGATCATTTTATTGGATTTTGCAAGTACTAAGGCTTATGTGTAATTAAATTGTTATCATACATAAGCTCAAGGCTTGGAAAAAAAAAAAGGGTCAATTTTCATCCTTTTCATCTCAACCCTCCAAACCCTACCTTAGTATTATTTTGCTTTATAAGTTAGATATATCTTGTGCATTAACATATTTACATTCTAGTAGGATATGAAGGATAATAGAAAAGTCAAAAGTATAGCTTAATTAATAGAATAGGTTTTTAAAACTAAAATTTCATCTTACAAACAACTCAAATATATAAGGATTAAGGAAACAAAATTGAAGGGAATTTGCTAGTTGCTACTATATATTTTCATGGTTAGCTATCTACCCCAGTGGCCCTATGCACTAAGCTAGCTTAGTGATAACTGATAATTAACTGATACAGATCAAATTGTATAGTTATATATACATCTGTAGCCCAAAAAAAGGTTATAATAATCCTGTATAATAAGCTAGATTAAAGAGCAAATCTGTTTAGCTGAATCACCATTACAGTTGTATCATCGTTAGATCCCCTACTTGTTGATAACTCCACAAGCTTTCTACAAGCATTCTTTAACTCTAGCTTAGAACTCCCTAATGTAAAAAAGGGCAGAACCACATCTACTGCTTCCTGATTGCTAACCTTGTTCCATAGGCCGTCTGAGGCCAAGATTAGGAACTCGAATTCGGGTTTAATGGTTAGGATTTTTGTTTCAGGTTCTGCTGTGACCCATTGCTTGAGATGTTGGTCTCCTATTGCTCTTGACACTGCAAGAGAACCTTGTATTCTCCATGTTCCGTTACAAAAATCAACGTATCCACCCTGTGTAAAACAACAATACAACTTATTAGTCCGTGTCATATGAATTACACGTACAAATGCGTGCTTTGAATATCAAAAAACAATTGTGTAAGCCATGATCATGTAACTTATTGTTACATTTTTTTTTTTTTTATGAATAACAAAAATGTACTTCGTATAATCGAATATAGGTCGTCATACCTTGGATTCGATCCTAGTTTTCTCATCTTCCCTTGAAGGGCTATGATCAGTAGTCAGTGCCTCTGCAAGGCCACCCCTGCTAATAACAGCGCGACAATCACCAACATTAGAGACCATCAGGTTACCCTCTTGGATCAATGCAGTTACACAACAAGCACCACCACTAGATTTTTTGTTAAGAAACTCCTGGTCAGCAGCTAGATAACCATCTCTTATTTTCTCTTCAATCAGTTTACCAGATTCGGCCCCGGTAACTTGTCCTACATGGTCTAATATGTTGTCACCTAGCCTTGCTGCTGCAAACTCGGCAGCTTTTGGACCGCCATGTCCATCAAATATTCCAAAGAATGCCTGCAATTGATCAAAATTATCTATCATAAGCAAAAGATCACCGTAATTTTTATTGTTTAAAACAACATGTAATAATAATTCCATAAATAAAATGTACGAGTATACTTTTAAATACTCTTTTGTATGTCACTCATTTGATTTTAATGTTTTTCTTATTGCAACATTTAGCAACCAAGCATAATTTATTCTAACACTATAAACGATTATGTTAATAACTTATGAAATATTATAAACCCACCATGTCCTTATATGCGGAGTTGTTAACATACTTCGTATACTATATTGGTATCATCACATCAGCAAAGGTACTAAAATCTTAAACGCAACAATTACCTTCGTAGGGCAACCATGTACGTCATTAACACGAGCCGAATAACGGTCCTCCAAATGAGCCCTTGATATCCCTCTCTTACTATATACTCCATACCCCTCTTCTTCAACTTCAATCTCCTCAACACGATCTCTAGGTGTACTCACAACATTTTCCATCAATGTAACAATCGGAACGTTAATCCTCGCCGGTCTTTTCCTCTTCATCAACGGCAATTCATTATGATGATGATGATTATTTCTTACTTGCCCTTCCAATTGTTGAAACCTTACCATCAAATTAGGTGAAATAGGGTTAGCGTGATGGTTGTAAATATTACTCGTATTACCACTATGAGTAACAGTTGGTACTACAACAGCACAGTTCATTTTTCCTTATTATATCTTTTGTATAGAATTTTGATCTGAATGATCTCCTTAATATTAGCTCTAGTCTAGCTATTTATGTGAATAAAAACTTTGGGTTAAGATTATGAATAGCTCATACGAAGTTTCTATATATAGTGTTGATGTCTTGATGAAGAAGTCTATTAAGGGAATAGGGATTGAGGGGTTATGATGAGTCAACCGTTCAACGGTCAAAAATTGCTTTATATTTGGTGTGGTGCATAAGTTGAGGAGACTTGGTCTATTTCTTAATCCAACTTTCTCCGACTTTGTCCTTAATTTTAGCGGCTGATAGTGATTAGATCTGGAACTTTTGATTGGTTCGTCAAAAGGTTGCGTCAAGCAACTAAGATAAACCATTTGTTTTTTTTTCTCGGTTTCTTACTTTCTTCCGTACAAGATTACAGCTTCTATTTCCGTTAATTATTATGTGTAACTTTGTATTTTTTTATACTCGTGTTACACATTCACACGACAATTAATATCCAAATTTAATATTGTTAAACATGTACGAGTAATAGTTACGAGAATAAAAAGGAGAGGTAATAAAATCAACATCATTAATCATTTTTATTACGTAGTATGTAAAATCCGAACGCAAATATTAAGGATCTAACGATAACATTCTTCTTAAGTGAATCAATTCTTATTTGTTATAAAAAAAAATTACTAATGAAATAATCGACTTTAAGTCCTATAAATTTAACGGCGTACATGCATCTAGAAAACAAGAACCTTAAACATCAACTACATACTGCTTGCTATTTCAAATACACCGGCCGTATAATTGTCTAGTCTTTTTAGTCAACTTAATTTCTTACGTATGAGATGTCATCAGTTGTTAAATTAATAATTGTGAGTAGAATTATTGTCTTCCTGTTTGTCACGGAAATTTAATAATGGTTGCCGGTTCTTACTTGCAATGAATGTTTCTTTCAAAATAAGTTAACCCATTCTTATTTTTACGTAGTCACTGCACATATTTGGTTGAAAGAGTGGATTTCTTACACAAGTTGTTTTAATTATCTTTTATTGAATTTTTCTTATTATTTTTAAATGGAAATTTTTTCCGTTAAAAATCACACGCTTTGTATAGCGTTAATTATTAGGAGCCTCACTCGCTTGAGTGTCCATTTTATAAGACCATTTTAAAATCATATGACAATGAAAAGAGTAGCTTCATAATTTTATCGAGTGGACATAATTTTCTTTTTCTTTTTTTTTTTTTTTTTTTTAATTTGAGATACACATTTTAATAGTTACTCTTACTTTTATACTCGTTTAATGTGGTACAACCGGACAATACTTCTAGATGTGAGTTTGTTTATGAACTCAACACATAGTGTACAAAAGTACTAATAGCATACTACGCGCATAAGCCACTAATGTTAGTCATCACCTGAAGCTACCACGCAAATGACACGAGTCGCGTAATATTGTTCTCTATCAATACGTAAAATGCTTGTCATCGCGCACCGTACCAGCTGTCATTCTCTCACTCCAGCTTAACTCGATTCACATTTATTCGACCGCTCACACGTTAATATAAACACAGCAATAACCACTAAATTAAACGTCATCAACTACTCAACCTAATATCTACACACGTTTATTACTACACAACCAATATAGCACTTTTGTTAGTTATTGAGTGGAGATGTCAACGGAACAAGAGAGGAAGGCGCTGGAGGATAGGCTACTAGGGGGTGGAGATACTGTAATAGCTGGCGGTGACACTAGGGATCGTCAAGATAGCCTTGCTGAAGGCGGCCGTAGTCGGGGAGTCCAAGGCAATACTCGTAAGGAGCATATAGATACCGGCGATAACAAGTCCGGTGCCGAGAGAGATAAGAAGAATGAATGATTCCCCATTGATGAGATCACGTTCCGTAGATTGCCTTAAAATGTAGATATGTATAATGTATTGCGGAGTACTTTGTATCACTGAGCTATTATTAGATAATAGATATTAATGGTACTATGAAGTCTAGTAATATTGTGTAATTTAGTTAGTTAAGCCTGAGAAGAAAGTATTGTGTTACTTGTGTGATGTAAACAATCCTTTTAACTTACCAAAAACTTCCTTTCGTTTTCTAAGGGTCTTTTCTCTTCAGATTATTTTCAATTCAGTTTAGTTTAGTTCAATTGTTAATTTCCTTTGCATATAAAATATTAAGTTCAACTCAGTCCAGTCAATAGAACAGACCTTAAATATTGCAATATGGGGATGTGAGTCATGAAACATGAATTTTAAGAAGAGAGATATAGAGGAATAAATCCATATAAGTGGCCTAATCATCAATATATCATCACTTAAATGGAATTATCAATTGTCACTAAACAAACTAGAAAAAAAAAAAAAGTTTGTCCTCCAATGACTGCCAAATAAAGTATAGGAAGGGGGTCTCCAACTATCAGGCTAACCTTAATTCTCTTATATGGAGTAGGACTGTAGGAGTGTAGAATTCTCTCTATTATGTAGTACTGTAAGAATATACAATTAAACTCTACTCGTCTTTCATTAGAAAAATAGAAACCATTCAAACTTCCTTTAGTTCCCTACTTCTAGAGCTGACAATTTGGGTAAACGGGTCGGGTTTTGGGTTGTTTAAAGGCAAATTGGATGGTTCCACCCATCAATTGGACTCCTGGAGTTTATTAGGGATCATGGTAAACATTTTGGCAATTTTATTTTCGGACGAAAAGAGACAAAAAATTTCTAAATTAAAGGCTAATATGCACGCTTTTTGAGAAATTTTGGAGATTTCGGGGCCCGGTGTGGAAAAGTCTTGATATTTTAGGGAATACATCTCGGGGTCATATAATGCCGTTTGGAACCATATATGATCATTATATGTTGTCATAAATGTTCGTAGTAGGCTTGAATTAATGAAATCCGTGCAAGTTGTAAATCGGTAAATTGGCCGTATAAAGGCAAATTGGATGATTCCACCAACCCAATTGGACTCCCGAATGATATTAGGGACCATGGTAAACATTTCGAAAAATTTTATTTTCGGGCGAAAAAAAAGTCAAAAAATTCTAAAATTGAAGGATAATATCCACGTTTTTTGAAAAATTTTGGAGGTTTCGGGGCCCGGTGTCGAAAAGTCTTGAAATTCTATGGGACACATAATTTTGAGGTCATACAATGTTGTTTGGAACCATATATGATCATTATTTGTTGTCATAAATGTATGCGGTAGGCTTGAATTAATGAAATCGGTGCAAGTTGTAAACCGGTAAATTGGTTGTTTAAAGGCAAATTGGATGGTTACACCCACCCAATTGGACTCCCGGGGGGTATTAGGACCATGGTAAACATTTCGGCAATTTTTTATTTCTAGGCGAAAAAAGTCAAAAAATTTCTAAATTGAAGGCTTATATGCACGTTTTTTGAGAAATTTTGGAGATTTTAGGGCTCGGTGTAGAAAAGTCTTGATATTTTAGGGATACATCTCGGGGCCATATAATGTCGTTTGGGACCATATATGATCATTATATGTTGTCATAAATGTTCGTAGTAGGCTTGAATTAATGAAATTGGCCGTATAAAGACAAATTGTATTGCTCCACCAACGCAATTGGACTCCCGGAGGGTATTAGGGACCATGGTAAACATTTCGTGAATTTTTATGTCCGGGTGAAAAAAAGTAAAAAAAATCCAAAATTGAAGGTTAATATCCACGCTTTTTGAGAAATTTTGGAGGATTCGGGTAGAGGTGTCAACGGGTCGGTTTTGGGTCGGGTCAACTCGGTTCGGGTCAATTCAAATTAATTCCATAGCCTATGCTGGTCGGGTTTGGGTTGAGTCATGTTTGAGTCGGGTCATACTTGTTATCGGGTTAGGGTCGGGTTAATAACAGGTCGGGTTACATTCTGGTCGGGTGAACAATAGGTCGGGTTTTAATTCGGGTTTTCACGGGTTAAAACGAGTTAGCGTAATTCTCGGGTTCGGTTCAAGTCAATAATTTGCGGGTTAGAATCAGGTCGGGTCATTCTCGGGTTTTAGTCGGGTTCAGCTCAAGTTAATAATTTGCGGGTTATAATCAGGTTGGGTTATTTCCAAGCCGGGTCATTCTCGGATTCAAGTCGGGTTATGTTCAAGTCAATAATTTGCAGATTGCACTAGTGTAAAAAATCTCATTCGTAACAAGCTATTTGTAACGGGCAAAGCTTTGCCCGTTATAATTAAGATATTCGTAACGGACAAAATAGTGTCCGTTACGAATACTTATTTATTCGTAACAGGCAAAATAGTGTCCGTTACGAATACGTATGTATTCGTAACGGACAAATTAGTGCCCGTTACAAATACATACATATTCGTAACGGACACTATTTTGCCCGTTACGAATAAAAAAGTATTCGTAACAGACACTATTTTGCCCGTTAAAAATAAATAAGTATTCGTAACGGACACTATTTTGCCCGTTACGAATACTATATTACACGCCCAAACGTGGCCCAACTGATGAAAGGAGCCCAATACTAAACCCTAAAAATCCAGCCGTCATTCAAATCTTTCTCTCTCATCAGTCCCTCACTCCCTCTCTCTCTCTCTCCTCTACTCTCCTCTCCTCCCCGTCATGGCGTCATTCTCCTCTATCTCTCATTTCTATATTTCTACATATTCTTCCGCCATGGATGTACAAGTCAAGCAAGAATACGAAGTTATCTTCCAACGAATGCGAGACAGAGTCGTCAATGCTGCTACTCCTTCCCCGGCGCCTGTTCCCGTCATTGATCTCAGCGACGATGATGACGCCGACGATGTTGGTGCCGAGAAAAGAGCTTTGAGTTCCTCTAATGGCTGTTTTCCGGCGAAGAAGCAGAAAGTTGGTGATAGTTCTCTTCCGCCGGGGTTTCTCGATCCTATTCCGCCAGTGCCGGAGTCTTCTTGCTACTTCCGCCGCCGTTAGCGGCGGTTCCGGTGAGTTCGCAGGGGAATAAGCAGTTTGGAAGGCGGGTGATTATGAGGTGGTCATTGTGCTAAGTGGGATAATAATACAGGTTTTTTTCCTTGTGGGTTTGATTTAATTTTTTTTTTTTTTTCAGTTGGTTTGTTTTTAGGTTTTTTGTTTCTTGGTGTTGTGTGATTTTTGTTGATATTTAAGTTAATGTGTGTGAGATTCGTTGCTTGAAGATTTAGAATGTTTTTAATTGAAAGTTGATCTAGGGTTCTTTGAGTTCTTTACCGAAATCGATCAATTTATCCCCAATTCGTTCATTTTTAGTGGTAATTTATGGGTTGTTGGTATATAATCTCTGTTAATTTGTTTGTTGAAGTGAGAATTTGGTTAATGGTTATTGATTCTCTATGCAAGGTTATTTCTTTTTGCATTCTTTGGTGTTTTAATCTGATAATTAGTGTTCCTTTAAGGCTAATTAGTGTAGAATTAAGATTTTGTCAATAATTGTTGTGTTCTTGGTAAGTACCTGTTTCTGGTGGTGCTTCTTGCGTCGTTATTGCTGATTGTTGTTGCTATAGTCAGGGACGGATCTATTAAGGTGCACAGTGAGTCACGTGACTCACCAGCACAAAAAAAAAAAAAAAAAAAAAAAAAAAAAAAAAAAAAAAAAAAACTAAGATATAGGCGGTCTCTTTGCTGCTTCTATTTGAGATTAGTCCACTGTCAGTTTTTTAAATATCAAAGAGACCGCCTATTAAAATATCAGATAGGTGGTCTCTTTGTTGCTGCTATTGCCACCACGTCATTAGAGACCTGTTATCTAGATAACAGGTCTCTTTTTGTCAGAATAATTTTTTGCTCTACTTTCATATTTCATTAAAGAGACCTGTTATATTTAATAACCGGTCTCTTAAGTTATCTAACTTTTTTTATATATATATAATTCTTGTTTTTAAGTGAAAAATCATAAAGTTAGTTTAATGTAATAGTTTTATAGTATGTATTTTTAGATCCTATTTTTGGATTGAAATCATTTAGGTGAAATATAATTTTTTTTATATAATTTTTGGATTGAAACAAGTGATCAATTATTGATGGTGACTCATAAGTTCGAAAATCCTGGATCCGCCACTGGCTATAGTTGTTATATTAGCTGCTACGCGTTCCTTCTTTTCTCTAATGTTGTTGGTAATAAATCTAAAATGGGTTCATTTCTTGGCTAAGCAGGCTTTTTGTTTAAGTGTTGGTTAATCAAAATTATATTTCCCTCAGAAGGCTATATATATATATATATATATATATATATATATATATATATAAACCAACAACTACTACTAATAGATAATGCTGATGCACATGTTCATTATTGTTTCTCAAGTATTTTTGTTTTCAATAAGTACTTCGTAGTTCCTATTATTCCATATGTGTGTGTATGTGTTTATTTTTATTTTTTTGGCGGAATGTGTCAAAGATTAATTCATTTTTGGCTGTGTATAATTCTGTGTGTGTTTGATTCTTTGGTAAGCCTTAATCTTAGCAGTAATCTCATTTGGGGGACTATCCCATAACAGATTTCTCAGAGCTGCGGGTATCCCCTCCTTTCAAAGTATATGCATTTGTTTAATTCTCTGAGCTTCCACATGATCTTATAAAGCTGATTTATGATAAATCACATTTATATAGGATTTATAGGCACGTTTATGCTAAGTTTATAGTTGCTTTGTAGGTCTTTTAGTCGTTTTTTAGGTCGTAAATACATAAGTTGTTTGTTTTGTACACTATTACGCTCCGTTTGTGTTTTTCTTAATGTTTCAGGTGATTTGATAGACATTTGGACGCTTTCGTAGTGTTTGGAGTTGATTCGGATGATATTTGGATGGAAGCCGATGAATTGAGTTTATTAATTAGAGATCCTATGTTTGTGGATGTTGATTTTGAGATTTATATGCATGAGGAATGAATATAGCATTCACAAGGGTCGTTATGCATCTTTCGGAAATGAATTTGAGTTAGAAACGAAGTTAAACGATGTTTTATAAAGTGGCAAAACTGACCTTTGTCCACTCTTTTGATCATAACTTGAGTTCTACAAATCGGATTGATGCGATTCAAATTGCGTTGGAAACTAGACTTAAATATATTTCCAATGATAGGTCACACGCCCCAAGAAGCCTTCTAGAACAGAAGTTATAGGCATTTTAATCCAAGTGATGTTGTCAGCCACCCGCGGGATAATTGCTGCGCCCCTGTCCCGCGACCACTCGACACCAGCAGGTGCTGCTGCCAGACCGCGGCCACCAGCCTGCGCCCGCAGGTCTGGTCGATCAACCTTGAAGCCTCGAGTAGCTTTTTCATTCACATCGTCACAAGTCTTCGGGCCACGTCATCTTCTATCGTCCACTAATAATTCAACTTATGTAATTTATATTTTCTTATTTCTTTTCTTTATTTTTTTTAGATTAGTTTTAGGATAATATAAATACTCAAGGGATAATTATTTTCCCTTATGCCTTTTTATACTTTTTATTTTGACGTTCGTTTTAGTTTTTCTCTTGAACCCTAGTTTCTCATGGCATCTCCATGGATTCTTTCATGGATGATTCTTGGGTTTATTATTTCAATTCATTGAGGTAATTTTATTTCTTTATTTTAATTATGCTTTCTTTATTAGATTTAGCTTTAATTATTTATTTCATGTTTGGGTAGTTAAATTTCTAGGGTTTGGGAATCCATGTTTATATTATGAATCTTGATTGATAATTTTAATATTTTGATTATTGATTTCTCTAATTGATAGTGTTCTATTGTTAATCTTGCAACTTGATCAATTGTTTGATTAATTTTTGTTAATAAGAGTTTGAATTGAAAGATCTTACTTTTAGAGGCTTACCTACAATTAGCAATTCTGATTATGTTAGCGACCGAACTACATATGTTGAATTGAGAGTGTTAAGACCCGACTGTAGGCTTAGCAATTGCTCTAGATAATTGATTGATTGAATTGTTATTGATATTTGATAGATTTAGAACTAAACATGGTGAACCATAGCCCTGGGTCTTTTTATTAATTATTTTTTTTCCCTCTTTTAATTTAGACTATATTTTCATCCCAATTTCGCGACATAGTTTAGTTTCTCCATACCTTGAAAGCTAGATTGAATAGTCATCTCTTTGTGGATTCGACCCTACTTACCCAACTACATTGTTAGTTGGTTTTGTTAGGAATTTATTTTTGACAGGTGTACGACAACCTATCAATTTAGAAGTATATGCATTTGTTTGATCTCTGGTATTTTCGAGATAAAGTTGTTGGTATCCCCTCCTTTCGTCGTTCCTATTGTCTTTTTAAGCTTAAATGAATTGAAATCTTGGTATTAGTTGAACTGATATCTGTCAAGCTAATTTTGCTTATGAAGCATTTATATATATGATTTCTTCACTATATCTACTTAGATAAGAACTGAACATGTGCTTATTTTTACCGCTGTTATAATACTCGGGTCTTACATTCCTTGCTTATTGGATTTGTCTCTCTACTTGCTGTCAATGTCCATGATCATTAGTAGCAGGGTAACCATTGAAGGGCCGGGCCCTGGTGTAATTACTATAATTTTTCTTGCCTTCGCTGCTAATTTGTAGGCAAATGCCAACCGTCATCAATCATCATGCCTGATTGTTAGCTCTAAGTTATAATATGATTGTCGATAATTGTCCTTGTCATGAGTAAATGACCACCTTCCTCATATCCAATGTAATTGCGATTTTGTCTTCTTTCTCTAAAGTACAAATTAACAACTTTTAAAACTTGATCCAGATGCCCAAATATCATCATTAAATACCTGCAATGGTTTTGATCGATTATGTTTGAGTTTACAATAGGGTAAAATATGAATTTTAGACTTTTAGTCTTTTGCATAGATATAAGAACTCTAACACCCATATACCATCATTAAATGCCTGTATATCTAGCTATGTTCAATTATTTATAGCTATGTACTCAATTGGTTCATTTTCATTCTAGTCTTTTGCATATATAAGAACTCTTAGACACAGATACCATTGATAAATACCTGTATTTAGTGATGGTGTTGGTTTTTACATTAGGGCTCAATAGGAATAGTATTCAACTACAGCGCCAAAAGTGTTAAGTGACGCTGAAAGTAACATTAATTCCAGATTAGAGGGAGTGTTTGAAAGTTAAATTTCTAAAGTAATAATTCTCACAAAGTGACCATCATATACATGCTTTCTGATGGCACTAAGTTTTCGTATGAAAAGTATCACTATTTCACTGAAAAATGTTGGAGGATAATTATTTTGGGAATAACTAACAGCTCTTGAATGAGATTGTATTTGATCATTCGGTATTAGTGCTCCTGAAAACTTCTTGGCTCTTTCCATGAGCTAATGATTTGTGCATTGACATTCTTTTTGTTATCATTATGCAGGTCATATTGCACATCTAAATATCACCGATGAACTACTTCCATACAAGGATGTTATCGCGGAGGTCATCGATGATGTATGTGTATTTATACTTGACATTCTTTTGGGGTATTTTCATATTATGGTGTCCTCGCTATAATTGCCTATTCTTAATGAGATCATTTTCTGGAAAAGAAAAACCAGAGCTTTTCCAATATTTTGGTCTATATTTCTAGCTAGACTGTCAATTGGTTCCTCATAAGTCATCACACAATTTTATTATTTTGTTATCTACAGAAAAATTACCCTAGAATCAAAACTGTGGTCAATAAAGTTGGCACAATTACAAAAGAGTTTCGAGTTCCAAAGTTTGAAATCCTTGCCAGTGACAATGATATAGTTACAGAGGTGAAGCAATATAAGGCGAAATTCAAGCTTGATTACAGCTTAGTGACTGTTCATGTCTCAATTAGTGGTTGTTCTTCCAAATGCTTCTAATGATTGCAGCAGAGAGTCTAAAAGTGAAGCAGAAAATGGGAATATAGAGAATAATATTTGAGAAGTATTGTTCATCTTTACGAATGCGGCTGAGATTTTCTTCTGTCTCTTCCACATAAGGCTAAATAGTTATAGAAAAATGTACATTTTTCCGGATTATGCAAGAGGCAGTAGTAAGAAGATTGATATGCTCTTGATTGCTGCTGTTACTACTGGCCTGCTATTGTTTGTGCTCCATTGTTTACTAAATTTTGTAATCAATAGTGTTTTAGACTTCTCAATAGGAAAGTAAATAATTAGCATACAAAATTGGATTTGGTGTATATATTGTGTTCGATAATATGTTTGTGGCATAAAATATTTGGATTTGTTATAAATTATTATAATAATTTGGGTGGTAAATGGAAAGAAGAATAGGGGTATTTGTAACTAGCACCAGGAATGCTAGTTACAAATGCCCCTAATATTTTGTCTTATTCGGAGATTATTCGTAACGGACATTATAAGTGCCCGTTACGAATAACATTGCTATCCGTAACGGCCGCATACGTAACGGTCATTGCCCGTTACGAATAGTCTATTTTTGCCCGTTACGAATAGACATTTTTCCACTAGTGTTGCAATCAGATCGGGTCATTTCCAAGTCAGGTCATATTCGGATTCAACTAACTATAAATAGGTAATTATCATTTTTATCAAGCTAATTAGTTCCTTTGACTATAATATATACGACAATATACTAGGGAACTATAGTCTGTAATTTAGGAAGATAATTATCTCTTTTGACCATACAACAAATGTATACTATATTTAGGGTTCGTTTGACATTGTTGTGGTTTTCTGTTTTTTGGTTTTTTGTTGTATAAAACTATATAATATATGCTACATAATAAATCAAAAACTATTTAAACTTATTAAAATTATAATAATTTTGAAAACTGACAACAAAAAAGTTGAAACACCTTTTTCTTGTTTCATATTTTTGGTTTGTAGTTTTCAAAAAAAAGAAAACTGTAATCCAAAAATGATGCCAAACAAGCCTTTAAATCTTAAATTTGAGGATGATGCTCCTTTCTTTTGTTGGCCTGGACCGACTTGATCTCCCTAAACAAATGTTTTGATCAACAATAATAAGATGGTCAAAATTGCATTTGAGGTGATTTTCTACCCCCACAAAAACAAAAACAAAAAAAAAAAAAAAAAAAAAAAAAAAAAAAAAAAAAAAAAAAAAAAAAAAATTCATAAACCCACGACATTAGGGTTTTACGCAAAAAAATCAAAACTGAGAAAAAGAGCGGGAGCATATACACCGAAAAATTTATGCTGAAGCAAGAAGACGGAGGCAGAAAGAGAAAGAGAGAGATGGAGAGCAAGCAGGAGAGCTCACCATTAATGGCGGAAGGAGTTCGAGAACTCACTATGCTCGGAGAATTCAAACCATTTGGCTTAATCGCCGAATCTCTCGATGGCAAACCAATTGATAATGTATCTGATAAGTATGATTACTTCCTCTTCGATCCAGAAGTTACTAGGGAGAGAGACCAATTCGACGGTATCGATTCCTCCGCTTCGTCTTCGATTTCGGTTGATGGTTGTGATCATGAGATTTTCATCCGCGGAAATAGGTATTTTCAATCAGATTATTGCAATTTATTTTAATTTTGGTTTTAGTTAGGTTTATTGTTTCTTTGATTTATTGCAATGTATTTAAAATTCAGATGTTTTTGTGTAATTTTGTTTCAAATTGTTTGCCAATTAATAAATGGTAGAGAGTTTAGGATGACTGGATAAGTCAGAGGAAGAGGAGTAGCTAACATTTGTTGTCTTTAGAATTAGCGTGAACCCGAGGTGTATTTCAATTTGCATAAAAAACAATCTTGACGATAACATTGATGATTTGTAGAGCTGTCAACAAAAGTGACTTCTCTATTCATAATTATAGAATGTAAGGTTTTGGTGAAAATGTTGTTAAGTTTACTTAGTCTCTTCAATTGATGTCGTTCGGGGAGCTCATGGGGTACTTATGAGAGGAAGGGGTTATGATGTTGAGTAGAATTTTGAAACAATTGTTAATTGGAAGCTTGTTATTGGATGGTAATCTTCTTTTTTTCGCTCTTGATGTAACTAAAGTGACTTAAAGGCGGGGGGAAGAAGTGGGAAAGAATGACACAATTAGCTATGATTTGGGAAGTAAAAGTGGACAACAATCTCCTTTGCTGAATAAGAAGTTTTATTGCTTTGTTTGGTTTGTACGTTCATTTGATCATATGATTCAACGGATCTATAGTTGGAAACATGCCTTTTGCAGTAACTGAATGAATCATCTTATTGGGTACAGGATAATGTGGATTACGGGTTCACGAGTGTACAAGAGATTCACCCTAAGTTCTTCCGTAATCATGGTATTTTTTCTATTCTCTGTTCCTATAAATTTGTTTATGATATTAAACCAAAGCAAACACTCTTTCTTAGTTTAAGTGGGATGCAAAATTTTTTAGCTTCCCAAAGCCATCTGTAATTAAGCACATGATAATATAACTGCAAGAGCTTAGAAGTTTTCTGATGTTCAAATTGGTCTGGTATAAAGTCTTATCTTGTTTGTTGTAAGACGCTGTATTGCTGTCTGAGTATATATATGGAGGTATTCCTTTGAAATCCTTTGTTTTCTACATGTTTTATACTTGTATCTCGTGGAGACATGGACATTGACTTTAGTATTAATAATTGGGATGCATTGATCTTTTTATCAGTCAATGCTGTATGACATCTTAGTTTTCACTAGTCTTGTACTTCACATCTCCTGCTCCTCTCTCTTCCACACCCCCCCTCTCATTTGTGTGTGTGTGTTTGGAGGACTGACATCTGTTTGAATTGATGTCCAAACTGATTGCTCAGGCTTGCTGGTGTCATATGGCTCATTCATCTGAGGCTGTACTGTGTATTTTGCAAGTTGATGTCTTGACAATCTTCAATACAGCTGGTAAGAGTTGTTAAACCAAGCTAGCTGTTCAAAGTTATATCTATATTATACAGCCTTCATCTGGAAAGTTGTCATGTGATTGTTATGGATAGCATTAAGCTGGTTCATATGATAGCCTTACTAATTAAACAAAACAAATTGGTACTGCGTTTCTGGATTCTGAGTAAAGCATTCTGTCTTGGATTGAATGAGATTTCCAAAAATATTGAGAAAAATAAGACTGTTGTTTTCTAGCTGAACATGAAAAGGAAAATTGAATTAACTGTACATCTCTATCTGCAGGGGAGCTGACATCAGTCCCACTTCCGGGCATAGTTACTTCAATATGGCCGCTTCCATTTGGGCTGCTTGTGCAGCAAGCGGCAGAAGGGAATCGTCCAACTTATGCGCCTCTCTCATCTTCTGCTCCTTTATTAAGTTCCAGGGATACATTTTTAAAAAGAGAAGTCCGACAAAGTCCTCAACAGGTCTTTGGCTTTTCTAGCTCTGATGACCAAGGGAATTCAGCTTCAGTGTCTTCTCATCTAATATTGAATGATCCACTTGAAGAACCCCAGGTGTGCATTATGGGCAACACCCCTTGGCATTTAATATTATATATAGTTTTTTTTTTTTTTTTAACATATATATACATTTTTTAATTGTGTCTGCCTTTTTGTTTTTCCTGCTTATCCTTTTTCTTTTCTTGTTATCGGCTAAGCGATGTGATTCATAAGCTGGAAGATTCTGCCTCATGTATGCATTCGTAATATATTTGTTAATATATTCTCTTTATACTACCCAGCCGGTGTATGTTGATGAAAGAGGTGGATTGAAGATATTGAAGGATTTTGATGAGAGAACAATCTGGACTAGTGACCGTGTTCCTCTTATTGCCTCCTATAATAGAGGTTTCTATTCTTGTGCCTCTTCATTTATTCCCAAATTTATAAACAAACAATAGCTTTCACCTCGCTGGTTTTCTGACTTTTCTCTATTGTTTGCAGAGAAGACACAACACTCTCTTTGGGTAGCAGAAAGTGTCAGTACTTGTGTTGGAGAGCATGTAATTTCTAGTTCTCAGGAAGCCCACACTGAAGTGTTCCCATGTCAATTCTCATTCCGAAGAATTTGGCAAGCAAAAGGCTACCAGGCAGCTGCTACCAAGGTTGCTTATTTGTTGATTCTCCATTCTAAATGCTCTTTTGAACTGAGTGCAGCTAATCATTATGAAAAACAAAGAAAGAATGCAAAAATGGTCACCACAGAGATTCTTTTCCTTCTTTGTGTAATATATACATCTACCATGCTGCTTATTGCCTTGATAATTTTTTGGTCTTCCAGCAAAAAAGCGTAGAATGATATACACCAGTCGAGAATGAAGAAGTTAAGAATTTCTTATCTTATGTTTTCCTGCAAACTAAATCTTTGTCATCTTTAGGTCTTTTTAGCCACCGATGATGATGCAGCACCTATTATTTGTTTCCTTCTCCAAGAACAGAAAAGGTTATTATCCATAAGGCTTCACACTGTTCAAATTAATGACGATATACTCTTTGACGTCAAAGCAGACATGAGTTGGAGCATACAAGCAGTTGCAGCCGAACCTGTTGCTGTCACCCGCCCAAGGTAGTTTATATCCTAACACTAATCAGTTCATTTTAAATATTGTATTGTATTTTGATTGCAAGTCTTTTCTAGGGCAAAGGTCGGGCTGCTTCCTTTATTGGACATTCTTGTTCTGGATTCAGACAACAGTATTTTTCTTTATGTAAGTTGCTTGTATTTTGGTGTGCCTTCAAGTACTATTATTTACTTTTATTGTAGTATATGCTTGTTGGCATCATTATCGCTTTTGGGTTTCCTGTAATTCTTGGCTTTCAATGATTCTGGTTTTGTGATCTGTTTTATGAAACTATTACTTTGTGTTTCAATTGCATATGGTCATTTTGATTAGTTGTGGAAGTGTGAACTTCAACTTTGGCTGATTGCGTCCACATGAAGGACATTAGTACTATAAATTTGCTGTGTTATTAAAGAGGTTGAAATATTGAATGATGAGATAGTTGTCAGTTTAAAGCATAGAGAAGATGTGTCCTCAGACAGACTGATAGCCGAGTTTCTGATGAGCAGTTAAATTGAATAACTATTTAACTGTTTAACATGTATGGATTATTGTAGAAGGCATTCTAGAAATAGATGTTAGACAACTTAGATCCATTGAAATAAAACAGTATAGTGGCTGTACTAGTTTCAAACTTTCAACTTTCAATTCACTGTCAAGGAGCTTGAGATGAATGTGCTAAGGAAAGGTACGAGAGCAAGAGAAGAAATGACACATTTATTATGAATATGTACTCCATGGGATTAAGAGTCTGATCTATGAGGTGATAGCAAATGGTCGTTGTCTCATTTCATCGACTGTTGTAGTGCAATGTATTCATAGAGTAGAACGAAATAGATGGGGTAGTGTGGGAGCAAATTCACCCGGTATAACCCATTTTGTATCATTTAGAGTCCATCGTCTTTAGATCAGTGAAGATTTCTTGTGTTATGGTTTGATATGCACTCAATGCATTTCATTACTGCTACTGAGTTGGTACGAAGCATCCCTGTAATGGGAACATTCAAGCTTTAACTGCTCCATTTTTAACTAAAAGTTCTTCAGCTAATACATTATCCCTATACAGACAAAGAATGACACCAAAGAGGGGAATTGTGGGGAGTATACCAATGGATTAGAAAGAAAAGAGGATGTATTAAATGCCAAGCTTGGTATATCATATCATTTTGACAGGAGAAGATTAAGGGAGGTGAGAATTAGAAGAGTTTAACATTGGAAAATTCTTTTGATGTTCTAGATGGAGGTTTTCTCCATATTACATCTACAAAGAGAATTTGTAAGACCTTTAGAAAACTATGTGATATAGACAAGTAACACAACTACTTAATCTGAGGGTGGAGGACTTTTTTTGTTCTGGACTTCTTCAGGGTCAGAACATTCCTCTCTGCTTTAGCTGACAAATTGCTTATTCGAGCCTTTCTGTAAATAACGTTTGCTGTTCTGGTCTGGTTTTGTTTCTTCCAGATGCTTTTTGAACAGCAGATTATTTTAAAATGGATCTGTTCCTGAGTTTCTGTTGTATAAATTCCTCTATTTTTTTTGGAAACATAATTTTCTTTTTAGGGTCCTTGAGTCCTTGACTGATGGTTAAATAAAATTAGGACTTCTTGTTGTGGTTACTTTTCTTTTATGAGGGACATTTTCGATCCTGTATGTTTTACATCCTTTCTTATTATTACTTTGCGCTCTATGATGTATTACTGTTTTTGCAATGGCAGTCAGGGAAGCAGTGCCTTTGTAAATATACACTTCCTCTCTTTCTAGGCAATCATCAGCTTAAAGAAACTATTAATCCTCCAAAAAGAAGATTTATTCACAATGTGAAGATTATAGGATTGGCTGATGGAGTTGGGGCAAGAGTAAATGTGATCTTAAGCAATGGACAGGTATGCAGAAGTTTGTTATGTTAAAGTATTTTCATATGCTAATATCTTTCCACAGATGGAATCTCTGAATAGTGAATATGTATAGAACAATAGAACATTCTACTATTTTGTGAATGCATGGTCATAGGATACTATCTATTTTGGAGTTATGCACATGCTTTTTTCTGCAAAAGCTCAAGTTAACTAGTAACAACGCATATTGTGTAGTGTTAGAAGGGCATTGAAGTCTTATATTGTCATTGGCGGAGTCTATATAGATGTGGAAAATGAATGGCAAAAGCTCACGTGTCTTTTCTCCGTATTCCAGAATTCACGTTGTGGCAGATAGTTTTTATTTTTCAAAAGTTTTTATTATTTATCATGGAAAGTCAGTTAATTAATGGGATTTTTGCAGATAATTTGTTGTGCTTCTCTGATTACATTTTTCTTAGGTTACTTCAGTGATATATATATATATATATATATATATATATATATATATATATATATATATATATATATATTTATTTATTTTTCTTTTTGATATCAAAATATCCGTTGATGAACTCCTGAAGCTGATACCAACCCCCCTTTTATTTAATTTAATTTAATTTAATTTAATTTTATTTTTTTTATGTATGGGGCAGCTCTAATGTCTGAGAACGTAATAAGGTCTTTGCAAAGAGCTCACCTATTCGAGAAGGCAGTCAATCCTGCATGAAAGCTATATACAGAATTTAGGGGAAGGGCAGAAGGCTCTTTTAATAGAAAGTTAGTTAGAGGATGCATTGGGTAGCAACTCTAGCAATTAAGATGTGTTTATGATGTAATAAATAGAGTGAATGCTTAACGGAGAAATTCAGTGTGATAATAATAGAGATTAGAGAGAAAAAAGCAGATAAAGATTTTCACATTTTCACCTATCGAAGAATGAGTGGATTTTACAAGAGCTAAGATCACAAAGATCATCTATACAATCTAATTTACTTATTTCGATTCGTAGTTTTTATTTCTGTAGCTTGTGTTCTTCGCAGTTTTGCTTGTTTACAAATTACAACCTCATGGAATGATGTAAATTTATATTTTTGTTTGAGATATTTGAGGCAAGACTTTCTGCAAGAATAATTTCTTTCTTTCTAAGAGACTTAGATTTTCATGAATAAGAATTTAAACTACATGGTGGCAGTGAGAACTATTAACTTACTGGTGTCTTTTATGTCCAGTTCTGCAGTATCAGAATTACCTGTTTCTTCTGGTCTATTCTTTTTCTCAGTTCACATTGGCTTTCTTAAAGTTTCTAAGTGATATTTTACCGTGTACCAATTTCTTCAGATGCTTAGATGTGCGCTGCGAAGAAGCCCTTCGTGTTCCTTGGCAAATGATTGCATCACAGCAATGGCTGAAGGCCTTAATTTTTCCTTCTACAATCTATTCCTGCAGTTTTTTTGGGGTAATTCTGAGACTGCTGATTTATCAAAGGCTAATTCTGGTGCTGATGAGTGGAAATCATTTGAGAGCGTCATAATGCAAATTTACAGGAAGTCTCAGTCAACTTCACAGCCGAAATCTGTTCTTGTGTCCGGGTCATCATGGGAGTTTCTGGTCAAAAGTGAATTTCATAAGAATTATTGCAATCGTAATTTCTTCCTTGGAATCTCAACTGAGGGGTTGGATGACAGATTGGAAGATCATGTTTCTTCTTCAAAGAGGGAAGAAGTGCACAGCCCAGATGGACTTTTCTCTTTCAAGTTTCAAATTGAATGCCTGGATTCTTTGCATGCAGTATATGAAAATCTTAAACTTATCAATCTTCGAAAGCGGTAAACTCCAAATTCTTAACTTTGTCAACCCTTTTGTGTTCTGTGACTTGAGGTCTTTTGTGAACTACACCTTCTGTCCGTGATTGTTTGCTCAATTTCCTTTTTTGTAGTCACTATTCATGTCCAGGAAAAAGCAAATAGAGCAAACAATTAGGGACAGAGAGATACTCTGTGCATTATGGAGGTACTTCTGCATACTTGCGGCTTATGTAATGTAAAAATAATGTCTGTTGCTCTATTAATTATATATTATCATAATAAGCTAATTGACAATAAAGCCAAATATGTGTTGATCTGAAGCCGAATGAATAGTTCATCACCCAAATTGATTCGACCCGGATCTGTCGCATAGTACGAATTGCAATCTCTACTTATCTGAACTTAGTTTCCTGAAAATATTTTTGAAGCTGAAAAGAATAAGGCCGTAGTTTATTTTAATAAGAAAAGTTATCTCAAAGATTTACTTCGTATATTTTAGTCTCAAAGGTGGAATTGTGTATCAGATGGGTTCATCTTGCACTCTAATGTATATATATTCCCACTTTAATTCAGGTAAATAATGTTTAAACTAAGTTATATGTTCACTTTCTGTAATCTGTATGAACTTCTTATTTTGTTATGAGGTAGGTAATGTTCATTGTGTATTTCACGCTGTGAGAGTGTAAGGTTGTTTTTAGCTTGCTTATTGATGTTTGACTCCTAAAGGCCAGTTACTGGTCAATACTGTCCAATAAAAGGCCTATCAAGGCTTTATAAAATTTCGCTGTGACCTGTATGAGTAATCGTAACAATATACATTTGATGCTTTACTGCTACTGCTTTCATGACTGCAACTGTGATAAGTCTTTGTTCAGCAAATGAGCAGTGACTTTGTTTAAAGCAGGCATTTCCGTTGATAAGTTTGCTAAGTGTATAAAATCTTGAGAAGTTTGCTAAGTGTATAAAATCTTGAGAAATTTTCCAAGTGTATAATAAAATCTCGAGAAGATCCTAGAGTTTGTGAATTTAGTGGTTATCATGTACCTTAATTGTGGGAAAATTTTTATACTTGATTCTAAATCGCCTGTGAGACTGAGTGCTAAATGTTGGATTGTGGAATTTTCTTTACATATTGGCTTCTAGTTATGTGTGATGGTTACCTTCTTTGTTGTCACCATGAGTGTGGCATTCTTTATTAATCTTTAGCCATTTCTTGCAGAGATTTGGAGCACCTTTCTGTTCTTCTATGTGAAATCGCTAATATTTTGGGAGAGGAGAGTTATATTGATCACTATGTACGTGATTTTCCTTTTCTTTCCAAGATAATAAGGAGAAATCGGACTTCTTCACCAAGATCCCCCCCATCTTTGTACAGATGGCTTGAAAGTTGTTTGCTTCACGGACTTAACTTTGCTAATCGTGATGACATTCCACCTCTGGCTCGTAAGGATGGAAGCTCTGCTGTCAGCTGGTCTCGTAAAGTGGTTTCATTTTATAGCTTATTATCTGGTGCAGAAAGCATGGAAGGGAAGCTATCTTCTGGTGTATCTTGCAAGATTGCTTCAGGTTCATCATCTACTCCCGAGGAGAAGATGGTCCTTGCAATGGTTGCTGAAGGATTTGGTTTACAACAGCTTGATTTATTGCCTATTGGAGTCTCATTACCATTAAGACATGTATGTCTGTATTGTTAAGAAATAATGCTGAAATCTTCTTCATTCTATTTTCTAGTTTACATTGAGACCACAGTATTTAATGCGGTTGTGCACTTCTAATATCATCTTAAGTTTTCTCATGCTCTCCAATTTACTGACATGGTTTTACTTATATGTCATATCTGTAGGCTGTTGATAAGTGCCGGGAGTCTCCTCCTACTGGGTGGCCAGCAACTGCATACGTTCTTCTTGGTCGAGAAGATTTAGCTTTGTCTTGCGTTGCTAACCTGAAGAAATCTGAACAGCTTGAGACTCAATCTAATAGGCATTTGATTTCAATGTCTGCACCTTATATGCTTCATCTACAGCCTGTGACAATTCCCTCAACCGTCTTAGATACAATTGCGATGGATACTTCCAAATTTGACAACATAGATTCTTCTGATGATTGTCCAATAGATGGCATGGAGCATTTGTTTAACTCTAGCACTCAGCTGCGGTATGGTAGGGACCTACGCTTAAATGAGGTCAGTTATCTAAATTTCTGCAATGTGGTTGGATATGGCTTTTGACCGTTGTGTTGGTATTATGAGAACTGACTCTAATTCTATTGCACAGAATAGATGGCTTTAGTTATCTGCGTAACCGGAAAGTAATTTGATGTGAATCCTTTCTGACCGTGCCATGAGCTCTATCTTTTCTTGCTATATCACTGAGTTTATAGTCTTCATGAAGATAGTTAACCTTAGGATTGCCACAGTATTACTTGAACCATCAATACTTGATCTATAAGGTTGCTGTCCATTATGGTCTTTTTTTTTTTTTTAATTTTTTTTTATTCCCATAATTGACAACTGTTCAATGTAGATTGCCTAAAGGCTACTAGTAATTCTCCTCTCTTTTTGAAGTTGTTCATTTTCTTCCTATGATGATAGTCATAGGGACTGGGTTAGTACATAAGCACACGGGAGATTCCTACAATGATTCGGAGTTTTCACACTTTTGCATACTCTTTCAGGAGATCTGAAGGTTTAGGGATGTGCATTTTAGTGAATAATTTCAATGGAGGTTAAGGTCTGATTATGTTAATTTTTCGCTTAAAGAAGGTGAAACATGTGAACTAATTTTGCATGTTGGGAACTACCCTCTTTATCCCTATCACCTTCTGGTAATTATTTAATTGTTTTTTTTTTTTTTAGAAAAACTGGTATGTTTTTCTATATACTCTCTGGCTTCACTATTATTCTAGTAGTTAACATATAATACGGAAGTGAACAAGGAACATAAGGAAAATGTTTCAATGGAGTCGTGCATTAAAAGCATATAGTTGATAGAGAAAATAGTAACTACATCCATCACATTACAAGTTGAAACAACCAAATAGGAATATATGAGATGTATAGTGAAACAATGGAATTAAGATATGCTTATGCAGTCCTTTTACTGTTTTCCCTTCAGATGTGATGATATGTTTAATTATGAATCATCTTCTTATTAGAAGTTAGAATACTATACTTGTATAGCATGACTTGAAGTAGCCGTAAAATTTTTCTCTCATCTCTTCCAGGTCAGACGTCTTCTGTGCTCTGCAAGACCTGTTGCAATTCAAACATCTATTAATCCCACTGCATCAGACCAAGAGCTTCAACAGGTAAGGTTATACTAGCATATAATACATATTCCCTCTATTAAACACATATGCCGTTTCAAATAATCAAATCTTTGAAGGAGTATATTTCAAAATACCGGGAAATGGTTACCTTGAAAAGGATAGAGGAACTCTCGGGATATCCTTTAATGTAGTCTTTCTGTGCCAACTTCCAATTCTTTTTTAGGTAGAGTGGTTTTGGAAGTAAAAGGGTTCTGGTAATGTATAAGTGGGGTGGTATGTTTCTCTTATGGGCACACCATTTACTGTTTGCTATGAATTATATTTTTAGAATGCTGAGGCTAAGCTTATTGGGTATTATTTTAAGTTTCCTTTCTTGATGCATTATTTAGGGAGCAACGTGCTGTATCTAAGGTGACATTGGAACATAGTTTTTTTGTTAGTTCCATTTGATCATGTCAAAAATTTCTAACTGACCGTATTAAGTAATTTTATACAAGGAAATAAGTCGTGTAGAATCTTGTTAGTGTCGCATCTCGCATGTATATTAAAAAAAGTGCTTTTCTAACACTATAACACTGGTCAAATTTGTTTAATGCATTGTGCATACTCTCTCTTTCTCTCATAAAAACAATGGCTTCTACACAATTCACAACCTTTCTTTCTAAAATTATTATATTGTTAAGATATATTCAGAAAGACTAATTTATTCATTATCCTTGTAAAGGCTCAGCTATGGCAGTTTTCCCAAAGGACGACTGCACTTCCACTTGGACGTGGAGCATTTACTTTGGCAACTTCATGCACCCTTTTGACCGAGGTACTTATGTTTATATGCTGAAGATCAATAAAAGCTGTAGTTATAGTTTTCAAGTCTTCATTTTTTTTCTTCCTATTTTTGAATTAGTATATATTTTTAATACTTAGTTTTTGTAGTTATTGGTTACTCCCTCCATTTGTGGTAGATGTTGCTTGTTTATGACTTTCCAAATTCTTTTGCAGGCACTCACAGTACCAAAGCTTGTTTTGGCTGGACGGTTGCCTGCTCAGCAGAATGCCACTGTATGCTGTGATGAAACTGAATTTGATAATTTTTTCCAAACTCTTGTTGGCAAGCTGATTCATTTATTTTTCTTTTGAAGAGGATGTAATTTCAAATATACCTCTTTCCAGATGTGTTCTCTGTGTGATTTCCATGAAAATGTGATTAGCTGCTTTTTAATCCATTGGCAGCCATGTCTTTGCTTCACTTAGCGATATAACTTTTCATGTTTCTTGCAAGGCTTTGCTTATCAATTACATGATTGCTCTTCTAATTGCCATGTTACTGTTTAAAAAGCTTTGGAACTTCAATTGAAGCACGCCATCATTTGTTCCAAAATAACAATGACTGATCTGGGCCATATGGCCCAATTTTTCTGTTATAAATAAATATTTTCACATAATTGTGATACTTGTATCCTTAAGGATCTTTGATATTGATTCATTATATGATTGGCTTATTTAATCTGAAATTATATACATCTTTTAGCATTGGGTGGTCATCATAGGTTCATATTCATTTCTCTGTCACCCTTCTTTTTTTTTTTTCTTCATGTTTTGCAAATTTTTGCTGGAAGCATGAAATATTGGAATTGTTGTCTTTAAGTGCTGCCCCCTTAATGTGTTGGCTCTTATTTTCCCTAAATTTTGTGCAAATCGTGGCTTTCTTAATTATCCTATTTTTTATAAAAAAAATTCTTTTTTTGTCAGGTCAATTTAGATCCAAACATACGGAATTTGCAAGAGCTTCGAGCTTGGCCTGAGTTTCACAATGCAGTTGCTGCTGGTTTAAGGCTTGCACCATTTCAGGTATGTTTGAGATTTTCCTTCCCTGAGATGTCTTTTCCTCATCACTTATATCTGATGTACGGGTCTTATAAAATGCAGTACAAAAATAGATATAATAAACTTCTTATTGCAGGGCAGAGTGTCTAGGACTTGGATTATATATAACAGGCCTGAGGAGCCAAATGCTATCCATGCAGGTCTTCTTTTTGCACTGGGGTTGCATGGACACTTAACTGTTTTAACAATAAATGACATATTTCAGTACTATAATAAGGTATGTTATGTAGGTAAATTTTTTAATCAGTAGCAATATTATTTTATTTTTGTACTATAAAAATGTTACTCAATATTATTATGTCAAAACTAGGCCATGCTCAGGCAGCATGAGGCAAGTATCCAATAAGTATGACTTGTGGGCCTAAGCTCCTGAGGATTTTGCCTGCTGTAGAATATAAACTAGGTTGATGGTTGAACGGCTTGAACCGTACAGTATTTTTACTAACCACAATTTTGCTTCATGTTAGGGACATGAAAGCACAACTGTGGGGCTAATGCTTGGCCTTGCAGCATCATACAGGGGCACTATGGAGCCAACAATGTCGAAGGTGATACATTTTAACTAGTAAATTAATTTAATGGACTCTTTATTCATATGCATTTTATGCTTCTGTTGATCTTCTGAATACACTGATTCATAGCTCACCTCCCCCTGTAAAGAAAGTTATAGTAAAACAAATTATATAATACCCTGCATGCAATAAAATATTTTATTAAGATGCCTTAAAAGCACAAGGTCTGATGCTCACTGGTCACAAAAAAATGAATCCTAGTGCAGAGCCCTTGCCCCTTAGTCTGTTTCTAGAATGAGCCCAGTGGAGTGGTAGAATAACTAGAATTTAGAGAAGTGAACCTCTTTAAGTGACATGGATGACATGTTCAGGATGTTCAAATCCCCTTATGTAGCTCTTAAAAAGGAAAAAATGTGCATTGCATCTATATACAAATATCTTTTTAAAAGAAGTTAGAAGCAAATACACCAGATAGATCCCTAATGCAAAAGCCACCTTCTGTAGCATCCATGAAGGTGTAAAATTTCTGAAATATCCAAGTGTTTCCATCCAGATGTTTCATATACGTTCCTTTGATATCTTCCTAATCAATACATTCTAACGAGTTTTTTTATTATTTAATCCATGCTAATTTAATCATGATGCTTGTAATTAGTTAATGATGTTAAATACTCATTTTTGTTGTTCTCATCTGAAACATTAATCATCCCTTCTAGAATTTGCAGAATCGAAAGTACAACTGCATTTGCATATATTGACATACTTTAGATTAGTATGGACTCTACTTCAATAAGTTTATTGCTATTTAACTCTTAAGTTAACATTTTAAATCTCTTAAACCATCTTCTTCTGTGGTTTCCCCATCTTGAAATGTGCTGTTGTATCTGCATCTATATAAATAGACGTTGAACAATCTTATTATGTTATGGACTTATGGTGCTACTTATATGTTTTTCGCAGTCCTTCTACGTTCACTTACCTGCCCGTCATCCGTCTTCCTTTCCAGAGCTAGAAGTTCCTACAGTTCTGCAGGTATTTTTCTTGTCATTATATTATGCTTTGCAGGATATGTCATTCTTCTACAGTTTGTAGCTGGTGGACCTATATTTCTGGAAATTTGATGTCGTATCATGACCCTTTGAAGCATTTGATTTAAATAATAAAAAGTATATAGTAAGATCATAGATGAAATAAATCTGTTTACAATAGTTGGTGCATCCCTGATTGTGTCCTTTAAGTTTCTTATGAGGCTGCTTGATTCCTTGATATTTTTGAAAAAAAAAGTAGATGAGTTAATAGTTATTTTGTTTTATTCTTGTGGGTGAAAAAAAACCTTGATATATTTGACATAGTGCAACTAGCTTATAGAGTACAACATTTAGGTTGCTGAAAATACGAATTCTTTATGGACTGCACTACAGACATGTGTCTGATATCTGTTGCTTGTGTATTATATTCTTTCCACGGATAGTACTATAGCTGCATATACCAAGCTTAGGTGGTTCCTGAATGATGTAGTTGCAAATATTTTTGGTGGGTCCTTAGTTTTTTGCTTCCTCATTTCTTTTCTTCATATGGTTTCACAGTCAGCTGCTTTGATGTCTCTCGGTCTCCTTTTTGAAGGATCTGCTCATCCTCAGACTATGCAATTTCTTCTGGTAATTACATCATCTTTTTTTTTTTTTCCTTTATATATATATATATATATTCAGTTGAGGCGTGATTACTTAAAGATCTTATTTCGCCCTTTTGAGGTAGCATGCATTTCCAATCTTTACTAACCATGCCGCGGCTGCCAGAGTAGGTTACAATATCTTCCTCAAGTTTGTTACTCTTCTTGTTATAAGAACATTAACTGAGTGTAATTTTGTTCTCGTTTTCTTTTGGATCCAATTCTGTCTGGACTGACCAAAGGCTCCTTTTGACTAAAGTGTCGTGTTTATAGGTTCCACAAATTTTGTTGCAACTGCTATTTTTTAAAAGTACTTATTGTTTGTTTTCTGTACGTGCTCGTGTCTGTTGATGATTAGTCCTTTGCATCTCTAACTGTAATCAAACAGCTAGGGTAAGCTTGCTTAAATTTGGAGGTCCCTAGATCTGCCTCAGGGAGTCAGGGGAGTCCTGAGTGTTTTTCTTTGGGGTGGGAAGAGTGAAATAATTCTTTTGATTCAAATATAAAGTGTAACTTAAGGTTGTTTTTACATTTTGAGCCTTTGCTGCGTCCTATAGCCATTCCTCTTAATTGCAAAGAACCACTAAAAGCATGCATCTCCAACACAAAAGAACCATATTATTGTCCATAACTAATTGGTTCTTTTGCAGGTTGAAATAGGCCGTAGAAGTGGCGGTGATAATGTGCTTGAGAGGGAAGGCTATGCTGTTTCTGCTGGATTTGCACTTGGACTTGTTGCTTTGGGTATGAATAATCAGACCGAGCTCTCTTTTATCACCTATTCCTGCTCATGTGTGCTGTCCAATTCTAGGTCGTGGAGAGGATAAATTCGCTTGCATGGATACGTTGGTCGATCGATTGTTCCACTATGCTGGAGAAAAATTTGATGTATCTCGTCAGGTAATCATCTTATGCCACATTGATTTTCTATCTTTATTTACTAAACCTGATGCAGCTTGAACCTTTTTATTATGGAATCTCTTTATTTACTAAACCACGTTGGTCGATCGATTGTTCCCAATCTATTTTTTCAGGAAAAGTCTGTTTTGACATCAGTGACAGATGAGCATGGCAGGGGTATGGGACAGGTAATTCAAAAAAAAGGCGTTGGATGTGATGGCATAATTGTGGGACTTTTCATTGTTTAACTGTACATGCCTTGACATTTGAGGTATACGCTAAATTTTCCTCAGTTTGGATTATCTAAGCAGATGTTGGATGGTGTTCCTGTCAATGTAGATGTCACTGCACCTGGTGCTATAATTGCTTTAGCGTTGTTGTTTTTGAAGGTATGAATTTCGCAAACTCAATCTAGTGAGCCAGATTAATTACTGTCTTGATAAATTGTCTTATTATGATCATGCATGAAATGCATCTTGCTTTCTACAAGTTGCTTGAGAACAACCTACGATATCTTGCAACTCCGTTCATTTGCAGATAATATTTTGAGCTGTATTTGTTGTTAGATATAATGTAAACTAGTTACTTGTGAGGACAACATATACTTCTGTTCCATAATATTGCAACACGCAGGAGGTGCATGGATTCTAAGAATTCCATCTGAGAGAGACCAATGAAGTGTCCCATATACCAGAGGAAGGCTAAGGAGAGTAAGGACAAAAACTATATGCAGTTAACCAATTTAACTGATAAAAAAAATATCAAGTATCTCTCAGAACCTTGTCCAGAAAGCTCCTTTGGTTTCTGTCTTTCCAATTGCGCCACCAAAATGCCAATAGATTCATCTTACACTTGACCAAGCCGATTAATATTTTAAAATTTCCTTTCTTTGCTGTTGCTCAAGATATTTCCATTCAGGATGATGCTTTAGTAGCGACCCTGATTGTGTGTGTATATATTGTTTTTATTTCCTGTGGTGGAGATATGTATGGAGGCAATGGAGCTATTACACCGACTTTTTTTTTTACATATTTGACATGATATGTCTAAAAATCTAAAATTGCTCATATGATCTGCAAACTTGCTACACCATAACTTGGCTTGAATTTTTCTTCTTTCAGACTGAATCAGAAGTGATAGTTTCCAGACTTTCCATTCCCTGTACAAATTTTGAGCTGCAGTATCTGAGGCCTGACTTCATTATGCTTCGTGTTATTGCTCGCAATTTGATAATGTGGAGCAGGTTTGATGCCACAAAAAAATCTTTTGAATGGGAGGATTGATCATACATTTAAACTTAACAAGCTGTCTTTCTGAACACATGCAGGGTTAACCCGACCAAAGAATGGGTTGAGTCTCAGATTCCTCAGATCGTGAAAGAAGGTATAGGGGCTCTTGGTGATGAACGGAATGATATGGATGAGGTGGATGAAGAAGCAATAGTCCAAGCATACGTGAATATTGTAGCCGGATCATGTATATCTCTTGGTAAGTTAGGTTGATGATCCTTTCTTCCCTTTTTAATATGAAACTGAATATCATGCTGTAAATTGCTTCTTATTTAATTGTGGCATATTCTTGCACTTAACCTTGTGGTGGTGTAAACTATATTTTGCATCTCCTTTTTCTGATGTTGCTGTAATTTTTTTTTAATTTCTTTTTATTTTTAAAACTAACATCAACTTTGGGTGTCTATTTTTCTAGCTTTTTTTGGTTGCCTTTCTTCATCTTGTCGTTTATATTTTTTCTGCTATGCTACCAGAGCTCATTTATTTGTGAAGATACAAAATAAATTAAAAGAACAAACCTGATGCTAAACATGTCAGCTTGGAGCCACTGCATTTTTTTTTATTGTATCAGTTTATCTTATAGGATGCATATCATCTATAACTGTATCGTAATGTGGTTTCAACTTTTTCTGTCTCACGGACTCTCACCCCTCCAGTTATCTCAGCTGTGCCCCATCTTTATATTAAATATCTGCAGTATTTCTCAATAGTGGTAAACTCCTATTTATTTATTTTTTATTTTTTTATTTTTAAATGCAATACTTTGATCCACGTGGAATTTTATGTGGTTTAGTTGAATTTATTAAATTTTTTTGTAAGAGTGTATATATATACATATATATATATGTAAGGGAAGTGTTGCATAATAAAAAAATAAGTAAAAAAGAACACAGGGAGTACTTTTGTACATGGAGCAGCAGATTATTCCAAGTGCCTTCTTTGGCACCTCTTGAAATATCAGTGAAATTTTACACTAGATCTTAGGGAACTAGTATTTGCCAAATCCTCCATGAAAATGGCTTGATGTGAACTTGTGTTGCAGCAATGACTCAGTAAAATGAACAGTAAACTATCTGCACTTCTGCAGTTTCCATATGAAATGAAGAAGTGAATTAAGGTTATGAAGACATGTCGAGATGTTAGAATTCTATATTCTGATACTTGCCTGGACACACGAACATATTTCTAACTCTATCCAATATGTCTTATATTGTCAATTGGTCATATCCTTTTCCGGGTGGATGTTTGTTTGCTTTCTTTTTTGTTATTTTTTTTTTCCCTCTGTAAAATCAATTCCCTATTTTTATGGCAGGTTTGAAGTACGCTGGATCAAGAAATGCCAACGCTCAGGAGTTGCTCTACAGCTACGCTATTTACTTCCTGAATGAGGTCTTTATCCTATTTCTCATATTTTACTGTGCCTTTCAGCTCATTCTAAGTCACGTGTTTAAATTTTGCAGATTAAGTCTGTTTCTGGTACAGCTGGAAGTATGTTTCCTAGAGGGTTGTTAAAGTTTGTTGACCGGAGCACATTGGAAATATGCCTCCACCTTGCTGTCCTTTCCTTGGCTTTGGTAAAAAAAAAAAAAAAAAAAAAACTATTTTACTTTGTTTATTGAGATTGCAGTATTGCCTACTTTTACATGCAATGTGATACTGTCTTTTTGAAGCAGGTTATGGCTGGTTCTGGGAACCTGCAGACATTTAGATTGCTCAGGTTTCTGCGCAGTCGAAATTCTTCTGATGGCCAAGCTAATTTTGGGACTCAAATGGCTGTAAGTGTTATTTTTTTGTTGGCAGTTGATGTTCTGATATTTGTAGACTCTACGTATCTCGTTTGTTGCTCTTGGCCTCTTGCTGTTGTATTTGCTGAGTTTGCATTCTCAGTGCCACTCCTGTTGGAGAATCTGTGTCTGTCACTTTTTTTCTCTCTTTTTATTTTTAGCACTTGCGGGTTATTTTAGCTATTCAATTAGAATTTAGAAACATACTTCATAAAAAACAACTAAAATAATGCATCACAACCGGTCGGGGAGCGTTTCTGGATAAGATGTTCTGCTCGTTACTTCATACTTCTTAGTGTGTTATGAAAATGAAAGTTAACTCGACATGCTAGAGTTCTGTTCTCTGAGCTTCTTTCTGGGGATTTCTTCAGGGGTGAAAGGCAGGGTGGGTGTTTGTATTGCAACGGTCTTGTATGCCCAAGGACTAATGATCATTTCATTCTTGCCTGTACGATCACTAAAATTGACAATTTTTATTACTAGACAATTAGCATTTAAAGTAATTCTGGCCTCATATTTGTCTGACATATCTTAAAATATTGTGGCAGCTATATGACTTTGTAAAAAAAATGATCTTTACCTTTGAGGTATGCCAACTGCATACTGTTTGTTTTGAAAGGGTATATATATGGCTATTAAAAACTTGCCAGTATTTTCAAAATGGGGTATTTATATCTTATGCCTTTCGACATGATCTAAATGCTATATTTTTAAAAATTTCATGGTACAGCAAGAGACTCTGTAAAACACTTTCAGTAAACTATGTGTAGTCATCATGAGGGGTTTGCGCCTTTGCAATAGTGCCACTTAAAGCCCTGAGTTTGTACTGTTCCATGAACTTGGTCGACACTGTAAATGGCACTCCTTTGTATATAGTCCTCTAAATGCTTCTTCCTTTAATATCCTGTTATTTAAAGTATTGGTCTCCAAATAGATTTATTGTTGTATCTTCCTGCTAATCATCTGAAAAAAAATTTCAGGGATAGATATTTTTGATGTGGTTGTAGTCTTCGAGATATTCAAACTAATTATACTTATTCCACTGCCTTGATATAGGTAAGCTTGGCAATTGGCTTTTTGTTTCTTGGAGGAGGAATGCGCTCGTTTTCTTCTAGTAAGAGTGCTATTGCAGCTTTATTGATTACTCTCTATCCTCGATTTCCTATTGGAACAAATGACAATCGCTGCCACCTCCAGGTAAATTTGTTGGTTTAGTTAGGATGAAAATTTTGCAATGGCAATGGTTGACGCTGTCCAGGCTAATACAAAGGAGCAGTATATTCCTACCACAAACTATTGCCTTGGAAAAATCTTCACTCTTTACTAGGTTAATAGTTATATCTGCTGAAAAGGAAAAGACCATGTTGTCTGCCATCTTTGATTTGCAGCCATATTTGGAATGTTTAAATTCCTGAAACATACATTTAATGACAGTCAATGGGTTCTAAAATAACTCTCTTATGTCCTTAGCTCAATCCTCATTATGCTCAGCTGTAGGAACTCTTTTTTGTCCTCTTCACTGTATTTCTGCCAGAGATAATTCCCTTCATTGTATTAGCTCCTGTGTCATTAACTGCCTCCTCATCTGATTTGTTCGTTAAGAATTTATCTTTAAGCAGTTCAGCCATAAGTTAAAAATAAACCTGGGCTTCAGGATCCTTAGCTTCATGCCTTCATTCATAGGATTTCCATTGATTTCTCCAAATCAGATGTGCGTGACTCAACTGAAACCATATTGTGATTCATTGGCACAATTTGTCTACCTTACAGATCAGCATGCAATGCAACTATTGATTTTATTTTATTTTCCTTTTTTTACCAAAAAAATAAAATACTATATAATTTTGTATTACTTGATTATCTTTGGCATTTGTTCAACAAGATTATTGCTCATCTGAGATATTGCACTTGCTTTCTCTCAGGCATACAGGCATTTCTATGTACTTGCAACTGAAGCTCGCTGGATTCAAACAGTTGATGTTGACACTGGCTTACCAGTCTATGCCCCTCTTGAAATTACTGTTAAAGAAACTGAACATAATGCAGAGACAAGTTTTTGTGAAGTCACGCCTTGCCTTCTTCCAGAACGTGTCATTGTAAGTTTACAAGTATCATTCTTAGCTATTGGCAACTTGGTAAATAATAATAATGCTGTTGAACAAGACAAGGAAAACTTCAAAAAAGCAAGTTCATTTTAGAGTCAATATTCTTCTGTAGTTAACTAATTCTAATTCATCATCACAATATTCCTAGAAAGCCCCAAGTTTGACCTCAGGGTTCTGTTGCTTTCAGCTTAAAAGTGTTCGTGTTTGTGGTCCACGGTACTGGCCCCTAGTAATAGAGCTTACTCCTGAAGGTAGTATGTATGCTTTGTTGCTTAGTTTTTTCAAAAATTGAATTTATTAAAATAATTTCAATAATAATAATTTAATTTGTAGCTGGTGTTTTTTTCACACAGATAAACCTTGGTGGCTTTCTGGTGACAAAAATCACCCATTTAATTCCGGTGTTCTTTATATCAAAAGAAAAGTTGGAGCATGTTCCTATGTGGATGATCCTGTTGGATGTCAGTCATTAATATCACGAGCCATGAACAAGGTATTTTTTTATGGGGAGAGTGGAAAAAAAAAAAAAAAAAAAACTTCTCCTTGTCGGTCCATCTCAACTCTTTTTTTTTTATGTACTTATGCCGACATTTGCCTCTTTTTCCTTGTGCAGGCATTTAGTTTGACAAGCATGAGAGGTTACACTCCCAAAATCAATAGTGAGCCAAGTTCCAGCAATGTTGATCACCTGGTCAGCACATTTTCATCTGATCCAAGCTTAATTGCTTTTGCTCAGCTTTGCTGTGACTCTTCCTGGAACAGCAGGTAAATGTTTACATGTGAATGATGTAACAGTGTGTGTACATGGTACCATTTATTTAATCTGTCAAAATCATCCCCCTTTTTTTTTTTCTCTGTTGGGTTTATTGGGGTAAATATGCTTAACCTTGCTCTTATGATGGCTGAAAGATTGCCTCTCTCAGGTCCCTATTTCTCTGTCTTAGTTAAGAATATGTGTTATTGGTATTTAACTGCTTGTTTGTCTGGGCAACAGGTCAGATGTTGATTTCCAGGAATTTTGTTTGCAAGTTTTATTTGAGTGTGTTAGCAAGGACAGACCAGCTCTTTTGCAGGTATAGTTTGTCTGCTATTTTTTTCCATACTAAAAATCACAATTGTAGTACAATAAACTTTGTTTGGATTTGCAGCTTATATTTCCATTACCTCTACTGTGATAGGCTGATAGCTGGCACTCTGGCAGGGTACTAGGAATAGTTGCAGTTTTTTTTTTTTTTTTTTTTTTTTTTTTTTTTTTTTTTTTTTTTTTTTTTGGGTGTGTGTGTTGTATTTTAATATCAATTAAGCTGAACACTGTGCAGGTCTACATGTCTTTGTATACAATGATTAGAGCAATGACTGACCAGGTTTCAGGCAACATCGTCACCTTTTTTGATTCCCTCTTCATATCTAGCTTAAAGGTAATCTCTTCACCAGACACTGCAGTTTATTGCTCAGTGTCTACTATTTATACATTATGGGACTGTTCATAGCCATGTCCTACCCATTCTACTGATTTACTTTGCTAAGAGATAATCAGTTCTGGATTTCACAGTATATTATCACTTTCTCTACTCTGTCTACTTTCTCATTCCAAGGAGCTACATTTTGGACTTGCCAAATAGCATAGACCACAGCTGCAACCTTGCTTCTTGAACATAAGTCACATGCATCTCTTCCTGTACAAGATCAAAATAATAGCTCAGCCTGCTGTAGGAAATTTGATGCCTAGACACTGTTAAAGCAAATTGTCTGTTATAATTAGGTGCTTATGACTGTTCCTGGGAGCAAAATCCCTATCCATCACAGCTTCTCCCTGGTTTGGAGTCCTCTCATGTACAGCAACTTGGATAATGAGTACCTTTTACACACTTACACAGCCCATATGCCCACCCAATAGCTGCTCATTCTTGCACATTACCCTGGCATTATTTCCACTTATAAGCCTTTCTTACATATTGTCTACTATTCATCTTTAATCTTCCATATTCTCGTCCACCCTGAGTTGTCAGTGGATGAGGGAACATGTTATTTCTCTTTTAAACCTGGAGGCACTCTAACTTGTCAAGTGTACTTATATTAAGGCCTACTAGGCTATGGTATGGAATATGGATCTTTATATTTCATCATGTAATACGTATACGAATTTCTTATCAATGCAGCTTGTAATAGCTTACAATGAGGCCTTGCTAAGAGGAAGATTATCCTCTTCAAGAGATGGCATTGTTCAATCAAGTTTTCTTGGGTCTCTGAGGAAGCGCGTAGAGGAGCTCTTCAGCTGTTCCCATGAAATGCAAACTGATTTACATAATTATTTGACTTCTGGAAAATGGCCAGATGACAAGCTCCTGGGTAAAAAATGTTCAATACTTTTATCTTGGTACCTTCAGTGGTTTTGTGTACCGTCCCCATCTGTAATCCAAACAACTATGGAGAGATTGAAGCCTAAGCTTAAGACATCCTCTGCAGCTCCTCTGTTGAGGTTAGTATTTCCTCGGACTCATGTCCGGGTGATTTCTGAGATAGATAAATTATTAATTTCTGGTTAGATCATGGCTTTCAAGGTATTCCCATGTCGTACTAAGTTATTCACTGTAAGTGGTGAGCCTAAGATAGGCTCTTCCAAAGTTCCAAAGCATTATTGGGGGCTGAGCTGTCCTCTGTACAGGCAATACATTTGCTTGTAAAATATGTATAGTTTGTTAGGTTTAAGGTAAATTTTCTGTTTGAAACAATGACGAATTTGTTGTTGATTCAAACTGCATGCCTTCTATTTCCGGGTGACCGGGATCAAGAGCCTGACAATGTACATAACCCTGATGTATCTTCGAGTGTAGTTTAGGTTGTGCATTGTATTCAAGGGCCAATGCTGCCGATGTATTCTAGGAAGTAGGAGTTGATGATTTTAGGACATCTGTCTCCAGAAGTGGAGACTAATGTAATTCAACTCTTCAAAAAGAAGCTAGGAAGTTAGAAAAAAAATAATGTTGTTTTACATTTTTGGTTGAAATATTTGTCTACTACTAGAGTACTAGTCTACTTTTCTCTACTGTATTAATTAATTGTGAATTTTAGCATTTGTTTTGACTGCTCGTCTATTAAATTACGTTAATCTATTGAATAAATAATTTTTTTTAAAAAAAGTCAATTCAATCAAATGAATGAGCACTGTTATTTTCTGAGCAATACTGTAATCCCTTTGCTAACTTTCGTTCTTACAGTATTATAGGATTTATAAGAAAACTGGAAGGTATGTGGCTTACCTATTCCCTAATAATCAGTAAAGACTAAAATATTAAACTCCCTCCTTTATTTATTATAAGATTTGGAATTTCATGTTTGTCATTGTAAAACATTGATTTATTCAATATCTTTATCATCTATTAATACGAAATTACACACACAAAAAAAAAAAAAAAAACTCTAAGGTTGTAATAAACTAAGAACAGAGGAAGACTTAAATATCTTAATGTTTATGGCTCAAGCTTTTGTTTAAAATGTGGACAATTTATTACATTATAAATATCTTTAAAAGTGTTGCATGCAAAAATGCTCCTATTCGTATACAATTTCAGCTGATCCTAGCAAGCACCCCAACAAGGCCAGCAGAGTTAGCAGTGGCTGCTTCAGCCTGCTGAAAATCACTTCGATCATCACCATAGTTATCATTTTTATCTGGACCACCTACAATCGCCCCAACTAAAACATTCGGGTTATGCTGATCCTTGTGAAACCAATCGAACCCGTCTTTACACCCAACTGGTGTTGGATCCTTCTTGATAGACACAATTGAGGCACCTCTATGATGCACCTTTTGTGGGAAGTTTGACCCATAACCCACCATGTAGCTTGTGCTCTTTGGGTTGGCTCCTAATATGTAGTCAACCTAATAACCACGAAACAAAGGATTAAAGACTTAAAGGTAAGTTGGTTAAAGTCTTAGAGGGCGATACCCAAGATCTAGAATCAAAACTCGTCTAAGTTATGAGGTGAATCATACCTGTGATCGAGCAAAAGCAATGAGTTCAGGAGGATTAACCAAGGAAGATGAGCATGTTAGTGATTTTCCCGTGGCAGAGAGATAATCAGCGTAAACTGTGATGGCCAAAGAAGCAGAAATTGTATATTGGAGATTATCCCATTCATTAAACCATAATAATCCACCACTTGTCTTGTAAATGTTGCTGCTTCCTTTCTGTATACTATTACAGAGGAATTGCTCTGCTTCATCTTTGTTTGCTCCCAAATTCCCACTGCTTGGAAACTTCCCTTCCAAAATTTGCTGCATACGAAGTATAACACAATTGATATCAAGTCACATTAAATATATTTTTAAGTCAATCGAGTCACATACCTAGGACGTGTGGAACCATATACGTAGTATAACATACAATGATTGTACTGTGTGCATATATTCTTAATATAACTACATCGCGTAAATTTGAGTACCTTGGCGACAAGAATTTGAGCACCGACGAATTTGTCATCCCACGAGAACATGGATCTAGTACCACCATTACCCTGAAAGCTCTCAAGGAAGTCCTGGTAGATTTTATCTCCTGTGGCTCTTTGTAGCCATGCAGCTGCCCATAATAATTCATCCTGCATAACATTTTGTTTCAGTTAATTTCACTCCTATTACTTTTGTTTTGTAAATATATACCAAGTATTTCTTTAATACCTGAAAACCAGTGCTTGAGTAGAATTGTCCTACTGATGGAATACTATCCGAATATTTTCCTTGGTGACTTTTTGCAAAATCAAATAACTGTTCACAAAACCATTATTTATCATGAAATTAAAAATAATTCTTGTAATTTTCTAACCCCTCCAAAAAAAATAATAATAACAACACTACAGTGATCCATTAGGTCACAAATGAGTTTTCCAGCCACAAATTTTAAGGCAAAAAAAAAAAATGGTTGATACATAATTTGTGACACTTAAATTGGGACGGAAGGAGTATAGCACCATTATATCCCGGCGTGTTTTAACAAACTTATGTCAAATAAAATTGATCAAGCCATATAATCAAATTAATCTAGGCACATATGTGCTATATAGTACTTTGGTATCATAGTACCTGTTTGGCATGAATAACAAGCAAAGATGAATATTTAGGATCAACATGCTGGAAGGCAATGGAAGCAGCGGCGAGAGCAGCCGAGGTTTCACCAGCCAAGTCAGAGCCAGGGCTAGACTCGTCGATCTTGTAGACCGTCCTTGGTGTGGTCATATCCTCAGGCCTCTGCCAACATTGGTGATCAGAGTCCCCGTCTCCAACACCGGCGTAGAGGAGGTTGGGCTGAGGGTGAGCCTTGATGAAATAGTCAGTGCCCCATTTGACAGCAGCCAATGCATTTTGGAGCTCATTTTGGGCCTCAAGTTGGGAGCCAAACTCAACTACACTCCATGCTAGTAGTGTTACTGTAAATGCCATTGGGAGTCCAAATTTTACATTGTCTCCTGCATCATAGTATCCTCCTACTAGATCAACCTGTTAATTCAATCATAAATATTTCAACCCAAAATTAACAACAAAAGACATAAACAGAACAAAAAAAATTTAAAGATTACAGACTTTTAAAGGGTATGTACCACGTACAATAATCAATTATTTCATAAAGAAATAAACATATTAACATGACTATACGTACATAACATTTGCAATTTAAATAAACCTTAGATCCGCTTAGGAATAAAACAATTTATATTTTTTTTAAGCAACAAAATTTATTTTGTATATGCATGCAAAGAAGATTGAGAAGGGAATAAAGATGGCATAGATGTATCAATACTACTACATACACCAGCATCCTGGCCATCCTTCAAACCCGAGTCACCGCGCCATGTAACACGTTGTTGAGCAGGCAATTGGCCTGATCTTTGAGCTTCATAGCATAGCAAAGAATTAGTTAGAGCTTGTTTATAATCTAAAGATAAAACACCATTAACTAGAATAGACATTAGCACAACTAGTGGTAATAAGCTGAATTTATTTCTAGTTGATGCCATTTTTTTTTTTTTTTGAACAATTATTAATTATTACTAAGGAGAAAATTGGTGTTAGAAATACAAATGAATTACAAAATGCAATGCATTCTCAAAACTCTTATAGATATTTATTGTGATGATAAATTGTACCTCCACTGATTTTGTGCGATATTTTTTTCCTTTTCAAAAAGATTTCATGCATGCATATATATGTAAAGTTTTTATTTTTGTTACATCATACTATTTTTGGCTCTTATTATTTGATATTCTTAATGAAGATCATATAATTTCACAATTTAATTTTCTGCTTCTTGAAAAATATCTTCCTCCGTTCTTTATTACTTGACCCGCTTTGACTTTTACACTATTCACCACCCTTTTTTTGACCGTCTTTTGTGAATAATATGTAAGGAAAAATATATTCATGTATGATATTTTTAGATTCATCTCAATAAGTACTATCATAATATATAACTTTTATAATTTTTACTTATGGAGAATTTAATTTGTTGATCGTTAAAGTTTTGCATTGGCAAGCATGATAAAAGAAACAGGTCAAGTAAAAAAGAACAGGGAAAGTATTTAATAAATTATTAATGTCTTTCCCTAGTTAATTGATCGATACCATATATATATATATATATATATGGATCATAAAAGGGAGATTACAATTATTACAAGCCATTTATGTTAGGAGTATAGCCTTGCCTTTGATTATATGCAATGATTGTACACTAATTTAATTTAGTCAAACTTCTCCATTCTTAAAGAATTTAATTTAGTCAAACTTCTCCATTCTTAAAGAATTTAATTTAGTCAAACTTCTCCATTCTTAAAGAATATTAAACTCACTCACCTTTCACGACGAGGTCAAAATAAAATAACTTGTACCGTATTTTATGATTCATTCACGTATAAATAAAACAAATTAGCATGCAAGACCTTGTTCAATTTGTCTTAATGTAAATTTTTAAGATTTAAACTTTTTTTATAACAGTTTAAACCTATTAATGGTTAAATATGCACAACAGATATTGTGTAAGTCAAATAGATTAGAGTTTTAGGAACAAAGTGAGTATTCCGTGTATATATATATAGTCCTATAAACTTGACATACAACGCAAAAAGTTAGGAGCATACTGAATCCAGTCATGGAAATTTCATTGATTTCTTGGAGCAAACACTCCTCTATACATTTCTCTTTACCACTTTTTCTTATTGCTTCTTCATTGAATCATATGTTACATTCTCAAATTTCTTTCTTTGCATGCAGGCGATTTTCGCCCTAATCTTAATAACAAATAAAAAAAAAAAAAATTTAAACATTTTTTTTCCCCTTTCTACACCATTGGAGTGCAGCAATGTTGCAATCCTAGACATCAATTTTCAATAATCGACGACTCACAAAAATTGGACTTAAAAAAAAAAAAAAAAAAAAATCTATAAAAAAGGTCATGTCACGTGTAATATCAGAGGTCACGTGTGGCTAGAGATAATTCTAGTGTAAAGGAACTCATTCCATGTATCAGGAAGACCAGGGAGGCACCAGTGAATACAATCAGCAAACGTTTCAGGGTCTGCTTGTTGTTCTGGTGTTAACAATTTTCCTTGCTTAATGGTATGTACTGATGTGTGAGCTTCTTTTCGATACTCCGACAACGACGTTATGTTGAGGAAGCTCACCGGAACCCTCTTCATCGACTGTGTTATGTTGTGTGCAATCCTAAATAGTCTCTTGTCCGTGCCTACGTTTATTGGCATCGATGTGTTCAAGATTGGTGTCGTCTCTAGGGCACATTTTATACCATCAGGGTTGTCCCAGTCCAAACTCCTACAAGAAAAAATGACAAGTACTCATTAAAAATCTACATATAATTAAGTCATCTTATCGATTACTCCATGCTACTACTATACACGTAAGAATATGACTTGTGTACGTATGAATTGTGCATACGAAAATATATCAAACACGAAACAAATACTTCACTATACAAATACTAATTAATTTAGTTTGTGTATAACAGATTAAACAGAATAAGATAGAAATTTACTTGATATGAAGAGGAGACATGCTCATGAAGAAAACCGTTGTACGATTAGGATCAATGTTTTTATCCACCCATTTAGACCATGTCTTCAACACCTTTGCATAAGCCACCGGCCTCTCAACCTCATCGTACTCGGTTGCCCCTTCATCGAACGATCCTCGCCTGCTCGATTAATCAATAAACCACCATCATTACTAATCATTCAAAGCATTACTCAATACAGTATTAATCAATGAATTAAACCAAACAATACTAGCTAGCTAAATAGTTACTTACAAAACTTTCATGTTAAAAGTGTTCATCCACCAAATGTAAGTGTTGAAGATTAGATAATCTGCATCCTTCCAATTTACACCATGTTTTTTAATTGATTTAGGCATGATGATTCTGTCTAAAATGCTGTGCATTTTTGGATCATCAGAATTTGATTCTACTAAGAATGGTGCCCAATAGAATTCTACCGTAGCATTGTAGTCCTGCATTACACCCAATAACAAATGTTACAAATAAAATAAATTAAAAATTCTAATCTTAAATTTCAAGCAAAGTTGTACAGTAGTACTGTAGTAGGAATATACACATAACATATGATATCCTCAACCAAAATGATTTAAGACTATGGTTTATATACATTATTTCATCATATCATATTATCATATGATAAATTGCATGCCATATGGCCCACAAAATTGCACTTTTATTTCATAGTGGGTGACCAAATTCTTACAATATGTTAAAGGAAAAAAAAATATGTAAACAAAAAAAGTGTTGGTTTTGGTTTGAAAAGAAATGTTGATTACAATTGATTGGAATATAAACTTTTAAAAGTAATTTAACCAATTCTTTTTTAATACTTTGTTTAAAAGTTGTTCCAATTATGATCTTTGGATCCCTAATTTTGCAAATTTGCATCATTACATTTAACAGTAATACTTACCACTAATCAAATTAATCAAACAGAAATCTCAATAATTTTCTTATATATACCTTAATAATGATACATACTGTTACCCTTCATTATAAATAGCCAACTAACCATAAAAACAAAAATTTATGAATATGATTTGATTATTGTTTGACTTGCATTATAAATAAAGCTGAAAAAACTAACCACCAAAATCACATTATTATGATATTTTGAGACCACCGACTAGAGATTATTCTACATGATAATGACTCATTTATACTACCTTAGTCCAAAATAACATTTTGCATCACTAGTCATTCAAATTACACTATCGATGTGACAATAAATCGAACAAGGGGAATTAAGAGACAAACCTCGACCCTGAAGATGTTAAACGATCCAGTCTTGACCAAACTCTTCCTACTAGAAGGAACAACCGATTGAACAAAGCACACCATTGATTCCCATTGATTTCTATTTAATGAGTCACCCACAAACATCAATCTTTTATTTCTTAACTTCTCTAGCAATAATTTTGGCTTGAATCTGTCACAATCCACCAACCATAAAAATTCAATAAATGATCATAAATTTAATTATTTAAATACAAACATGCCATATTCATATATTATAATATAAACATACCAAAAACAATACAAAAATCATATAATTAATTGAGTAATTAAAAAGAAATTAATTCTTACTTTGGCAAATTGCAATCTTTAGGTTGCCATCTCCAATTTTGGTAAGTTGAATCTTTTCTTCCATTTCTCATACAAGTAACTTGTTCAGTGAGAAATTCGCATTCATGTTCCTTATATAATGGGTGTGTAACATTATCAAAAACCCATTGTCCTGTAAATAAATCACATTCTTTTGGAGGTAATTCAATCTCTTCATCATCTTCTTCTTCTTCAACTACAGTTTCACTTTCTCTCTCTTCCTTACTACTTTCTTTCTCTAAAACTGTCTTCTTTACATCATCATTATCCTCAGAATTCAGTTCCCCTGTTTCTTGCTCTGTTCTTGTTTCGATCGAAACATCCTCTGTTTTGGCCCCAATTTTAGCTGAAATTTCTGGGTTTTCCATGATTTGAACTGGGTTTATGTCAACTGGTTTGTTTTCTTGCATTTCTTGAACTTTTTGCTTAGAAAATGGGAATTCTGCAATCGATTTGACATCCTCATTGTACATGAAAAACCCGAAAAGAAGTATCGAAAACACGACGACGAAAACAGAGAGGTTGTTGTTCTTCTTCTGCTTCATTGGATTGTCAGAGGAGAGAAGAAGGAGTGATGATTTTCGACGCATGGGATTGAAAGGAGAAGAAATGGTGGGTTGAAAAAAACAGAGGAAAACAGAGGAAATATAAAGAAACAGGGGAAAAACAGAGCATCATTTATGATTTTATGATGAAGATTTTGTTGTAAAAATTTGTTTAAGGGTTTTGTTTGGTGAGAAGGGTTTGTCTTAAAGGAACCAACTATTGGGAGAGTTGTCTTTCTCAATGCTTATTTCTACTCCATTGCTTAACTACTTTGCACTAACTCAAAAATATATATATAATTATAAATAGTTTAATATATTAAATTATAAAAATAAAAAAGGGGACAATTGTGTTTGTTTGAAGCTTCATCTTTGACAGCATTATGGTCATTTTCTATGAAATTCTTTTCACCAAATTATGAGAATTAAATAAGTTTGGTTTGTTATGAAAATAATTTAAAAGGGTGATAGAAATTTAAAATTAAAATTTTTTATAAATATTGAAATTTGTGGTTAAAAGATTATGAGGTAATGAATAGTAAAGATTGTGGGCCTTAATAAATTAGGAGCCTAGCTTGGTATGACAAGTGAAGCATAGCACAAGACAAGACTGTGGGCCTTGCATTGTAATTTTGTTTTCTTGGATGGCCTTATGTTTTAGGTAACATTACTGTTTAAATTTTATTCAAGAAAATAAAATATGTGAGTATGAGCATTTTTTATGATCAATAATAAATTTTAAAATTTCTAAAAAAATTGTGAGCCACCAAATTGATAAAGAAAATCACCCTTCCTCCTTCTTCATGTGTAAAAATAAAATAGAAAAGTACCCTTATTTCCAAGATAAATAATGTTAGGAATTTTATTCTATTTTTCCTTTATTTGAAAATGACTCAAGTTATGTTTATAGTCTTTTTTTTTTTTTTTTTTTTTTTTTTTTTTTTTTTTTTTTGATAGATCATTAAATAAGTGAAAGTAATTCATTAAATGTTTGTTTAATTATATATATCAAAGTTAGAGCCAACATAGAAGTGGATGAAATGCTCATATTTAAATCATCCTTCTTATTACTGATTTTATTGTATATATGCATAGGGATTAACCCTGAATGCATCTCATCTTTTGTGTCTGTAATGAGATCAATGAGTTGTCAAAAATTTCGGCAAGTGTCATCTAATTATATAGTAAGAGTACATGTGTGTTAATTTCTACTAGTAGGAAACTAGGAATTACAAAGCACAAAGTACTTGAAATATATTGCAATGATAATGTTTTTTTAATAAGTATTCATTGCTAATTATAAGTGCATTGATAATTAATTTATTATGCTTCTGCTAAGTGATTTGTATCTATTTATATTTTACCAATGAAAAGAAATATCAAGAGGAAGAAATAATTATGAAGTATATATATATAAAATTGTGGATACCTGTACATTATGTCTGATCTTTTATCGTTATGATATTAAAGCGATATATTCTAGTGGAATTAAGATGGTACGGGAAATCTTCATCCCAAAAACCATCATTAGTATAGATCAACCTTCTTAAAGGTATAATATAGAACTCCTACCAAGTACTACTTGGTTACTTGTACATTGTACTTGTCTTCTACCACTACAACACTATGCTTAGAGTGTACACAAGTAGCTAGCAACTTATACCATAAATAGTAAAGAGTACATTCTAAAGAGACTAATTAGATCAAACAACGTTATTAATTGCTAGTTGAGGCATCATTAGTCAAAAGCACTAGTTGAAGCTTTGAGAAATGATTAGGTTGATGAACTAATTAACCAAACTTAATAAGTTTAATACTTAATAATAATGAGTAGCTTTCTATTTGAGAAAAGTAGAAACTAAGTTAAAACCCCACACCTTTATCAAAACTATGCGTAGTCTAGTAGTACACCAACAAATGTCTTCTTCTTATACTTCGACCATTTGCCTACTTTAATTTATTGTTTACTCCCTCATATACTTGGTTCACTCTCAATTTTTTAAGGATGAGTATTGCATCTCTTTTATTCCAAGGCAAGCAAATTATTTGTACATTGAAAATCCATTATATATAAAGAGAATATAGTTAGTTGTATGTTAAATCAATCACCAGATTAGTGGTTGCTAGGTTTAGGTAAATGAAGAAATTAAGTCATTAACTATTATTGGATTCAATTCCTAAGATTAATTACATGGTTGAATTACTTAATGGGAGTTTTGATAGGGAAAATAGTTCATTAAAATTGACATATATGAAACATCCTTTTCCAAATTAAGGGTAACATACATTATAAGCCTTATATAATTTGCCTTAAATTATTCACTTAAGGTCTGTTCTGATTTATTGAAGTATTTTAGTTGGAGACTAAACTATACTAACCATTTCATAGTTGTAACTTATTTTTTCTTATATCACTAGAATTACTCAGTTTCATAGATTCAGACATGTTTTTCCTTTAGAAAAGTTTGGCGACAATGCTTTTGACAACAAGTGTTTTTAAGTAGGTATTATTCTCATAAAAAAATAAAAAAAAGTATTTGTTAGTAATGTACACGCAGTAGTTTGTAACTACATATATATATATATATATACTCCATAAATTAAGAAACAATATAAACATTTACTCTGTAGCATTTTAGAAGCTTTTTTCTGAGTGACCAATTGCCACCAAATTGATCAAACAAACATATATAAACACAAATTAGTGAATTACACAATAGCTAATATCAATACAATATGATCTGCTAGTTGGTTATATCACCAAAAAAAAAACAGCTTATAAATGCTTAAAATTCAAACTCATCTCATATTGGTACAAGTAGTACCATATAGAATCATCAAACAACCAATTTCCCCAAATAAAAACAGTTGAATACCTTCCTCTAGTACCATACCTATTTCCATCAAAAGAACAAAACAATCCGAATAGTCTAATAAAAAAAAAATTGCAAGGCAAATCCAACAATGTAGGTTGAATCAATCAATAACACGATATCTATCAAGAGGATCCTTAAAGTGAAGTCGTTCATGGTAAACTCTCCAAGCATAATCCTCGAAAGAAAACGAGTTAAAAACCCTCTTATCCTCTTTACCATCATCGATATTACCATCATTGGTACTAACAATACTAGGCTCAATGCTTTGAAGATCATTATCATTGTTGTCACCTTTGTTATCATCTTGATCTTGTGGTTCTAATGTTTCCTTTTCGCGGTTGTTGTGGTCCATGGACTTGTTAAGGATGTTCAAAAAGGGTGAGACAGTGCTCTCAAGAGGAAGGCTGAGTAGCACTGTCATTGATATGCAGGGCAAGCTTGAGTTTGCATCATCCAAAACCGGAGCCGGTCTTCCTCTCACTTTCTTTAGCTTTCCATTGCTCCAAACCTGTCAATTCTATCAATATTAGGTTGCTTCATTCAACACTTGCATATTACTATATCTAGATATTTTTTTGTGGTAGCCTGACTTATTACTTGACTAATAATTACATAGAAATTTCTCCAATGCATTCAAATAAAAAGGAAGGAGCTTAAGTATATATCCAAAAAAAAAAAAAAAGGCAAAATTGGCCCAACACTCCGAACTATGACTTGGATGCACCAAGCACCCTGTACTTATAGCCAAAACATTACAAAAACTAATTACTTAGGTGCAAAGCGCACCTTTAGTGAGTTTTTCGGCCACCATTCTCATCGAAGTCGGTGAATCAAATTTTTATTTTTCGATTTGCGTGCCGAAAAATGACTATAAAGGTTTCAGGGGTCATTTTGGCTACTAAGCAAAGTGCAGGGTATTGGGTGCACCCAAGCTATAGTTAAGAGTGTTGAAATTTTGCAAAAAAAAAAAAAAATGTATGTATATATGAAATTATCTATCACTTACATGCATAATAATATACCATTAGGACTTGCTCTCATACCTCAGGTATCCTATTATTCATACTCCGCCGCCATATTACATTCACACAAGGCTAATTTAGAGCTCATGCTGATAGTTTTATGGCTAATCAATAGAGTAGCTTAGAATAGAAACATTGCCAAAAATTACACTAGTGTTCTAAACTTCAAAACTCGTTCTTATGTCAATATCCATAGTAATGAAACCCGATTGATCTGATCTCCAAGTACTTGCTAGTACTACAAGTGTGTTTTCTTTTATAAATTGTCACTACTACTAGTCTGAAAGTCGTGAACATACACAATGTACTGCAAATTTGTGACCAGACATTGACACGAGAAAAATGATTTATATGACATTACGACCCTATGCATATATGTAGCCAGTTAAAATAAACAAATTGGTACATCAAAATTACGAATCAAACCTTAATAATATCGATTGACACATGATTTTGTCATACTTATTCATTAATACGAGTATATATATCATGGTTTTAGTAAATACTTATAGTTGGCTCTTAAACGTTACTACCTTGTCCTTATTAACAAATACGAGTACGGATTAATGTAATTAATAAAACAATAACGCCTGAGACAATCTGTATTCCACTATTTCAATCACTCATAATAAAATTGCAAGTCATAAACATATTACTTCGTATTATACTTGTAATTATAACCAATAAAAATCATGGATTCATAGTTGGCAAAAGTGAATTAGAACAATAGTTGAATAAAAATGAAAATGACATACATTAATAAATTAACAATTATAATAATTAAATAAGATATTGTGACGTATGTACCTGAGCAATGTCACCAAGTGTAACCAATACAGACCCAACCATCGGCTCCACAATGACCGAACCAGAATCCGACAACAAATCCAACTTCCTTGCTCTTATCTGGTACTGCAACCCCACCACATACGGGTACACCTCCCTCCCTTCCTCACCGTCCGATCTTGTTGATGATACCCACATCAACGTACTGTATTGCTTGGGCCTGAGATTGGGCTTGGGCTTTTGGCCCACCTCCTCATCACCTCTAAACGGGTTCTCAAGCCCAACTGCATTAGCTACCTTCTCCACCACCTCCAACCCTACCTTCTCCAACTCCCTAGTCAACTCTCGCAAACTTTCTAAACCCAATTTATTATTAGTAGTAGAACACTCAGCATCCAAGCAAAACGACCCCGTTTTATGATCATCGTCGTCATCGTCGTTGTTGAAGCCGAGAGGCCAGTCAGTAGGGACGGAGCTAAGTTTAACATCGAGTGGTAGCTCGAAGAGTGAGCGGGAGTCCGACTCAGCGGACTCCGCAAGTTGAGGGGTGATGGAGTCGTGTGTGAGCTGGAAGTAGCCGAGTTCAAACGAACTACGACTACTAAATGATGTGGAAGAGAGAGAAAGTGCAGGGAGAGGTTGTTGTTGTTGTTGAGGTGATGATTCTGATGAAGATGACTTGGCAGCGCCACGTGGAGAGAGACGAGTAGGGAGAGAGAGGTTAGGAGGGAGGCGGTGGAGAAGGCGGGAGAGGGTGTCAGCTGCGGCGGAGTCTGATGACGTGGAGGAGAGAGAAGGTGGTTGGGTTGAGGGTGTTGGTGGTGGAGCTGAAGTGGGTGTGGGGCCGCCGCCACCGCCGTAAAGTTGGTTGAGGAGATGATGACGTGGGTTTTGTTGAGTAGAAGATGAGCTTGCCATTGTTTATTGATGAATGATAATAACGTACAATAATATGGAGGATGTTTTTCTTTGGTATAGAGGTAGAAAAGAATGGTATCAAAGTATTCAACTCAAATTAGGGTGTTTATACTAGTTGTACTTATTACTTACGTGGAATACATTGCATTTAATAAAATAAAATAAAATACCTATCTAATCATAAAATAATTAATTAAAGGATTATAGATAATGCAATGAATGTATGTCATTTGAGATGATAATTATAATTAACTATGCATGCACACCCAACATACAATGATAGTCAATGTATTTGGCTACTACTATATATCAACACGCATGTTGAACTTTTTAAATTGGTAAGCCGAACTTAAATCTCTTAATACTTATAATATCAACACGCATGTTGAACTTTTTAAATTGGTAAGCCGAACTTAAATCTCTTAATACTTATAATTTTTTATTCAGTATTTAAGATTAGAAACGTAGGAATTCATTACTCCCAAACATCCTAACTTGGCAAGATTTGAATCTCAAACCTTAAAACTTCACCAAGTGAGTCGAAACTTTAATTATTTTTAACACACTTGTTGAAACTAATGTGATAGCTAGAAAAGACCTACTTAATTAACACTAATCGTAATAATCTTTGTATTCTTATAAATTAAAGAATTGATAAACTAAAATAACCTTAGCTTGTTGAGTTGTTGACTTGTTTTACTTAAATGCATGATTTGCATGAGATATTAGATAAGAAATGAGAAGTATTATGTTCATACTAATGGAGTGGATGTATTATTATAGGCTTAGCGTATAGAATTAGTTTTTTGTGAAATTTCTGCTTAAAGATAGGTAGGTGTCAGTGTCACTTGGAAATCAAATACTATGACATAAAATTACATTATAAAAATATAATTAATCCTTTCAGAAATTAACCCATACATAAAAACATATATTCTTCATACAAAAGGTTATTCAATAAAAAGTGTTTAGGAGTTCAATAAAGCCTAAAGGGAATAGCATGCAACTACTTTAACTGAGATTTGCGAACAACGAAATCACTTTTGTGGGTTAATTCTTTATTTAATAGATAACAAACAAATAAATAAATAAATAAATACTGTACTTCTATAACAGAAGCATTATTAATTGATTAGTATACGAATATGGGAAACAGAACACAGTGTTTCAGGAAATGGAGGAAAAGAAGGGTCGTGTATGATGTGTATCACTGTACCAGCACATTTGACACCCACAAATTTGCAATTAGAGTAGGGTTATGCCAACAACTATATCAAACTATTTGCCATAAGTACTTGTTTAAGACACAATTAGAGTAAGATTAAGCGACTTTTTAATAAAAGTTTTGCTGAATACAATCGTTAGAGATGTTAACATGCTATTAAATACTACGGAGTACCAAGTATATGATTTTCAAAAAAGGTTACCCTACAATCGACTACATACGAAGAACTAGTATTAGTTTGAACCCAATGTGGATTCAAATTTTTCATAAAATTTGGAAGTAATTCAACAAATAATAGTTACAGAAATAAATTTAACTTTGGTAGGAACAAGGAAGAGTAATATTGAAAAATGAAAATGGTGAAAAGCGAGAGTTAGGCACCTTAGGTTACGGGAGAATTTTCTGTGGCTTGGCTGATGCGAACATTGACAAGCATGTGCTGCCAACACTCCCACCTGCCACTGCATCTGCTATTTGTTTCTCTGCATCTTTTTTTTTTTATTTTCAATGATTCATTCATTGTCCTCTGCTATCTCTTATGTTTCATGAAATGGTCTTAGAACAGTTTTGTTTAACCTCTATGTTCACCCGGAGGAATGTCATACAAACACCCGGGGGCAGGGAGCTGGGAGCGGCAAAAACTCCAATACTGAGGCTGTGATAGCTTGAGCCTTGAGTGCTATATTGGTCACAAAAAGTGCTATCAAAATCTGGTATGTGATCGGTTTTAGTCAAGTTGGGCCGAATAAAATTTGAGATATGCTAGATCACTGCATCTATGTAGATCGAATTCTAAATTGGGTCTATTAGATCACTTCAAGTTTGGTCAGGTCGTTCTTGGATCGGGTTGATCTTTGACAGTCTTACTACTTACTGTGCAATATGTAGGTCCAATTCACATAGCAAGATGTGTGTGGGTAAAAAACCACGGAAGTAAAAGATGCAGCCCAATATAGTTCACAACAGCTACGAAAAAAAAAAAGAAAGAAGAGGAAGAAAAAAGAAGAGCCCAAAATCAACCTACATGCAGCCACTCTTCCACTTGAAATTCATGAAGCGTGTACAACAGCTACAGATACATTAACTCATTAAGCTTCACACTTGGATGACAGTGTCCTAATAATCAATCCAACAACACTTTCGAGTGCAAATGTAGGAAAAAGTAATCAAGCAAGAAACTATATTGCCCTCTAATTTGAAGATTTAAAAAAAACAATGCACTAAACAACTTTGAAGAAAATTTTGAAAAATAGTTTTTTGGCTACTAACAGTAAAACAGTTTACCCTTTGTCACATAATTCGGAATGGTATCAAGATTCAAAACTGCAAGTATATAATTAAACCCAAACTCATGATGGGGACTTAAAAATTGGTCTCACGAGCTAAAATAGTAAAAATTTGTTAACTCTCTCAAATCATTATCTGCCTTATCTAGTAGCAAACAAACGTCTGCAAGCTCACAACTTCAAAGCTGCTTTTGCCATGGCAAGAGCACCCTCATAGGTTGTATGTCCACCAATAAAACCGCTCATATGCACAAAAACACCTCCAGGGATGCCACATCCCTTGGATAAATCATCATCCCTCAAACCTCTCCATGATTCTGGAAGGGCCTTCCTGCTCTCAAATCTATCAGGGGCTACTGCCACTGCCTGGATTCTCCAGTGTTTGCTTCGGTCATCCTACCAAAAAGATATGATATTACCAAAAAAAAATGTTTGAATTTGTTATAAAATCATCCTGACTTACACTTGAAAAGCAATTTTCATCAACAAAATTTGATGTTCCAAAGAGGTGGTTTCATATAGACCAATGTCAATATTATTATCAAGCAATGTTCAGCGGTCAAGTCAAAGGACAGACTAGAACAATTTTTAATAACTTTCTTAAGAAGATAATAACTCTGCCATACCTGGTAAAGAACATATTTGATGGGAGGATCAATCTTCATTTCCTGCTCAAGCTCAAATAGATGGAGTTTCCACTGCAAGGAAAACACATCACATCAGAACGAAATTCCAAGTTTTATGTAACTAAACTTTCCTGCTCAAGATAAGATTGCTTCATAAAAGAGTTTTTAGTTTATCATGAACTCATGCAACTCCCAATCAAGACCAACAAATATCCATTTGACAGTGATAGTTTCAAATAAAATTGAGCAACTCCCACCGTTAAATTCAACAGGAACTTGAATTGAACGAAAGATTAAACAAATCCAACTCTGTTTTAGTATTATTGATTCCAACTTCCAAGTAACCAAATATATCAGGTGCCCTTAAAAGTCAAAACTCTCAACTTCTCAAGGAAAAAACATGATACATGGTAGTGATTATCTTTAATCACAATGGTCAGGGTTAAATTTGATGAGCAGTGGGAAGTGGAGCCTACACACTATTTACTCTCCAAGGATTCTAACTCCCATACATATTGTGCAACACAAGGTGATGGACTTACTTCCATATGAGTTAATTAAAGAATAAATATTCATAAGGTCAAATCTTAATGATCAAGTTGAATCTAAATGAATAATCTCAGAAATCTTTCCAAATGTACAATGATGATAAAATTCAAACACATCCTCCATAGTCTACACTCTACACACACACACACACTGACACACACATAAAAAAATAAAAAAGAAAGAAAAGGGAAACCGCACAAACAAAATGTTGTAAAGAAATCATGTTGAAGTAGTTATGAGTATTATTTGTTGATCCAGACCATCGACATAATTGTGAATCAGTGCAACATAACGAAGATATTCAGATTATTTGCAAGTAATAGATAATGGAAATAAAGATCTGTAGAACTACTTACCGGACAAAATCTATCCAAGACCATTATCTCTCCGCTAGGGTCAACATCTTTTCTTGCTGATAGACACTCCACCACAATGGATCGAGCTGGTAACCATGATTTTGCAAGAAATCGGAGATTCTGAGAGTCAAGAGATGTTCAATGTCAAAGCAGACTAGAAGCATGTGACAGCTCAAATTCTGATGTTTCAAAAAGGACAAGCAGCAATCACTAAGCATTAAAAGGGTAAATTACAATTCAAGAATCTCACATCCAAAAACTCGCCACCAGCTAGATTCATTGCTCTCTCAAAGGCTTTGTTTTCGTTCTCGGATGATTGATCAGGATCTGTCCAATCCAAATTCAGTTTTCCAACTCTCGAAGACAAATGAGTATTGTTGACATATCTTGGCGGCTGGTCAGTGTCGTACTGATTAATTCCATTATCAATTGCATCAATAGCCTGCATCAACAATCAATATTTTATAAAATGGGTCAATATAATCTCAGCTTGTCAAAGGCATCAATTTTCCTATGTTTGGATGTTAATATAGAGAGGGGGATTAAAAAAAGGAAAAAGATAAACATAGCCCTAAGAAGCTAAATAAGGAAATATTGAAGATAAATTAACATTAATTACACCGATCTGCGCGTGATTTTGTCATGAATTCCCAACTCAATTCCATTTTAGGAAGTATATGAGTATATCTAATGCTTATACATAGACCTAAGGACTACATATATCATTATCCCTAAAAAAAATTCATTTTCTTTACCTCTTGAATGAGATTAATTTTTCCAAATGATAGAAGGATTGAAACTAAAGAATTACCCCCCCCCCAACCCTCCTCCCAAAAAAGAAAAACCCACCTCTTCCCTCCCTTCCCTTCAGCCCATCATACATTAATCAACATGCAAATATGCAATCTCAAAGTCTTCAAGCTAGCAAAACACTACGACATACTAAGGGACAAGCAAGTTAAGCAACTAAGACCGAACCAACCCCGCCCCCCCCCCCCCCCCCCCCTTGCCCAATCCTCCTCTTTCACAACCGCCCTCCAAAAATAAAGAAAGAACAAAAAACCTTTTGCTTCTGTCCAACGTATTCCAATTCAAATACACTCTCGAGCTAATGAAATTATAGGATCAAAAGCAAGTTACCACAACTAAAAATCACAGAGTCAGCCCTGAATCTCACAAATGCTCATGAAAGAGAAAGAGGTTTGATAAACAAGGATCATCCTCCTAGAATTCCTTCGCTGTGTGAATAACTTAATTCAGAGCTTCCCCCTCCAAATCATCCAAAGCCCTATGGTAACATAATTCCCTCGTCTAGATTTGAGCCAAAATAGAATGCATTGTACTAACAACAGTATAGCTTAGCAGAGTTGGCACTTGTTACACACACACACACACACACATACACACATAAAAGTACTATGCAAATACAATACTTGAATATAATGAACTCTAATGAAAGAGAATCCTAAAGAACATTATCACAAATACTTAGTACACTAATTGGAGTATTACACAACAATACTTATAATTTGTTGCAAGAGTAATCACCTATCAATGCGCATAATCAATATAGATGTATAAAGTATTCAACCCTTATTTCCAACATCTCAATCAAATGGATGACCAATAACCAACATGAATACTTCATTCATCTAATGCAGAAAAATAATAATAATAATAATAAATTAGTTCCACACTACAAGCAACTCGAACTTTACCGATCAAAATTCTTCCACAAAAAGGAATTTCATAATCAAAACATCACTAGTTAACAACAATTCCACAATATTTGATCAATAGAGCCAGTAAAAACTATAAATTCAATAAAAGGCAAAGGTACAAACCTCCATAAAGTTCCTATAGACAGCAATAAACAGCCGAAATACATCTTGGTGTCCTTCATCAAGCCTCAATTCCTTTGCAATTATCTCCATCCCAAAATGCTACATTTAAATAATTACAAACATAAAATCAAAACTATATTTCTTCAAAAACCCAATTCAGATAAAATAAAAATGAAATAAAAAAATCCCAATTCTTTATATAACTTTAACACAAAATTCAGATTAAACAATTAAGATAAATTTAAATTACCTTGTAGACAAGACCAGCACTACTAAGCTTAGTATTAAACCCATGACCAAAAACCTCTGCAAAACCCTTTTGATGATGATCATATCTATCATTACTTGGATCATACACTCCTCCTACATCCAAAACTGCATTCAATGTCTCCAAAACCTGCAAAAAATTAATCAATTTAAATGAAAATCCCAAAAAAAAAAAGAAAAACTTGTAAAAATCAAAATAAAACAAAATTCCAAAAAGGGGTTTTAAAGAAAAATCAATACAAACCCACCTGAGGATCTCGGGTTCGAACAATTTCAGCACCAGAGAATTTGTCAGAAAGACGAATCATGAAGCAACCAAGAGCTTCGTCGCAGTGGAAGCTGCCATTGTGGGTGCCAATGCGCTTGAGCTGGGCGTTAATGGGGGAACCAGTTGAGAAGGTGGAAACCCTAGAAGGTGAGAATGCCATGAGAGAGAAAGAAGAGGAAGAAGAAGAGAGGAGAGAGAAAGAGGTGAGGAAAGGGAAGAGCTTGCGACTGCTTGTATTAAACCCTCCTCTGCTTACTGAGAGCATTAACATGTCCTTTCCTCTGCCCTTTTTGCTCCTTGGTTTTTTGTTTAGTTTGGTTGTGTAGGAGCCTAGGGATGCCCTTTTGGTTTCCATTGCAGACTAATTACAGACTTTACACAACACGACGCGATACGATTTGATCATAAGTTAGCCGAGAATTTTTTGAACGAGTTCAAACATAGACGTAGTTTGTTTACTCCAATATCTACCTCTCTAAATTGAGGAAGACAAATTATTTTTGAAAAAATCCATTACAAGGAATTGTGATAATTTTTTGTAAGAACTAAGCTATAATTTATTGGAATTATTATTATACCTTCACTTGGTAGAATCTTTGTTAGTATATTCTATAATCATACTTGTATAATCTTAAATGTATAGAATGTCTAAGAAATGAGGGATTAGGGATTACAACATTTGTATTTTTCTAAGTTGTTGGTAAGGCACACGAGCTAGCTTTGTTAGTGACTTCTAACAATCAACCTTATTGCTTTGAGGCTTGCCACACTACCCAAAAAAAGTCTTGTGAATGTGGTGATTAATAACTTTGACTCAACATTGTGAAAAAGAGGTGAAAGATGTGAAACCTTCGAAATCATCTCACGTTATTTGTTTTGTAAATAATACGGAGTACAAAGTATGAAGGAATATTTTTTATTACTATCATAAGTAGAAGGAGGGTTTAGTTACACATAAGGAAAATCTCTAAAATAAGTCTCATAAGATTTAATCTCTATTGTTGAGGAGCGATGTCACTAGTCTACCATCTCAACCTTGAATAGTGTAAATTGTGAAGTACCAATCTCATAATTAACAATTCTAAAACATCCTATAAATTATTAAACCTTTGTAATGTATTTAAAATTTGTTTTTTTTCATGTGTTTTGCATAGTGATTTAATCCCCATAGTTTTTTTTTTTTTTTTTTCTGAAAACAAATACGAAGTATGCTTTGATGGACCCAATCAATTTGATCGCATTTTAACGGATTTACCTGCTTCCTTCTCTTCTCCGTAACACTTCAAAGTTCGATCTTTATATTACCCCTTCATTTCATCTCCCTTCATCATGTAATTTAATTTTTTTCTTATCAACGCTTATTTGCAAATTGCAATTGATAATTTACATAATCATCAACCCAGAAAACTCAAATTCATTGTTTAACATACAATTACAAAAAATAGCTCAGAAATTCTTGATCGTGAATTCACAATGTTGGGTAAAATCTTCAATAAGCATTCATCTGATTCTCAGGTACTTCCCTCTTAATTTATCTTTCTACTTCTGTAATTTTTGCTCTATTATATTTCCTTTGATCATTGCTTAGGGTTTGATCTTGTTCACCTATTATCCCCAAATTAGTTAATTCTGGAATTTTATTCGATAATATTCAAAAGAAGTTCAATTTTTAGCTTTAATTACAAGATGATTAGATGGGATTTTTTCTGCTGATTATTTTTTTAAGATTTGTGTTGAAATTTGTATGTGTTAGTTGATATACTGTATCCAAGGGGAAATTTTTTATTTATTTTATTTTATTTATTTTTATATATTTATATGGAGTGAGAAATGGCCATTTTTTCTTATTGACATTCGACAAAATATAGGAATTGGGAAAAATCTTATTAATGCTGTAATATCAGATATTGTAGGGTATAAGGGGTTGGCCTTTCTACAGTAATTAGCGAGGTTTGTTTCGTTTTTGCATCGACGTGTTTTTAATCTTTATATACAGCCAGATAAGCAGCAATCATGTAACAGTCAATAAATTTTGTATAATGAGTTATCGAAAATCTTGCTTTAAACTTGCTGTATCTAGGTTTGTATTAGCAAGAAGTTTGTTTGGTAAGTGATCATAAGTCTCAGAACTCATGAATTGAGGTAAGGAAAGCTTGTATTCATTATCATGGGGACGAATAGCATTCGACTCTCTGAAATATCTGCATTCTTGTCTAACATTACTGATTCTTTTCATTTATCGGCGACAGAATGAATCAGCGAAAAGTAAGGCTCTGATTGACTTAAACCCACAAATTATTGCTCATTATGGAATACCACCTACAGCATCCCGTCTTGCTTATAATCCCATTCAGCAGCTTTTGGCAATTGGAACTCTGTGAGTTATATTTCTCATCTTTCTTGTTTCTACTGATTAATGCTACAAAGGTGTACCCTTAATCAACATATTAAAGGTTGAATCTGATTTATTACTTATGAGTACATCTGTATGTATATAAGATGTGTGTTTCAACTTTACCGAGATAAAGAATTACTAGCTTAGTGTCTAATTAGTACTTTAATATCTATCTATATTTGAAATGTTTTCACAGCTAAATTTACTATGTGATCTAAGCTTGAGAAAGAATCACATACCACTTTATTAGTAGCTTGATGTAGCTTCTTATCTTAATTAATTTATGTGTATAATTTTTCCCTCTTTAGTATTGATCGGGTTATCTTTATTATTTTATCCAGGATCAAGACATTGATATACACTTTATGATTAATTACTAATGCAGTAATGCTAATAAATATATGTTTCCAACAGAGATGGAAGAATTAAAGTTATCGGCAGCAATGATATAGAAGGCCTCTTGACATCTCCTAAGGAAATACCTTTTAAAAACTTAGAGGTAGTCTAACATGATGTGCTTGTTATTTCTCCCTTTTTCCTATGTTTTCTGGCAATTATTGTCACATATTCATTACTCAATTATTGCATGATACATGCTTAATTGCCTGTTTTTAGGTTCTCTTATGTTCTAAGCTCACACATTAATTTTCTTTTATCAATATGCTCAGACTTCTGGTTATGTTTACAAGTGGTTTACATTGTGACAGTCTAATTAGTGGTCAAGTATCATCGAAATCAAGTAGAAATAATCAAATAAGTGAAGTATACAAGAATAGAAAAGGAAGAAAAAATGTTCTTATCATGCTTATGTTTTCTATTATGATATGCATTAGTTACCAAATTTTTTGTTATTTTGGAACTGCATCACTAAGAACTGTGCCATGCGGTAGTCTTTGTGACAAAGGCCTATTTTTTAGTCATCCAAAGCCAAATTTGCTGGTTTATAAATTTTCCTTGGTAAAAGTATTAGTTGATTGTCTATGGCACACAATTCACCCTTTGCTGGCCTTTTAGAACCAAAACCCTCTATTTTGCTGGGGTCTTTTAGAACCAAAACCCTCTATTCTGCTGGGGTAAGGGAAGTAAAGCTGTGTATGGGTTACCCTTCCAGATCTTCTTTACTTGCAGGGGTAATTAGTTCACCTTTCTTTATTAGAACCCTCTATTTATCTTTTAAGATCTCTCTAATTAAAACCCTCTATTTCTGCAGGGGTAAGGCTGTGACTTGTTAGTGTTCGCATGAGAGGCATTGCGTTGTGTACTTGTGTCTACTATAACTATGTCTGTTTGCACAGATGTTGACCTAATAAGAACATATCTCTAGTAGAATACATTGAATGCTGCTATGTTTTTACTTTCTTGTCATATAAACTGCATTTCTGTTACTGAAGCAGGATAAATGTTTTACGCAGCACCTTTACTTAATAATCTGAAATTCATTCTGTTCGAATATTGATTCTCTTAAACTCCATCATTCTTGTTACTTATTAATTATTTAATTATTTTTGTGAACAGTTCCTTCAAAATCAAGGCTTTCTAATTGGCGTTTCAAATGAAAATGATATCCAGGTATTGATTTTGCATCACCGGAAATCCATCTATTTATGTTTCACTTAATTTTCTGGTGGTCTATCTCAATTTTAATACTCCCTCTGTATAATCATTTAGATATATGCATGATTCAGATATTACTAATTTTGGCAGGTGTGGGATCTTGAGCACAGATGTATAGCCTCCGTGTTGCAATGGGAATCAAATATAACTTCGTTTTCTGTTATCGAAGAAACAAATTATATGTATTGACTCACAAACCTTTTAGTCCCTGTATACTTTACGGGTAAAAGTGTGGACATCATAGAAGTCTTCTGATCTGAGCATGGTTGCTAAAATACTGTAATACAGGTATTTAGGGGATGATTGTGGATTGATCTCAGTACTACAGTATAATAATGAAGAACGAAAGATTCTGCGGCAGCAATACAGCATCCCAGTTCACTCAGTTTCTGGTACTGATATCACTCTATAATCTGTTTGGACCTCTTGTTTGCATTACAAATTATTTTCTTTTTCCTCCGCTGTGATAATCCCTTTCAATTTTTGTCATACATGTTCTTGTTGACTGTTTCTTCCGCATTTGGTGTCAATTTAGTTGTGCATCAAGTCTCCTAAGCATGCAAAGCTAGGATAGACTTAGAAATCATGCTCTAGTTCTCTGAGGGGCTGTTTAAGCAATGCAAATAGTAAGATGTAACAGAAAATGGTCCAGAATATTTAATGTGGAGATCTTATGTGTTATGATATTGATGTTAGTCCATTGACTTTTTAACAATTTACCACTACTGTTAATTATGCAGAGGCTTCTGGGATTACACTGCGTAATGATCAATCTGTTGTTGGAATTCTTCCTCAGCCCTGTTCTGGGGGAAATAGGTAAGATGAGAACGTGGATTTCTGTTCTCTGAATGCACAATTTTGCAATTCAGAAGCAGTAGGTACTTTTAAATGAGTTATTTCCTTCATCACCTAAAGACATAGTTGATTGTGATACCTTCTTTTTTTCCTTCTTTCCTGAATTTTCCACCTTTAGGGAGGAGAAGGGGGGGGGGGGGGAGAGGTTAAATCAAATGTGTTACTAGTAGACTGGTTTAGAGCTGTCAATTCGGGTAACCGGGTCGGGTTTGGGTCTGGTAAGAGTGGGTCGGGGCAACTCGGGTCGGGTCAATTCGGATTAATTCCATAACCTATGCGGGTCGGGTTTGGGTTGGGTCATGCTTGAGTCGGGTCACGTCGTGTCATACTTTGGGTCGGGTTTAGGTCGGTTTAATAACAGGTCAGGTTACATTCGGGTTGGGTGAACAATAGGTCGGGTTAATTCGGATTTTCACGGGTTAAAACGGATTAGGGTTATTCTCGGGTTCGAGTCAGGTTCAGTTCAAGTCAATAATTTGCGGGTTAGAATCAGGTCGGGTCATTCTCGGGTTTGAGTCGGGTTCGGTTCAAGTCAATAATTTGCAGATTACTCCCTCCGTTTTTAAATACTTGCTCCACTTTTCTTTTCCGGCCGTTTTCAAATACTTGCTCCATTTCCTTATTTGGAAAACTTTTACAATATTTAATTAATTTCTCCCAACAAGTAGACCCAACAATATTAATTCCATATTCTCTCTCTTTCAATTTTCTCCACTATAAAGTTTTTTACAATTTTTTATTCTTCCACCAACCCTACTACCTCCATATTTTATTACTTTCTCCTAAAACTCCGCGCATGGAGAAATGGAGCAAGTATTTAAAAACGGAGGAAGTATAATCAAGTCCGGTCATTTTCAAGTCGGGTCATTCTCGGGTTCAAGTCCGGTTCGGTTCAAGACAATAATTTGCGGGTTATAATCAGGTTGGGTCATTTCCAAGTCGGGTCATTTTCGGATTTTAGTCGGGTTATGTTCAAGTCAATAATTTGCAGGGTACAATCAGATGAGGTCATTTCCAAGTCGGGTCATATTCGGATTCAACTAACTATAATTAGATAATTATCATTTTTATTAAGCTAATTATTTCCTTATACTATAGTATATATGACAATATACTAGGGAACTATAGTCTATAATTTAGGAAGATAATTATCTCCTTTGACCATACAACAAATATATATACTATATTTTACTCTTAAATTTGAGGATGATGCTCCTTTTGTTTGTTGCGTGGACCGACTTAGTCTCCCTAGACAAAATGCATTGATCAACAATAATAAGGTGGTCTAAATTGCATTTAAGGTGATTTGAAATCGGTCAGGAACAATTTGGGTTGAATTTAGATTGGGTCAATAACAAGTCGTGTTAATTTCGAGTCAGGTTAGTAACAGATCGGGTTGAATTTTTGGGTCGGGTAAGTAAAATATCTGGTAAAATTCGGGTCGGGTCAATAACAAGTCGGGTTGAATCTCGGTCAGGTCAATAACAAGGCGGGTTGATTTTGGGTCGGGTTTGTAACAGGTTAGGTTAAATTCGGGTCGGGTTAGGAACGGGTTGGCCTAAATTCAGGTCAGGTTAGTAACAAGTCGGGTTAAATTCGAGTTTTGACGGGTTAAAACGGGTTAAGGTCAATTTCGTTTCAAGTCGGGTTCGGTGCAAGTTAATTAAATTGGCTGTTGTAAACCGGTAAATCAGTGCAAGTTGTAAATCGGTAAATGGGTCGTTTAACAGCAAATTGAATGGCTTGACACACCCAATTGGACTTCGGTAGGGTATTAAGGACCATGGTAAACATTTCGGCAATTTTTATTTCCGGACAAAAATAAGTCAAAAAATTCCAAAATTAAAGGCTTAATATCCACGAATTTTGAGAAATTTTGGAGGTTTCGTAGCCCGGTGTCGAAAAGTCTTGAAATTCTATGGGATAAATCTCGGGGTCATATAATGCCGTTTGGAACCATATATGATCATTAGTTGTTGTCATAAATGTTCGTGGTAGGCTTGAATTAATGAAATCGGTGCAAATTATAAACCGGTAAATTGGCCGTTTAACAGCAAATTGGATGGTTCCCCACACCCAATTGGACTCCCGGAATGTATAAGGGACCATGGTAAACATTTCGGCAATTTTTATTTCCAGGCGAAAAAAGTCAAAAAAATTCAAAAATTGAAGGCTAATATCCACGTTTTTTGAAAAATTTTGGAGGTTTCAGGGCCCAGTGTAGAAAAGTCTTGATATTTTAAGGGATACATGTCAGGGTCATATAATGCCGTTTGGAACCATATAGATCATTATATGTTGTCATAAATGTTCGTAATATGGTTGAGTTAATGAAATCCGTACAAGTTGTAAACCGGTAAATTGGTCGTTTAATGGCAAATTGGATTGTTCCACCCAGCCAATTGGACTCCCAGAGGATATTAGGGACCATGGTAAACATTTCGGCAATTTTTATTTCCGAACGAAAAAAAGTCACTAAATTCAAAAAATGAAGACTAATATCCACGCTTTTTGAGAAATTTTGGAGGTTTCGAGGCTCGGTGTCAAAAAATATGAAATTTTAGGAGATACATCTCGGAGTCATATAATGCCGTTTGGAACCATATATGATCATTATTTGTTGTCATAAATGTTCGTGGTAGGCTTGAGTTAATGAAATCGGTGCAAGTTGTAAACCGGTATATTGGTAGTTTAAAGGCAAATATGATGGTTCACCCACCCAATGGGATTCTTGGACGGTATTAGGGATTATGGTAAACATTTCGGAGATTTTTATATCTAGGCGAAAAATATTCAAAAATTACAAAATTGAAGGCTAATAACCACGCTTTTTGATAAATTTTGAAGGATTCAGGTCTGGTGACGAAAAGTCTTGAAATTCTAGGGGATATATCTTGGGGTCATATTATGCCGTTTGGAGCCATTTATGATCATTATATGTTGTCATAACTGTTCGTGGTAGGCTTGATTTAATGAAATCGGTGCAAGTTGTATACCGGTAAATTGGCCGCTTAAAGGCAAATTGGATAGTTTAACCCACCCAATTGGACTACCAGAGGGTATCACGGACCATGGTAAAAATTTCGGCAATTTTTATTTCCGCACTAAAATAAGTCAAAAAATTCCAAAATTGAAGACTAATATCCACGAATTTTGAGAAATTTTTGAGGTCTCGGAGCCCAGTATCGAAAAGTCTTGAAATTCTATGGGATGCATCTCGGGGTCATATAATGCCGTTTGGAACCATATATGATAATTAGTTGTTGTCATAAATGTTCGCGGTAAGCTTGAATTAATGACGTCAGTGCAAGTTGTAAACCGGTAAATTGGCCGTTTAACAGCAAATTGGATGGTTCCCCACACCTAATTGGACTCCCGGAATGTATAAGGGACCATGGTAAACATTTCGGAAATTTTTATTTCCGAGCGAAAAAAAGTCAAAAAAATTCAAAAATTGAAGGCTAATATCACGTTTTTTGAAAAATTTTGGAGGTTTCAGGGCCCAGTGTAGAAAAGTCTTGATATTTTAGGGGATACATGTCACGGTCATATAATGCCGTTTGGAACCATATATGATCATTATATGTTGTCATAAATGTTCGTAATATGCTTGAGTCAATGAAATCCGTGCAAATTGTAAACCGGTAAATTGGTCGTTTAATGGCAAATTGGATTGCTCTACCCAGCCAATTAGACCCCCGGAGGATATTAGGGACCTTGGTAAACATTTCGGCAATTTTTATTTCCGGACGAAAAAAAGTCAAAAAATTCCATACTTAAAGGCTAATATCCACGCTTTTTAAGAAATTTTTGAGGTTTCGGTCCCGGTGTCGAAAAGTCTTGTAATTCTAGGGGATATATCTCGTGGTCTTATAATGCCGTTTAGAACCATATATGATCTTTATTTGTTGTCATAAATGTTCGTGGTAGGCTTGAGTTAATGAAATCGGTGTATGTTGTAAACCGGTAAATTGGTCGTTTAAAGGCAAATTGGATGGTTCCACCCATCTAATAGGACTCGGAGGGTATTAGGGATCATGGTAAACATTTCGTCAATTTTTATTTTCGGGCGAAAAAAATTCAAAAAATTCTAAAATTGAAGTCTAATATCCACGTTTTTTGAGAAATTTTGGAGGATTCGGGGTCTGGTGTCGAAAAGTCTTGAAATTTTAGGGGATACATCTCGGGGTCATATTATGTTGTTTGGAGCCATTTATGATCATTGTATGTTGTCATAACTGTTCGTGGTAGGCTTGATTTAATGAAATCGGTGCAAGTTGTGTATCGGTAAATTGGTCGCTTAAAGGCAAATTGGATAGTTTAACCCACCCAATTGGACTATCGGAGGGTATCACGGACCATGGTAAAATAACCCACCCAAATTGGATAGATAATTATCATTTTTATCAAGCTAATTATTTCCTTTGACTATAATATATATGACAATTTACTAGGGAACTATAGTCTATAATTTAAGAAGATAATTATCTCCTTTGACCATACAACAAATATATACTATATTTAACTCTTAAATTTGAGGATGATGCTCCTTTCTTTTGCTGGCCTTGACTGACTTGGTCTCCCTAGACAAAATGCTTTGATCAACAATAATAAGGTGGTCTAAATTGCAGTTAAGATGATTTGAAATCGAGTCAGGAACAATTTTGGTTGAATTTAGGTCGGGTCAATAACAGGTCGTGTTGATTTCGAGTTGGGTTAGTAATAGATCGGGTTGAATTTTTGGGTCGGGTTAGTAATAGGTGTGGTAAAATTCGGGTCGGGTCAATAACAAGTGTGGTTGATTTCGGGTCGGGTTTGTAACAGGTTGGTTTAAATTCGGGTCGGGTTAGGAACGGGTTGGGTTGAATTCAGGTCAGGTTAGTAACAAGTCGGGTTGGGTTGAATTCAGGTCAGGTTAGTAACAAGTCGGGTTAAAACCGGTTTGGGTCAACTTCGGTTCAAGTCGGGTTTGGTTCAGGTCAATAATTTACAGGTTACATTCGGGTCGGGTCATTTCCAGGACAGTTCATGTTTGAGTTCGGGTCTCACATACTCGGGTCTAGGGTTCGTTTCAAGTCGGGTCTGGTCGGGTTTGGGTCACCATTTTTTCAGGTTTAGATGGGTCGGTTAATAATTGGGTTTGAGTAGGTATTTCAGGTCGGATCAACTTTTGATAGCTCTAGACTGGTTGAGCTTTAATAAGGATGGAAAGACAGAAAATAACAATATGATTAGCTTAGAATAGATTCGTTTCAAAGTAGAAAGCCCAATCAGTTATGGAATTGATGGAATATTCACTGTCTGTCTGTAGACAGTAGACTCTGTACATCATAATTACTCATTTACTCTAGCATTGATGTGCCTTGCTTAGTTGTTTGCTGTATTAGATGTTACCATTTGTTACATTATGAGTTTTTCTTGCAGATTGCTGTTTGCATATGATAATGGAGTTATCGTTTTGTGGGATATCTCTGAAGATCAACTAGTTTTTGCTAGAGGATGGAATAGCCACCAGGTAAATGACGATCATGTTGTTAATTTAGCAGATATTGGTGACGAACAAGTGGATAAAGAGATCATCTCTCTTTGTTGGGCATCGTCAGACAAATCAATACTGGCTGTTGGCTACGTAGATGGAGACATTTTGCTGTGGGATTTGTCTAATGTTGCAACAAGAAAAGACCACAAATCTGGAAAGCCAGTAAACAATGTGATCAAGCTTCAATTGTCATCAGCCGAGAGAAGATTTCCTGTGATTACTTTACATTGGTCAGCGAGAGGTGTATCAAATGATGATGGTGGCCAACTCTTTGTATATGGTGGTGATGAAATTGGATCTGCTGAAGTTCTGACGGTATATCTCTAACTTAATCCGGCTAGCATTAGTTGTGATGGCATTTGTCATTTATCTTAACATATTGCCCTTGGATTTTAAAAGTAGACTTGAAAATTCTAGTTTTGTCCATTTCCCTACAATCTAGTCCATATGTTTATTCGCTGCAAAGCTGTCCTGAGTCCGGATGCATATACTCTTGATAGGATGTTGCCTTTGGTTAATTAATTTTTTATAGTTGCATGTCTTCTCTTCCCTTTTGAGTATCTTAGTACATCTTTGCTCATGCTTAGGGTAAGGACCTAGAAGATTTGATTTCTTGGGTTGTAGTGTTAAGATTGTGGTTTTAAGGTACAGGATCAGTGTTTAGTTTTGGTTTTCTGTGGAATTTTTTAGAACATTTGTTGGGTTGTTGAATTCTCTTTTGATGCATGCTCCCCTTTCTTTTTTAGCTTATTTGAAAACTCTTTTTTTTTTTTGTATATGATCTGGATTATTTGTGCATGTATAGAATTTCAATTCCAGCGTCATTGCTTGATTTTGACAATGATATTAATCTACCTTGTGATTTCTCCAGATCCTGAGTCTTGAGTGGTCTCCTAAAAAAGATGCTTTGAAGAATGTTGTCCGGGCAAATGTCACCCTTCAAGGTTCTTTTGCTGATATGATATTGATCCAAAATTATAGTGTGGTGGAACATACAGGGACCACATCATTCTTTTTACTGACTAGCCCGGGACAGCTGCAATATTTTGACAGTCATTGCTTGTTGGAATTACTTTCTGATCAACATAAAACTTGTACAACTCCTTTCAATTACAGAAGTGTTGTGCCAACGTCTGAACCATACTTGACTGTTGGAAGGTTCATTTCAGTACTTGGAAATACCAAGTGTTCAGCAGCTTTATCAGAGGTGCGAAAAATTCCCACATAAGTGGACTTGGATCTCATCTGTTCTTGCAGTTTTTTTTCTTCCTATGAATCCCTATTGATGAATAATGCTATCTATTTCGTTAGATGGCTTCAGATCCAGCGCTGCAAGAAACATATCTACCAAGTGATAAGAATTCAAAGTGGCCATTAAATGGAGGAGTTCCTTGCCATCTGTCACTTCACGGAGAGAGAAAAGTTGAAAGACTCTACATAGCTGGATACCAGGATGGATCTGTTAGAATATGGGATGCAACTTATCCAATACTGTCTCCTATTTTTATTTTTGATCTGGAGGTTTGTCTATTGTCTGAAAGCATTGACATGATATTACTGATAGATGTATCTCACTAAATTGTTAATGACATGATTGACATCTATTTGGATAAAGTGTTGGATTCATGCTAACCATATCAGGTGGTGATTGTAGGTCAGAGGTATTACTTACGCTGGTGCAAAAGGATCAGTTTCTGCTTTGGACTTCTCTTCTGAAACTCTAAATATAGCGACTGGCGATGACTGTGGCACGGTGAAAATTTAAATCTTCTGTTTGTATATATTTCTACTGTTCTATAAGTAACTATATTTGATTGCTTGCAAAACAGGTTTATCTTCTCCGTCTTATTAGAGATTGCAATGAAACCAGACACATTACCAAAACTGAAGGTGTGGCCTGAAGCGATTACTTGCACCATTATTTTGTTACCTGACTTGCCATGTCTCTGTTTTTATTATTTATCTGTTTGCTTTAGATGTATACAACCCATTCTTTTCCATCATCTTTCGATAGATAAAATTTCAATTGAGAAGAAATTTGGTAGTGAGTGGATGGAGGAATATGAGTCAAATTCATTTTTGGAGATAATAATAGTAATGTCTTATTCCCTAAAAAGAATTTTACTCTTAGTGATAAAGCAAAAAAGTTAATAATTACCTAAAGAAATTTAATCTAGATTCTGGAATTTCTGTTGTGATAGCTCATTATTTTCCTTGAGCCATCTTGCACAATTATGCCAATTAAAGTCTTCCAATTTTGGGATTCTTATTTTTGCAAATGTTGGTCAAAGCTAATCTATATATATTACTGACTCTGCTGTGTATTGTTTGAACTTCGAAGTCCATGATTTCGAACAGGATAATGCATCTCATGTCTCAGCTGTCTTTACCTTTTGTACTTCTCCTGTATGCACCTTCAGATTCACAAACCTTGGATCCAGGCTTGCAGTTGGATACAAGAGTGGGAAGGTGACTGCATTTTCATAATAAACCGCATTGAAGAATTCCTTTCATACATATTTGATATAGTTGATACTAGACATGTTGCATTTTTTAAGATTTTGCTGTTTGTGCTTCCTTTCAGGTTGCAATGCTGAATATAAGCTCACCGTCAGTATTGTTTCTCATAGACACTCATTCCAGCCCGAATTCCCATGTTGTCTCATTTTCACCGGCAATATCTTTAGGAAATCATGACTTGACAACCAGCTTGGATCATTCCGAAGCTCATGGGATAAGTGACCCTGCTAAAGAGCTTATATGTGCCTTGACAAATGATTTTCATATTGCTGTTCTAGATAGCTCTAATGGAAATGTGGTTGGATCTGCCTCCAAAAACCTCAATACAGAGTCAACTGCAATTTCCATGTACATTTTAGGCAAGTTTTACTCCAGATTTCGGCACTTAAGTTTTTCTTTTTATATGATGGCTGATGTAAATACTTATTGCAATCTTGTTTTTGTAGAGGGTACCAAGTGCATCACTGGAGTCTCTGGTGGAGAACATCTGCGTTTCGTACCTCAACAGGACCAGGAAAAAAGTGATCCTGCACAAGTTAGTGGTCATAGTGTTGGGGTTCTTGATAAAGTTGACCAATCCACAGACATTGTGCAGACCTCAACTGACTTGCAGATATTAGTTTGTTGCACGGATGCATTACTGTTGTACTCTTTAAAGTCTGTGATTCAGGTTCTTCCCTTAGACATTATTTATCAATCTTGTAAATCCTCAGTCATCCCTTCACTTTCTCATGACTGCAAACTTTTTTTTTTTTTTTTAACAGGGGCATGTTGACTCAATCCGTGAGGTTCATCTTCAGAAAACCAGCTGCTGGATAACCACTTTCAAGGAAGACAATGAGTACAGGCTGCTTGTATTTTATCAGACCGGCACTATTGAAATAAGGTGGCTTTTGCTTTAAACCCAGTTTGTCTCACCAATTTTCTAGAGCAAGAGATTATGGTGTTCTTCTATGGGCATAATTGCTACCTCTGTGCCAGAAAATAGAGTTTTTAAAATTCTCTGTCAAGAAACCTGGGCATTGACAATGCTTACTTATGCGGCTTCCTGCGGTTAATGTTGATGTCATCCTGGAATCTTTTCTTAGGGTTTGAGAAGACTTTTAGAGACAGATAAATTTTGCTTGATCCTCCAACCTTCATAATTTTGCCAATTGAAAGTACATTATTTAGGTTATTGAGTGACTTTTACTATAAAATAAATGGGAAGCACTCATAATTTTTAGATGTCTGGGTGTACACCCAAACCTTATGGAGCACCTGACACTACTAATTAAGCACATTTTTTACCCGAGTTCAGTCTTTATGCATTTTAGTTTCTGATTGTAGAATCTGAATTATTTATAACTCTATACTGATAAGAAGATGAAGGTGATACATTCTAGTGGTTAAAAACTTAAAATTCTTAATGACAGGTCTTTGCCAAATCTTGATATTTTGGAAGAACTGCCTCTACTGTCCATTCTGCGATGGAATTTCAAGACCAACATGGATAAAACTATAAGTTGCACAGAAAGGGGCCAGATTACTATGGTTTGTTTCTTTCTTTCTTTTACTGTTTATTCATATCTATCTATTTTGCTTTTAATTTTTTATATTGTATGCCTTAAATTATCAACATGTGGAAAATCAGAGATAAGATTCAGCCCACAGCTTGATGCATCCTCTTTGTAGAAGTTTTTTTTTTTTTTTTTTTTTTGTTGTTGTTGTTGAAGGATTCTCATTGTAGATTTTGGCAAAGGGAGAAACTTTACAAGGATAAATTCTAAGAATGTGACTAATCAGACTGTCACTCACTTTTTATGGCTGCGAATATCCTGAATTTTGAAAGTCTGCCATGACAGTTTTGTTCGGGTGGTAATGGAATGGAACCTTGAAATTATTGGTACTTGCTAGTGATGGTTTAGGTTCCTCCATATGTTCACCAAGTTCTTACCTAGCTACCTCAACCAGGTGTTTACACCATTCAATTCATAACAAACCTTTACCTGAAATAACAGCAAATCTATTTTTGGCAAGTTGGGGACTAAATTAAATTTGTGCCTCCTGTCTGTATTTATCTTTGAACATCATCTGTTTGTCTCTTCGATTTGTAGATGTGACTATTAACTGTTATCCTTTTTTCTCATCTTGTACAGGTAAACGGATGTGAATTCGTCATTCTTTCTCTTTTGGCTTGCGACGATGATTTCAGGTCTCTTTACAGTGCACCTTGCCCTCTCATCCATATACTACCCCCTATCCACAATCTTGAGAATTGGTGTGCAATTGAAATTAGGCAAACTCCTTACATTTTTTTTCTCATTTCCTGTTCATTACTTCTAATGATAGGATCCCACAATCTTTACCATGTCTGTATGACGAGGCCTTGACAGCAGCTTTAGATCTGAACTTCTCTCCTAGCCAGAAGAAAAATAAGGTAGTTTGAGTTATTTTTTATAAAACATGCTTCTCTCAGTTGCTCTTAACTTTGAATCATCGAACAAAAAGAAACTATTAAACTAATTTTTGGCCTCGCTAACCAATGCTACACATGATTTCATGTATTGTACTTTGTAAATGATCTCTCATTGATTTTAATAAATTGTATAGTCTCCAATGTGTATTGAAAATGGTAGTTTCTGTTTGCATCTATGGTTCATGACTTCTTGCATGTGTTACCTTCAACTTGCAGCAGGAAACATCTTCCGGAATTTTTGGTGGATTAATGAAGGGCTTAAGAGCGAGTAAAGAAGCTCAGAATAAAGATCCTGTGGAGGGCTCAAAATCTCTCATCTCAGTAATAGATAATGTATTTTCAAGTTCTAAAACAGATACTTCTGCAGCAGCAAGAGATGCTAGAAAAGTTGTAGAGCTTAACATTGGTCAGTTTTGCGTTCTCTGTGTCATAGCTCCTTCGATTCTCCCGTTCCTCTCTTTCTGAGTTTGTTCTCTTTCTCTTGACCCAGATGATATAGAAATTGATGAACCTCTACATGTCTCACCTATAGCTCACAAAAGCGAAAGTGAAAATAAAGGTGTGAAATCATAGTTTTTAGCAGGTACTGTGTAGGTTTTTCAGATGCTTAGCTTGTGGCTTAAAAACTTGCAGATAAGAGCACGGAAAAGCAGAAGCTGTTTGAAGGTGAAACCTCTGATACAAAACCAAGACAGAGAACAATCGAAGAAATCAAGGCCAAGTACAGAAAGCCTGAGGTAAAAACCTAAAAACTGAAGTGGATTTCTTATAGTGGGTTTTGACAACAAATTTCTTGACTTAGCTTTTCTTTACAGGTTGCATCCTCGGCTACAGCTTCTGCTGCCTCAGAAGCTAAAAACAAACTTCTAGAAAGGCAAGAAAAGCTCGAGGTATGGTATTCTAATACTGTGTATAATTTTGTTAGAAATTTTGGTATGGAAGTGCCAAACTGAAAATACATGAGCAACGCATAGGATTTAAGTTGATGTTTCTTTACCAATTTCATTACATTCTTTGGGCTCTAAATCAAGGAAACTACTTAATGTAATCCTAATGGCTATGTATAAAACGGTGAAGGCAGCAATACCAAAATTTTAGTAACACCAAGCAATGTGTGATTTTGTCATAAATTATTCATTTAATAGAAATATTGGTTTAGAAATTATAGCATAACCAGTTTCAAAGCTACAAGTCTTCCAACTTTCTCTTTAGGTACATTATCAAATTCGTTTTTTTTCATGCAGTGGATCTCGAGCAGCTTTAGATGCATTCAAGTTCTTTTTTTTCTTTCTTGTTGAAAGTCCCTCCAAATTCATTATGCCTTGGTATCTGTTGCTACTTCTTTGAAATCTAACTTGCCTTGATATGTTCCCCGTGCAATATTTCAGAGGATCGGCCTGAACAGCGAAGAGCTAAGAAATAATGCAGAAAACTTTTCCTCCATGGCCAAAGAGTTGGCAAAGAAGATGGAAAGTCGTAAGTGGTGGCAATTATAAGCAAGAACAACCAATGACTATTTTCTGACCTACAATACTGCCACCTTCAATAACTTCATCTTATTAAACGACTACAACCACATGGTTAATTCATGAGGTTCGACTTTCAAATACGTTCATCCAATTAGCCAGTGATCATGTGATTATTCACCTTGATAACTAACCATGTATTGAAGCTGTATGTTGCATCAAAATCCGAGTACATTGCTCAACTAAGACTACCATATTTGTATATACATTTCACAAGCAAAGTGTTTTCGCTCTGAAAATAGGGTTGACCAGCAGTCACTGTAATACTACAACCTCTCTGGATTTCTACCTTATGTATCTAAATTATGTATCCAAATTGTATGTTGTATCCAATTTTTACTTGAGATATATAGTATTGAAACGGATCTAACCAGACTGTTGGAACTCCCACCTCTAGTTAATAGGTTCATCCCTCTCCGAAGAGCCCTTAGTGAGGAGTCGAACATGTGAACTCAAAGCCAAAAGCTTAAGCTTGGTAAATCTATACTTTATTAGTATTTAAAAACACAAACCACAAATCTATACTAAGCCACATGTCACCATAATCAATCATATGCCACATGTCACCTCTCTTAATCCTTTTTAAATTCTCATTTTAATATAAAAACAAAATATATAAATAATGTTTGAGTCTTAATCTTTAGGCATTCTAAAACTTACAAATTTAAGTAAGAACATTAAGTGTTTCATATTCAATATAGTAAATTAAAGTTAAACTAATTAGCGTTCATTACATTAACAATAAAATAGTTTTTTCATCTCCTTAACTTAAATATAACTTAAACCAATGTGTCATTTCATGCCCTACAATATCTATATGTATTTATACCTAGCTAAATTCCACAACAACACCGACACTTTTCAAGAAAAATAACCTAAGTAACAACCCGTGCATCGAACGGGTCATAAGGCTAGTTGGTAATTATACAACGTATGTTGTAACCAGACAACAAACAAGTGTACATCATGCAATACCTAATTGCTGGTTTCGAAGAAATCTAGTTAATGGATGTGGTGTTACCATTTACAAGTACAATTTTCCTACTTAATTGGCGGACTTTGCATGTTTTATTAAAGGCTTCTTCTTGTTTCGGTACTTGGTCATTGACATTGCCTTATTCATTGCAAATCTGTAGGCTATGCAGTTTATGAAATGCGCAGTGATGCACAATCTTCCAGCTTGCTGCTATTTTCATAATAACTTAAACCAAGCCGTAAATATACGATTTTTTTTTTTTTTACAACCATAGTAATCTAAGTTATGAGAGGTTCAATGACCTTTCTTCCGTTTCCATATGCACATTTTGATGAAAAAAAAAAAAAACGAGATGGACACAACACATATAACATGTATGCAAGTGATAAATTTCAGTCATAACATATGTCCTTCGTATCTAATTAAAATGAGGTGATCAGCACGTGTACTACTGACTACACGAATGCATGAGGGGGACGCATATACTTCAATGCGTCCCCCTATTAACATGCATGTGTGTTATGCTTATGCTAATAGAATGAAGCAACTGTTACAATAATTTTTAATGGAGTAGTAATTATCTTAAGCCTAAATTGTTTCTTTCTTATGGCTTGAAAGAGTTTACAATCCAAGCATCTGAATTCTTGTTCTTGGAAACTACCACACTTCACTTGTGAATACCGAGTCTATCTCTTATTAATGTTACAAAAAGAAAAAACTAAGTAACGTAAAAAAATTCATCACATAATTTATTTCGTGTCAACTAAATATGATACCAAAACCTAGAATTTTGTTATGCCATTAAAATATGTAACTTCCGTGTCATACTATATCTCTGAATCTTATACTAACTTTTTCAAATTCAATACAAAACTATTGACTGCATGCATTTGTATGACTTTCCGTTGACTTTATCAATTAATATTCGCATATGGATGCTACAACGACTAGGTTGAGTTTCGCGTTTTTAATATTTTACAACATTTATTTGGATTTTTGTAACACCAAACTACTAAATTTTATCGAAATTTAAATATTTTGACTTGAATATGGACGGTGAATACATGTGAAATGAGAAATTGAGTAGAAAGGAGAGTTATAGTTTAACTATTTCTCTTTTTGTTGATTAACTTAGAACATTTTACAACAGATTATTTAAATAATTTATTTTAAGAAGATTATTATAATAAGTAATATGGTACCATGTAATTATTGGTTGTGTTGTGTGTGAATTATACAAGAAAACTTAATTATTCATAGTCGTTGTTTTTTACTTTTATGCATGGAGTATCAAATGTCAATACTCATCAATAGTACATGTTATCATGTCAATATCCCTTCGAAAAACCTCTCATAAACATATCTACACTATGTGTCTGTTTTTATTTTAATGTTATACACGGAATATAACATATGACAAATTGAAACTCGAAGTTTTGTTCATCATAAAAAAAATGAATATAACTTATATTATGAGAAAAAATAAAAATATCTTGAATAATTTAAAAAGTTACAGTGTTTTTAATATGTTTTCAAAAAATATCTTTTTATACGAAGTATAATTTTTATTTGACATGCTATTGCTAATTATGAAAAGGTTACATTTTAAGTTGTTAACCTTAAAATAAATAGATAAATAAATAAATAGTGTTATCATTATTTTTTAAGAAAACCAAGATGGAGCATTATACTAATGGCAGTTGCCTTTTTAAGGGGATAAAGCCCTAATTCCCACATCAAGGAGCCAGTAATGGGAAATAAAAGGTGGTATCTAATCAGAATCGTGGCTACTTAAACTTATAATAATTCAACTAGAATAATAATGAGTTTGGGTTGATTGCTCCCTCCGACCCTAATTATTAGCCGGTTTAATAATCTGAGCTTATAGTCAGAGAATACCTTAAAGTCACACACTTAAAATTTGTATTATACACGCCTATAAGATGGTCATGGTCAACAATCGACATGCATTGCAGTCTTGTTTAGGTCATTTACTTTACAACTTCAAGTTACTTTGCACTAGGAGATTTTTCATTTCATTTCTATACTACAATATTTAGGAATGAGTGTTTATTAAGCTCCAAGGAATTATTTGTTATGAAGTAGGATTATTTTTAGCGTAATTAATAAAGCTTGTACAATTAATCGATTATTAATTCCGAACAGACAAAGATGAATGGATGATATCTAATATCCGTGGTCACTAAAGGTAGCCATGATATTTTTAGCTATTGTGTTTTGTCTTGTGGTAGGAAATAGAAAGAAAACAATCGCCGAAATATGTAAAATGTGTGAATGAACAAGTTTTGACCACGTCCACAACTTTCCACCATCACCGTACCATATTGTGGTCCGTGTGGATCCGCTTTCACATCCCCTTTTTTTAATTTTTGTTTTTTTACAACACCAAAAAAGATGCTCCTTAATTGGCATATCATATTCATTAAATTGGAGAAATATTTTCTTGCTTTCACCATTACATTATTGGTTCGTTAGGCACGTTTCCCTTTACACAATTTTCATTATCACTCCGTAATATCTTTAATTGTTAATTAGATGTTTACTTTGCGTAAGGTATAACTTGAATAAGGCAAATCTAACAAAATTGTTGTACATGTCTATGTAATGTTTTTTTAAGTATTATGTACCAAATACTAATGATAATGGAATTTCCTTACCTCACCTACAGGATTTTTCATCTTTTTTTTTTTTTTTTTTTAAAATAAAAAATAATGATACAAATATCAACATGGTCTCAACCTCACGCACGTTGACGAACCAACAAAAACCAGGCGAAAGAGCGAGTCAGCCATATTAAGCTGTGTTTCAAACCAATGAAATTCTCTGAATTCTGAAATTTCCACATTTCCTATGTCAGTCAATTACCCTAGCCCACAAAAAGCTTCTTCCAAAAAATAATTATATTAATCATAAACTTTTTATTTACTGGTATAATAATACTGCGTATAATCCTAGTCCACATAATATTATTATTCCCTCCATGGCTCCATCTATCCCTATTTTAAAATTTTGTCTCTCCAATGTAAGATTTTGTTAAATTCATCTTATTATTTTCGGTAATATTTTATTTTTATCAATTTTTTTTTTAATTTTTATACGTATATGAGGACGTACTACGTAGTACCCCTACGTAGTGACATAATGTCATTGGCTCATTGCGTATTTGTGTTGTGGTCTTGTGGGTCTCTATATACTTAATGCCCTCATGTTACTCTTTTATTAAAATGCCATCTATCTCTTTCTATGAAGACATTTTATGTGGATGTCAACTTTTTTAATTAATAAATTTATGTATGCACATGACGATGCAGAGTATTTAATATTATAAATCGATGGATTATATTTACATTATTAGTCAAAAGTTTGTAGAGTTTAATTTGATCGTCGAAATAGAAATGAGGATTATATTATGGGAATATGAAAATTTGCTATTATAAATGCTAGGTAACAATTTGCGTATTGAAATATATTGTGGATTCCTTTGTTAACCTTACCAATCAATTAAATTTCACTTCTATTCAAAAAAAAAAAAAACACTTAAAAACTGGGTATTTATTTATTTAAACACACAGTTTGAGTAGCACTATTCACCTGCTATCAACATATAGGTGTGACTCACTAGCTTGAAGTAAATTCAAGTATGACTGTATGAGTAATTTTTTTTTTTTTTTTTTCAAGTATAAAACGTGTTTTTTAGGCCTAGGTGATGATTTTTAGGCTATTTTAGTCTTAAGACTTGATAATCCAAACCAACACAACCCAACCTGATTTAGCAAGCTTATTTAGGTGTGAAGTTTTAGGCACCTCTTACACCGAAACAATCCCCATTGATCATGTTCTATAAAGAGTGGCCTTAGCTTCTTATATCACTTCTAACTAAAATTGACTTTGATAGTTACAAACTTACAAATACACTTATTATTTTTTGTCAATTTTCTATTTATACATCATACATATTTACAATTTTTGTGGATTATAACAAGTTAACCAATTTTATGCCATTGTTTCACAAATGTGCGCTTAAGTAAATTTCTTTACTATAGTGTTTTGTCATTTTGAACCATGTCATGTTGTGCCTAATATGTTATTTTTAAAAAAGATATTTATTTTCCCTTCTCTTCACTCTAGTATTTGCATTATCATCAGCAAGACAACAAATCCTAATGTATCGTGTCGTGCTTTTCCGGCTTTAGTCTTATAATTATAATAAAGTTTCATTAATAGCAAACCTACTCTATAAACAGGCAATGAGGTTGAAAAGTGCAACTACACACATCATTTTCAAATTCCAGCCACCTTATTTTAATTTTGATGGACTGATTTCCGGCCACTTTAAACAAGTAAAAACTTTTTTTTACGAGTACTTGCAGGAACTCAACTGGAAATATCCCAAAAACCTAAAAAAACAGAGCCCAATTTATTTATTTTTTTCTTCCCCTTTTCTTGAAATCAGTGTATTCATACTTACACGTAGATTATAACCTATGCTATAAATAACACCATTATTCTCCATTTAAATAGCAAAAATACAAGAAACAAGAGGGGCAACAAGTAGAACAAGGTCCTTAAATTTTTGCTGTACTTTACCATATTTTTGTTACTCCCTCCGTCCCTAAATTACATTCCTCTTTGGAAATTTACACGAGAATTAAGGAGGGAAGAATAAGACAAATAACAATAATTAAATAATGCAATGGGAAGTACAAAGATAGATTAGTTATTACTCAAGACATGTCATCAATCCTTTGCAAAAAAAAAAGGACCAATCACATGCTCCTAATTGAAAATTTTTAACCAATCATATTCATTGTAATTTGGCACAAGGATTATGAGTGAGATTAGGTAAGGATGAGTGAGAAAGCATTAAATATAAAACAGAAAAAGAGAGTTGATTTACTAAAAAAAAACTTACCAAAAATAGAAAGGAGGAATGTAATTTTGGAATACCAAAAATAAAAAGGAGGAATGTAATTTAGGGACGGAGGGAGTATCTAAATTCTCAACTTGTAGATTTTGTGGTACACTAAAAACCCAATATTGTGGCAGAAATTAAACCTTATATTATCTCTTCAAACCCTTAAATAAAAATTAAAATCTCATTCAATTTTCTCTCTCCTCAAAAACCCTGAAAAAATCCCTCCCATTTTTGTTGGGAGGGTATTCTGAAAGTACCCTAAAAAAAAGCTTCACTCTTTTCCATAAAAATGGCGAGTTGGGTACTCTCAGAATGTGGTTTAAGGCCTCTTCCTAAAACCTACCCTAAACCCAGAACAGGGTTTTCATCAAGTTTCAATAACAATCCCTTAAAAATCAAAACTTCCCCTGTTTTTCCCCCTGTTTTTTCAGATCTGAAATCAATTTCTTGTTGCTCGAATTCTAGAGAGAGAAAGTGGGAGGTTAATGTTAGTGCCCCATTAAGGGTATCTAACCCACCTCCAATTGAAGAAGATAATGATGAAAATAATAATAAAGTTATTGATGAATTTAATCCTGGTGCACCACCTCCATTCAAATTGGCTGATATTAAGAATGCAATTCCTAAACATTGTTGGGTTAAAAACCCTTGGAAATCAATGAGTTTTGTTTTTAGGGATATTGCTATTGTTTTTGGATTAGCTGCTACTGCTGCTTATTTCAACAATTGGATTGTTTGGCCTCTTTATTGGATTGCTCAGGGTACCATGTTCTGGGCTCTCTTTGTTCTTGGTCATGACTGGTAAGTTTTTCTAGTTTTCATTATGCTTCATGCTTTCTGATTCTTTTCGGGTTCGTTCTAAGACACGAATAATAGGTCTTGTATACAACGAGTGTATTGTGTAGGACTCTATGTAATGGGATCGACTTAGTCGTCTCGAATCACATAAAAGTTACCAATTTGCAATATTGAGATTTATGTGATTTGGAGTGACAGATGCCAATTGATTCTTTGCTTGTGATGGGGGTTGTTGTGAATTGTGATGCTCTAATATTAGTTTTAAAATATGTTTTATATTGATAATGTGTGTAACTGTATTTATTTATTTGTTGCATGTAATTGCAGTGGTCATGGAAGCTTTTCTAATAATCCAAAGCTTAATAGTGTTGTGGGCCACTTGCTTCACTCTTCAATCCTAGTTCCTTATCATGGATGGTATGTTAATTTACTGATTAATTTTAATTTTAGTTTATGTTTTAGACTATTTTAAGATTGATTATGATTGATAATATGAATTATATGATGATGATTAGTCTGAAACTGAAATTTAGAACTTTTTTTTTAATGATTATATAGGAGAATTAGTCATAGGACTCATCATCAAAACCATGGGCATGTTGAGAATGATGAATCATGGCATCCAGTAAGCTTGTTAAACTCTACTTTCATGTTATTGCCATTTTTCTGGGAGAGTTTGTAGTTAACTCATTATACTGTGCTATATTTCAGATGTCTGAAAAACTATACAATGGTATGGACTATTTGTCAAAGAAGTTAAGGTTCACCTTTCCATTTCCCTTGCTTGCATACCCTATATACCTGGTAAGCCTTGAATCCACCATGATTTTAGCTATGTCACCATTTCACATTGATATTTGCTGTGTTTGTTAATCGTTATACCAATATCGTGATTGATCTTATTGCAGTGGGTACGGAGTCCTGGAAAATCAGGTTCTCATTATCATCCGGATAGTGATTTGTTCACTCCAAACGAGAAGAATGATGTGTTAACCTCTACAGCTTGTTGGTCAGCAATGGTTGCATTGCTTGTGGGTTTATCTTTTGCCGTGGGTCCTATGCAGGTGCTCAAGCTCTATGGTGTTCCCTATGCGGTGGGTTTTGAAGTTTTATCTCGAATTTCTGATGTTATTACCTTAGTAATGAATGCATAATGAAATTTGTTGAATTAGTCATCTTGTTGTTGATACATTTGCTGTTCAATACAGATTTTTGTTATGTGGTTGGACTTGGTGACTTACTTGCATCACCATGGGCATGAGGATAAACTACCTTGGTACCGTGGAGAGGTATGTTATTGGCTTAATTAGCCTTCCAAGGTTTTTGTTGCAGACTTGGAAGTGTGTTGAACATCAGTATTTAGGATGTTTAGATTCAAAGTCTGATTGATCTGCCTGTTTCCTTGTAGGAATGGAGTTACCTTAGAGGAGGTCTAACAACAATTGACCGTGATTATGGATGGATCAACAACATCCACCATGACATCGGAACACATGTCATTCATCATCTTTTCCCACAGATTCCACACTATCATCTAATTGAAGCAGTGAGTATCCATTGCAAACAGCCTAATTAGTTCGACTTTGTTTACGTTTGTTATTTTTTTCTGACGTTTGGTCTGCATTTCTTTTTGCAGACAGAGGCAGCAAAGCCGGTTCTTGGAAAGTACTATCGCGAACCAAAGAAATCTGGACCTCTTCCATTTTACTTGCTCAGTGTTCTCATGAAAAGCTTTAAGAAAGATCATTATGTTAGTGACACTGGAGATATTGTCTACTATGAAACAGACCCAACTCTGTAGTCTGACAGATTCAAGTGACTGCTAAGACAATGAACCCGGTGAATGTATTGGAGGTGCAAGCAGGAGGGATCCAATTAGATTTGTCATAAATCGTGACTTGTGTAGTAGCAGCCCCGAACTGTATCCTAGTTTGTCCTCCCTAAGAACGGTGAGGAGGGCATTGGACAGATGCCTCAGAATTGATTACCATCATTGTACCGATCACGGTGCAAAATTTGGATAGAGAGGGAGGGGGTCGGAGATAGGGATTAGGCAATTTATATTCATAATATATGAGTATAATTGTGTTTACTGTTTTACTTCCGTTTTAATCAGTCTGTATCATACATTATTTGCAACTTTTTGTATAGATTTAAGGGACTCCAAATTTATAAGTAGTAGTAGTAATATGCAAGTTTTGCATATTACTTTGCTGCCCTAATAAACTTGAAAGGCGCTCATATTTTTCCCCTAACATACCCTCCTGGAATCCTAGATCACTCCTATGATACTTCGTACTGTATTTATTTTAAGCATGTCACAGTTATACTCTGTACAATCTGAGCAACTTGGTTTAGATCGCCAACAATAATACTTCTTTCATTTTAGAATAACAGACTCATTTTACTCACATAAACCTTGTTCTTTTTTTTAAAGTTTCATTTCGTCTTTGTGTTAGGTTACTATTCACTTTTAATCAATTAAACATAATAATCTAATTTTTTTTCACTGGCTTCTTATATCTTGTTTATATTCGCTCTAATCAATCTAGATTCCATCATTTTACTTTTTTTTCTTTTTAATTTTTTCACGTTTCTAAAAATATATGAAATAGTTGAACAAGACTTTTTTTTTTTTTTACAAGAACAAGACTCTTAATTTAGGCATAGAGTGAGTATATCGCTTTTCATTGCCGAAAAATGAATAGCTTATTGGTCCATTCATTGTAATTTGTAAAGATTAAATACTAAAAAGGGTTGTTGAGGTCATATTAAAGTAATAATATTCATCATTAGTTAAGCGTTTAGAAATGTCAATTCTAATGAACATGCACATGGATAATGCAGTATCTAACCACCCAATGATGCTTGTTCCTACATCACTATGTGATGCAATTTGGACTGTTTTCTAGTGCAAAACATTTGGCTGTTGTTTTTTCAAAGGGCCATAAGAACATAATTAGAAAATTAAGGGCTTGTTCTCAGCTTAATTTTAGTTCGGTTCAATTTCAACCAGTGCACTTCAGTTTAGTTTTGCTCCTAATTTTCTTCTCTCATAAACAATTTATATCATCTTTATTCAGTTCATTTCAGCTCAGTTCAGTCTCCGTCACATAATATAGTTTTTTTTTTTTTTTATTTGGGATAACCAAAATGTTGTTCCTGAATCTATTTTTGAATAGTATGTAAAGATCATTACACCCTCACTTTTTTTTTTTTTAACTTTATTCATTATACTTCCTAATTTACCTTTGAATTTTGCACATACCTTGTACTTTTTTTCACTTTCTCTCTTTGATTTTTTTACTATAATTGTACTTTAATTTTATTAAAGTACTTTATTCACTTTCTCCTCCAATTTCTTAAATACCGTGAAAAACACAAATAAGAACTATACGGTATTATAGAAGGAGTATCTCTTTTAAATGCTTTGACTATTCAAAAGGACAACTCTATAATTCAATAAACAACACAAAACTCTATTTACTCACATTACAGCATTACACGCAGTACAAGTTTCACATTTTAATTCATCGTAGGTTACAAGTTACTATGTGCAGTAAGTTATACTTACTGTTTGCCAAGGTTCCTAGTACACTGGTAATGAACTAGTGATTGTGATAGACTGATAGCTGATACAGATACTCACAGGTAGGTAAATTGTGGTCAGCACGGCGCTTAATTAGTCGAAGAGGCCCTTCAAACTGGACCACACCTTAACTAGCCCGGTCCAATATGGGCCCTTTTTCTTTAATTTGTTTTTTTTCAAAAAAAATACAAAGTACTCTGTGTTGTCTTTAATTAAGATCTCATTTCTCTCCAAGATCTTGTTCCTTTTTTTTTTTTTTTTATTTTTTTTTTTACGAAAAGTTCTTGTTCTTAAATATATAAAGTCTTCACCTATATTATTTATTTTATCCACTTATTAACCAATTAAACCTAGATCTGTCAATTTGGATAAACGGGTCAGGTAAGAGTGGGTCGGTCAATTCGGAATAATTCCATAACCTATGCGGATCGGGTTTGGGTTGGGTCATGCATGAGTCGGGTCACGTCGGGTCATACTTCTTATCGGGTTTAGGTCGGGTTAATAACAGGTCGGGTTACATTCGGGTCAAGTGAACAATAGGTCGGGTTTAATTCGGGTTTTCACGGGTTGAAACGGGTTAGGGTAATTTTTGGGTTCGGTTCAAGTCAATAATTTGCGGTTTGGAATCAGGTCGGGTCATTCTTGGGTTTGAGTCGGGTTCGGTTCAAGTCAATAATTTGCGGGTTATAATCAGGTCGGGTCATTTTCAAGTCAGGACATTCTCGGGTTCAAGTCGGGTTCGGTTCAAGTCAATAATTTGCGAGTTATAATCAGGTTGGGTCATTTCCAAGTCAAGTCATTCTCGGATTCAAGTCGGGTTATGTTCAAGTCAATAATTTGCAGTTTACAATCAGGTTGGGTCATTTCCAAGTCAGGTCATATATGGGTTCAACTAACTATAAATAGATAATTATTATTTTTATCAAGCTAATTATTTCCTTTGACTATAATATATATGACAATATACTAGGGAACTATAGTCTATAATTTAGAAAGATAATTATCTCCTTTGACCATACAACAAATATATACTATATTTAACTCTTAAATTTGAGGATGATTCTCCTTTCTTTTGCTGGCCTGGACCGACTTGATCTCCCAAGACAAAATGCTTTGATCAACAATAATAAGGTGGTCTAAATTGCATTTAAAGTGATTTGAAATCGGGTCAGGAACAATTAGGGTTGAATTTAGGCCGGGTCAATAACAAGTCGTGTTAGTTTCGAGTCGGGTTAGTAACAGATCAGGTAGAATTTTTGGGTCAGGTAAGTAATAGATCTAGAAAAATTTGTGTCGTGTCAATAACAAGTCGGGTTGAATTTGGGTCAGCTGAATAACAAGTCGGGCTGATTTCAGGTCGGGTTTGTAACAGGTTAGGTTAAATTCGGGTCGGGTGAGGAACGGGTCTGGTTGAATCAGGTCAGGTTAGTAACAGGTCTGGTTAAATTCGGGTTTTAACGGGTTAAAACGGGTTTGAGGCAATTTCCGTTCAAGTCAAGTTCGGTGCAAGTTAATTAAATTGGTCGTTGTAAATCGGTAAATAGGTGCAAGTTGTAAACCGGTAAATTGGCCGTTTAAAAGCAAATTGGATAGTTCCACACAACCAATTGGACTCCCGGAGGATATTAGGGACCACGGTAAACATTTGGGCAATTTTTATTTCCGAGCGAAAAAAAAGTCAAAAATTCCAAAATTGAAGGCTAATATCCACGATTTTTGAGAAATTTTGGAGGTTTGGGGCCGGTGTCGAAAAATATTGAAATTCTATGGGATACATCTCGGGGTCATATAATGCCGTTTGGTACCATATATATATGATCATTTTTTGTTGTCATAAATGTTCGTGGTAGGCTTGAATTAATGAAATCGGTGCAAGTTGTAAACTGGTAAATTGGTCGTTTATAAGCAAATTGATTGGATGGTTCCACACACCCAATTGGACTCCCGGAGGGTATTAGGGACCATGGTAATTATTTCGGCAATTTTTATTTCCGGGCGAAAAAAGTCAAATAATTTCTAAATTGAAGGTTAATATTCACGCTTTTTGAGAAATTTTGGAGATTTCGGGGCCTTGTGTTGAAAAGTCTTAATATTTAAGGGGATACATCTTGGGGTCATATAATGCCGTTTGGAACCATATATAATCATTATTTGTTGTCATAAATGTTCATAATAGGCTTGAATTAATGAAATCCGTGGAAGTTGTAAACAGGTAAATTGGCCGTTTAAAGACAAATTGGATGGTTTCACCAACCCAATTGGACTTCCGAAGGGTATTAGGGACCATGTTAAACATTTCGGAAATTTTTATTTACGGGCGGAAAAAAGTCAAAAAAATTCCAAAATTGAAGACTTAATATCCACGCTTTTTGAAAAATTTTGTAGGTTTCGGGGCCCGGTGTCGAAAAGTCTTGACATTCTTGGGGATACATCTCGGGGTCATAAAATGCCTATTGGAACCATATATGATTATTAATTGTTGTCATAAATGTTCGTGGTAGGCTTGAGTTAATGAAATCGGTACAAGTTGTAAACCGGTAATTGATCATTTAAAAGGCAAATTAGATGGTTCCACCCACCCAATGGGTTTCCCGAACGATATTAGAGACCATGGTAAACATTTCGGAAATTTTTATTTCCGGGCGAAAAAAATTCAAAATTTTTAAAATTGAAGACTAATATCCACGCTTTTTGAGAAATTTTAGAGGATTCGGGAGCCGGTGTCGAAAAGTCTTGAAATTCTAGGGGATACATCTCGGGGTCATATAATGACGTTTGGAACCATATATGATCATTATTTGTTGTCATAAATGTTCGTGGTAGGCTTGAGTTAATGAAATCAGTGCAAGTTATAAACCGGTAAATAGGTCGTATAAAGGTAAATTGGATGGTTCCACCAACCCAATTGGACTCCCGAAGGATATTAGGGACCACGATAAACATTTCGGCAATTATTATTTCCGGGCGAAAAAAAAGTCTAAAAATTCCAAAATTAAAGACTAATATCCACGCTTTTGGAGAAATTTTGGAGGTTTCGAGGCGCGATATCGAAAAGCCTGTAGATTATAGGGAATACATCTAGGGGTCATATAATGTCATTTGGAACAATATATGATCATTATTTGTTGTCATAAATGTTCGTGGTAGGCTTGAGTTAATGAAATCGGTCTAAGTTGTAAACAAGGTAAATTGGCCGTTTAAAGGCAAACTGGATGGTTCCACCCACCCAATTGGACTACCGGAGGGTATTAAGGATCATGGTAAACATTTCAGCAATTTTTATTTTCGGGCGAAAAAATGTCAAAAATTTCCAAAATTGAAGGCTAATATTCACGCTTTTTGAGAAATTTTGGAGATTTTCAGGCCCTGTGTCGCAAAGTCTTGAGATTTTAGGGAATACATATGAGGGCTCATATAATGCCATTTAGAATCATATATGATCATTATTCATATAGATGTTCGTGGTAGTCTTGATTTAATGAAATCAATGCATGTTGTAAACTGTTAAATTGGTCGTTTAAAGGAAAATAGGATGGTTCCACCCACCCAATTGGTCTCCCGGAGGGTATTAGGGACCATGGTAAACATTTCGGCAATTATTATTTCCGGGCGAAAAAAAAAGTCTAAAAATTCCAAAATTAAAGGCTAATATCCACGCTTTTGGAGAAATTTTGGAGATTTTGAGGCCTGGTGTCGAATAGCCTTTAAATTTTAGGGGATACATCTCGGGTTCATATAATGTCGTTTGGAACCATTTATGATCATTATATGTTGTCGTAAATGTTCGTGGTAGACTTGATTTAATAAAATCGGTGCAAGTTGTAAACCATCTGTAAATTGGTCGTTTAAAGAAAAATTGGATGGATACACCCACCCAATTGGACTCCCGGAGGATATTAGGGACCATGGTAAAAATTTCGGCAATTTTTATTTTCGGGCGAAAAAAAGTCAAAAAAATCCAAAATTGAAGACTTATATCCACGCTTTTTGAGAAAATTTGGAGGTTTCGGGACACTATGTTTAAAAGACTTGAGATTTTAGGGAATATATCTAGGGGTCATATAATGCCGTTTGGAACCATATATGATCATTATATGTTGTCATAAATGTTCGTGGTAGGCTTGAGTTAATGAAATCAGTGCATGTTGGTGTAAATCGGTAAATTGGTCGTTTGAAGGCAAATTGGATAATTCCACCCATCCAATTGGCCTCCCGGAGGGTATTAGGGGCCACCCACCCAATTGGACTCCCGAAGGGTATTAGGGACCATGGTAAAAATTTCCGCAATTATTATTTCCAGGCTAAAAAAGTCTAAATATTCCAAAATTAAAGGCTAATATCTACACATTTGGAGAAATTTTGGAGGTTTCGAGGCCCGGTATCGAAAAGCCTTGATATTCTAGGGAATACATCTCGGGGTCATATAATGTCGTTTGGAATTATATATGATCATTTTTTGTTGTCATAAATGTTCGTGGTAGGCTTGAGTTAATGAAATCGGTCTAAGTTGTAAATAAGGTAAATTGGCCGTTTAAAGGCAAATTGGACGGTTCCACCCACCCAATTGGACTACCGGAGTGTATTAAGGATCATGGTAAAAATTTCGGCATTTTTATTTTTAGGCGAAAAAAAAAGTCAAAAATTTCAAAAATTGAAGGCTAATGTCCACGCTTTTTGAGAAATTTTGGAGATTTCGGGGCCCGGTGTCTCAAAGTCTAGAAGTTTTAGGGAATACATATGGGGGTCATATAATGTCATTTGGAACCATATATGATCATTATATGTTGTCATAGATGTCCGTGGTAGACTTGATTTAATGAAATCGATGCAAGTTGTAAACCGGTATATTGACCGTTTAAAGGAAAATTGGATGGTTCCACCCACCCAATCCAATTGGTCCCCCGGAGGATATTAGGTACCATGGTAAACATTTCAGAAATTTTTATTTTCTGGCGAAAAAAATTCTAAAAATTCAAAATTGAAGGCTAAGATCCACGCTTTTTGAAAATTTTTGGAGTTTTCGAGGTCTGGTGTCGAAAAACCTTGAAATTTTAGGGGACATATATCGGTATAATTTAATGTCATTTGAAACTATTTGTGATCATTATATGTTGTCATAAATGTTCGTAGCAGGCTTAATTTAATGAAATCAGTGCAAGTTGTAAACCGTTAAATTGGCCATTTAAAGTCAAATTGGATGGATACACCCACCTAATTGGATTCCCGGAGGGTATCAGAGACCATGGTAAAAAATTTCGGCTATTTTTATTTCCGGGCGAAAAACATTCAAAAAATTCCAAAATTGAAGGCTTATATTCACGTTTTTTGATAAATTTTGGAGGTTTTAGGGCACGGTGTCTAAAAGCCTTGTGATTTTAGGGAATACATCTCGAGGTCATATAGTGCCGTTTGGAATCATATACGAACATTATATGTTGTCATAAATGTTTGTGGTAGGTTTGAGTTAATTAAATCGGTGCATATTGTAAACCGACAAATTGGTCGTTTAAAGGCAAATTAGATGGTTCCACCCATCCATTTGGCCTCCCAGAGGGTATTAGGGATCATGCTAAAAATTTCGACAATTTTTATTTTCTGGCGAAAAAAAAAGTCAAAAAATTCCAAAATTAAATGCTAGGATTCGTGCTTGTTGAGAAATTTTGGAGATTTTGATGCTAGGTATCGATAAGCCTTGAAATTGTAGGATTACATCCCGGGGACATAATGTCGTTTGGAACCATATACTACCTCCGTTACAGGTAACGGAGGTAGTATTATCATTATATGTTGTCATAAATGTTCGTGGTAAGCTTGAGTAAATGAAATCTTAGCAACTTGTAAACCGGTAAATAGGTCGTTTAAAGACAAATTGGATGGTTCCACCCACCCAATTGGACTCCCATAGGGTATTAGGGACCATGGTAAACATTTCGGTAATTTTTATTTCCGGGCGAAAAAAAGTCTAAAATTCTAAAATTGAACGCTAATATCCACGTTTTTTGAGAAATTTTTTATTCTTCTGGGCACGGTGTCTAAAAGTCTTGAAATTCTAGGGGATACATCTCGGGGTCATATACTGTCGTTTGGAACCATTTAATGATCATTATTTGTTGTCTTAAATGTTCGTGGTAGGCTTGAGCTAATGAAATCGGTGCAAGTAATAAACCGGTAAATAGGTCATATAAAGGTAAATTGGATGGTTCCACCCTCCATATTGGACTCCCGAAGGGTATTAGGGACCATTGTAAACATTTTGGCAATTTTTATTTCCAGGCGAAAAAATTAAAAAAAATTCCAAACTTAAAGACTAGTATCCACGCTTTTTGAGAAATTTTGGAGGTTTCGAGGCCCCATGTCGAAAAGTCTTGAGATTTTAGGGAATACATCTGGATGTCATACAATTCGGTTAGGAACCATATATGATCATTATATGCTGTCATAGATGTTCGTGGTAGGCTTGATTTAATGAAATCGGTGCAAATTGTAAACCGGTAAATAGGCCGTTTAAAGGCAAATTGGATGGTTCCACCCACCCAATTGGACTCCCGAAGGGTATAAGGGACCGTGGTAAACATTTCGATAATTTTTATTTTCGTGCGAAAAAAGTCAAAAAATTCCAAAATTGAAGGCTAATATCCACGATTTTTGAGAAATTTCGAATGTTTCGGGGCCCGGTGTCGAAAAGCATCGAGATGTTAGGGGATACATTTCGGGGTCATATTATGTCGTTTGGAACCATATATGATCATTATATGAGGTCATAAATGTTCATGTTAGGCTTAAATTAATGAAATCGGTGCAAGTTGTAAACCAGTAAATTGGTTGTTTAAAGGCAAATTGATGGTTCCACCCAGCCAATTGGACTTCCGGAGGATATTAGGGATTATGGTAAACATTTCGGTAATTTTTATTCCCGGGTAAAAAAAGTAAAAAAAAATTCCAAAATTAAAGGTTAATATCCACGTTTTTTGAGAAATTTTGGAGGTTTTGGGTAAAGCTTTCAATTCAGGTAAACGGGTCGGGTTTGGGTCGGTAAGAGTGGGTCTGGTCAATTCGGATTAATTCCATAATCTATGCGCGTCGGGTTTGGGTTGGGTCATGCTTGAGTCGGGTCACGTCGGGTCATACTTCTTATCGGGTTTGGGTCGGGTTTAGCTCGGGTTAATAACAGGTCGGGTTACATTCGAGTTGGGTGAACAATAGGTCGGGTTTAATTCGGGTTTTCACGGGTTAAAACAGGTTAAGGTAATTCTCGGTTCGAGTCGGGTTCGGTTCAAGTCCATAATTTGCGGGTTAGAATTAGGTCGGGTCATTCTCGGGTTTGAATCGGGTTCGGTTCAAGTCAATAATTTGCGGGTTATAATCAGGTCGTGTCATTTTCAAGTCGGGTCATTCTCGTGTTCAAGTCGGGTTCGGTTCAAGTCAATAATTTGCGATTTATAATAAGGTTGGGTCATTTCCAAGTCGGGTCATTCTCGGATTCAAGTCGGGTTATGTTCAAGTTAATAATTTGCAGGTTATAATCAGGTCGGGTCATTTCCAAGTCAGGTCATATTCGGGTTCAACTAAATATGAATATATAATTATCATTTTTATCAAGTTATTTTTTACCTTTTGAATATAATATACTTCGTATATGGCAATATACTAGGGAACTATAGTCTATAATTTAGGAAGATCAAATCCTAACTAATTTTGTATCAATGATACATTTTAAAATTTGACACATAGATGAAAATTTTATTTTAAAATTCAATAAAGGGCACAAAACTAGTTTATTTTAAACTTGTCTTCTTAACAGGTTGTGTAAAAGATAAATAAGACTTTTAACCGTGATGACTTTATATTGTGTATTATTTTGGTTTTTTTTGTAGGGTATTATACCGTACAATTTTTTTTTTTTTTTTGAAAACCACCTATCTTTCATTGATGAAAGATCTCTTTTTTTTCTTTCATTGATGAAATTACCTTTCAAAATTTTCTTAGAAAAAGACACTTGACGTCATTATATCACCTTCTATGAAAGTAACAAATGAGATCTTTCTTTTTTTTTTATCGATCCCCTTATTTATTGTTATGCATTTCTTTACTTCACAAAATTGGAGTACCGTATCAAGTTCCCTCGCAAGCATGGCTTTTCTAATTAGGGCAAGTATCCTAACTGTTAGATAATTTACATAGAAAGATAATGTTAAATGCATTATTTTAGTCAAATAGTTCTCAAATTAGGGGGGGACTAGGAGAAAGCTAAGTTGCTATTAGACGTGACGTGATTACATTATTAAAAGCTAATCAAAAGTCTACTGCAACAACGTTTTTTTTTTTTTTTTTTTTTTTTTTTTTTTTTTTTTTTTTTTTTGACACAAATGCAACAACGTTAATAATTACTCCCAACTCAAACTCTCTAGAGTTATCATTCATGTCGAGGAGTTCCATAACGTTAGCTGCTAGAAAAAAATCTCTCACACAATGATTGAATGATACCCAAAATTAATACTTCAACCAAAAGGTTAAGGTTATGCTTTAATACCATGAATATGTTTTCTACACTATCACATCTCTTCATACGAGAGTCTTTTGGGCTTGAAGTATGAATACAACAACGATATATAAAGAAGAAATATAATAGAGAATCAGTAAAAAAATAATTTCACTTCAGCAAAATTAATTTCATTTTAGCAAAAATAATTTCATTTTAGTAAAAATAATTTCATTTTAGTAAAAATAATTTCACTTCAGTAAAATATAATTTAACTTCAGCAAAAAAATAAGATGTAGTGAATAGGGCCTAAGGGTCGTTCTCTTCAGCTTATTTTCAGTTCAATTCAATTCCTAATTTCCTTCTCTCATAAAATATTCATTTCACTTTAATTAAGCTTAGTTCAGTAAATCAGAACATGCCCTAACTGGACAATATATATATATATATATATATATATATATATATATATATATATATATATATATATATATATATATATATATATATATATATATATATATTACACAAAAGCAAGCAAATCTATACATAGTTATTTAAATATTTACTTTATAGTAAAGTAATGCAGAATACATGCATAAAGTTTGCAGCCAAAGTTCCTAAAATAATGTTTGAGTTTTGATTTATTCTACATAAACTAAAAACACATCAAAGTATATTAATTAATCCATATATAGTAATGAGATTGCTTTGAAAATTAAAAAACGATATTCCAATTCCGGGACCTATATAAAGATGCACCATACATCTATTTCATTGTGGAAAGTAAGTGTCTGTATTTCACAAATTAGGGTTCATAGTAACCGTTTGAGGCCTTTGCTAAATTTAGACAAGAGTGCATAAAACTTTCACACGTTATTTAGTGATGTTTGCAGTTGATTTTAAAGGTAGACGCAACTTATGTTCACTATATTCCATGATCAAACAATTCAACGAAGTTTAGGCTTATAGCTTATAAATGCAATTTTGTTATTGCATATTCAATGCACATTAATCGCAAAAGTTAAACTACTAAGACCAAATCATTCCGTTCCATGCACTTATAGACTCATAGCCATGTGGCTCTTAAAAAGATGAATTAATCACAACATTTTTTGTTTGTTTTTGTTTTGACTTGTATAGAATTTGGAAATTGCAAATGGTATCGTTGTAAACAGAATTCGACCTCAAGGATTGTGATAAAACTCATATTTTGAATTTAGTCGATATATACTTTAACTAGAGCTGAGTATGAGATAAGGTAACATAGATTTTTCCATCATAAGCTCGACGCAATATGAGAAGCAGCCAGGGCCAGGGGGGTCATAGGTTGTGTGTGGATCGGACATTATTTTCAAAATTTGACACTAGCACAACACAATAATTAATCCATTAAAAAAAATTAATACAAATCTAACACGACACAACTTTTTCTTGAATTGTTCTAAACATATCTCCATGAATTGACACATGGGCTTGCATGTCCAAACTCATGGCCACCTATATACCTAACTTTAAAGTTTAAACCTTATTTCTCCGAGTGATACTAGGAGAAAACCTGCCATATGTTGCTTGAGCCGCCAAGAGGCCAGGGTTATGGACACTTATACTATGTCTCATCTAATAAATTTTCTCAATGTTATAATAAATCGTAATAGTTGTACACTTGTACGTTGTTACATTCATAAAATAAAGCTCTCAAATTTCTCCATCTAATTCCAAAAAAAATAAAAGTTATAATAAATAAATAAATAAATTAGGAATCCCTTATCGTGGGGGGATTAGTAATGCAAAAATAAAATGATAAATTAGGTAGAAATTGATAAATATAAACAACTAAAACTCCATAAATGCCACAACTGTCAGAATGTCAGTATAAATTGTCATGAAACCTTGATTCTTAATTCACAAAAATTTCATTTTTTGGTTTTATATAAGAGAATCTAAGAAAGGAAATCTCTCTTTTTAATATTTACAAAAAATATATATATATACTTGTACCTAGTTTTAATTAGTAGCCGAATATTAGCATATGCTAGTTCATACAGAAAAAATGCTGAAAAACAATGAAAAAAATGTTAACTTTAATGGGGTTTTTGAAGAATTTAATCCAGGTGCACCACCTCCATTCAAAATAGCTGATATTAGAAATGCAATTCCTAAGCATTGTTGGGTTAAAGATCCTTGGAAATCTATGAGTTATGTTGTTAGAGATGTTGTTGTTGTTTTTGCATTGGCTTCTGTTGCTGCTTACTTCAATAATTGGTTTCTTTGGCCTCTTTATTGGATTGCTCAGGGTACTATGTTTTGGGCTCTCTTTGTTCTTGGTCATGATTGGTGAGTTTTTACTTTTATTGTACGAGTTCGGGGTACGTGCCCTCTTCGACCCCAGAAAAAAGGGTTCATTGTTGTTTGTTTGTTGCGTTTTTTTTTTACCAAAGTAGCAAAAAAAAGTACATATATTTTGGAAAAAGGTTGTATTAAATGTCAATTGGTTGTAAATGATTACAATGTAGGTTGTTGTGATATCCTAATTTTGCTTTGCTTTGGTTCTATTTTTTTGTGGAATATGTTCAATGTTGATATAATGTGAGTAATTTTTTTTTGTTGTTGTTCTTGTTGTATTTGACAGTGGACATGGAAGTTTTTCTGACAATCCAAAGCTTAACAACATTGTGGGCCACTTTCTTCACTCTTCAATCCTTGTTCCATATCATGGATGGTATGTTAATTTTGTTAATTTAGATGTAAACTTGTAAACTTAGATTTAAATTATGCTTAATTTTGTTGGTTTATGATATAAGGAGTATTATTATATGATGATTTTTGAAACTGAAAGATTGAACCTTTCTTTGCTAATAATATAGGAGAATTAGTCATAGAACTCATCATCAAAACCATGGACATGTTGAGAATGATGAATCATGGCACCCAGTAAGCTTATCAACTCTACATTCTTGTTCTTTTTTAATTTTTGGATTTAGAACTTTTATGAGGCGAACTTACAAGAACTTAGCAAAAAGTAGATTGCGTATTTAGTAATTTATTCCAAGGGTTACTTTTTACTTATTTTGAAGAGGTATGCTTAACTTTTAATGTCTCACAATATAGTAAGTTCGCCTCATCCAAGACTTGTTTTTCTAGTAGGAATTGTCATTAACCTAATTTTTGTGTGCATTTCAGTTGACTGAATCGATATACAATAGTTTGGATTATATGACAAGGAAGTTCAGATTCACTTTTCCATTTCCCTTGCTAGCATACCCTGTATATCTGGTGAGCTTAGAGTCCAACTTGATGTATACAATTGCACATTGATTTTCGTTGTGTTTTACCTATTAGCTAATTAATCTTACTGCAGTGGACGCGAACTCCTGGTAAATCAGGCTCACATTACCACCCGGACAGTAATCTGTTCACTCCAAAAGAGAAAAATGATGTTGTAACTTCGACACTTTGTTGGTCAGCAATGGTTGCATTGCTTGTGGAAATGTCTTTTATCATGGGTCCTATTCAGGTGCTCAAGCTCTATGGGGTTCCCTATATGGTGGGTTCTGATATTTCAACTCTGAAATTTATTTGTTCTGTACCAAAAAAAATTGAAGAAATGATTAGCTTATTGAATTAATCATCATGATTTTCACACATTTATTTTGCTACTCAATTTTAGATTTTTGTCATGTGGTTGGACTTGGTGACTTATTTGCATCATCATGGCCATGAGGAAAAACTTCCTTGGTACCGCGGTGAGGTGTGTTATCAGCTTAACTATGCTCTTGTACACTAAAATTTTATGATTTTAGTAAAAAATTTGTTGCAAGAACAATTTTCGTATGTTTGATTTAGAAGTCTGATATAGTTGTCTGTCTGTTTTCATTACTAGGAGTGGAGTTACCTTAGAGGAGGGCTTACAACACTTGACCGTGATTATGGATTGTTAAACAACATCCACCATGACATCGGAACTCATGTTATTCATCATCTTTTCCCACAAATTCCACACTATCATCTAGTTGAAGCAGTGAGTATATTTATGTAACCAAGGAATGTCTATTAAGTACAAACTTATTTCTTCCCTGTTTTCTGACATTTAGTTTGAATCTGTTCCTGCAGACAAAAGAAGCAAAGCCAGTACTTGGGAAGTACTACCGCGAACCTAAGCAATCTGGACCTCTTCCCCTATACATATTCGGTATAATCTTAAACAGTCTTAAGAAAGATCATTATGTTAGTGACACCGGAGATGTTGTCTACTATCAAACAAACTCAAAAAATCACTAGTAACAAACAACTGCAGGCCAAAGATCAATTCCTCGAGATCATCCTTCCTGTGATGTCCGAGATATAAGCATGTTTAATGTTTTACTCTAGCTTATTTGGTAATTAGACTGTACGAGAATGTATCTCACATAATTAGCACGTACTCGTGTATCACATGCACTAGTAATTGTTCCTCATTAGCAAATCTGTCTGTTGGTAGTTGCCTAATTTAATCCGCGAACAGACCTTTTCATTCAAGTTTATATAATTCAATTCTGATGCACTTGTATTTGGATTGCAGTATCTTGTTAACTAGAGGCGGATCTTGGCTGAAAATATTAGAGGGGCCAGAATTTAAATATTTATCACTTGCTCAAAACTAATCACTAAGCCCAATATTTTATAAGTTAATATAGATTATTTTAATCAATTAACTAATTAATTACAATAATTTATGAAGGGGCCTGACCTCGAATGACCCCGGTGGAAGGTCCCTCTGTAATCAACCAACTATTTCTGTTCCTACATAACTTTGTGCAGCATTTTGAGTTCTGCCACTAAGAACAAACTTTATGGTATACATCATAGAATTAGGTGAACTTCCATACATACATAAAGCATCTTAAATTATTGTATGAGATTCAATCTGTCCTACGTTAAAAAATTATTAACTACAGAGTTCAGAATTACTGATATTTTCTGACATGTTGTTGGTTGTGTACACTTGTACTGAATAAAATGTTGAAGGGCTAATTAGTGGACTGATGGTTCAAAGTGGTCCTAGGCAGTGGCGTATCCAGGATTTCCAAATAGTGGGTTCGGAATCAGAAAAAAAAAGGAACGCGAATACATTAATTAAATATTCAGTACATTAGTTCAAATTTCGGATTACAAATGGATTACACTTAGAAAAATGAAAAAAAAAATAATAAATTAAAAAAAAAAACCTACAAAAGCATTCTTCGAGTTTTCATACTTTGGAAGCGTATCAATACATCATCATCACTAACTCTAGCAAATAAGTCTCTCTCAAGAAAAGTGACTAAACTATCATTCAATAATTGATCGCCCATACTATTCCGCAACTTATTTTTTACATAAGTCATTGATGAAAACACTCGTTCCACACTTGCAGTCGCCACCGGAAGGATCAATGCTAGTCGTATAAGCAAGCAAACCAATTTGTAAGAATTATGCTTATTTGTTTCAACAAGCACCATAGAAAGCTCATTAATATCCTTCAAGTCTCCAAACCTTGCATCTTTGCGCATATCATCAATAAAAAATCCAAGTTCATGACGAAGTGCAGTCATTGTCATATCATTAGTTGGAAATTCATTGGGATATAGCTCAGCAAGTCTCATCAACTTTTGCTTATCAAATGCCGCAAATGAATTGACCGGATTTAAGCATGATATACAAATAAGCAACTCCATATTTTCCTCATCAAATCTATTATTGAGCTCTTGGAGTTGTAAATCAATGACACTTATAAACATTTCTACCCGAAATCGGTGGAGATTAGAAACTTTGGCAAAGAAGCGTTTCGATCTTCCACGAGGAACATACATATCATCCATAGCAGGTACTTCCACATTATACTTATCACAAAAAGAAATTACAAGATGTAAAAAGTCTTCCCACCCATGGTCCCTCATATTTTGCAATCGCTCCTTAGTTAATGTTACAAATGCCATGGCATTAACAATATCTTGGTCCCCTCTTTGCAAAGCTTGGCACAGTTTATCAGTTTGGCCAAATATTTCAGACATCAAATGTATCATGAAAACAAATTCAAATGATTCAAATGTAGACATAATAGTGATAGCCTTCACACGATCATCCTTATAAATCTTATTTGATCCAACCTTCTCAAGAACTTTAACAATAGTAGAATACAATGAGGTAACATTTGAAACTCATTTGCAAACTGAAATCAAACAACAATCATACAATAAATTAACTACATCAAACAATCATCAATTTATCAATTATAAACCCCACAAATTATATTTATCAAACAATCATCAATTTATCAATTATAAACCCCACAAATTATATTTATCAAACAATCATCAATTTATCAATTATAAACCCCACAAATTATATTTATCAAACAATCATCAATTTATCAATTATAAACCCCAACAATCTAAGTATTCAATATTTCAATCAATAAATCAATTATAATTTATAAACACCACAAATTTACAATCTAATTAAATGAATTAACATTTAAGTATTGAACTATATAGAATTGTACTTGTAGAATACCTAAAAAAAAGTAGAATTGTAGAAATGTAGAATACCTTACTCAGTTGCCTCGCTGCCGTCGCTGGAGTCGCTGCCTCGCTGGGCTGTTGCCGACTTGCCGCCTGTTGGGAAGGTGGTGGAGCCGTGGGTGGAGGAGGAGGAGCCGTAAGTGGTGTCGGCGTGCTGGAGAGGAGTGGTGGAGCCGTGGAGGTGAGGAGACGAGGAGAGCTGGAGAGGCAGAGAGGTGAGTTAGGGTTTTCGAATTTGGGGGAAATAATTTGGGAGTGAATCAGTGAATGACTGAACTGCTGAATAAAAAAAAATTACAGAATAAAAAAAAAAAAGGGTTATGGCAGGGTTCGAACCCGTGCCTTCTTAATAAGAGGGGAAGTAAAGGCGCGCAAGGCAAAACACCACTAGGCTGCACATTGTTTTGTTGATATTTAGTGTAAAGATATTGTATTTAACCTTTTTTCGTTTTTTTTTTTTTAAAAAAAAAAACTTTTAATTTTTTTTCAAAAATTCAGTGGGTTCAATGAACCCACTTGAACCCAACCTGTATCCGCCCCTGGTCCTAGGCTCCTAGCTAATGGCCCCATTAACCTGAACCACACCGTTGCTGGGTGGTGGTCCTAACTCTTAAATGGGCTCTTCTTTAGCTGTCTTGTATGTCGTTTACTCTACTTTTTTAATGTTCTATTCGTGTGTTCCAAATTTGAACTCATATTCAACTATTTGTGAATTGTGATCAAAGATGTGCACTGTCCACCACTTTTTGTGTATCAAATCAGTGTATTCTACACTAGTAAAATCTGTAAATATGGACTATAAACGTTTTTTCTTGGGAACAAAAAATTAAAAATCGAGCCCAACCATATACATATGTTTGTGAAGTAGCGAGTAGAAAAGTCCCTTTACTTCCCCCTTATACTACTAGGCGTTGACCTAAATAGCTGAGGTAGTTGATCTATGAGAAATTGAGAAGTGTTCTTCGTGAAAAATCTCTACAAATTTTTTTTTTGTAGATTACTCCCTACTTTCATACGATGTATAAGATTAAGATTAATTATTAGCCAGAGCCAACAAATTTTACCACAGAAAGGTAATTCTCCGCTCTCACTTGTACTTATATAATTAATACTTCGTATTTCTGGGTGGAGGCCCAAGGGAGTAGATCTTCCTCCCTCTTTTTACATGCACACAATCACTTGTTGCAAATTTAAAAGCCAATCTACTTTATTTTATAATTATGAATTCAAAATAAATATTACTATTATGAGTACTTGAGTAGGTGAAAGATATTTATTTGGGTTAAGGACTTAAGGTTAGACAAAGTTTGTTTGGCCAATTTAATTTTTTGTTTTCACTTGGATACTTGAGATCTATAATATAATTCATTTTCACCAAATAAAACAAAACTATACTCCGCATTATAATTTCATTTTGGTAATGAAATTAATTCTAAACCTAATTTGACCTACTATACAATCCCAAATATAACGAAGTTACTAGACCAAATTGGCCTAATTCTACTATGCTCCCAAATATCACAAATATTTCATTATAAATGTAGCATATGACCTTATTTTTTTTCCTTTACCAACATTTATATGTAAAAAAAAGTAAAATTACTTTGACATGTTACAGAGTAGCTCTTATGAAACAATCTTTAAGGAACGGATGAAGTAGTGAACAAATGTAATGTTTACGAGAAAATCCTATTTAAAGTTAATGTTCTGCTAAAAAGAAAAAACACTATAAAGCATAAATGGAGTGGGTGCTTTTATATTTTCAACCATCTATATTATTGAAAAGCAGTAAGGTTTTGGACCTCTTGTGGAGTAGTAATTGCAAAAAGACTTTTTGAAATCTAGCTAAAGCTAGTGTATTGCCAAATAAAGAGAAAGATAGCATAGATTCACACTTTTGCCTGTCATAATTTGCTTAATATTTGGGGCAGACACAATATGTATTATGTACTATGTCTGTTATTTTACACATGTTTATTTTATTCTATGAAATAAAGTAGCAAGGGTTCTAGATGAATGATTATGCGACTTATATTTGATTATTACGCCTCCATATTCCTAAAAAGAAAAGGTAGTGGGCTAATTAGTTGATTGAGTTTTCAATCAATGCACATTAATCACATTGAGGGCAAGGCAATACTTGGTGCAAGCTAATCAATGTCATTTTGATGCGACTCTTAAAATTTTGAAATAGGTACAAGTCGCACAAGTGCACAACTGGTATATTTTAGATCAAAATCTGTCCTAAAAGAAGTTCATTGTTCCTATAATCCTATGTATGAGTACTACACTCCACGCAACTAATTTAATAACTTCATTGTATATATAGAGTCTTAATCCGTACTAATTACTTGTAAAGATTTCGTATTTATGTGTATAATGAGTATTATACTTCACGCAACTGGTTTATTAACTTTATCGTACATACTACATAGTAGTATTGATTTAGAGAAAAATTATTTTATATTGATGTGAACACATTTTTGACTTGGAGGAAACATTAAATGCTTCATATTTATGCATGTATTTTGAGTACTATACTTCAAGAAACTGATTTATAGATTTATAGAAAAATCATTACTATATTCCACGCAACTGGTTTATTAATTTGGTATCGGGTGACTTTGGACAACGGCTAAGAAGAGTATTTCACTTAAGTAAATTGACTAATTAACAAAAAACATTTCTCTTAATATTGGACTAAACAAGGTATTGAGTCAATTCATCTTTGAAGCGGTATTATAGATGATATTTTATTGATGGATGAAACTAAATTACATTGAGGTTAATGCTAATTTAGACAATAGGGGCGACAATTAGATTGCAATTTTAACTCTAAGAGGAAGTCAAGAGAGTGTGTAGCAGAGCATTAAATGGTAAGAATCTTTTCCTCAAAAAAAAAAAAAAAAAAAAAAAAAAAAAAAAAAAAAAAGGTAAGAATTTACACAAAAGAGAGTGTTTTAAGTACATTGGGTCAATTTCTCAAAGATATGAAGATATTCACCAAAATATAACCCACAAAATTAAGTCCAAAATAGAGGCTGTTTGGGTGTTTGGGCATGTGACTATGTTAGAGCATCCGAGAGGATAACAGAGAGTTGGGATCATGGAGATCTTACAAGTTACAATATGTTGAACGGTTGAAGGAGTTCGGAAATCACTTGGATATCTAGATCTAAGAATCACATCAAGAATTTGGGTTTATAGGTGCATGTAGCACTAGATAGAAAAGGAATAAAGAGATAGAAGTAACAAGTTCATGATCCACAATTAAAAGAGATAAAATTTAAGTTCATGTATCCGATATTGATATTATTGTTGGTATTCGGAACGAGTCAAGCAATAGGTTTCTCCGATTCAACTTGGATTGGTGCAACACCTACATAAGGGGATTGAGCTTTTTCGAGCTTAAAATTTAAACTCTTAAATCAAATTAAAAAATGAGCAAAAAGATTGGCTTTAATAACCCAAACATTGCTGGTTGGATGATTTTGTGTGAAAACTTTGAGTAGTACCCGTAAGGTAAAATAGGCTCAATCTAAGGAGAAAGCATGCACATGATAGTCTTTCGTTGCCTCCTAAAAGGGCTGATGCAGTTGAAAGTTAGGCAAGTTTTCCTTTCATCTGCTATTTTTTTGCTTTTCGTTTGGCTTTTGCTAACACAAACTTTACAACAATTTTAGTTGGAACAATTTATTTACTAGTATTTTGAAACTTAAAAACTAATTCATCCAGATTACATAATAAATCATTGTAAAGAATGTGAACTAGCCTCATGTAATGTTTTGCATTAAGCGAATAAGTGAAGTCGTGAAGATTCACCACAATCTTATTTTCACTACAACCTTCCAAAGTCCAAGTCATATTACGATCTGCTATGTGTTCAGTAGCGTGGTCATAAACGCAGGAAACTTAGCTGTGCCGTTTTAGAATCTCTCACTCTATCCTTCATCTTCACTCGCTCCTTCCATATCAGCACCCCATCGGCAACATCCCCTAGAGATTACAAGCAAAGTTCGAAAAACATTTCCCTAGCAATCATATTAGTTATGGGGCATATGAACTGCAGGTAAGAAATATTCACCTTAAGGAGAGGAATATACGATAAAACAGGAAGGTTCAAATCATTGTTCCAACAGACTAAGACAGACAGCTCCTTCGTCTTAATTATACAAACACCACTCTTACAAGATACCTATTAACCCCAACCTTTTCCCTTGACAAATTTTGAACCTAGGATCACCTTCAAATGAGTGCTCTACCAATTTAGACACTAAGTAAACTAATTCTCATATGGCTCTACATGAAATCTAGTAAAAGTTTCAATACATTAACAACTTGATGTATTTCTATACATTTCTTCAATGACAGGGTTTAGAAAGGTCAAGATGTATCCAATAATCCCTGTTAAATGTGAAGGGAGGTTGACAACAAAAGAAAAAGGAAACTATTTTGGATGAAAATAGACCTAACACTAAAATCAGTACTGCACAGATTTTACTGCATTCATGAAAGCAAATATCCGTGACTCGTCCTTCTTGATTCCATCTGCAGCACAAATACCGCTACTAACATCAATTCCATTCGGGCGAAGGGTAAGAAGAGCATCCTGAGCATTTTCGGGTTTGATTCCTCCAGCCAATAGCCAACCATGTTTGCTTTTTATTGATGGTAATTTAAACTGCGTCCAATCGAATCCTTTCCCGCTGGGAAAAAAAAAAAGAAAAGGAAAATTGCAATAGTAAAACAAGCCACAACTGTTAGGACTGGGGTTTGAGAGAACATAGGCAAATAAGGACACCTTTCCAGGCCAACAACAAAAAGAAAAAAATTTGGATGACTGCACTAATTGGAGGTTTTGGAGCAGGATTAAGAGCTGGTTATAATATACGAAGTATGAGGTTGCGTATAATTTCATCACTGGCAAGGTACAAGTTGACATGCCAAGTTATAAAATGCATTTATCAGTAAATAGTGTGTCCATCTGTCATAAAACTAGTGGAGTGGATGATGAAAAGAAGAAGCATCTGTAGAAAATAAGGGATCCGAGCAAAAGATCAAACCGTTTTAGAAACTCAAGCTACCTCCCATAATTCTATTGGAAAAAAGGTCTTGTAAATTGCCCTTGTGACCTCACCAGTAAGGCACTTTTGGAATCCAAAGGGCGTCACTAATAGTCGATTCCTTTGATGCTAGATCAACAAAGATAAATCCAAAAATTTCCGTCCTCAACCTTACCTAGCCTTATAAAGTGAACTAGAGGATGATTAAAACTTGCCCTCTTAATCAATGACAGCGGTTGTCAGATCAAGGAGGACAACAAGCCAACAATTATATACATTCACTCATAAATGTGTCAATATAATGCTGGCTAATGCCATTCTATAAGCTGAAGAATACATAAGGTAAATAAGGACATACCTTCCTCCAGTTGCACTATCTACAAGAATCCAATCTACTAAAGAACATTCTTCTTGAGAAATATCATTCAGGAGCACCCCATCTTTATCAGCGTGAAGAACATAAATAACTCGATTCTCCTTTACCAACTGTGGGAAAGTACTCCGTGAACCATTCCCATGAAGCTGCATAACTTTAAAGTTGCACAAATTAGAAGGTTGAAAAGCTATGGGCAAGGAAATTCATGTTTTTAAATGTATGTACCTGGACATATTCTATGTTTGATGCAGCAGCAGCTTTTAAAATAGTGTCAGCATCATCATCAACAAATACCCCCACTGGCTCAGCTCCATACTTCCTAGCAACCTCTGAAATCTCCTTGGCAGTTGCAAGTGAAACAGAACGTTTAGATTTTGGCCATATGATCATCCCAATAAAATCAGCACCAGCTTCAGCTGCAATTGCAGCATCTCTAGCAGACGTGATTCCACACATCTTGACAAGAGGTTGGTCTTTTCCATACTTCATACATGTAGGAGGTACCTTCAACGTCTCAGATGATGCTTGAACTCTTGTATTCCTCAACTGAAACCTTGATATATATTGTTGTCTCTTAAGCATGCCTGCAAGTAATGAAATAGAAAGGATATGAAGTAATCATCCAACTTTCAGGTGATGCATCATTTAAAGATCTGCCATCTGATAAAGAAATGAGCTATAATTTCCGCATTATGCTCTTTATAGTTCAAAAGACCAGAGTACATTACAAAAGTATTAAAATTACCAGTTACACAAAACACAAGGTTGCATGATAGACAAGTGACAAGTCAAGTAATTTAATAAATCCTCCCAATCCATGTTTTCATATATATACAGTTATATGAAATCTTCATATGTTAACAAGTTGGTGGCAAATGCATCTCACTCATGCTAACCAACCTCCTATTTGGTAGGATGTTGTTACAAGACTGAATAGAACATTGAAATGTAACAGAAAGCTTGAGACATGACTGTATAACTTCTAAAACTAAGGTTACATCACCTATTCCAAATAAAATAATTGAGATAACTACCGCTAGTAACTGATAAACAACATAGCTAGATTAGCTACAGTCATACTAAGCAAAGCTGGCACTTTTTACAAGTATATGAAAAATATATTACTATTACCAGCAAATAGCCTGTTAGAGGTATTAGCAATTCCAAGATGACTATGAACTTCCATGATGAAACCTGAAATGGAATAACATCAAAAAGATTCAATACCAGAAAGAACATACAATTGAAATGTAAGGCACAACCAGGCCAGATTAATAATTTACTAGTCAGCAAAGTCTACTTTAAAACATTTGTGCCAGTAGACTCTGACTATAACAAAGTTGATTAGCTTAAAATGGTATCTTCTTTGAATGGCCTAAGTTGACAGTAAAAGTCAAGTATAGCCGTATAGGTCATGAAAATTTGATTATCCTGTCCTGAAGACATGTCCAAATTGGTATAAAAACCAAAAAAAAACAAAAAAATGAACAAACAATTAATAAAAGTATTGACTATATATCCAGCCCACATAATATATGCAACTAATAAATTGCAATCACCTCTTACCACACTGATATTTAGTTTCAATTATCGCTCATCCCATCTCAAAATATACGGAGCAGGCTACATATGGTTTTAATCATCAAAGATCAGACCTTGCTAAATTTGATCATTGCTATTGATCATACCTAAAAGTACAACGTATAAAGTGTTTTGTCTTCAGAAAAATTTATTAAGATGAATCTAACAACATTGTTCAATATAATGTCGAAGTAACTGATAATCAAAGTCAACAAGGCTTAACACCTATACAGACTTCAATTATATAAACTCCCTCCATCCCTAAGAGATTGCCTCAAACCTCAATTTCACTTTTTTAATTAAGACATAAGTGCAAAATTGTGCCCAATTAATTGTCATATTGACGAGGAGAGATAAAGAGTGCAGGTAAGATTGCAACTTGCAAGTGGAAAAATATACCAAAAAAAGTATGGAGCTATCTTTTAGGGAGATTCATTTTCAGTATATGGGCAATTTTATAGGGATGAAAAGAGTAAATAAATCACATAATCTTTAATATCTACTTGAAATGGAGGATAAGAGTAACCACTTAGAATTTAATATAAAAAGATAAAATAAATAAATAAATTTCATTCATCAGCTTTCTCATTCTTATTTCCAACCCTCTAGATTCATTACATCATTCGCCTCTTTGGTAAGTGATATAAATAGTAGTAATGGATTTGCATATACTTTTTTTAAACAAGAACAGAAGAGCTTATATTACAACTAGATTAAAAACAAATAGGAAGAGCATTGTTTGTGGACAAAAGATGGCTGCCATGGCACACGTAGCAGTGAAAAATACTGCCATGGCACACGTAGCAGTGAAAAATGCTGCCATGGAACCTACTAAAACCAAAATGGACATAAAGAAAATAGCTGAAATAAAATTAGTGCGCGTAGATAGTAGTGTCGGATCAGATCAGCTGCTCGCCAACTGCATTGCCATGGATTTGCATATACATTTTTAAGAAAAATCAATTTTTATTCTCATGGTAACGCACTAACGCTAGTTTACCCCAAATTATCCTTATCTTCCATAACCATTTGGGGAGATATTGGGTAATAATGAAAATCCATACCATATACTCAGTGGCGGATCCAGGATTTAGTTAATAGGTTGCCCCATTCCCATCGTTCATTGACCGCATACAATATGTCAAAAAATAGTCAAATCTTGAATAATGAAAAAAAAAAAAAAAATACTTAATCGACGTTTTTTCGACCCAAAAAGTGTTTGATGAAACAAATGATCTTGAAATATCTCGAGTAGTTTTTCTTTTTATTCTAAAATTGAAGTTAAAGGCTGAATTAGATAAATCAATTTAAATAATTCTTGCTAGTTACAAATATTAAAGTATAGAACCGTATAAATAAAATAAATAAACTACAATTCACAAATCTCAATTGACCAATAATTTCAATGAAAATTGCAACTTTAATTCCCATTTCATGAATAACAACTCATACAATTAAAACAGTAAATAATCCATAAACCCTAAAACAAATAATCAATCCAAACTTCTAAAGAGTAAAGACTCAAACAAAACCTTCAAATAATCATTTATAAACTGAATAAGAATAACAATATAAAGCTTTAAAACAATTAGCATAAAAAATTACTTAGGAAGAACTCAAGAACAATCACAAAAATACCCAAATTTGAATTTAAGAAATTAGAGATTTAAGGTTACTACATTACCAGATTTATTAGTTTATAGAGTGGGCGGGGCCGCTGAGGTCGCCAGCCGGCGGTGGGTGGTTTTCAATCAGCGATCGTCGTTTCTTTATTGGGTAACAGCGTGAGTGGCTGCAAAATTTTGTTATCCAAAATGTTTTTCAAGGAGAGAGAAAATGCCTGACAAATTGTGTAAAAAAAAAATGTCTGACAAATTGTGTAAAAAAAAAAAAAATGCCTGACAAATTGTGTAAAAAAAGTTTACTTTCAATAAACTACAATATTTTTTTTTTTATTTTACTTACTTGCTCGGCTCTTTTTTACTTGACTGTTTATTTTATCACGCTTGCCAATGCAAATTTTAACGATCTAATTCTCTATAAGTAAAAATTGTAAAATTTACATATTATGATAGCATTTATTGAGACGAATTCAAAAAAATCTTACATGAATATATTTTTCCTTGCATACTATTCACAAAAGATGGTCAAAGGAGCAATGATGAATAGTGTAAAAGTCAAAGCGGATCAAGTAAAAAGGAACGGAGGAAGTATATTTTTTGTTGGTTTCACGTAATTTAGGGAGTAGTAAGAGCAAGTACAATGGTTGGCTAATTTATTTAATAGCTTGACACGCCACATCATCTTTTTTTTTTTTGAATAGCAAAAAATATTTCATTAATTAAAAGTCATACGACATCTACAATAGAGATTCGACGTTAACAAATACATTAGATATTGAATCAAATAGAATTTTCCTTCATAAAAACTACGATCGTCGAGTGGATCTTGCACTGTGGAGCATCTCCCGCTTATATCGCTGAAAATTATAGCCTTGTTGGAGAGACAGTCTAACGATCCTTTATAGCCGTGAGGATGATTTCCTTCTGATTCATTTGTTCGTATTCGAAAACTTGATAACTTTTTCACCAACGAAATAATTTCACGACAATCCATTAGATCTGCTACCATGGATTCAAAACTAAGAAATTTCTCCCTCGAAAAGAGGAGATAAACCTTGTCTTTCGAAGGAGCTCGAAAAACCCTTGTCTTTCGAAGGAGATCGGAAACCCTTTCTTTCGAGGGAGAAAAGTTCCTCCCAAAAGGAGGAAGCATTATTATAAACCTAAAAAAATAATAAAGAAACAAGGATTGGGGCTTTCCACCGATTAAAATCGATGGAAGCCCCTTCAAAATTCAACAATGAAGGCTAGGTTTTGGAGAGAGAAAGGAGGAAAAAGGAGGATCGTATGTTGATATAAACGAGTATATATATCGCCACATCATCTTCTTAAGGTACAACAACTCAAGTTATTTATTGCTCCAATGGTTAAGCTAGTTGTAAATTAATTTATTTTTAAATTAATAATATTTTTTATCTAACAAATATTTGACAAGCTAATTAGCTCTACAAAGCTAATTTGCTTGCCAAAGCTAATCAACAAGATGTGCAACAATGGTGTAGCTACTAACTTAAGGTTTTTAATATTTGCAAGCTAATCTCTTTTCCCAACCATTGGAGTTGCTCTAAAGCCAATTCACTTTTGTTAGGCTTGTCACCAATCACCTTTAACAAATTTATAATTTTTTTACAAAATTAATACTGTGTCCTAGGACCCACTATAACTACAAGTGGGTCTGTCACTGTATATACTAAAATAATCACCAAATGAAACACTGGGCATAATCTTGTGAAAAAACTTTCCCTTCAAAATGCTATTTAAAAAAAAAAAAAAAAACTATTTTAAAAAATGTAATTCTTTTATTAAATTTTATTTATATATATTTGTAACACATAAAATTTAAAGGATAGACATTAATAAATTTACATTTAAAAAAAAAAAAAAAAGTGTTAAATGAGTCATTTTATTTCAATTAACTCTATTTCAATTGACTATTATTAATAATAAATCATACTTTATAAATTCGTGCATTGCACGGGCCAAAACTAGTTTATGAAAAAAGACACATGTTTGGAGAAGAAATTACACTACTAAAAACATTCCGAAGTCACTTTACTTAATAAGTTACACTTATATACAATCCAATCGCTATTCATATCTGGCTTCCAAATTGTTGTATGTGTATTCTATAATTCTCTAAAGTGAATAATCAGATATCCAAATGCTATAAAAACCATCTGACTATCTGAGTCTCAAGAATACGAGATGGAAGAACAAAATCTCAACCCAATAATGGGACATATTTTATCACATAACAGATACTTGCAGAGTTGCACTACACTTAATCAAAATAAATAAAAAAAATCAATTGAAACTAGAATAAATACTTAACATTTTGAAGCTAAAACCCAAAATGCAAAATCAAATGTATAGACCTGATTATTGAGCAGGGCGAGTCACTAGCAGATCGGGAGAAATATTAAGTGGGCCAAGGTTAGACCAGGGCCAATGCACGTCAGGTCAGGCTAGAGCCGGGTGCAAAATAAAGCAGGTCATTAATGGACCTTAACTATTTCACTTCAAAACCAATGAAAAGTAAAGCGGATCATTAACGGGCAAGCCCTCTACTTATAATTTCCCATGAAAGGAAGAGTAGTACACTGTTAGTTTTTGCTTTTTGCCCTACCTTTTGCACTTAGACATCACTTCCCAAAAAAACATAAGCAATAAGAAATCACTAGTCAAGACGATGAATTACGTTTGTACATGTAATAGAGTGAATAAAAGTTTGCCATCCATCAGCAAACATGGTTTGGCCCTACAAATATACATAAAATGAAATCAAGATATCAATAACAAAAAACAAGTAAATATCCAGTGATCTTTAATCAATCATAATTGCGAGTTGTTATTATAATTAATAAAAGGGTTTAAACATAATCCCAATTATACATAAATGGTTTCCAATTCAACATTAGGCTCAAATTTGGCAAATGTACAATTAAAAAATTAGCAGTGTGTGCAATGAATTTCAATACATACCCAACAAAGATTACAGCTTTATCATCACAATTCATTAAGAGTCAAACTAATGTAGAATACTCCAATCAATGATTAGATTCAAAAACCTTAATCAACCTAATTATTTATAGATTCAAAGATATCCAAATTGTCCCAACCTATAATGACCTGATTCAATAGTCTTGTCTAAAGCACTTTTGCTTAGCCTGGATTTCCAAAGCAATTTATTATTGGATCACTATTCTTTGTTTATGGTTATAAAATTGCACTTGTGATTACGTCACTTGATGTCTTAATTGTGGTTCGTCTTAATTGTGGTTCTTACGAACATAATAAACTTCATACTCCAACTTCCAACTATGTATTCTCAAAAGTTTGCTACTCCTAATAGCTAGCCCTAAACATTTCCGGAAGGCTATAGATCACATCATAATCTTACAAAATTAAAAGACACTACATTATTTCTAGGAACTAATCATTTGAAAATTTACTTAACTATAGTCTAATATCTATGAAACTCGAAACTAAAACAAAATCCAAAATTGTGTTCCCATGTGGGCGGCTATAAAGTAGAACCAGCTCATTCCATTATCTAACTATAATTGAATTTTGGTAGGACTATAACAGAAAAGAATTACTTTTTGGGTCCCACGCGCCATTTGTTGCAAGTGACAGCCTTTTTCATTTACTTTCCTTTCATTCTCCAGCATAGACCCCACTATTATTAGAAAATTTTGACTTTGGGTCCCACTTAGATTATATTGCTAGTACAATAATGTTTGATTATTTTGCATCATTTGGTCATGCAAATGAAATTTGTACAAACACATCATTTTTTATTTATTTATTTATAACAGAATTATAAAGAATAAAAAAAGGGGTAAGAATTCAACAAAATACAGCCCATCATTTGGTTTTCCTTACCCTGTTTTTATGTGGACAACAATTATGTGACTTTTTCCCCTTTATGAAGACTTTCAATAATTAGAGACCCTCATTTTATGTAGTAAAGTCAATTATGTCATTAATAATTTGGTTCTGGTCTACGAATTTGTGGAATGTGTTGGATTTTAGCTTAATGGAACCAGTTTTGACAACAAAACAAGATTAGGAAATGATGAGGATCATCAATGTGTCCATGGGATGTTAACAAAATATAAATTTTTATACTCGAGTAACATAACTACTATCGTCAACTTATCATTTGCATTTCGTCAAACTGATATTTAACGAAGTTAGTAATATGCCATTTTAAACTAAACTATGCTTTCGTGAAAATTATCTATTGACTATCATGTGTGTTCCATTGACCAAAGAATATTAATGGATTTAAGAATGATATAGAACTTTTAGGATATGGAAGATACTAGTATGCATTAAACTATCAAGATTCTAAATTTGAACCCACCTAAAACCATAAAGGGATGTAGTTCATAAGCTTTCATCATCTTTGCTTGTCAACCAATTCTTAAAAATTGCTTGGTGACATAATCAATAACTCCAAAAATGCCTACATTTGACTTTCAAAAGAATAAAAAAAGGTAGTAACTTCATAAATAAGAGAACTTCTTGCTTATTGTATATATAACTGTTGATCAATGTGTTTATATAAGGTATAATGATAACAAGAGATAATTATACTGATAAAACACATTACTAACAAAAGATAAACAATCAAATTCTTTGAGAGAGGAAAGAATTGTCCTACAAACATATCAAATATCCTTATTCTAAAAGAAAAACAATGAAATGAATAGATTTTGATTAATACTACTATACAATCAGAGAAAATCCCTTAAAATTCTTTGAATCTGATCTTCCCTCAATCGAATTTTGCTCCCCTAATCCTTAACATATACTATATATAACAATAAATTCAAATAATAGAATTCAATAGTTTAGTTAGCATAGGCCTAAATCCTCTTCAATTAACCAACTGCTCTTCTATGTACATTTGCTCCCATGGTAAACACATTTCCTGACCCTGAGCATCATTTCCTGCACCACTACGACCATAACTCTGCGACCTTGCTCCCAAAAACCCGGCACCAGCCTCGTCTTTCACAAGAGAATTCACCCAAGAAACATCCGGCTCATTGAAGCCGGGTGGGGAAGTTCTAGTGGCATTTGCATTGTTGTTGGCACCACGAAACCCAAATGAATTCGACTTCCTTAGCTTGTTCAACTCTTCTCCATGGATCCCCCAATCCAATGTTCCATTCGGCGAGCCCCAATTGGACATAGGGGTCGACATTGGACTAGACATATTACCACCCATTGGTGATCCTGGTGCTGTCCTGTCTATGAAGCTCTGGCTTCGCTTAACAAAGGCTGCAGCTCGCGAGTTCAGCATTGCTGCAGCCATTGACTTAGGGGAGTCAAGAGCCCTTGGAGGTGATAACTTCCTTGGTGAGTTCAGTGGCGAATCTAACACGCTTGGGGGTGACATTTTCCTTGCTACATTGATCGAAGCAAAAGCTGATTCGAGATTAGTAGCCTGCATCATGTCATTAGCCCTGCCCATGTTGTTGTTGTTGTTCCACCTAGGAGATGGCCTAGGTGAAAGAACTTGCTGATGCTGATGTTGCTGGTGTTGTTGCTGATGCTGGTATTGATGTTGTTGGTTCATGAGCTGCGACTCGATTTTGATGAGCTCTCTTTCCAACTCCACATCTCTAGCACTAAAGCTAGACCTTAGTCTACTACCAGGTAATTGTAGGTTAGGAGGGGTGACACCGAAACCCGACTTCCCCTGATACATCCCTCCTGCACCCGCTGATGCTCCGTTACCAGGGGAAAGCGGAGCAAATGAAGGGGACATCGGAGGAGTGGATGTACAACTAAACCCACCATTAGGAGATGACGACACACTCACATCAGGTATCGCGGAACCAGTAGAAGCATACACAGGGCGCAACTCCTCCCTCTTATGAGCAAAGAAGCAAACCTTCCTAGCACACCCAATCTCATCCTTACACAAACGGGTTCTATACTGTGCCGGGTGCAACCATGACTCGAACACACCATGAGCAAACTCACAATCCTCACCCTTCTTGCAACTCCCCTTCTTGAACTCGGGGCACGGCACGCAAGTGTACTGGTACTTCTTCGGGTCTCTCCTCCTTGCATTCTCACCGGGGTGAGCAAACGGACACTCCGTCCAATCATGAGTATACGCCCTCGAACACGGCTTTATCTTGAAACAATACATTCTAAAATCATCACTCCCGTAAACTCCATTGTTAATATCCGGCAATTCGGAAACCGCAAACTCCTTCTTGGAATCGGATTCCGAATCGGAACTGAACCCGGAAACTGAACCCGAATCAGAATCAGAATACCCAGATTTCAGCAAAACATCAAGCTGCTGCTTATAACTCTGCTTCGAGGGTATTTTCGGAAACATGTGGATTAAATCAGATGCCCTATTACCTGAACAAAACAACAACAACCGAAAAAAACAATCAATCTCTAATTCAAAAGAAGACAAATAATAAAAATATTCCATAACAATAATAATAATAATAATACAAGCAATTGATAAAGTTAAGAAATAATACCGTTAGCATCAACGATGTTGGTGTTAGCAGAAGCCGAGATAAGGCGATGAACAACATAAGGAGAATTGTGAGAACCACCAGCCACAGCACAGTGAAGGGCGGTAACTCGATCAGACCCAGAAACACGGTTAACATCAACCGATTCACCACCAAATTGAAGTACAAAATCAAGAATATTTTTACTACCAAACTGAGCAGCTATCATAAGTGGTGTCCGCTCTTCGTAAGCCATTTTGCTGGATCCAATCCGGCGAGTGTACCAAACACCCACCTCATCAATCGGAACACCACCCGACTCAACCGCGAGTTTAAAGCTGCTAACATCGTCGGAAGCCGCGTATTCGAGTAATGTTGATGTATTGTTGCAGACTTGTTCTTGGGCGATATCCATACCCATTAGTACGAATAATTAAGAGATATAAGCAATATTAGAAAATATATATGGTTGTGTTTGAGTAAATGAAGAAATGGAGTGATTAATGAATGAATGATTTTTGTTTTGGAGGAGAGAGAGGTAAGGGCGGCTCTTATAAAGGAAAGGAGCACCGGCCAAAGGAAGAAGGGAGGAAAGTGTGACTTTTCTGCTTTCGCCCTTGTTTCTTTTTAAGTACTTTTGGATTGGTTATTAATTATTTAATTAGTTTTTTATTTTCTTTATAGGTTTGAACTTTGAAGAGTAATAAAGGGGGGGTCAAAAAGTCAAAGGGTCAAAGGGGTACTACGCGTGTGGGCGTGACTCTGCCTTGGTCTACGAAATGAAATTGGCATGAAATCAAATGTTGATTCTTATATCTTAACTATATCTTCACTCACAACTATGTGATTGCTTACCTTTATTTTTTTTATCATTAATTTATAATCTTTCTATACTAATCCTTTTTGCAAGGACTTTGAAGCTAAAGAGTACGAAGTCTTGTAACATTATCTCTACAACTCTCTACGGAGTTACGTCATATGGACTATTTCTTCTTTTCAAAACAAATTGTCTAATACTAGTACGGAGTATTTTTTAAAAGGTTTTTAAAAAGATCGTATATATTTTGTAAGTATGGTTTAGTGGATATATTTTCTTACTATATGTATTTAGTTAAATTATGAGATTAGAAAATGATAAAGATATTAGGAGAGCAGCTAACAGATTATTACAAACTTAATAAAGTCAACGAACTTCTTAGAAATGAAGGGGATTGCAATTAATTGATGTGATACAGTCTTGTTGCAAGTAGATTGCAGCAAAATGCAAATTTTCTACTCTTGTTAAAGTTTATATGCATAGAGATCATTGATGATCATATATACTTGTTGGCTAATTGCCTTAGTATAAATAATAAAGTAAAATCTAATGATTATTGTTGATCTTTCAAGTATCCTTTTTACTAATACAGTTAAGTTACTCGATGTTCACATGGACTTGATAGAGGGCACTAGTTTGAAGTTTCACAACTCTAGTGGATCGCAACTAGGATAAGGCCAGTCACACGTTACTTCGTGGGTCGCTCTATATTATGTCTACTATAAGTATATCTAAGTACTCCGTACTCGACAAGGAAATAATCCAAATAGCTTATCACGAAGTACTCCGAGTTGTTTTCAAAAAAAAAAAAAAGAAAAAAAAAACTCCGTAGTTAATTAGTTAACACCCACAAATTACGAATATGTCTTTATGTAAAGGAAATCGCTATTTCAAAATCATGAGAAAATACCAGTTTATTTTCATGATAAACAAAAAAAAGTAGTGTTAATCTAGTGGTATTTGTGTAAATAAGTCAACAACGTTTATTATATGCAGATCTCATAATGTTGATTTATTTACGAAAACATCATGCTGATTATTAATTTATTTACAGAAATATCACTAGATATATGAACGATTTTTATTTATCAAGAAGATAAATTAAGGCTCCCTCCTAAATTATTTCTCTATACAAAGTATCATATAAAGAAGCTACGATCATTATATATATATATATATATATGAGCGCAAGAGAATCTTAGCAAAGTAACGTAATTCTTACATAAATCGACTGTGTTTTAGTAAAAATGGTACGTTAATTATTGTCCCTCAAAGCTAGGCCAGACTTAAACAATCTTGTCACTAAACAAGTGAAAAACAGTTTGAGCTATCTATGAGCTGTCGAAGTTTTATTATTGAATAGGATTATTAACACCTTGCAATTTTGCCTTGGTACTATCTTGTCTATCATATTATGGTCTGCTTTTAATTGGGAAGTACTGTATATACAACTAATACAAGGCTAGTTGAGCAATGATCTTTATTATGTTTGCTTTTTTCTATAATTTGGTTTAAACTCTGCATTTAGCTGACTATCCACATGTAGCTTAATACAGTGAAATATTGAGAAGTCGTAGCTAGTTGCATACGTAGTATATTGCATAGATCGATTACGACTTTTACGTGCCATCTGGATGTAAAAGGTAAGGCTACAACTTTATAACTGTTAAGGTCGTCCTTACACGTAAATATCCTTAGGGTTGTTGTGATTAACTGTAAACAACTGAATTGAATTGAACTGAACTTAACTGATTGGAGCTGAACTAAACTGAATCAAACTGAAATGAATTTTTTATGAGAGAAGGAAATTAGGAACTGAACTAAATTGAACTGATTGGAGTTGAACTGAACTGAAATTAAGTTGAAGAGAACAAACCCTTAGATGTTAGTTATATTAAAGACGGGAAAATTATAATATAACATGTTGAAAACGTATTAAAATAGACAATTATTGATTTGGAGTGTAAACACATCATCCTTGCACTACACTGTGTGCATCATCTTAAGAATTGATGAAGTATGCAGCTGGTTGGAAGGAATAATGCAAAAGCTAGCTTTGGTGCTTGTGTCTCCTAACCACCGTGGAAGTTAAATTATAGACGTACTACTAGTATTGCATAAACATAAAGCATTCCAATAAATATAATATAATGCATACGACACAAGTCCAATGTTTTTCTAGTCTAAAGTTTGATGCCCTTTGAGCACGGCAAGCTGCATAATATTCAACTAAATCAAGTCCAATACATACATACTCCAATCCTGAGTAACTACGGTGAAGAAAAAAATAACCAATTTTGAATTTTCGAAAAAAAGTTAGTTATTCATATTTGACTAATAAATCATATCGTAGTAATAGTACTCCGTTTAACTGTGCTTTTTTCGTCTCAAACATTTTTTTTTTTTTTTTTTTTTTTTTGACTTTTAGTCTTTAATTACTAAACTAGAAAAGTAGAAAACAACAAATTATTAAAATGGATGGGTTGTGTAAAAGCTTATTTCAATGATTAATTTAAGGATTTACGTTTTGAATGCATTACTTTTTATTGTTACATGAAAAAACATATCCGTACGTTATTTAAACATTGAAGATTATAGAAATCATATTAAGAATTTTGACAAAGTAATTAAAGGTTTGAGAGAGTTTGAATAACTTTTAATAACAAATAATAGTTCGTAGTTATTCACTTATGTATAACAAAAATTACTCCGTAACAGATTACGTAAAATGGTTTTAAGGAAATTCATTTAATAGTCAAATAGTAAAAAGTCTTATTGGCATCATGGCATGTAGAGCTGTCAATTCGGGTAAACGGGTAGGGTTTGGGTCGGGTTAACTCAGGTCGGGTCAATTCAGATTAATTACATAACCTATGTGGCTCGGGTTAGGGTTGGGTCATGCTTGAACCGGGTCACGTCGGGTCATACTTCTTATCGGGATTGGGACAGGTTAATAACAGGTCGGGTTACATTCGGGTTGGGTAAACAATAGGTCGGGTTTAATTCGGGTTTTCACGGGTTAGGGCAATTCTCGAGTTTGAGTAGGGTTCGGTTCAAGTCAATAATTTGCAGGTTAAAATTAGGTCGGGTCATTCTCGGGTTTGAGTCAGGTTCGATTTAAGTCAATAATTTGCGGATTATAATCAGGTCGGGTCATTCTTGGATTCAAGTCGGGTTCGGTTCAAGTCAATAATTTGCGAGTTATAATCAGGTTGGGTCATTTCCAAGTCGGGTCATTCTCGGATTCAAGTCGGGTTATGTTCAAGTCAATAATTTGCAGGTTACAATCAGGTCAGGTCATTTCCAAGTCAGGTCATATTCGGGTTCAACTAACTATAAATAGATAATTATCATTTTTACCAAGCTAATAATTTCTTTTGATTATAATATATATGACAATATACTAGGGAACTATAGTCTATAATTTAGGAAGATAATTATCTTCTTTGACCATACAACAAATATATACTATATTTAACTCTTAAATTTGACGATGATGCTCCTTTCTTCTGCTGGCCTGGACCGCCTTGGTCTCCCAAGACAAAATGCTTTGATCAACAATAATAAGGTGGTCTAAATTGCATTTAAGGTGATATGAAATCAGGTCAGAAATAATTTGGGTTGAATTTAGGTCGGGTCAATAATAAGTCGTGTTAATTTCGAGTCGGGTTAGTAATAGATCAGTTTGAATTTTTGGGTTGGGTAAGTAATAGGTATGGTAAAATTCGGGTCGGGTCAATAACAAGTCGGGTTGAATTTGGGTCAATTCAATCTTCAATGACAAGTCGTGTTGATTTCGGGTCAGGTTTGTAACAGGTTGAATTGAATTAGGGTTGGGTTAGGAACGGGTCGGGTTGAATTCAGGTTAGGATATTAACAAGTTGGGTTAATTTTGGGTTTTGACGGGTTAAAACGGGTTTGATTAATTTCGGTTCAAGTCGGGTTTGGGGCAAGTTAATTAAATTGGCTGTTGTAAACCGGTAAATTGGTACAAGTTGTAAACCGGCAAATTAGCCATTTAAAAGAAAATTGCATGGTTCCACACACCCAATTGGACTCCTGAAGGGTATTACGGACCATGGAAAACATTTTTGGTAATTTTTATTTTCGGGCAAAAAAAGGTCAAAAAATTCCAAAAAATGAAGGCTAATATCCACGCTTTTGGAGAAATTTGGTAGGTTTCGGAGCCCGGGTGTCGAAAAGTCTTGAAATTCTATGAGATACATCTCGGGGTCACATAATGCCGTTTGGAACCATATACAATCATTATTTGTTGTCATAAATGTTCTTGGTAGGCTTGAATTAATGAAAACGGTACAAGTTGTAAACCGGTAAATTGGTCGTTTAAAGGCAAATTGTATGGTTCCACGCACCCAATTTGGATCTCGGAGGGTATTAGGCACCATGTTAAACAATTCGGAAATTTTTATTTTCGGGCGAAAAAAAACAAAAAATTTCAAAATTGAAGGCTAATAGGCACGCTTTTTGAGAAATTTTAGAGGTTTCAGGGCCCGGTGTAGAAAAGTATTAATAATTTAGGAGATAAATCTGAGGGTCATATAATGCCGTTTGGAACCATATATGATCATTATATGTTGTCATAAATTTTCATAGTAGGCTTGAGTTAATAAAATCCGTGCAAGTTGTAAACCGGTAATTAAATTGGTCGTTTAAAGGTAAATTGGATGGTTCCACCAACCCAATTGGACTCCCGAAGAGTATTTAGGATCATGGTAAACATTTCGGCAATTTTTATTTTCGGACGAAAAAAAGCCAAAAAATTCCAAAATTGAAGGCTAATATCCACGTTTTTTGAGAAATTTTGTAGGTTTCGGGACCCGGTGTCGAAAAGGCTTGAGATTTTAGGAGATACATCTTGGAATCATATAATGTCGTTTGGAACCATATATGATCATTATATGTTGTCATAAATGGTCGTGGTAGGCTTGAATAAATGAAATCGGTGAAAGTTGTAAACGGAAAATTGGTCGTTTAAAGGCAAATTGTATGGTTCCACCCACCCAATTGGGCTCCCAGAGGGTATTGGAGACCATGGTAAACATTTCGGCAATTTTTATTTTCTGGCGAAAAAAATCAAAAAATTTCAAAATTGAAGGCTAATATCCACGCTTTTTGAGAAATTTGGAGTCTTCGGTGCACGGTGTCTAAAAGTCTCTAAATTATAGGGAATACATCTTGGGGTCATATAATGTCGTTTGGAATCATATATGATCATTATTTGCTGTCATAAATGTTCGTGGTAGGCTTGAGTTAATGCAATCGATGCAAGTTTTAAACCGGTAAATTGGTCGTTTAAAGGCAAATTGGATGGTTCATTCCATTCACCCAATTGGACTCCTGGGGGGTATTAGGGAATATGGTAAACATTTCGGCAATTTTTATTTCCGTGCAAAAAAAATCTAAAATTGAAGGTTAATATCCATGCTTTTTTAGAAATTACGAAGGTTTCGGGGCTTGGTGACAAAAAGAAATGAGATTTTAGGGATACATCTCGGGGTCATATAATTTCGTTAGGAATCATAAATGATCATTATATGTTGTCATACATGTTCGTGGTAGGCTTGAGTTAATGAAATCGGTGCAAGTTGTAAACCGGTAAATTAGCCGTTTAAAGGCAAATTGGATAATTCCACCCACCCAATTAGACTCTCGGAAGGTATTAGGCACCATGTCAAACATTTCGGAAATTTTTAATTTCGGGCGAAAAAGGCCTAAAAATTACAAATTGAACGCTAATATCCACGTTTTTTGAGAAATTTTGGAGGTTTCGGAGCCAATTATCGAAAAGGCTTGAGATTTTAGGAGATACATATCGGGGTTATATAATGTCGTTTGGAACCTTATATGATCATTATATGTTGTCATAAATGTTCGTGGTAGGCTTGAATTAATGAAATCGGTGCAAGTTGTTAATTGGTAAATTGGTCGTTTAAAGGCAAATTGGATGGTTCCACCCACCCAATTGGACTCATAGAGGGTATTAGGGACCATGGTAAACATTTTGGCAATTTTTGATTCCGGGCGAAAAAAAAGTCAAAAAATTTCAAAATTGAAGGCTAATATCCACGCTTTTTGAGAAATTTTGGAGGTTTTGAGACCCGGTGTCGAAAAGGCCTGAGATTTTAGGGGATACATCTTGGAATCATATAATGTCGTTTGGAACCATATATGATCATTATATGTTGTCATCAATGACCGTGGTAGGCTTGAATTAATGAAATCAGTGAAAGTTGTAAATTGGAAAATTGGTCGTTTAAAGGCAAATCGGATGGTTCAACCCACCCAATTGGAATCACGGAGGGTATTAGGGATCATGGTAAACATTTCGGGAATTTTTATATCCAGGCGAAAAAAAGTCAAAAAATTCCAAAATTGAAGGGTATGTAATATCCACGCTTTTTGAGAAATTTCGAATGTTTCTGGGCACGGTGTCGAAAAGAATTGAGAGTTTAGGGGATACATCTCGGGGTCATATAATGCCGTTTGGATCCATATATGATCATTATATGTTGTCATAAATGTTCATGGTAAGCTTGAGTTAATGAAATCGGTGCAAGATGTAAACCGGTAAATTGGTCTTTTAAAGGCAAATTGGATAATTCCACCCACCCAATTAGACTCCCGGAGGATATTAGGGACCATGGTAAACATTTCGGCAATTTTTTTTTTCGGGTGAAAAAAAGTTGAAAAATTCCAAAATTGAAGGCTAATATCCACGCTTTTTGAGAAAATGTGGGGGCTTCGGGTATAGTTGTCAATTCGGGTAAACGGGTCGGGTTTGGGTTGGCAAGAGTGGGTCGGCTCAATTTGGATTAATCCATAACCTATGCGGGTCGGGTTAGGGTTGTGTCATGCTTGAATCAGGTGACATTGGCTCATAATTCTTACCGAGTTTTGGTCGGGTTAATAACAGGTGAGGTTTCATTCGGGTTGGGTGAACAATAGGTCGGTTTTAATTCTGGTTTTCACGGGTTTTAACGGGTTAGGGTAATTCTTGGGTTTGAGTCGGGTTCGGTTCAAGTCAATAATTTGCAGGTTAGAATCAGGTGAGGTCATTCTCGGGTTTGAGTCGGGTTCGGTTCAAGTTAATAATTTGCGGGTTATAATCAGGTCGGGTCATTCTCGGGTTCAAGTCGGGTGCAGTTCAAGTCAATAATTTGCGGGTTATAATTAGGTTGGGTCATTTCGAAGTCGGGTCATTCTCGGAGTCGGGTCAAGTTATGTTCAAGTCAATAATTTTCAGGTTATAATCAGGTCGGGTCATTTCCAAGTCAGGTCATATTCGGGTTCAACTAACTATAAATAGATAATTATTATATTTATCAAGCTAATTATTTCCTTTGACTATAATATATATGGAAATATACTAGGGAACTATAGTTTATAATTTAGGAAGATAATTATCTCCTTTGACCATACAATAAATGTATTTAACTCTTATTTGAGGATGATGCTCCTTTCTTTTGTTGGCATGGACCGACTTAGTCTCCCTAGACAAAATGCTTTGATCAACAATAATAAGGTGGTCTAAATTGCATTTAAAGTGATTTGAAATCGGTTCAGGAACAATTTGGGTTGAATTTAGGTCGGGTCAATAACAAGTTGTGTTGGTTTTGAGTCGTGTTTGTAACATATCGGGTTGAATTTTTGGGTCGGGTTAAATAATACGTCTGGTGAAATTCGGGTCGGGTCAATAACAAGTTGGGTTGAATTTGGGTCAGGTCAATAACAAGTCGGGTTGATCTCATGTCGGGTTTGTTAGAGGTTGGGTTAAATTCGGATCGGGTTAGGAACAGGTCGTGTTGAATTCAAGTCAGGTTAGTAACAAACCGGGTAAAATATGGGTTTTGACGGGTTAAAACGGGTTTGGGACAATTTCGGTTCAAGTCGGGTTCGGTTCAGGTCAATAATTTACGGATTACATTTGAGTCGGGTCATCTCCAGATCAATTCATGTTCGGGTCTCACATACTCGGGTCAACTCGGGTATAGGGTTGGTTTCAGGTCAGGTTTGGGTCACCATTTTTTCGGGTTCAAATAGGTCGGTTAATAATCGGGTTTGAGTCGGTATTTCGGGTCGGGTCAACTTTTGATAGCTCTAATGGCATGCATAGGAAAATACAGCTACATACTACGGAGTACTCCGTAACATTGAACATATTTGCGTAATTTTTGCGTTTTGAAAAATTGAAATCATTTTTTTTAAAGATAAAATATAAGAAAAAATTAGGAACGGCTACACACAATACTGTAACTTAAATTATCAAAAATTGAAAAAAATAGAAAATATGTTGTCCATAAAGGGGTCATATCTTGATGTATCGGAGTGTAATATCTCAGAGAAGCAACATAATCTACAATAGAAATCATTTATCGAAAATTTTAAGGTACAACAGCCTGTACCTTGCTTTGTACAGATAAAAAACGCGGAAATAACATCTAGATATTTTATAAAAAATAAATAGTTATTTTATATTAAAAAAAACATGAATATGTTTTGTAAAGAACATCCAATTTTATGTTTTTTTTTTAATATTTAATTTTTTATTTCTAAAGAACATTTGTAATATTAATAAAGAACATGAAAATATTATGTAATGAACATTATTTTTTATATCTACCATAATTTTAAAACAAAATTAAAAAAAAATACACAATAAGCAATGAATTAACATTATATCACAAATAAAATTACATTACATTGACAATCAAAGAATATGAACATATGTTTTTTTCACTATTTTTTGGTGCAAACATGTTCCTTTTACTTTAGGTATATGTTTTTTACATTTTAATTAATAGTACGTTTTTTTATATTTTTTACATTTGTATAGTATGTTCTTTCCGCAAAATAGCTTTATGATGCAAGTTACTCACGTCTGTAACAACCATACACTGATCATTGATAACTTGATAGCTTATTTTTATCAAACACGTGGGCTAATGTATATTTGCTGACCAAAATTTACAAAAGCCAAAATAGTGACTTAGCACTGTGTTAAAGACTTTGAGGTCATCAACCTGAAGAACTTTACTTTATATAATCAGTAAAGGAAACAAAAAATAAATTAAAATTAGTAGCTAGCTAAGCTTAATATTTGCGCGTTTTTTTGTTTCCTTTATCTTTTAACTTTTTAAAAACGATGAATTTGCGCGTTTCTAAATGCATATGGAAATAGTGGTCTGGTAGTCTTACGTTAATTGTTGATGCAGGACTTTCTTGCTATGGGAAATCTAGTGTTAAATTATGTTGTCTTTATGTGGGACGAAAGTCCGTAGAATTCACAATAGTGAACGACATTTGACTATTCATAGTTATAGTCTTATAAACCTTATCGTTATAGATCGAAGTTATAGTACATACGGATCAGAGTAGTACGTAGCACTCGTGATCTCGTGCTGGTTGGTAACTGTTGTAAGACTAAACATCGAGTTTTGAAAGAAGATGGTCCTAAATTTTAAGACAATCTCCAATAGTGAGACTCAAGTTTGAGTATTGAAATACAAAATGAGTTGTTTTTTACCTTCAATGGTGATACCATACTCACTTCTCAATTTAGCAACTCATGTGAATCCTAATTTCTCAATGGTGAGACTCTCTAAAATATACAAATGTCACTTTCAATTTATGACTCATCAAATCCATTTCTTTTTTATTATCAAATATTATAAGATTAAAAAAAAGGTAAAACTTAAATAAATTACAAAATGTATTAGAATATTAACAAGGGGCCCACACTTTTTGTCAAAGGAGACTCAAAGTTGAGTATCTAAACTTAGCAACTTTATTTGGGAGTTGTTAAGTTTAGATACCAACTTATTGGTATACATTGCAAAAAATACTCTCTTTCTCATAAAAATACTCACTTGAGTCTCACCATTGGAGATGATCATAATTTAAAATAAATGTCGTTGATTTGGCAACTTGTGTGTAAAAAAAAAAAAAAAAAAAGGGCTATTACCTTGATTAGCCTTATTAATGTCGTTGTTAAGTCAACATTAGGTTAGTTCATCTATATGCACTACCATCTTATAAGTTTTGACATGCTCTCTATTTTAACGCAGTTTCTATTTTATTTTTGTTTTGTTTTTGTTGTATTTCTAAAACTTATTTACTACTTGTGTTAATTATTATGTGCAACAAAGGAATATTTTATGTCTCACAAATAATACCCCTTTGTTGCATATAATAATTAACAGAGGTAGTATGTACCTATTGTGCAACTTATAATTTGAGCTTATTATATCTTATTTGAACTTGATATTATATGTGGCTATATTATAATAAGTCAAAACAAGCTAAACATAAATAGCAAAATCTTGTCTAAACATATAATTACCAAAACGCACTTTCTTCAACATATCTTATCAGATACATGTGGTAATTATCTCATGTAACTTCGATCCCCTTCGAGTGATATACGTATCTCATGTAAAAAAAAATTTAATTTAGGTAGCTTGCATCGTAATGGTGGAATCTCAAAGGTAAATAACAAAATACGACTTAGTAAAATGTCTATCTACATTAAGTCATAAACATATAATTAAAGACAGTTGGGAATGACATGTGAGATTATGAGGCCTTTCATATAGTCGCATAATACACAAATAGAAGATACCTCAAAAACGAGCAAACAACTCGATCTCGTTATACTAAAAAATGCATGCATGGGAGCCCATGATATTGACAAATGACAATACTAGTGGTACACTAGTACATGCCCAAATAGATGGGTATAAAAAGTTATTGGATACAACTCTTTTTAGAGTTTCAATATGATATTAGGTCACGGAACTAGCCACTTGAAAGTTAGAACATCTTTTAATTCGAAAAAGATTATTGCTCGATTAATTACATACAGTACGCACTTAGGTACTTGTTAATTACTACCTCCGTTACATATTATTTGCAACGATTTGATATTTTATTTGTTGCAAATAATATGCAACGGAGGTAGTAATAAAGTTCTCAATGTCGCATAATATTTATTTTTACCAATGCAAATCCCAATAATGGTAACAGCTAAATTGCTAAGGGTTCGTTTGGCATTGCTGTGGTTTTCTGTTTTTTGGTTTTTTGTTTTCCAAAAGTATATGATATGTGTCCCATAATAAATCAAAAATTATATAAACTTATTAAAATTATGATAATTTTGAAAACTGACAACAGAAAAGTGAAAACACCCTTTTCTTGTTTCCTGTTTTTGGTTTTAAAAAAAAGGAAACTGAAAACCAAAACTGATGTCAAACAAGCCCTAAACTAATCGATTTCTAATGTGTGATTCGTTACATGCAAACCAAGCCCATTGTCAAAGAAAAAAGAAGATGAGAGTTGAAAAATACACCAGCTAAATTCTTCTTATTGTGGTCTTTCCGATGAATATTGAGGTGATATGGGAGCTTGATGCTCGTACCTACCCACAAAACCGGCATATCGGAGTATGGACTACACACGAAAATGTTGATTTTTAAACAATATGAACATGCCAGCTAAAATTGTTATGTACGACAGTACGACTGTACGAGTACGTACATATAGTTGAGTAAAACTATCAAGTACCAACGAGGCCTAGGTGTATTATCGAAAACTCGAAAACTAAGGGCCTATATACAATCAGTTACAAGTTCGTGATATTTTTTTTTTTACAAAAATAAGTCTAAAATTAAAAAGGTCCCTTGATTTTGGGTTCGGAGACTGCATTTAACAAGTTTGTTGCATTGTAACCCAATAACCGGCCCATTAGTAAAATTCTGGCCCACCCGATAAAAGACATAGTCCTATATTGGGTATGAATTTTTAAAGTACCTTTTGTTTTCAATTGGCCCATTTGTAGAGTTAAGAATACCCAATATGTTGTTTTTAGTTGTGTGATTGGCTAGACTTGAATAATGGAGTAATGAATCAAATTCTTCTGCACTGGACTTATAACAGTCTTTATCAAATGGCTAACAAGCTTCATAAAATGAAAACCATCCTATTTTTGTCAAGAACTCAGTTTTTGTCACTTATGAACTTTGATCTTGTGTTTTGGGTTGGTGACAAATATCACCCCCACGAGGCTACAGAACATAGGTCAGCCTCCGATGTGGAGTTGATGTGGAGGTTCGAGAAAACCCTCGTCAATGCCGTACTAAGGTTATGTTTAGTTTACCTTATTTAAGTACAATAACTTATTTATGATCAAATTTTTAAAAAAGTCACCTCAAATCTACCTTAAAAAATGGGTTATCTCTATTGTTAATGTGCATTTTTTTTTTTATTATTTATTTATCTATAGCTATCTTTTGTTCCATGATGAAAAAATATAAAAAATACATATTAAAAAATGCGCACGTAAACAAAACATAAAGCAAAAATGGAGAAGTCATTTTTGTTCCCAAGTCATTTTTGTTCCCAAACACAAACTTAAAGGGATGAGCTTCCCACTTTGACTAGTAATATATTTATATCACAATATATACACACTTATAATGATATCCGAAGTATACCACAATCGCCACTAGTTTTATAAAAGCCAAGGACAATTGTTCTAGTTAGAAAGAAGAGTATATCTAATCTAGCTAGAAATTTCATGAGTTTTCCCTATAGTATTATAAGTATATTTTTGAAGGAAATTGAAATATAGGTTTTTCTTCTTAACAATAACATTTCTATGGAGACTTAGATTAAATCAGTAGATTGGATAATTCTTCGAGGCATTGTTTGATCACGTACAAACTCAATTACGACTACATTTTAAAACTTTATTAAAATATGAGATATTTTAGTACATATATTTCATACACTACTTATTCGTCGCCACTTTCTTAATCACAAGACAACTTACCTATAAAATTTCAACGATCCCTACAGTAAAATTTAAGGTAATAACACACTTGTTCCACCCCACACCCATAATAGAGAGAATGACTGGAATTGATCGACTTGAGAAAAATGTGCGGAACGTTTATGGTTGTAACTTCTCGTCAACATAATTCGTGGCATGCAATGAAATAATTATATATCATTGTCTTAACTTTACCTTTTTTTTTTCCCCTCTTCTTTAATTTTTGGCATGATCGATACCACCTTGAGAAAAATATCTGTCATGTGAACGAACAAGTAATAGTGTCATAGTGATACATATCTTTGATGGTGTATAATAGTCACAACGTAAGATTTAAATCACAAAACAAAATAGATTCATGCCAAAAAAATAGCATAGTACTACTAGTTGCTTTCCTTATTATGCATTACAAATTTACAATATAATGACTTCGTGAGTAGTTGCAATCGTACAATCTTTTACTAGGACCACCACTTTATGCCAACTCTATGCCTATTCACACTTGATAATAACAGTTTTTTTATTTGATAAGATATGTGGTATCCCTCGTATCACACGAGGGATAGGGTGAGGATCGAACTCTGATCACACTAGGGGAAGATGGATGGAATAATCATCCCTCACTACTTGATCCTCAGATAATTATAGAATTGAAACCGTTTAATTTATTAATGCAATTCCAGTAAAAAAAAATTTAATCAAAAAAATGTCATAGATGAAGATATTAAACTTCAATTCGTTGAAGAGAGTTTGATCAACTATACTATTAGCATTGTTTTATTAGTAAATCAATTGGTAAGAACATTTATTGACTTTAATATATGGTGGGTTGATTGTATCGTGTGGTCAGTCATCATGAGATTACGCAGTTAGTGTTTTCTCCCGGTTTTAGATGAACTTATACGGTTTAATTAGGCTGTTTAGCTCAAAAATAGGTGCAAGTTCGTTGATATCTATTACATTTCATGCTGTCAAAGTATTTGTTCCAAACATATTGATTAGAGCACGGATGGGAGATAAATGAGACACATCTATGCAAAGGAGGCAACATCATCTAACTGATTCGAGATCAAAAAGGAAATTTTCTAACAGAAACGAACATATACACCTACAATAATTTTGATACTTAATTTTTGAACCAATTGTTTTAGGGGAATTTACGTACTGATGTACTAAGCACCGTTCCTTAAAAACAAAAAAATGTACAAAGCACCAAATTTTGGCATATTAAGAGTGTTTGGCAAATAGCTTTTTGTTTGTTTTTTGGCTTTTAAATTTGATCAAGCAATTAAAAAATATGTTTAGTCGTTAGATTTTCTATTTTTTTTTATTTTTTTTTATTTTTTTATTTTTTTTAAGGTAAAGTAGTTTTTAGCTAAAAGCCAACAAAA